>NC_063335.1:19042938-19081310 GCF_021869965.1 Rhincodon typus
GAGGGAAAGAGAAAGAGAAAATGACGGAGTATGATGGTAAATAAAAAGGTAAGCAGCAGGTTAGCATGTGTGCAGGAGGGTTTAAGTTCAAGGCAGACTATGAAAGAAGCAAAAAGGAAGGATAACTCAGGAGATATTATCAGAGATGTTGGAAATCATGAGGGTAAGAAAGTTAGCATAAAGGCACTTTACCTGAATGCTCGTAGCATTCGTAACAAGGTTGATGAGTTAATGGCACAAATCATCGTGAATGAATATGATTTGGTAGCCGTTACGGAGACATGGTTACAGGATGGTCACGACTGGGAGTTAAATATCCAAGGGTACCAGACTATTCGGAAGGACAGACAGGAAGGCAAGGGAGGTGGTGTAGCTCTGATATTCAAGGATGACATCAGGGCAGTGCTGAGAAATGATATAGGTTCTATGGAGAATGAGGTTGAATCCATTTGGGTGGAAATTAGAAATTCTAAGAGGAAAAAGTCACTGATAGGCATAGTCTATAGGCCACCAAATAATAACGTCACATTGGGGCGGACAATAAACAAAGAAATAACTAATGCCTGTAAAAATGGTACGGCAATTATCACGGGGGATTTTAATCTACATGTAGATTGGTCGAACCAGCTCGGTCAGGGTAGCCTTGAGGAGTTTGTTGAGCGTATCCGTGATAGTTTTCTTGAACAGTGTGTAATGGAACCGACGAGGGAGCAAGCTATCCTAGATCTGGTCCTGTGTAATGAGACAGGAATAATTAATGACCTCATACTTAGGGATCCTCTTGGAAGGAGTGATCACAGTATGGTTGAATTTAGAATACAGATGGAGTGTGTGAAGATAAAATCCAATACCAGGGTCCTGTGCTTGAACAAGCGGAACTACAATAGAATGAGGGAGGACTTGGCTAAAGTAGACTGGAAACAAAGATTTTATGGTGGGACAGTTGACGAGCAGTGGAGGACTTTCAAAGCAATTTTTCAAAGTGTTCAGCAAAAGTATATCCCAATGAAAAGGAAGGACTGTAAGAAAAGGGGTAATCTGCCATGGGTGTCCAAAGAAATAAGGGAGGCTATCAAATTGAAAGAGAAGGCATACAAAGTGGCCAAAAACAGCATGAAACTAGAAGATTGGGAAAACTTTAAAGGTCAACAGAAAGCCACAAAAAGAGCTATAAAGAAAAGTAAGATAGAACATGAGAAAAAACTAGCACAGAATATAAAGACAGATAGGAAAAGTATATAAAACGAAAAAAAAGAGTGGCTAAAGTAAACGTTGGCCCTTTAGAGGAATGAGAAGGGGAATTTAGTTATGGGATATGATGAAATGGCCGAGGCATTGAACAGATATTTTGTATCGGTCTTCACAGTGGAGGACACTAATAACATGCCAGTCATAGACAAAGTGACGAAGGTAGGTGAGGACCTGGAAACAATCATTATTACGGAAGAGGTAGTGTTGGGCAAGCTAATGGAGCTAAGGATTGATAAGTCTCCTGGCCCTGATGGAATGCATCCCAGGGTACTAAGAGAGATGGCAGGAGAAATAGCAGGTGCACTGGCGCTAATTTTCCAAAATTCGCTGGACTCTGGGGCAGTCCCAGCAGATTGGAAAACAGCAAATGTGACGCCACTGTTTAAAAAGGGAAGTAGACAAAAGATGGGGAATGAAAGACCAGTTAGCTTAACCTAAATAGTGGGGAAGATGCTTGAGTCTACTATCAAGGAAGAAATAGCAAGGCATCTTGATAGAAATTGTCCCGTTGGGCAGACGCAGCATGGGTTCATGAAGGGCAGGTCATGCTTGACAGATCTTTTGGAATTTTATGAAGACATTATGAGCGAGGTGGACAATGGGAACCCAGTGGATGTGGTGTACCTAGATTTCCAAAAGGCCTTCAACAAGGTGCCGCACAAGAGGCTACGGCATAAGATAAGATGCATGGCATTAAGGGTAAAGTATTAGCATGGATAGAGGATTGGTTGACTAACAGGAAGCAAAGAGTGGGGATAAATGAGTGCTATTCTAGCTGGCAGTCAGTGACTAGTGGTGTGCCTCAGGGATCGGTGTTGGGACCGCAATTATTTACAATTTCTATAGATGATTTGGAGTTGGGGACCACGTGTTGGGTGTCAAAGTTTGCAGATGACACTAAGATGAGTGGCAAAGCAAAGTGTGCAGAGGACTGTGAAACATTGAGTGAGTGGGCAAAGGTCTGGCAGATGGAATACAATGTAAATAAATGTGAAGTCATACATTTTGGTAGGAGTAATAGTAAAAAGGATTATTACTTGAATGGTAAAAAGTTGCAGCATGCTGCTATGCAGAGGGACCTGGGTGTCCTTGTGCATGAATCACAGAAGGTAGGTCTGCAGGTACAACAAGTAATTAGGAAGGCAAAATGGAATTTTGTCCTTCATTGCTAAAGGGATTGAGATTAAAAACAGAGAGGTTATGTTGCAGTTGTACAAGGTGCTGGTGAGGCCACACCTGGAGTACTGTGTGCAGTTTTGATCTCCTTACTTGAGAAAGGATGTAGTGGCACTGGAGGGGGTGCAAAGGAGGTTCCCTAGGTTGATTCCAGAGTTGAGGGGGTTGGCTTATGAGGAGAGATTGAGTAGATTGGGATTATATTCATTGGAATTCAGAAGATTGAGGGGGGATCTTATAGAAACATAAAATTATGAAGGGAATAGATAAGATAGAAGTAGAGAGGATGTTTCCACTGGCAGGTGAAACTAGGACAAGAGGGCATAGCCTCAAGATTAGAGGGAGCAGATTTAGGACTGAATTGAGAAGGAACTTCTTCACCCAGAGGGTTATTAATCTATGGAATTCCTTGCCCAGTGGAGTAGTAGACGCTACTTCAGTAAACATTTTTAAAGATAAGGTAGATTTTTTTTTGAACAATAAAGGAATTAAGGATGACGGTGAGAACACGGGTAAGTGGATCTGAGTCCACGAAAAGATCAGCCGTGATCTTATTGAATGGCGGAGCAGGCTCGAAGGGCCGGACGGCCTACTCCTGCTCCTAGCTCTTATGTTCTTATGTTCTAATGCCCATGGAGCGTACCCTGGGGTGCTAGTGTTAAGTGACAAACTTGAGACACTGGGTAGCTGTTCCAGCTGTCAGGTCATAAATTCCTAGTTGGTAAGAATTTAATTCAATAAAATCTGCAATTTAAAGTCTAATAATGACCATGAAACCATTATTTATTGTCGGAAAATCCCATCTGGTTCACTGGTGTCCTTTAGGGAAGGAAACTCCCATCCTTACTTGGTCTGGTCTACATGTGACTCCAGACCTACAGCAATGTGGCTGACTCTCAAGGGATGGGCAATGATTGCTGGCTTGGCCAGTGATGCCCACATCCTCAAATGAATTTGAACTACAGCTCCGTATCTTGTTTTCCCCCCAGAAAAGGGTGATAAACAAGCAACAATCCCCTTTATAAAAAACAAACTCATGGCTGCCTAGCAAGAATCTCAGCAAGGCTTGGAAGTCTGTTGGAAAATGCAGTCCTTGTTCCAGAGGTTTTAAAAACCCCTATTTCTACTCTTCATGGGGTTCTGCCAGATTTTCTGGTTTGAACCCCATCATTCAGGGCCTGATAAGATTCCACCCCTTAACTTGGTTTTGCTAATATCTAGCAGCAAAAGATATATCCAGCTAAAGGTTACTCTGGAATATGGATGAACCCATGCTGTATGTAGTATGTCTCAGAGTAAAGGGTGCATTGCCCACTTTGCAAGTTTGATTTTAGCTCACAGATAAAGCAAACCTAACTGTTAAAAAGGGGGCCTTTGGGCCAGGCTCTAATAAGAACGAAAGAACGAAAAGAACACTGCGGATGCTGTAAATCAGGAACAAAAACAGAAGTTGCTGGAAAAGCTCAGCAGGTCTGGCAGCACCTATGAAGAAGAGGAAAAACAAAGACAAGTCCAACTGAGGAATGGTCACTAGACCGGAAACGTTAACTGATCTTTCCTTCACAGATGCTGCCAGACCTGCTGACCTTTTCTAATAAGAACTTGTCCAAAATGCTTCGTGGTTCTACATTTACCATCTATAAAGAACTTGATACAGTTGAATAGAACCTTAAAGATGGGATGGTAATTACAATTTGCTGTCTTTGTGGAGAAAAAAAAAAGGAAACCCTTCTGCTGTATTATAATCAGTCAAACACTCAAATCAGATTAGTCCATCTTCCTTTTTCCTACCCTAACGTAAAGTACAACATAATTAGACACCTCAGGAGCCAGGCCTTTCATCTGAACATGGAATATCAAGAAGTTTGTTTGAAAATTTTGTTCACATACACTTATTCCTGTGCTCCTCAAATTTTCCCTTCCTGTACTTCAGGTTCAATGTCAGCTGCAGCTTGTCACAAGTTATAGAAAATGTACATACAATTGGAGACACTTCTATTTTAGAAACGTCAGGACAGTTAACTGAATTGATTGCCAAGACTTGGTTGAAACTTGCTACTTAATATCCATGTAGGTTTTTTCAAAGTTGCATACTTCAGCAAAAACATTGTTCTAGTCCTATTTAAATCTACATCTCTCTGGTCAAACTCAAAGACTTGAAAAACTACAAAAATTTCTGAAGAGATTTGCCAACACTGCAATATCACATTCAATGTTGAACATGAGCTCAGAAAAAAAAAAAAAAAGCTGTTTCTGCACAGAAGCACCAATGTAGGCATGGCCTTGTTGGGCAATGTATCCAAATAACATTGCAACAGCAACCAAAGTTTTCAAGGAAATCCAAGAGATATTCACAAAATGACCAACTGCGCATGCTCCATGCAAGGTTTCACTATTATGATTACAGCGGTCAGGAAGGAGATTGTCTATTCTAAGTATCACACCCTTGCAGTGGGGAGACTGGCACAGAACGGAGAGCACCCAGGACGAGGTTTGATGTGCACGGTGACCCATGGGATCCAGAGTAGAAAGTTACTATCTTGGGATCAAGAGTCAGTCAGGAGCCTAGAAGCTAGGTTGAGATCTGCTATTTTAGCAGTTTCCAGGTAGTCAGGAATCTGGAGGAAGAGCGGCACGGTGGCGCAGTGGTTAGCACTGGTGCCTCTCAGCACCAAGGACCCAGGTTCAATTCCACCCTTGGGCAACCGTGTGCAAACTCCACATGTTCTCCCCGTCTCTGCATCAGTTTTCTCCCACACTCCAAAGATGTGCAGGTTAGGTGGATTGGCCATGCTAGATTGTCCATAGCATCCAGGGAATATGCAGATTTGGTGCGTTAGCCATGGAAAATGTGTGGTTACAGGGATGGGGCAGGACCAAATGGGATACTCTTCAGAGGGACAGTGTGGACTCAATGGGCCAAATTGTCTGTTCCACACTAAGGATTCTATGAGCAGCAATAGTAGTGGGTGTTGGCTCAGGTGACAATATAATGGAGAAGCAACCATTTAAAAAAAAAAAAGGTGGTGCCATACAAAATCAAGTGCTGCTGATGGCAAAGGAACTGGGCGTCATTCAAGTCCCAGGAGCCATCTGGAGCTGCATGTAGAGGCTTAATGAAGACCAAAAGTAGTCTTTTCTCAGTGCAGCTAAGAGACTGGAGTTCAGAGAAGCCAGAGGAACTGTACGAAGCTGACACTGCCAAGCGCTACACTAAGTGACAGGATTGAAGTGCAGACTCAATGTCCAGGGGAGAGTGCAGTCCCAACAAGTGACTCAGCCACCACTGTGGCAATCCAATTCAGAGTGGCATTTGAGAACATTCAGACCAGAATTTGGAACATGAAGATTTGATACTCCTCGTCAAGGAAGCAAAATTTTAATTGGATTTGGTGACTCAAAGTAATAAACAGCTGGACAAGTTGCTGAATCATCATCTGTGGCATCGGTCGTGACTGCAGCGAGTATCTGACCACAGTTTGTCTCAAGCCATATTGATCTCCGATTATTTCCGGATAGCAGAGCACTAGCTGCACATACATCTACAAAAGAGGAATTTTTGGCTTTATTCCTTGAAAAATTGAGTTTTAAACTTAGTCTATTTTAAAAGAAAAAAAAAAAGTGTTACTGGATTCTAACAAGATCACAAATATGAATTTGGTCATCTTAGTATAGGAACAGGATACATGGATAGGAAAGGACAGATTTAATCAAAATAACCAAGTCTCATAGACAGTGATATTAAGGACCATGATCCCCATGGGCCATGCGTGCTCTATGGGAGAATCAAGAAACATTTAAAATAGGGTTCTATGCCAACTGGGGAGAGAGAGATAGTGTGAGCGAGAGCGCCAGAGATTTTGCTGACCTCCACAAGGTAATGAACATAAATTACAGGAAATCTCATTAAATACCAATATTTTGCACAACATCCTTCTCCCCGCATCTGCGCAGGTTTCCTCCTGTGGTCCAAGTATGCTGGTTAGGTGGACTGGCCATGATTAATTGCCCATAATGTCTAGGGATATCAAAGGACTAGACCTTTGCACATTTAAAGAATATTATAAAGATCTCCTTCAGTTGTAACTAGTTAAATATGGTGATGTTCAAAAATCAAAAAAAAGTGTCAATATCTTCATAAATTGTCATACCAGTGTGATTCAGAGACCAAAGTATCCATAGTCGTGATGGAATCTCTTCCACTGAATCCTTCCTGGTCAATCTATTCGTGTAAAGCAGGAATCCCCACAGGGTACTCCTGGGAGTACCAATGTCAAGTTTTTTTTTGGCCGAGTGGGAAGGAACCAAGGTAAAAAGAGTAGGTGAATGAGTGGTAGCTGACTGTGGTACCAGATGTAGATGGTGGCCATGTCGTCTTCCAAGAGAGATGTAGAAACAGAGGGGGCACTGTGAGCAATTGAAAGATCGCCACGTTAAAAAAGAAGTGTACAATTAGCAAGGCTGACGTTGGCTGTCAAGCACATTCAGCCACTGTTCAAGAAGCATGAGTCTTTATTTTCCACCCCCCCACAAAAAATTCTTCATGAACTCAAAACTGAGCTCCAATATATTAAGTTCACACAAGGTACCACTTTCCCCAGTTTGTCTTAGTTTAAAACTGCACTGGTAGGCTTTGTGCAGTTGTGCCAGAGGCTATCAGTTTCCTTGTTTAATTGTACAGAACAAGTGGAGAAGGGAGCAGGACAAAAGAAAGATCGATTGCTCAAGGCTGAAGGTCGCCTGTCATCCTGGGCACAGTTGAAGCTATTTGCCAAAGAAAGTAAATGAAGGACCAAAATGGTTGAAATCCAGTTGCTTTGAAGAGAAGGGTGACTCTCAACTTTTATGAAAGAAGATGGTTTCAGAAAACCACTGGGACGTTTGTGAAATTTCAGAGTCAGCCACTCTCCAATGTACCTGGGAGGGGATTGATGCTCTTGTCACCAAAATGCACCAATTTGTGTGCTTCCCCTTGAAGAGTCAGGCTGTCAGCTTTGTTGCCATTACACATTTCGCTCAGGTGCAGTCAATTGCACCCACATTGTTGCCAGGGTGCATTGGCAGCAACCAGTGTTCATGTTTACAAACTGGAGAAAGAGAAGGATGGTGCGTGATCACAATGTGTGCAAGAACTTCCTGCCCATCACCCTAAACACCGGCCAACTTGCATGCATGAATTGAAAGGCACTAGATCGTATGCAAAACCTCATTCTGGGTACCAAACAGAAGTGGCTACCCTAACATTGTACATCAGTTGAATAATGGACCAACAATTGAATCATTTCCTTGGACTGGATTGATCTCAAACAAGCCCTTTATAAATAAAAAAAAAAGGGAGGGAGAGCTACTTGAGCCATGTCCCATAGAACAGCAAGTACAACATTGTTCATGTTAGTGTATGCATTCTGTACAGTGAATGTAAAGGAATATTGTTTGACCACAATAAAAGGAAAATTCCAAATATCCCTGTATCCAATGTACCAACCAAGAGGTATACCAGTAGATTCAGCTCTCGAACACAGCCAGATGAAAAAAAAAGTGACCTTGTATAACTAAATATATTGAAATCAATAATGCAAGTTATTTAAAAGTGAAACTTAAAATGTTAAAAAACCCATGCCATCTTCATGGTCAAGTCTTGTATAAATGGTAATGAAAGTTTTGGCAGTGATACACAGGCTCCCAGTTTGACTGGGAGACTAAAATAATCTCAGTTGACAGCAGATTTTGTAACTGAAAATACTCTAGTCATGGAATCACTTGGAATTTTAATTGTAATCACATGGGATATGGGATAATGCAAGAGAGCTGATGCACAATTCTGGTTCTGCCATTGGAAATGGCAAGCCAGTGAAAAAATTCCACCCATTGTTTCCACTGAACATAAAAAAAAGATGGTGTTCAGAATGGAATGAGAATGTTAATTATAAACTGAGACATTGATCATTTAAAGAGAGGGACTTTTTACAGAAAAACAAAAAAGACATATCAATATAGTTTCTCTTTTTGTAGAAAATACCTGTAAAATTGCTTTAAACCAAACATTTAAAAAAGGAGACATCTTAGTTTTTGTTCAACTATTTGGCTTACTCACATGGTCAAAATAAAACCCAATGGCAGTCATCATTTAATTTTAGCAATAGGAAGGTCAAGGAAGGCAATATGACCTCTGACTTAGGGCTTATTGGACACAAATTCACGTCAGAATTCCAGAAAGTGACATACACGTAACTTAAGTGTGGGAAACTTTAACGTTACCTTACGGCGAAGAACAGGAGATTTAGAAAGCTTCAGAAAGGTTGCATGGGGCTTGAACTCATTGCTGTCTTCAATATTCACACCTAGTTCTCGAAACAATATCTCTACAGATTCTGTCAAAAGACAAGGAGAGCGCATTTTAATTGTCAGAAGGGTGTTGCACTCCAGCTGGATGAGCAATTCCCTTCCACCCAGAAGCAACCTTACAAACTGCTAAAATTTAAGGGCTCAAAGAATTAGATTTGAGATTTTGTCTGTTTTAAAGACCTGTCTGCAATCACCTATTACTTTTCTATTTTACTGTAGCTTCCCACTTATTGGAAGTGTTTAAAAAACATCACATCGCTAATTTTCTGATGTTCTACATATCAGGAATAAAGTTTACAACAGGCAACATGTGACACCCAATAAACAGATGCAAATGTGCAAAACATAGGATAACAAAAATAAACAAAATCTGAGGGGACCCACATTCAAATTCAGATCAAGAAAACTTTGAGACAGCTAAAGCAACCCAATTTGCACACTGATACATCTTATTTAACCCAATATGTCTACATTACACTGTATTTCTATACTAATTGAGTCACTAACAAAGTTTATCCAAGTTTAAATGCTGCATATGAAGCAGTTTTGAATGAAAATTGTAATTCCATTTATTTTGTCTTTGTGACAACGGCATGGTTGCTCAGCGTTTAGCATTGCTGCCTCAGTGCCCAGGACCTGGGGTCAATTCCCCGAGACCGAGACCGGGTTTCCTCCCACAGTCCAAAGATGTGCTGGTTAGGTGGATTGGCCACGCTAAATTGGCCTGTGAAGGCTAGGTGGGTTAGCCACGGGAGATGCAGAGTTATAGGGTAGGGGCAGGGTGGGTCTGCGTGGGATGCTCTTTAGAACAGTGTGGACTCAACGGGCCAAAAACATCCTGCCTCCACACCTGTAGGAATTCTATGCTAAGTTCTATAGCTAGCTCTGAAAAAGGCCAGGATTTAGCACCGAAGACACGAACCATTTTCTGCTTAGTGCCGATTCTGGGCATGTGCAATCCACCAACGGTCAACAGGCTTTTGATTTTTTTCAGCTAAGAACATTGCTATAGCCTTCACAGCACTGGCCATGAAAACAACATCAGCATCTTCAGGGTTACTGACCACCTTAGCAAGTGGTGAATCAAAACCTTTTAAAAACATGTGTTTTATCTTCAAGATAAAGCATTATCCAAAATTTCAATATTTTACTTAGTCCTTTGAAGCTGTCAAAACCACCTTGAAAGCAACTGGTGTAATTATAAAATAATTAACTCAGACTCTCTATACCTCTAGGTCATAGAAGTAGAATATTGGAAACAGCTGCTTCAACATTTAAAATTACATCAATAGCAGAAATTCATGATAAAGGCAACAATTTTCAGCCTGATGTCCTGCATGGATGATCCATCTCTACCATTGTGAAAGAATTAAATTTGTTTTTGACCCATGGCGTAGATGAAGTACAGAAAGACAGAGCCCTTTTTTTTTTAAAACTCCGAGTCTTATAGGCTCAAGACAAAGCAAAGAAGGATTGTAACAAAACTACCGAAACAGCTATCACCCAGTACCATACAATAATAGAGGTAGCGAATACCACAAAATCATAAAATTGTCATCTGGGAAAATGTCACACAATTGCTGTCGTGATCTGGACTACTAACCCACCAACACTGGGAGAAGAAATCCAGCAGACCTGGAAGAAAAAGCATGAGTTTCCCACTTTAAGAGGGCAGGCAACTAAGGCAGCAGCTGGAACAACTGCCAACTGAAATAGAACAGCAACTGTGGGAGCAGAAAAGAATGCAAACTCAGCAGCCTTAAAAGGAAAAAAACTTCACTTGGAAGCTGTTAAGTGCTAGATAGGAGGAGGAGAAAAGCCAACCATATACTTAGAACACAGAAGAAGTGGTGAAGGAGGGTATGGAAAAGGAAGAACTCAATACTCCAGGTGGTATGGTTACAAAATCTTTTAAAAAGGAAAAAAGGAGGATAATTTTAGGAAAAAAACAACACATAAAATGGAATGCAACAAGCTTCACGGCTGTTGGCATAGGCTCCGTGGCAAGGAACAGTGAATGGGCCAGATAATAAATTTAGATTGTCAGTGCAGGAAAAAAGGTTCTACTGCTGAGCAAATACATGGAAGTGGACCTGTTATACAGCCATGTCAAAAAACTCTATCCACAGGGAATGTGTCTCAAGTTTAATTTCATCAATTGCATAGTTCTGAATTGAGCAACAGAGTGTGTTTAAAATGGAAATGCCTCAGAATTAAGAGATCTAGTGAAAGGGCTTAGAAGAAAAAGGGATTTGACGAAAGGAAGGACTGGAACTCTAATGTTAAAAAACCTTTCCTGCTGAAATCACAGCCTAAAGCATTGCAGCTGGAGCATGTTTTCCACAAGTTTTTTTCAGAAAAAGGGCTTGGTATTTTAGACAATAAAAGGCTGGGAAGCATCCGTATTATTTCAGGATGAAACGGGAACATACCATCCTGATTGCAGTCAGTAGGAGGAAAAAAAACAAGTGCACAACAGGTAACCACCACATTGGATTAGTAAAACCAGCAAGAAAGCCCTAGAAAAAGGCAGAAAACTTAAATAGTGTACGGATACAAAAATTCTTACGAAGAAACACATTTAAAAAGCTTGAAAGCAATAGGTTATGATAGAACAGCAAGAAGAACAATTTAAACCCTTATTGATGAAAATTTAAACAAGAGAGCGACTAGCAAATAAAGGGAATATTTCAGAGTCTAACAGTAATTAAATCTAATACAGTAATATTGAATACAAGCTTGAAAAATCGATATAAGCAACATTGATAGATTGAAGAGCTTTTATGTTAAAAAAAGCCCAAATGAGACAAAAGGGGAAAACAGAGCAGATTCAAGATCAGAGATGGACCATGAAGAATACAAGATTGGACATTATGGAGACAACAGTTAAGATGCAGCATTGCCTCAAACAAACTCCAAGTGCAGAATGAGGACAGTTACAAAGCTGCAGATAAGGTTACACATGCAGCTCAATGTAGTTGAGTAATCTCCATTATAAAAGGAAACCAAGCATTTAATGTGGAATTGGTGCTCCCAATGATCCACAACTCATGGATTTTGTTGATGTTAATAGATATCCTGAACACAAGCCTAAAACATTGCCAAGATCATTATCCCCACTGAATAGTTATCATGGCTGAGGCAGCTTCAACCTACCAAAATGAGACTGTTACGACACCATGGCTTTGAGGGGTGTGTTTTGTCCTGTTTTCACTTGTAAGAAATGGGAGGTTTTGAGCCACAGGTACCAAGCTGTCCCTCCAAGCCAATAAAGAGCTTATGAGGCCTTAGTTGTGTTTTATAAAAAGTTGTAATAAAAGTAGCATGAATGGGTGGAGTCAAGTTCCCACAGAACAAGGGTTTTAGTTTAACTCTCAGTAGTTGCTGGAGTTTGAAGGTGGTTGTGAAAATTGCTGCATCTCTCTAATAGCTAAAAGCTTGGGTTCTGTCTCATGTTATTCTGGCAGCAGGAAATCTATTTTCCTGAACTTGCCTTTGCCAAGGGTGTGTTTATGGGATGTTGCTATATTGGAACAGTTGCAGTTTAGTAGTTAAAAAGTCTATTATTCTGTTAAGTTTTTCAATAGAGTTACAGATATGCCAATTCTTCTTTCTTTTGTTTATATTTTAACTGTAGAGTAAGAATAAAGTGTTTTGCTTAAAGCTGCGTCGTGGGACCAATCAAATTACATCTTTAACACAGCACTTTACACTTACCTTTAAATAAGATAAAAGTCAGCCTATTCCCTATCTTCTTGATATATTTGAAAAGTGTTTGGTCTGATAACAAAGACCTCATGGCATTGGTGGAATAACTAACAAGTGCACAGCTATTTTACAAGTTATGCTCCACCACAGTTGAAAACAGGCACATTGTTCACAACCAGTTTACCTTTGAGCCTGCATGCATGTCACAACTCACACTTCCTTAAAAAAAAGTTGGACTGCCTCACAAAGAACCAGTCTAGAAACTGAAGACTGTCAACCTACTAGGTGGAGGGCAACTGAACTACAATTTAATTGGTCCTAGGTTCATGAAATGAATCACAAAGTAAGCAAGCTGCAATTAACTACAATGGGCACAAGTTTCATATGACTGGGAAGAAACAAAAACTGTGGCGAGCAAGCCAAAAAGAGAGGCTCAACTCCAAATACAAAAACAAAAAAAAAGGAAGTGACAGATGCAATCATTTCCAGTAGGGTTTTGAGGGATAGGCAAACCAACAATATGGCCAAGAACACATTTTTAAAGTACCAATAGCATTTCATATTCATGGACAATTTACTAGGGTTTAAACAGAAAACGAGTTCTCCAGCTTCTTTTTGAGAAGATACATTGTAAAGGATATACCAAAACTAAAAAGGCATTTTCTAGGTGTACTGCCAAGGTTCAGTCAGCTGCATGGTGGCCAGAGATCACAACAGATTGAAGATCACATAGCCCATTGCGAGATCTGCAATTATACGGCAAGTTTGGAAAACACTCCTTGTCATTACTGAAAGCAAATCAGAAACTAGAACTCCCATAAGACAACATGAATATGGGGAGCAGGGGAAGGAGGAGGAGGACCCAACCTAATTGAGCCATTCAGAAAACTCTCCCTGATTACCTTTGGTCAGCAGAACCTAGTGAGCAACAATCCTTCAGTTAGGCAACAGGTTGAAAAAAAAATCTACTTCACCAGTCAAACAACTGGAACAGTATGTCCAGCTTAAAAAACAACAATTCAAAGGAAATAAGCTGTATGGGAGCCAGACCAATGTCCACAGAGCTGTGATATGGTAAAAGAAGAAACTTTGTCAAAATATTCATTAGATTATAAAAGATCCATCATATGATGTCCTAAAACTACCCGAATTAGTAGGGAAGAGTTGTTCTGCAAATGAAAACTTAGGGATTAAGAGTATCCTAGATAAGATAATGGATCAATAGGTCTACAAAAAAAAAAGTTAAAAGTCCTCTCTGAAGGATATCGGAGAGTGTAAAGATTTTCCAGCAGAGAAATGTTCACCAATCTAAGCCAGGGTGAAGTGTCCTCAAGCAAAATATCTATTCTTTTTTCATGTAGAAAGAGTGCACAGTCTGAGACTTCAGAAATGTCCAGATCACTTGTAATTATGAATAAAGTTTGGAGGAAACAAAGGGAAGATATGGGGTAGTGTTAAGTATCTACACAAGTCATATAATGGGTTAACTATGGTGAAGAAAGATTCGGGGGTAGATGTTGTACAAAATATTCTTCAGGGGTTATTGTTCATGTTACATTGCGAGACATCAATAGAATGTGTGGTGCCTTCTGGCTGATACAATGAGTTTTACTGTAGCTTTCAGAGAGAGCAAATGTATCCATGATAGTAGGAACTGCAGATAACAAGGTGTAGAGCTGGATGAACTCATCAGGCCAAGCAGCAGAAGAGCAGGAAGGCTGACGTTTCAGGCCTAGACCCTTCTTCAGAAATGTATCCATATCAGCTTAAGGTCACAATAATTAATTGTCTCAAATTGCAGTTACTATCATACAATAAATCTTGCTATCCAAGGACAGCTCTGGTGGTGGATTGTCTACCTCAAATCTCTAAATAGGCCCAAGACAAAGCAAAAAAAAAAAAAAAAAAAAAAAATCTCAAACAATTCTTATCCACGACCATATACCAGGTACAGGTGGCAAATACAAGATAACATGAGTGATCATCTGGGAAAATATCAAACGGATGTCTTAAATTCAACTTGAGTCATATTCCTAGTTTCATGACTGACTTACAGAAACATGTAGGACTGAAAAGATGGACAGCCTTGCACTTAGTAATATTGTATAACAATGTAACCTATGAAATAAAAACTTCATCAGATTTGGATCAAAACAATATAAAATCAACCCATGAACTTTGTACTGACCAGCCACTGCTTTCAGAGTAGACATTACTTTATCATCAGTATCTTCTGACAGTTTTGCGAACAGGACCTGGTTTTTAAATTGCCCTATTCCCTGGAATTGCAGAATTAAAGGTTTTCCCTCCAGGATAGCATCCACCTTGCTCTTACACTGTTGTAGTGCTGACACAGCTCTGGGAAAGTGAGAAATATTACAATTAGTTTCACATGAAAATAGATTTCTTACTGCACTATCAAGCATGTGCCTGCATCAACCTTTTAAAAAGACCTGTAAAATTTTAGTGCTAATTAATAAAGAAGTTGCTTGACTTCCATCTGCAGATCGAACTGGTCCTTACCTTTCAATAATTCACCAAATATCTAAAAACAAATCACATTTAAATTACTATAAAACTTGAGCTACACAACCAAGTCTGGTCCAGTTACAGACAATACTCAAAGCCACTTGCACATCTTTCAATATGTCTACATTATGGTGAAAATGTAGTCATACCAATGCAGTCAAGGTTATCAAGTCAGTTTCCCACCATCTCTTTAGGTTTCAGTTCCAGAAAGGGTAATTGTATACTTTGAAGTTTTTTGAGGTGGGTTGGGAGGTGAGGTGAGGTGAGGGGAGGAGCAGGGTTGGAGAGTAAAGTCTGCACCACAGGCTGAACCAGCATAGTAGTACCAAGGGAGGTGACAACTTCCTGACATTAAGAGGACTGGGTTAAGAAGGACAGTAATCTACCTGGGACTACTGAATAAGAATTAGAGAAGTGTTAACAACCATCTATGGAGGTTAAATCCAAGAAAATCATAATGCTGTACACAAAATTTAAGGACTGGAGTCAAAATAAAAGGTGGAGTGTGCCAGGCAAGGTGGTGTAGATACATTTGAACCCTTTTTTATTAAAGAAACAAATTGTAAGTTAATTAGATTCAAGATTGTCACTCGAGAATTGCAAACAAACAAGGTTGGTGTAAGCATTTGGAAGTGCAGCTAAGTAACTGATCTTCTGCAGTAATGGGTTAAATGCCCTGGAACCACTAAGAAGTATTGAATGAGAATTCTTGAGTGGATGGTGATAAGTGCATATCTTCTTTCAATGAAGAGGAACAGGCAAGGAGGTGACAGGTGTTATTTATAATAGAGGTGACAGGGTGTCACAAGTACAGCCTGGGGTTCAAAACTTAGGTTTAAAAACTAGTTTGGTTGTTCCCAAGATGGCAATATTGCTGGAAAAGCCAGTATTTCTTTTATATCCTTATTACTTTCAAGAGGTGCTCACATTACCTTCTGGAGAATTGGAGATCTGAAGGTTTGTTGTTCCCGTGCATCTGCTGCCCATGTCCTTCTAAATGGAGAAAGTCAAGGGTTTGGAGCATACTATTGAAGACAGCTGGGCTTCCGCTAGTTACTACACTTCATCTCAAAGATGGTACACATTTCAACAACATTGGGATAATGTTGGAGAAAGTGAATGGAGTGACAATCAAGTCAGTTGGTTTATCTTGAATGATGTTAAGCTTGGAGATGTTGGAACTGCACACCATCTGGGAAGTGGAGAATAACCCAGCACACCTAACTTGCTAGTTCTTGTAGGTGGTGGAAAGGCTTGGGAGGTCAGGTGGGTGAGTCATGCACTGTGGGACACCTGCTCTAATGGCTGCACTGGTCAAGTTTTTGGGAAATAGTTAGCCCCAGGTTAGATGGATTCAGCATAATAATCCCACTGAATATCAAGAGATGTTCATAGTCTCCTGTCAGATGATCATTGTCTAGTGTGTAATAGAAATGTTATTTGTCGTCATTTTTCAGCCAGGTCTGAATGTTGACACATTGCCCCATGTAGGCATTGACAGGTTCAATATTTCAACAGTTATAAAATGTAACTGAACAATGCAAGCTATAAGCATCTCCACGTCTGACCTGACTGTTGGAAGAACTCTTCCAGTACTATCCTGAGACTATTATTATTGGTGTGCAGAACCACACCATTTTCCTCTCATGAGGCATAATCTCCTGACTCAACTCTACTCTCCCACCCTTCCTTTTGCTATTGGTGATTTTTAAGAGAGATCCCTTGAAACTTCCTTGCAGATCCTACAAAGACACAAGGACCCTTGGTCAAGAATCCCTGGTCTACAAAACTCAAGAGGGCCTAGAATTAAGTTTCATAGTCCTTATTCTGCTTAGTGAAAAATTGAATTCAATATGCTTAGTCAGGGAGTGGGTTGCAAAGAAATTCAACTGGAGAGTCTCAAGTTAATGGTAACATTAATGAGTGGCCAATTAAGAATAAAGCAGGGTGTAGAGCTGGATGGATGAACACAGCAGGTCCTGCTCCTCTGATGCTGCTTGGCTGCTGTGTTCATCCAGCTCTACACCTTGTTATCTCAGATTCTCCAGCATCTGCAGTTCGTACTATCTCTAAGAATAAAGCAGCATTGCTTCACAATTTGAAATCAATAGTACACCAAGAGGCAATTTCAGCTTAAAGTATAATTTACATACATTTATTAACCCAATCATTTAGATCAAGATTTCTTTGAAAATGACATTGTATTCAGCTCTTTCAACTCAGAGATCCTTATCTGATTTCTATTAAAACTCTCCATGTCAAAGTACAAATACACGAAAGAAGCAGTTAATTTACTTGAGTGGCAAGGGGAAGTAGCTCCAAACAAAAAAAAGGGACAAAATATTTCCTCCATACAACTTGGAGAAGGATGAAAGAACAATTAGAATGTGGGGTAGAAAAAGCTTGCGTGAACTGGGAAGATGCGAAGCAAATGCATCCTAATGCTGTAAAGGGGACAAGTCCCCATGTTTTTCAGATGAATGGGAGAGAATAAAAGTGTATCTTTGAAGATGTCAATTATAAAAATGTTGTGAAGGTGGATGAAGGTACATAAAGTAGGAAATGGGAGGAAACAAAGTTAGGAATTTTGCCCATCTACTTGTGGTTTTAACCAACATTACTAGAAAAAAAAAGAAATGAATTAGAATTTATTGATTCTCTTACAGCACAAAACATCATTCACTCAGCTGGTTCTTTCCAAGTGTAGCTTGCTTACTCTTCCTCACAGATGCAACTTTTCCTCATTAAATATTTTAAATCAACTTTAAGATTAGTGAATCTACCTCCATCTTTCAGTTACAAAATGTAAACTTAATTTACGCATTGCAATTGCAGCAGTAAAATCATCTTAAATATTCATTGGGCAAGAAGGTGGTCATTGTCCAAGAATTTTTAAAAACCTCCCTTTGATTCTTGTGAATTTTCTTAAATCTCCCCTTAACCTGTAAAAGGAGAGTAAACTCAGCTTCTTCAGTCTGTTCATATTACAGAAGATACTCAACACAGTTTCCAAGGCCTTGACATCTCTAAAATGTATGACATACAAGAGACAATACTACATTGGAGGCCTACGCAGTGATTTGCAAAAATGTTTGCAATAAAAACTTGCTTGCTTTTTGATACTCCGTGCCACTAGAAATAAAAAAAAGGATCACATTTGCTTTAAGCAGCCCACCACTGAAAATTTGTTCCTGCACGGTCATTGAAGTTGTGTTTTTTTTGTATTCGTTCAGTGACATGATAGCAAGAAAAACGATGGGGAAGGAGAGATCAGAGAAACTTCAAGCTTCAGCTGTAACTTTCTCCAACATTTCTGCAGATCTAATGGAGGGAGCAAGATCACAGGAGAGGTAAGTGACTTATTTTCCATGTAAATGGAAAGTTCCAAATGAAAGAGCAACCAATCCAAGCCCATGTTTGTTGTTTTCTGACTTCCCTGTAAAGCAGTGGTATTTCACTTTAGCTCAACTCGCTAAAGACTAAAGGATTAAGTCAGTTTCCAAATGGCAAGACTGAACAGTTGAACCGTTAACAGTATGAAGTCAAGTTTTAACTAAATTATTGGATTATTTTAAACAATTTCTAACCTAGTTCTTAAAAGACACAGTGGCATGCAAATGAGTTAAGAATTGACAAAATGTACTTATAATTTGATGTGAAATTGTGCCAATGTGATGTTGAGTTTCAACAGAGTATATTAAAATTTTTTTAAAAAGTGGTCAGTATTTTGTAGCACAATTTCGGCCCACTTATTTTTATTGCCTGCAGTTCTTCATTCCAGGTTTCACGACTAGCTTTGAAAACCTCAAATCTAAAGCCATCAACCTTCAAAGCCCAATGTTTTGCTTCCTATAAAGAATAATCACTTGCACAATGAGGAAGGAGAAAGTGCAGAATAATCATGAGAATGGAAAAAAGGTGAATGTTCGAGTGAGCAGTTTAATGGTATAACAATTATGTACATTTAGAAGTAATATGCTGAGATATTAAAGATAGAACATGACCAATGCCATTTATGACAAACATTTGCATTATCTTCCTTTTCAATTCAGTGTTGGATAGAGTAGAGCTATTTTCATTTACACCATCGCTCCTCACCATCCAAGTCCAAGCAAATTTTCCACGTCAAAAATTTATAATAATTTTGAATTTGTGCGCTATATTTGTTAGTTATAAACCAGTACACCCGATTTCACGTGGGACCAAGTGCAGTCCGAGTGACCGCTATGCTGAATGCAGCTTTATTGCAAGCGTGATCCCAAACTTCCTGTCAGTTCATTTTATTTTTCCACCTCCCACTAACCCTTTGTTCCGAGTCTCCTGTAGCATTCCAATGAAGTACAACATGAGCTCAAGGAACAGCAGTGTTGAGTTATCTTTTAAAAAAAAAAAGCAAAAAAGGGCATTTGACAGTCTTCTGGACTAGAACGTGGGTTCAAGAATTTAAGACTATAACCTCCATCCTGATTGGATTTATTCTTCCCCCCTTGCACAGTGAAAGTAAAACAAGTGGAAAACCGCAGATCGCAGCTGTTGATCAGCGTTGCTCTAACCAAGTCTTCTGTTTCTCGGTTTAATTTCTTGCACCATTAACACTTGTCTTTTGTACCTCATCCCAATTTCCAACCCCTTTAACTCACTCGAAACAGGTTACATTTTTAACTTACTCGATTTCTGATATAAGAAAGGAGATCAACCTGAAGCATTAACGGTTTCTTTCTCCACAGATTCTGCCTGACTTCCCAAGTATCTGCTTAATTTATAGAATCTGCAATGCCTTATTTTTATAAATTTGATCTGAGTGTCATGTAACTAATACAATGCAGGAGGCAGCTGTTTGGTGTGTGGTGTTGGCACCAGTTGGGCATTCTGACTAAGTGCCAAAATCCAGCCTTTCCCTCAAAAGGAAACAATCTTTCAGAGCTGAACGGCACACATCACTCCTGCATGGTGATGGGCATCAGCACACCCAATCATAGCATCAACAGGTTCTAGAATTACTGCCACGCACAAATCTCAGAGGCCCAGGCAGCCAAGAGGAAAATTAGAATATACATTGCTCAAATCTTGCACGCTGTTTCTATTTAGGTAAATCATCCAATACCCTTTTGAATGCTTCAATGAAACGTGCCTCTACTACACTTCTGTGAAATGCATTCCAGACCATAACTCGTCCTCTCATTTTTCTTCAAATACACATAAAAATTCCATTTCAATTTGTTGTTTGCTTCCACTTCCACTTCCACCACCCTTATAGACAGCATATTCCTGATCACATGTCATCTATGCAAAGGTTTCTCCTCATTCTCTGTACTTCTTGCCCAGAACCATAAATCTGTGCGCACTAATTTGTAGTAGTGATGGGAGCACTTCTACTTTGTTCTAACCTCACACAGTCCTATACACACATTTCCTCCAATCTCTTTTTTTCGTTCTAGTGCAAACAATCCCCATCCTCACTGGACAATTTTGCAGCTAAGATACCCATCCTTGTAATGCTCTGCTAACTCTCCTCTGTAGTCCTCATTAGATCTTCCTGTTCTTCCTAAAGGAAGGAGAGCAGGACTAGATGAAAAAAAAACAACACCAAACCTTGGTCAAATTCTGGTCAGTGCACAACTAAACATTTGACAAAATTCTCAGCTATTGTACATAAACCCCTCCACAAATTGTCACTTTGAAGACAGTTAGATCATCCAATCTCAGTGATGGCATTGAAGCATTTCACTCCAGGTAGGGTCAGGGCACATGACAAGGTCAAGATGAGATGTCAAAATGAACAATGGTCCAACCCAAGGCCTCACCAGTAGAACAGGTGAAGAAAGACTTGTGCACATCAACTCCGGTTGGAAGGAGGATGCAGCAGCAAGATGGTATTGGTTATCTTAGCTTAGTAAGTCACTAAAGTCTGACTACCAACCTGTCATGATCATTCAGGCAATATTGGTGCCCCAAGATCCCCATGTTAAACAAAATCACAAGCAAGCTTCATCCAGGATCCATTTGCCAACTCGTGCGATGGCAAGTTGGTGCGAGACAGGGCTGCCAATCTGGGAGTTCCGAGTCAAGATTCTGCAAAGATTGTGCAGACAATATTGGCACTTCAAGTTTCTCACATTAGAAGCTTACACAGATCTTGCTTAGAAAAATTACATGGTGGTATCCTAAACCAAAAAAAAACTGGCACATTCTGGATTATGGCATTGTTCAAGTCAACCAACTACATGATAGCCATATCAGGCAGAGGGTCTGGTGCCTACTGGACAGATCATTGACCGGTGTTATCATAGCACATGAACTAAGGGTATCAATGGTCTCAGACACTATCTTACCCCAAATTACCAGATGCATGGCATGCTATTGAAAGAATGCTTTTCTATTTAAAAAGTTTAATATCAGCTCAGACGGTGTGTCTGAAGAATGTACCGTTTCTGCATAGTAGTTAGCTGCACTAAATATCTGTTGGATTCAATCCCATGATATCCATGCCCAGTTTACTGCATCACACAAAATAAACTTTTTCTACATCAGGTATGTTATGCTGGGGGCAAGCTCAAATCAAATACGTAAAACCCCAAATGTAGCCCAAGTGAAAAGAGGAATTCCAAGTATTGCCCATAACCAATCCAGAAAATCCTAGCATTCAACTCAACTTTAGAACAGGAGATCAAAGAGTTAGCTACACTAGAGACAACAGTTTCCAGACGAGTAAACTCAAATAATCACTTGTTCCAACACTGTTTTATCAAAACAAATAAAAACAAGTTACTGCAGGAATATGAATGAGCAGTTTCCTTGTCTAGCAGAATCTCTTAAAAAGGTCAGAAGTCAAGGCAGCAGCATTCCAACAACTCAAAGCTGACACCCGACAAAGCAGGTCCAAATAAGTGAGCGACGAGAAGAGAAAGCCCGAGAAATCCAACAGACTTGATTTGAAGCTTTTTCATAATCATCAGGGTCATGCATAGACAAAAAAGGTCAATTGGGCAAAAATTCCTTTGGATCACAGGATGTCACTTTTAGGAAAAAACAAAAAAAGAGACTAATGTAGTAACACTGCAGGGAAGATTCCCAATAACTCCACAACACCAAATTCAGTGGCAATTGACACTGTCCAGATTATCCCCCCGTAGCCTATGGTAGGATCCGTGGATAGAGCACTAACAATAGAGAACTGCAATAAGTAAACAACTAAACTAGTGGCCTTGATGGTACTCAAGCTGTGGTCTTCAAAGCTAGTCAGCTTTTCCTCATATCCAGATCCCATGCATACATAGTGTGTTTAGGAGGAAAAAAATGAAATTAGTCCCACCGCCCAACTTCAGGAATGTAACAGTCTTCGAAAATTGGAAATAAAACCATGCTGTGAGAACTACGGAGGTATTTTCCTGTTGTCCACAACAGGGATTTTCTGAATTCTCCTTTTCCTGAATTGTCTACTTCTGAGAGGAAGAAATCCTGCCATTGGCCAAGTAGGTCTTTAAAAAACTTACCAGAGGAGCCCCGGTCTTCATTGTCAAACAAATCTAATGAAAACATCAAAGACAACATCAGGTGCTCTTCATCTACCCTCCCAAGCAATTGCACATTTCTGTGGATTGCATGCCAGTGATTATGTCCAAGAAACCTCTCCACAGTCCTATCAATGGCTGAAACTTTCCAGCAAGAGATTTGAAACAGAACCCCTTCAGAGTCCAGGCAAGTGTCAAACAAAACCGTACAACACACCTAATACTATCTGCAACCCACCAGGGAGTCGGCACAAAGATCAAGCGCCCTCCAGCATAAATATTAGATTCTATCCACTTGGAAAATTATAACCTCAGTTGCCTGTATGCCAAAACTAAACAGACTGCCGTAGGTATAGATAACGTATAATATGTTTTACTGCAGCTGTGGGCTGACAAGTGGCCAGGTCCTGACAGACTTCATTCTGCAACCTAAAAGTACTGACTAATAAAAAGACAATTAACATGATGGTTTAAAACTTTCCACAACTCCCTTGAATTGGAGAAGTTTCCATCTGAGTGGAAAATGGAGACTGCAATTCCTTTATTCAAAGAGGAAGGGTGATTAAAGGTAACTACAAATCAGTTAGCTGAACCTGTCAAAGGGAATACATTCTAAAACCATTATTCTAGGTCATCATGTAAAGAGTCCACACAGTTCTGTGAAAGGATATCATGCTTAACAGTTTATTGGACTTCTTTGAGGATATACCAGTGATGTGCTGTACATGGATTTCCAGAAAGTACTTGATAAAGCACCACATCAAAAGCTATTGAAGAAAATAAAAGCTCATTGTTCAAGTGTAACATGTTACCATGACTAGAAGATTGACTGGTAAACAGCAAACAGTAGGCATTATCATCAGATCATTCCCTGGTCAACAAGATGTAGTGAACAGTGTGCCACATGGTCAGTGCTGGAACCTCAAGTTGTTACTTTTATATAAATGATGCAGTTGAAGAGATGGAAGGTATGGTTAGGTTTGCTAATGACAGGAAGATCGGTAGGAAAGCAAGCTGTGAAAAAGACATAAAAGGGAGCTACAAAAAGGATATAAAAGAGATTAAGCAAGTGGGCAAAGACCTGGAAAATGGAGGAGAACGTGGTAAGTGTGCAATTGTCCATTTTGGCAGGAAGAATTGAATAGTATATTACCTAAATAGAGAGAGTTTGTAACAGATGCAGAAGGATCTGAATGTCCTAGCGCATGAACTGTAAAATGCAGTGTACAGGTGCAGCAGGTAATTAGGAAGATAAATAGTTTTTGTATAGGGAAATCAAACAGAACAATAAGCAAGTGATGCTTCAGTAAAACAAGGTATTGGTGAGATTGTATCTGGACTACTATGTACACCATTGGTCACCAAAACGGATGGAAAAGAAGATGATTGGACAAATAAGACTTTATCCACTGGAGTTTAAAGTAAGGTGACTTGATTGAAATAAGATCCCAAGGGTTCTTGACAAGACAGATGTGGAAAAGGTTGGAGAATCCAGAGCTAGGGGTTTTAAAATAAAAAGGAGTCATCCCTTTAATACAGAGCAGGGGAGCTTTATCTCAATGGAAGACTTCAAGTCTTTATCACTTTTCCTCTCAACAGAGGGAGGAAAGGTTGTCTTGGAATTTTTGTGTTTGAAAACAGGTGGATAGATTCAAACAAGGGAGTGAATGGTTATCAGATGTAGGCAGGAATGTGGAGTAAATCAGATTAGCTATGATTTTACTGAATGACAGAGCAGGCCAAAGAGAACAACAAGCCTACTTGCAAACAAAGAATCTGCCTGTCTGTGAATATTGCCAAAAACCTTTCATCAACCCAGAACTGGGTAAATATTCTACCTCCCATATACATTTGGACTTTCAGTCACCTCCTCCTAAAGATCACTATTGAAGAGGAGTTCTAAAGTTTGCACCAGTTTAGCTGTCAACAAAACACAATGGTTGAATGTTTGACAACAATTACCGCTGCAAGACAATAACAATGATCACATAGGAAAATGGTTGTCATCACACTTCTGTGTCATGGACACCTGGACTGTGACAGTGGCCAGATACATGGCTGAAGACGTGCATAAAATCTTGGGGGATGTCTCAACATGACACCTCCTCAGAAGGACTTGCTCCAAACGTCTTCAGCTGCGTCAGTGACCTACACACTGTCATTGTTCCATGATTTTACAAAGTTCAACTACATTCACAACTCATTCCAAAACAATCCATGTCCATCTGCAACAAAACAGTCAAAATGTAGCAAGTTAAATTTGAGCCTAAAATACTAAGGAATTATCAGCAAGAGACGAGATAACAACTTCTCTTGACATTCAATGGCATTATCATTGAGTCCCTCACTAACATCCTACAGTTACCACTGAACAGAAACAGAATGGAATGGCCATTTAAATATTGCAGCTGTAGGAACAGTCACAGGCTGAGAATTGTAGTCTGCAACTCTAACTTTCTAAAGCCTGTCCACCATCCACAAACGTACAAGTCAGGTCAGTGATAAAAATACTCCCCACTTCTCTGGATGGGTGATGTTTAAACAAAATTGAAGCAGCTTGACATCATCCAGGACAAAGCAGCCAGGTTGGTTAGCATCCCATCTGAGCTTACCAGGCATGCCATCACAGATTAGCTAGGGAGCTACAAAGGAGACTAAAGCATCTCATCAGCAAATCACCCCACCCAATCCAGGAGTTCCTCAATTCCATCAAGGACATAAGAATAGATGACAACGAGACCATGGTATCATTTGACATTACTGTCCTATTCACATCAATAGACATACCACTAGCAAGAGAAACAATGACAGCACTACTAAAACAAGAACAAGACCCTAGTGACACCATCTCCACAGACAACATGCTGGAGCTACTGGACCTATGCCTCACCACCTACTTCACCTGTAGCGGCCAAACATACGAACAGATCAATGGGACACCCATGGGATCACTGACCTCGGGACTAATAGCTGAAGCAGTGATGCAGAGATTTGAAAGCATGGCCCTTCTGCTAATCCAACCAAAACTATGGACACGCTACGTAGACGACACCTTCATCGTTATTAAAACAGACCAACTGGAGGAGTGGCACGAACTAATAAACAGTGCCCTCACTGGGATCAGATTCACCAGAGAAGACGAGAAGAACAAACAGCTCCCATTCCTGGATGTCATGGTGGAATCCAGGACAAATGGGGAATTCCTAACAAGAAAAAAGGTACACAAGAAAGCCCCATACACTGACCAAGTACTGAACTTCAACAGCAACCATCCTAACACACACAAATGAAGCTGTGTGTGAACACTATTTAAACAGACAACAACACACTGCAGCAGCACAGAGCTACGCTGGGAAGAATACCTCTTCCAGGTGTTCAAGGACAACGGATATCCGAAAAACTGGGTCAGAAGATGCCTATCACACAAATGACACCCGGAAGATACTACACTGCACCACCCCAGAACACTCATCACACTACTTTACATCAGAAACACATCTGAACTGACCACAAGACTCCTATGACCACTGGGCATCAGAGTAGCACACAAACCCACATCAACCCTACGCCAACTGCTCACTCAGACCAAAGACCCACTACCCACTACGGACAGGACCAATGTCATATACAAGATTCCCTGCAGAGACTGTGATAAACAGGAAGGAAATTAACCACAAGAGTACCTGAACATCAACTGGCAACAAAAACACACGACCAATACTCACTCATCTCTATCCACATGAATAAGGAAAACCACCAATTCGATTGGGACAACACCAGGATCCTGGGACAGGTGAAGCAGAGACAAGCACGGGAATTCCTAGAAACCTGGTTCTCCACTAAGAAAGCCATCAATAAACAGAGCTAGACCCTATATACACTCCATTGCCAAGGAAATCCAGCTCAACAGACACCAGAGTTTAAACAACAGGTGGGAAAACAACAGCACTTCAGAGGCTGCACTGATGATGTCACCCAGCAGGGTAATGAAACGTCTGCAGAACAATTAGACAGCTCGGCGAGCCAACCAACCACAACCAGAGCTACAAGTCTACTCTAAAACCTTAGATCCCACCCAACAGCTTGGACATTCACTCCTTTCACCACCCAACATACAGCGGGAGCGATCACCATCCACAAGATACATTGCTGAAATTCACCACCTCCTTTCCGTTAAGCACTTTCCACTTACGTGACCTCTACCACCTAGAAGGACTAGGGCTGCAGATCTATGGGAACACCAACATCTCAAACTTGCCTCCAAACCACACATTATTCTAACTTGAAACTAGATCATTAATCCTTTACTATCAGGAAATTAAAACATTGAAACTCCCTTAACATCACTATGGGTGCACTAACATCCAAGGAGGACCACGGTTCAAAGTGGAAGCCGAGTACTACCTTCTCCAAGCGAAGTAAGGATGACCATTATATGTTGGACTAGCCAGCAACACCCAAATCATATGAAAGAAGAAAATAATTGCCTGGAAGGTTTGAATTTGCAATTCCCTAGCTTCCCAGGACATTATGAAAATGTCTCCAGAGTTAGACAGTTCGATTTAATTTACTTGTATAGTTACTCAGGAAATGCTAGGCAGATTAAAACTGTCTAGCTCCAAACTAACTACATTCTTAGTGCTACCACCCTATCCCACTCTTCCCCCTCCCCACCATTGCCCATCTGGACTCGTGCCGACCTAGCTTCGAGAGCTGTGGAGGCAGAGGCCTTGTTTATATTTAGCGTGAAGATAAATAGATTCGCTATCAGTAGGGGAATCAAACGTTACGGAAAAAGGGCAGAAAAGCAGATGTGAAGAGCGTCAGATGGGCCATGATTCTATTGAATAGCAGAGCAGGCTCGACAAGCTGAACAGCCAACTCCTGTTGCTATTTACGGTCGTGTCCACCGGTTAAAAAGGATCTCCTTTTCTGAAGAAGGGTCTGGGCCCGAAATGTCAGCCTTCCTGCTCCTCTGATGCTGCTTGGCCTGTTTTCATCCAGCTCTGCACCTTGTTATCTCCTCTACCAAGTTCTGTTTTGTTCACTCCTTAAAAAGGTGGTTCTTGGGGATACAAATAAAACAAACCAAGAAGTATTCAAATTCTACTTGAAGCAACAATTGGTATTAACACAGAAGCTTGCTGTCAGCTGTTCATAGTGACCAGCAACTGGTCCATGAAGCTCTGTTATATCCAGAGTCTAACACCTTAAAATGTGAGGCAAAGCAGTGGCAGTTAAGGATAAGAAAATCCTGCACTCCCGAGTCCAATAACTCATGGGGCACGCTGCTCCATCTGCCCGAAGATCCATGGAGAGAGTCAGTTTGTTCAGTCACATGATATCATCCTGGAATCAAGCGACAGGTGATGGCAATGATGACTGAATGCCTCTATTTATTAGACCCAAGAACTTAGCGTTAACCACTCTCAACTTATCTTGCCATCTTTAACGATCAAAGTACATGCATCCTCAGGTCCCACCTGTACTTTCAAGTGCCATGACTGTATATTACCTCTCCTTAGCCCTTTAGAAAAAAAATGCATCATTTCTCAAAATGAAATTACATCTGACATTTCCTTTTCAATGGGATCTGTTTAGACTGATAACTTTAAAATAAATTTGAACTTTGCAGGTACTAATAGGAGTCCACTTTATTGTTACAAAACATTACAGTGTGTGGAGACTAATCACCTTTGCACCCAACTTAACTATAGAATTGATTTTACCCCTGCATCTTCATACAACCGGAAAAAGCACTTCAGGTATACACAACTAAGCTGTCATACAATTCTCCTGAAATTAGTTCAGCGTGATTCTTAGTTTCTGATGGTTTGGCTTATGTTTTTTTGAAATTGGTAACTTACATCCTTAGGGCTGTTCTTCACACTGAATATATTACAGGCGATCTTCACTGTAGCACAAGCTAGGCAAAATCTTCCTGCCTTATTTCGACTCATTAAGTTACAAGCTTCCACCCACATTCCAGCACAGTGAGCCATTAAGACAGGGATTTCAAGTGGCTTTCTCGTTCCAAGACCCTGGCAGACTAATGCAGCTGTCGCAAGATTCAGTTGCATCTTTGGATAGCTTACAATGGCTTCCTTTGCACCTTCTCTTTGGCAATTTGTATTCAGGTAGAAATTCAAATTTCCAAAATTCAATTGGACTTTTAAATAAATCTTATTCCATACTAGAAAATCATGAAATAAGCTGAATGGCTGCAATTATCAAAAGAAATTGCATCTTTTAATGTTATAGTAATCAGTTAAAATAAGTGACATTTGGGTTCATTTATTTTAACGATGTAATCAGGCTTGAAAGTGGACTCCGTATCCATTCATTATTACAATTCATTTGTTACTCCTGTTAGAGTTAAGATGGTGGGGCAAGGAGGGAAAGAAACATCTTTGAACTCCACATCAAATCACACTTACTTCTCTACTTCTGCTGGTGTATTTAGGTGAGCAACAACGATGGTCAGATGCATCCTTCCAACAGGAATCACAGCTGGAAGCAGTTTTGGTTCTTTGGTCACTAGCAGTTCCTGGATTTCCTCAATTTTGTCCAAAATCTGTACCAAGAAAAAAAAGGGAAAAAATAGTTTAAAGAGACAAATCAGAAATAAATCTCATACTAGTGTAAATACAGAAGACAAAGTACAATTCTACATTGCTCCTTGGAATTAGATAATGAAGTTGTTTATAAAAAAAGTATATTTGAATGCCTATTTTGGATGCATTACTATAATGACTGGATGATTGATTTGTCTTCCTTTCCTCAGCAAGCTATGCGCAGAGGGACAGATTTTAATAGTGCACAAAATTAGGGCATTTCCACCTCATCCACTTTTGTAGGTGCAATATCTGGTGCTACAGTGATGCCAATGATTTTCAGTTTAAAGCTGGTTCTAAGTCAACTTCTGCTGAAAAGGCACAGATAACTAACAAAAAACAAATCAGCACATCAGATCGTCAGTTTTCACAAACTTGGTGTCTTGAAATAGAGAGTTACATGAAACTCAAGTTATATCTTTCCCAATGTATCTTAATGTCAATTTTCCAAACTTATGCCAGAAAACCACTCATTTTCACTAAGTATTAAAATAAAATATGGATTTAAATCATCAAGTATAAACTTAGATATAAAATGTCCATGAATCAAGGAGATGCCATAGAAGCAACATTTCAACAACAATTTGTCTTTGAAACACACAGTGAATCACTTGAGCATATAGAAATAGGCATATGTTGGGAAAGCCTTTAAAACCAGCATTTCAAACCGAGGACCAGGGAGCATCTTTAAAGAGGAAACAGTGATCCCAAAGTTTAGCAAGGCAGCTCCAGAGCTTAGGGGTTCAGCACCTGAAGGCACAGATTCAAGTGGTAAAATGATGAAAGATCACAGACATGCAAGAGGTCATCATTGGAGGGTTCTGAAGTTCAAAGTGGTAATAAGAGGTCATGAAAGGATTTAAACAGGAGAATTTAAAAAAAACCAAGGAACTGCCACCAGATGAAGAGCCAATGTAGATTAGCAAACACAGTAGTCAAGGGCAAATGGGCCTTGATGCAATATATGACTTGGAGAATAGGGTTCATATTAAGCTTAGATCTGAAGGGTGATACCAAACTGGAAATATTTGCTCTTTCCTTGATCTGGCAGCATCTGTTGAGTTTCTCCAGCATTCTCCTGGTTTGTATTTAAAGAAAGGTTCTGCTCATTGATGCAACATTGCTGCAATCTAGTCAACAGACCAGTGTTTCAAACACCAAAAAAACCCAAACTCAGAAAAAGCAGTTTAGGTGAGTATAGGATACAACTTTAGATGTTCAGATCATTGTACCTGCTGGTTTGTCATAGGTATTGAAACAAAATAGTTTGGTGGCTTCCTCCTCTTCTCCCCCACTGCAGAACATCTCTCTCCCATTTCACGAGTCAGTTTATTTTTCTGTTTGGAACGTCGTGTTTTGTAAGTTCTCCGTGCATTTACTCGATTGCAAACTAAACTCAAAGTTACAAAAAAAAGTTTTCAATAAATGACTTCAAAGCATGAGTATTTCCAAACAACATTTGTCATGTGTTTGAGATTGTATTTGATAAATTGAAGCAAAACAATTAGCCCAACTATATCATGTTGATGTTGCATCAGGGATTAAAGTCATTACATTTACACTAATGTAACAATTTATTTTAAATCAGAAGTACTGTACATTGATCAAATGATGCCACATTTCTTCAGAACTTAAATTTCAATTAGCAGGAAAATTTCAGGTCTCCTGCTCACAAACTAGACATCAAACTTTATTTTTGACAAATATAGTCAACAGTGCAAGAAAAAGGTGTGAAATTCATCTCAATGCTACAATAAAACAACAATCTGAATTTAAATAGCTTTTTAGTGTCTTTCCCCCCAAAATGAGCTCATTCTATACCCTTTCCCCTAACGGAAAAGGGTATTACTAGCATTCTGACTGTTTCATTGGTGAGGCTCCATTGATTCCAGATGATCCATTTCCATTTACATTTATTTCACTCCAAAATACTGAAAATTTATGAAAATCACTTTATACTTTGCATGCACATGGATTATGCAGCCATAATTAGTGAGAGCATACTAGCACAATTTCAAACATGTCACAAGCTAATCTGGACACAGTAGGCCTCCTTAAATTGCATTTATTGCAAGTGAAAACAGTACTTCATTGAAGCATAGTCAGACAATTTTGCTCCAAACCACATAAGGACAGATGATCAGAAACTTGAGAGAGGTAGATGTTAAGAAGATCTTAAAAGGAGGGCAGGGAAAAAGCTTTAAAAAGGCAACTCCAGAGCCTGGACTTTGATGGCTGGAAACAGCCATAGACTAATGAGCAGCTAAAAATCAGGATGCCCTAGAAGCCAGAACTGAAGAGGCGCAGAGATCTGCGAAGTAACAGGTCCTGGAGGGATTAAAAATAAGGATAACAATTTTAAAAATTAATACTGAATCACTGGCACAGCTGTGGGCATTTAACTGTGTTTAGTACAAGTTATGGATTAGGTAGCCAAACTTTGAAGAATGAGTTTATGGGGTGTGCAAGTTGGTGGTAGGTGAGGAATGTGTTTTGACAGGCAAATCTAGATGTAGCAAAAGCTTGAATGTAAGCTTCCTCAACTAGTGTACTGAGGGAGAGGCAGAATCAGAGGGGAGACAACCCACCCTCTGTTAGGACAATCTTGGCAAGGATCAGAAGTTCAAAAATCAAATTAAATCCAATATGAACAAAAACAAAGCTGGTGGAAAAGCTCAGCAGGTCTGGCAACATCTGTGAAGGAAACAAACAGAGTTAACGTTTCGAGTCCAGTGACCCTTCCTCGGAACCAATCTAATATGGACTCAAGTTGAGAAACGAAGATCTTTATTTAAAAAATTTGACCGCAGTTCAAATAACTTGGGGAGAAAAACACATTAAGAGGACTCAAAATTTGCGTTTTGCAGATGTCTGCACAACCTTAGATGCACTACGTCCACATGACCTTTGGCTTGTTGATAGCCTTCATTTTCCAGTATGCCTGGTAATGCTCCCTGCATTCACTTCTATACTCTTTGAATTAAGGTTGGTCATCTAGCTTGATGGTGACAGGGGAACAAGGGAGGGTCATGGTGTTCCACATTATGCTTTTGTTGATTTATACTAAGTGGTGGATCAGTAGACTTGCTCTGAAATCGCTTTCATTTAAACAATGATCACACATGAAAACCCTACAAATGATTAAATATTTTCTCAGCAAAATCTGCCCCCCTTCAGATTGTTATTAATCTACTATCCAAGAGCTGGCCATTTTCAGAATGGCGAGACAGAAAAATATCTAAAAAATAACATTGCTTAACTCTTCCAAAGGGAAAATAAATTTCATTTCTTGATCCTTTAGAGTGGCAAAAATATTTAGCCGTCTGGATTCCTTTTTCCATTCAAAATATTTATGCAAGTCGTTGCCCTAATGCAGCCTTGCATTAATATTTAACTCTTAATCAGATGAAAATCTTAATTATTGAAGAAACATTTAATTATTCAGTTAACTCAAATGTTCATAGAATCCCTTCAAATCTCACCTTCAAACAGCTCCTTAATATCAGCATCATAAAATGGAAGCTCTGCAAGTTCTTCAGCAGTTGTAGCCCAGACTTGGAAGAATTCACCTAATATTCGCAAAAAGTACATTTCTTAATTGTGTAACATAACATTGGCTCCAATGGCGATAGTAATTTCCATTTCATTGGGACAAAAATACATCAACATTAGTAATGTCGAACAAACATTTGTTCTACGAGGAGGATGTAAATCACACCTGAAAGAAACTTCAAAGTGTTGGATGCTTATCTGGCAGTGATAACTACTGTTCAATAGGTACATGGAAGAACAGAGTCAGAGAAAGGAAAAGGGAAACAAAAGGAAGTATAGGGTCTTAATCCTAGGCACATTGCTATGGAATAAGCTCAGCTACTGTTTCAATAGCACAACTACCTAGCACAACCTACTGAATATTATAGGTCAAGTCTGCAAATGAAGATGCTCTTAAAAAAGGAGCATATTCTAAGCTTGACTGGACACAATATATAAAAGATTATTAATAGCAGCATTATTCTGATGGGTCACAAACAGCTTATTGTTTCAAGTATCAGGAAACAAAGATTTGAAAATACTTTTAAAGCTAAATTTAAATAAATTCCCTTCATAGTTTTCTGCATGCTGTTTACAGCTCAGATTCTATAATTGTAACTAGCTTTCAGATCCAATTATCTTTAATTCATTGATTCTCAAGTTGTTGAAAACAAGTTTCCCCAAGTAGATATCCAACTAACCATTACAGGGTTCAGTTCACATAATTTTAACTTTGTAAGGTCAGGGATCACCAAATATCTCCATTCCATAGAGCAATTTACTTAGTATATGCAAGTCACTCAGTTACAATAAACAACATACACCAAGTGGTACAAGACTTACAGGTTAACTTCCAAAAAAAAACATTGACAATACTAACAAAAAAAAAGTTCAAAGTTAGCAAGGATGATTTTAAAAAATATAAAATCCCAACATTCATAACCAAGGATGCCAGCACAAAAATTAAGATAACACTTAATCTTAAGTCATTAGTTAAAACATCATTTGAACATTACTATAAAGAGGTTGCAGAAAAATGGTGATACAAACAGCAAGAGATTGTCATTGAAAAGTTAGAAAAATGGAGAGTACTCAATGAAGAGACTGTTGAGGAGTTTTCAAAAGTTAATTATAGTTCTGTTAAGTTGAATGGAGGAAGAAACGGTGTTTGTGCAGGTCAATAATCAGGAAACATGCATTTAAGATAATTCCAAAACATAAAGTGACTGAATTTAAAATTTAATATACAGAGCAGCAAAACATGGAATATCTTACCAGGAATTCTTACATCTGCAGAATCCATGATAATTTATAAAAGGGAAAAATAAATAAATAGTTGAAACAAAGAAAAACGTCGTTATGAAGGAAAAGAACGATTGGATAACAATCACCACCTACAAAATCAATGAGCAGGCTACAAAATTTGCATTATTTTGTAGGAAAGTAGAAAGCAACACAAAGTATGATTTTTTTTTTTTCCCTCAACTTTTGTAAAGTCTGAAAGCTTTTGTTTTAAATCGTGAAACATTACCCAGTACGGTTTCAGTCTAAACAGGTCTCTATCCAATACCAGAATTGTCAGCCCTACAACATATTTCACGTGTGGATGCAGGGAATCAAATTATACAACACACGTGTTAATATTTGACCCTGAACCTCGCTGCAAATCTCAATGTCCTACTTTGATGGCTATTTAATGCATAGGGATTGGATACAAATTGTTACAAACATTTGCTGGTAACGATATCATCAGCAGAAGGGATATTTAATGAAATGTTTATCTACAGCATTAATCAAGGCGAATGTTGAGTTCAGGACGTACACTCACGAGTCACAACACCTTTTTAGAAATACCAGTTCAAATCTGTGGTAATTCTTGTTAGACGTTGAAGCTTCGTGGGTTTAAATGGTTTTCATTGTCATCGATCATTGGATGTAGTTTAATCAATTATGGTGCCTTATACTCGTATCTAAAAACCCGTACTCGGATACATTCATCATGTTGGAAAATGGAATTATCATTTCGGATACCCGAGAATTTATAAAGCGCTGTTACCGGATTAACAGTCTTTTTTGCCGTTTTCTGTTGGTTAGTATTTGTTCCGGGGGATCTAGAATAGGGACAAGGATGCATTTACAAAGGAGCTTGCTGAGGAGCGCCAGAAATGGTGACCTTCAGCTCACCATGTTACAGGGATATCATAATCCCTGGTCAGGATTACAAGACCTACATCTAGATCACTGACTTGTTTTTAATGGAACCCACTGTACCAGCATTTGGTGTCTGAGCAGTAATCACAAAGGCACCATGACGATAATAATTTAACCTGAGGTCCAATCAAATTGAAGGAAGCATGAACTAAATGAGGAACTGGTTCTGGTTTATTAAGCAATGAATTTCCTGTGATTTCCATCTGGTGACAGAAGGCTTAAGCATATTGATAGATGGTGAAGATCCAGGTTCAATTTCCACCAGCCCTGGACATGTGTGATATACTTATCTACTGATGGATAATGTTGAATTATGCTGATGAAATCCTGGGCCTGAGGTGGCTGATTTGGTTAAGTTTAGGATTTTGTTAGTATTGTTTCACTCCAGCCCATTGAAACAGAGCATTTTTAAGGAGCTTGACAGGGTAAATGCTGAGAGGGTATTTTCCAGTGGGAGAGTCTTAGACCAGAGAGCACAATCTCAGAATAAATGGGTGATAATTTAAGACTGAGATGTGGGGGAACTTCTTTTCAGGGGTTGTTTGTTGTAGAACTTTGGAACTCTTTGTCACAGAGAGGTGTGGGGGTAGAGCCCTTGTATATTTAAGACCTGAGATAGATACTTGATTAGGAGGAGAATCAAGGGTTATGGGGAAAAGGAAAGTAAGTGGATGTGAGGAATTTCAGATCAGCCATGATCCTATTGAATGGAGCAGGCTCAAAGGGCTGAATGGCCTACTCCTCTTCCTATATCTGATGGTCGTGATACAGGCTGCATGTTTTTTTTATCTGCAGTCCTAGCTGTAAATATGTTGCCTTGTTGAAAGAAAGCCTGAATGATTATTACAATTAGGGGAAAATATCTTTAATTCCATTACTTGCTTTGAAAGGATGCCAATTTGAACATTTCCTATGGTGTCACATGTTGTGCATTCACCGTGAGAATTTAATTAGACCCAGCTCTTGTGAAGCTAGTGTAGTACGCTGGCCTTTAATTAGATATGGCACTGAAAGCCTTTTTACACAGGAGCTCAAATTCAATTCATGACTATTGGTTTCAACTGAATTTTCTCTTCTCGGCAGTTAATTGCTTACTGTCCCTAAAGCTGTACCTGCTTTGAGTGGCATCAAATTACTGTATGACATATATTAATGCTGTACTGGAAGAAAGGAAGTGTAAAAGAAAATTATTTCAATCCACTCTCTTCAAACCATTAGTGTGAAGTACAGTTTCACTCTACCATAAGAGCTAATTCAATGTAATTTTATTGTTTGTTCCATGTATTTTCAATCACGCATTTTCTACCTTTTTTTTTACAAAAGGCTGAGTTGCCAATCATAAAGTATGGACAACAGAACTAGCAGGATGGTAAGATCAAAAATATATAAATTGAACAGTGATTGGCTATTCTGTAATCTTTATGTTGTACCTTTGTTTAAGAAAGGGCAACAGGGATAATCTAGGTAATTATGAGAGGCATAGATAGGGTGGATAGTCGGAGTCCTTTTCCCAGTGTGGAAATATCAAAACCAAGTTTAAGGTGACAGATGGAAAATTTGAAGGAGATGAGCAATGCAACATTTTTACATAGAGGTTGGTAAGTGCCTGGAACATGCTGCCAGGGAGGCAGGAGAAGCAGATATTATAGCAATATTTACAGGCATTTAAACAGACACACGAATAGGCAGAGAATAGAGGGAGATAGACCACGTGCAGGCAGATGGGATTTGTTTAGAATAGCATCATGGTGCAGACATGATGAGCCACAGGGCCTGTTTCTGTGCTGTGCTGTGCTGTGCTGTGCTGTTCTGTGTTCTAAACACAGTAAAGCCAGTGGTGTTGGTGCTGTAGGCCTTAGCTATCATAAGATTACAAAGGAAGTATCATTGAGGGAGTAACCTATTTACTTTTCAATTCTGAAAAATAATTCTCCCATCGCAATACCCAACTGCATCTTTTCTAATTATTATTTAACTTCCTTCCAGCTTATCAGCTAGTTAAATTGTACAAAAACACTAAACCTACCCAAAATACATAGTAGATTACTGGAGTTTGTTGGTAAATGCAAATTTTGTAATGCTGCTCCTTGCACCCAAGTCTAAATTGTTCATAAAAAGTGTTAGGAACTGTTGACCCAAAAACTGATCCTCGGGGGAAAAACACCTCCCAGTTTGAAAGGCTCTTTGCATGTAGAAGTGCTTTCTAACATCTCTCCTGAATGAACTGGCTCTAGTTCTTAGACTGTGACCCCTTTTCTAGAAACCTTCAACCAATTGCAATAGTTATCTTTATCTACTGTGTCTTTCCCTGTTAGAAGACTTCAATTAAATCAACCCTTAACCTTTTAAATTCTGGAGAATAAAAGCCTAATTTGTCTAATCTCTCTTCATAACTTTGCCCCTGAAGTCTAGGTATCATCCTTGTAAACCTGTGTTGAACACCCTCCATGATCAAAGTTTATGCTGTGGTGCCCAGATCTGCTCACCATACTCTAAGTGGGGTCTAACTAGAGGTTTGTATAATTGCAACATAATGTCTGCAAACTTATTCTCTGGCCCTTTAGATATTAAAGCCAGCATTCCATTACAGGCAAATTGTGGTCAACATATATGACAAATTTTACTGTAAGTTGCAATTTCCTTTACTGTGTTGTGGAATTTGGCTTGGCCTTTAAAATCGGATTCCCTGATTATGCATGCCCAACGCCCTTTGGTGTCAACTGCTTTACAGATCTAAAAAGAAGCTGGACAGCCTTTGTGTGGGTCCAGTAAACCACGTCAGTAACAGATTTTGCTGGCAATAACATTTGTGTTGGCTGTACTTGAAGCATGTCATTATTGTTGACTTACTAATATGGTTTCATACTTAAATCCAACTTCAAGTAATGCATCAATGAGCTGATCCTTTTTCATGCCCAGAAGTTCCTTCCGGCAGATTTTAATTGGTATAGGGGTGAGAAATGAACAGTGAGTCTCTCTGAAAGCTCCTCTTTGTGAAAAGTCACATTCATGCTCTTTCTGCAGCATCCTGCCGCAAACTGATCAATAGAGTCGTGGAGTTGCTGTTTGTTTGATGTGAGTCGGAGTTTGTTAATGCTGAAACTAATTCTTTTCTTGAGTTGGTCTTTGAGAACTTTTCAGAGCTTTTTCTGGACCTTTCTGATTGCCTCCATGAAGACCATATGTGTTAAAGAGTTTGTGTTCTTTTCTTGGGATTATCCACTGTTCGAACAGTAAAATAGAACTGCATACGTTGCTTGTACAGTAATAATTCACTGCAGGTATCTCTGGAAACCAGTCCATAACTAAGTGTTCATCTTCCATTTCTATTTTGGGAGTGATTGCTTTGTATTTTTTTTCTTTAGAAGTGGAGTGTTTAAGTTGTTTCTTTATTTCTTTTAGAAATAGTAGGAACTGCAGATGCTGAAGAATCTGAGACAACAAGGTGTAGAGCTGGATGAACACAGCAGGCCAAGCAGCATCAGAGGAGCAGGAA
>NC_063335.1:19081710-19156425 GCF_021869965.1 Rhincodon typus
AATGCCTGAAATTTCTGAAGAAGGGTCTAGGCCCGAAACGTCAGCTTTCCTGCTCCTCTGATGCTGCTTGGCCTGCTGTGTTCATCCAGCTCTACACCTTGTTACGTCTCTATTTCTTTTATTTGTTTTACTTCTTTCTCCTTTTGTTGTTGCTGTTCCTTCACTGGCCTTGATGTCTTTCAGAGTGTTGGTTTAAAATCTACAAGATTGTAATTTAAAATTTTGTCTTTTTTTAATTCATGCACATGATGTGGGTGTCACTGACTAGGCCAGCATTATTGCCCATCCCTAATTTCCCAGAGGGCAGTTGAGAATCAGCCACACTACTGTGGATCTGGAGTCACATGTAGCCAGACCGGATAAGGACAGCAGATTGCTTGCCCAAAGGGCATTAATGACATTAGTGGGTTTTTCATGACAATCAGCCACTATTTCATGGTCATTATTAAGATCTTAATTCCAGATTTTTATGAATTCAAATCCCATCATCTGCCATGGCGGGATTTGAACCGAGGTCCTCAGATTATCATCCAGGTCTCTAGGTTAATAGCCTAGTAATAATATCACTAGGCCGTTGGCTTGCTCGCCAAGATGGCTGGTTATCATGCAGACATTTCTTCACCATGCTCGGTAACATCATTAGTGCACCCTCCAATGAAGGGATGTTGTTCTACTCTGCTTGGTATTTATATGATCCGGTCTGTTAAATTGGGTTGTCATTTCTGGTTCTGTTCTGCATGGGTTTGTATATGGGGTCTAATTCCACATGTTTGTTGATTTTTACAGGTTTAAAAACAGGTCTGTAGGAATTTCCCGTGCATGTCTGTGTTTGGCTTGAGCAAGATGGTCCAAATTAAATTGATGGCCTTCATCATCTGAGTGCACTGAGATCATAGAATCCCTACAGTGTGGAAACAGGCCATTTGGCCTAACAAGTCCATACCGCCCCTCCGAAGAGCATCCCACCCAGACCCATTCCCCTAACTCTGCAGTTCCCATGTCTAACCCACCTAACCTAAACATCCCTGGGCACTATGGGCAATTTAGCATGGCCACTCCACCTACCTTGCACATCTTTGGACTGTGGGAGGAAACCAGAGCACCCGGAGGAAACCCACGCAGACACGGGAAGAATGTGCAAAGTACACACAGACAGTCGCCCGAGGCTGGAATTGAACCCGGATACTGTGAGGCAGCAGTGCTAACCACTGAGCCACCGTGCTGGAAAGTTTGTCATGTCGTTTTGCTGCTAGCTAGTATTCGTGTATCCTGATGGCTAGTTCCTTCCAGTCTGCCCGATGTAATGTTTGTTGCAGTCGTTACGACAAACACTCACACGGACCAAAGACCCCATATCCATGATGTGCAGGACCAATGTAGTTTAGAAAATACTATGCAATGAGAACTCTCCTACTCTTCTTATCTCGCTGCCCTGTTGTGTCATTGGACCAAAGTTGTGGTGTTGATTTTTTACGTTGAATGAGAGCTGTTATGTTGATTGAAAGAACCTCCAATTGGGAGAAGCAAATGATACACTCCTTTCCCAGTCTTCTGCTCTTCAATAATTTCAAAATTGTTCAATTGTTGCTCCCCTAAACCACTCCTACACTTGGTACCGTTCCAAGTGTAGTATAGTAATAGTGAGTACAGCGCCAAGAAATTGATGCCAAGATTATTTTTTTTTTTTAAATCAAGGTATTATGGTAACAAAATTTTCATTGATTAGATCAATGTAGGAACTCATGACAGTCAGTTTGGTGTATTATACTTCTCTTTGGAAACCTCTAGTAAAACCCTATACTCCTGTACCAAAACAGTGTTTGCTGTCCCTTCATTTGGAGGTTTGTGGTGGCTGAATTTTAATTAGCTTAATCAACTCGAGATATCAGGACGACCATGTTGGCCCAGCCGTGCCCGACAAAAACATACGTCATGCACATATACATAATTCATTCACTTATAGTAGATAGAGTATTACAGTATATTCACATGCATCTGAGTGCAGACCATCTAAGCATAAATGTCATCTAAATGATGGCTTCTCCAATAGCACAGAATTCATCTGAGTACTGTTGTGCACTGTTAGCCTAGATTTTGTGCTCAAATCCCTGAAGTGGGACTTGAACCCACAAACTTTTAGTTCATAGACTGGCGTGCTACAACTAACCCAAAAGGAAAAATGCAGTTTAATGTTACCAGCTCTGAGTATATTTAATTGAAAAATCGTTTGGATCTTGACTTGCAAGGAGATGAGTTGAAGGAGCCTCATTAGCCAATGACAGGCCTATGCCTCTCATTTTCAACAATAAATTAGGCTGGCTAATCAATTATCATTATAATCTGGAATACTCTGAAGATGAGGTCTACATCAAGTTTCTGCAGGGATGCAAAAAAGCAGAGAAGATCCTGAAAGGCCTACAGATCCTGAACCCTCTCAAGTCGACCTACAACACAGACTATGATGAGAGACTTCACTTGATGAAGGAGCAGCAGTCAGAAAGCTTGTGATTTTGAATAAACCTTTTGGACTATAACCTGGTGTCATGTGACTGCTGACTTTATTTCTGGCTGTAGTAGCCATTCACTTGGTTTCAATCACTCCTCGCCAGGCATGTCGTCTTGGAAATAATCTGGCCGAAAATATAATCAGTTTCATATCATTTTCATCTGGCAAGGAGGTTAAATATTTGGTTGTCATTAGACAACCGTTGCATAGAAGTTTAAGTCCTTGCCATGATCACTGACATACAGCAAATTGAACTGTGGCTGTGACATTTGGACATAAGGAACTTACCTCTCTGTAATCCCATCAAGATACACACTACGCTTTGGATATATAAAACAGTGTTTGCATAACTGGCCTTCAGACAGTGGCTAGCATTGTGATATTATTTTGTGCAACTGACAGTGATACTTAAGATTAGAAAAACTGTTGTAACATATATGGCAAATAACCATAAAAAATTGCTTTCACAAAGACTGTTTTTTACAATCGGTCAGTCACCAGATTCTTCTGATTTAATCATATGGACAAGTGCGTCTCCTTATTTGTAGGCAATTCCAAATTTTGGAAAAGGACAATTTGAATTCTATGTCATTAGGAGGCATTTGACCTTTTGCTTTCCTAGCATCATATCTGAGATGTAATAAACAAAAATATTTAGAGATTACATGACTCATGATATAACACTTATATATGCTGCATCAATATCAGCTAACTTTTCATAGCAATTTAAATGCCAAACTATATTTTTCTTTGCCTGCTGCACCTTTGTAAAATTGAAAAAATCAATTCTCTGTATAAGTTCCCAAGTGTATCTTCGCACTTCTTGATGCTTGATTGAGAAATGCTTATCAAAGCTGTCAACTCTTTCAATTGGGCCTCTGATGTTTGGCTGTAAATCAAAAGAACATATTCTGCAAGTATTTATACTGAGTTAACAAGAGGCAGATTTCTAGCATCTGCAATATTTTGCTTTTTTACAAGTGCTTCACTCATTGCCATTTCTCTTCCAGGAATGCCGACACTGAAGATGTTCTGCTGTTCGCTGTGATAGGATTTCTGCTTGTCTCTCATCTTATTAGCTTCTATCAGTTTCTGTTCAGTTCTGGCAAAAGATCATTGACCTGAAATATTAACTGTTACTTTCTCTCTCTCTGCATATGCTACTGGAACTGCTGAGTACTTCCAGCATTTTTGCTTTTGTTTAAAAGGAAAGCTCAAATGGTTTAAAACCTTTGTCTAAATATACAGCCAAAATCACGAGTTTCAGTCCATCTGTTCATTTAAACTTCATTTTAAAAATAATGAATTTGGGTTTGATTTCAGACTACAGTTTCTTGTTTGGAATGTTTTGTTCTGAAGACATTTCATGCAACTGATGAAATGATGTCATCTTCACAGAAGGATCAATGATTGTAACACAATCATTACACATTTATTGAGTTGCTGTCAGTATCAGGTTACCAGAAACAAAATGGAACAGCATTATTCGTTTTTTAGCACTGTTTTAGATAGCACTTCTGTTCTACATGCACGTGTAGACATTTTAGATTTGTCAGATTACATTTTGATTTCATTTTGATTTGAGTTTATTTTAATCAATCTCTGGAAATGCAATTATTGATCTAAGATACATATAATAATATATAGAATAAGCGAACAGGTTGATGTTTGTCAATCTACCATAGCAGGATTTGCTAGGCTTTTCCCCAAATTGTAATCTTGAAAATGACTTTTCTGTGTTCCTGGACAAAAAGCTGCAATCAGTGAAATATCCAACTTTTAATATTTCTCTGCTACAATGACATAACTGCTGCTCAACAATGCCATTACGTGTTCAAAAAAAATGTTCTACAGGGTGACATCAGCTTTGAAAATGCAGGCAGCTTGTTCTGTATTGGCCAATGCAGTCCAAATTGTTATTTAATGATATTTGTGCTCTTGAGACTCACCTATAAGTGTCTGCTGCATCTATATGAGTTGCACGACCCTTTCAAAAACATCAAATAAAGTAAAGGGTCAGTGAAATGATATAATCAGTGAAATTTTACTGTGAAAAAGATGGTCACTAATTGGCAAAGCTCAAATACAGGGCTGAGACTGCATTGATGAAAGATAAAGATATTGTGCGCCAAACCAAACTTCAATGGTGAATGTTAAAAAATTTTGAAGTGAAGGTTAACTTAAAATGATAAAGGAATACTTAGCCTATCCTGCAGAGCTCCTCACGAGAATTGAATCAGTAATGAATCAGTGACTTAAAAGAAGCATGTGATCCATAAACATATTGACTATTTAATTGATTTAAGGCCAAATGCATGTAATGTCAAAATTATGGGTGAATCACTAGAAAGTGAGACAACAGACATCTCTTTATTGGAAAATGCTCAGGGAAGCTTTAGCCATTACTTGGCATGTCTCCATAAAAGTGAATAGTGAGAATGGTGGTGGCAGAGGGATAATGTTGCAGGACTATTAGTCAGGAGCCCCAGGCTAATGTTCTGGTGACAAGGATTCAAATCCCATTTTGACAGATAATGAATTGAAATAAAAATTTAGAATGAAAAACCGACCCTAATGGCGACCATTAAACCATTGTCAATTGATATAAAAATCCATCTGGATCACTAATGTCCTTTAAAGAAGGAAATCGTTAATGTTTGTCCTACATGTGACTCTAGACACAGAGTAAAGTGGTTGAATCTTAACTTTCCTCTGAAAAGGGCCAGAGAGCCCAACAGTGCAAAGGCAACAAGAATAAGGCAACAAATGCTAGCCTTGACAGTAACACCAGTATCCTGTACATGAATAAAAAGTAAATGGCCATACAAATTGTAGTTTCAGCACTATGGGACGCTGCTTTAGTTCCAAAGTAGCAACTGTGCAATAGGTACCTATATATGGTGCAGTTTTCATTGGACACCATTTCAGGCAGCGATGTTCCATGAATGGTGGGAACATGTCCCATAAGTATGGAGATAAGGTAGATTTGTGATATCAGTCAGCACATGATGCTGCTTTGACTCTGGTGCTGTCATTTTCCATCACTCCGCTCTCACTAACATTTTGTCAACCTCACAGAGCTAGACATGCATTCAGCAGTAGGAAGGACCATACCCTTCCTTCTGACTCCCACCAGCGCCATTGAAATGGATTATCAAATACTTCCTGGTTAGGTGCTGACTATTTTCTACTGGCCATGTATGAATTTGTAGAATTACCTGGTGGTTTGCAGAATTACATTAATGTTGTTGAACTAGGCAGGTTTTGACTTCAAGAATTCAGGTTAAAGTACTTGCTCCCATCTGTGGGTCTGTTGTTGTTTGAACTCTTAACCTGCAGCAAGAGAAGGCAATAGAGCGGCAGGAGCATAGAAGTTGATCACAGTAGGAGGGGGTAAGGGGATCTTAAAGGCAAACCTAATCCACACAGGATCTTCGGGCAACATGTCTTTTATCTCAGTCTAAACCTGGATCAGTTTGCATATCCATTTTACAAAGGAGTTCACGGAAATCTACCATCTCATGCAACCTGACCTGCACTCTCACAACAGTTTGAGGATAATACTACCTGTAGCTGTGAAAGTGACCATGAATGATTTTGCATCAGGATCCATCCACACAGGAGAAGGGGTTGTTTGTAACATCCCACAGCTCCCCATTCTGCAGGAGGGAAGTGACCGATGCTTCTACTGTCAGGAGTTCATTATCTTCTCTCTAACGAGTGAGGAGAATGTGGAGTGTACGTGCAACTTCACCACGATGGAATTCTTTCCCATGGCTCAGGGCACCATTGATTTGCAAAAATGTGGCTTGCAGACAATGTACATAAACGCTAAGCAATACAAAAGACCTCACTCCCTGAGTGTGCAGTTGGCATACAGTCATTCTCAGCACATTAGGCAGAAGTGTCATGCTGTGCAATATCTTGGCAGCAGTTATGGTACTTTCATTTTGGGCCAGATGATGGCACAGTTGTACTGTGATTGGGCTGGTAATCCAATGGCTCAGGCTAATGCTTTGGGCACGCCAGTTCAAATCCCACCATGATAGCTGGTGAAATTTAAATTCAATTAATGATTAACCTGGAATCGAAAGCTAGTGTCAAAAATGGTGACCATAAAACTGTTATCAGTTGTTATATTAAAAAAGCTCCTTGGTTCACTAACATTCTTCAGGGCGGGTGAACTCCAGGCCCATAGAAATGTTTTTTAATCGCTGTCTGAAAGCTACTCATTTCAAGGGCAATTAGAGATAGACAACAAGCTTGCAGTAATGCTGATGTCCCATGCAAGAAGAAAAAAAAAGCCAGAGGGTAGATGTAGGGCAACACGGCTATCCAGTTCACAGCTGACATTACCCACTGCATGAACTTGGCCAATATGTTAATGAGAGCCATGATTCCAAAACATTGTCAGATAGATCTTAGGTTGGTCAAGCATCAGTTCAGATGCCTGGGATGATATGAAGGTCTGCAGTACTTGCCAGACATTCATCGTTGTCTGCCATAACCTCCACAACAGCGTGAGGAAGGCACAACCCTTACAATCAATAAAGCAATAAAGCAGTCAGCAAAGGAGTGTAAAGAAGGGAGGAGGAAACCAGCCACATACTCTTTCAGGTCATTGCCTTATCCAACCACAGCTCCACCAAGCAGAACCTAAACTCCCCATTCTATGACAGTCACAAACTATAGTCTTCCCTCTGTCTCTGACTGTCATGTTGCTCTCTTGACCACATTGCTGAAATAAAAACCACCATGAAACCAATGTTATCAAATGAATCATCCAAAATTCCATGCAGAAGTTAACTAATCACCTTTATGCATTACCTTGGCAACTGTCTTGTAGGAGCCTCAGCGTGTCACGTGTTCCAATGCAGCGCTGCAACATGGCTTGTGGAGGGTTGCTGACTCTCATTCAGGATGGCGGCAAACAGCCTTATAGGATGTCAGTGAACATCTCTAGTCCCAGAAGGACTGACTTCAGGCACCAGTCTGAGCTGGTTGCCTGACAGGCAATAGCAAGGATGCTGGTAAATTGGCAGGGCAAATGGCATCATTGTGAAGACGGTGATAAGATTGTACTCTGTGGAGTCATTGCCCCAGGGTGGTCTATCAGAAATCCTAACCATCTGTTGGAGGGTAAATTGTTGGATTGCTGTGGGAGCCTGCAAGTCCCTTTGGACCCTGCTATCAACTGCCATGATGGGAGCAATCTGAGTCCATACAACAACAACCTGACATTTCATGCTTATAGTCTGGGCTTCTGTTTCTGTGTATGAGCTGAAAATTGTGGCCATGAAGCTTGCAGCACTGCCAAGAGACTGAGGTCATCTGGTAAGGCTATAAATAAAACACATGAATCATACTTGATAAAGTTTGTTGTTAGGAGAATGAGAAGCATGTGGGTGAATTAAACAATGTGTTTGAGACATCTGGAATGATAGTGACATTTGAAGATGTACTCACTGACCTTGACCAGGCATGTGAGTTTATTAAATTTTCTGCACATTGACCTGGCACCTGGGGCTGCACTGCTGCCATTGTCAATGATGACCACCTACTCACGTTGCTTGTCCACATGGAAACGCCTTGGCTAACTGTTGATAGCAGATCTCTTGCCTCCTGTTCACCTCTTGCACCAAGGCTTCCAATTCTGTATCAGAAAAACTCGGAAGGTTTTATTGAGAAGCTGTTGGTTCTCTGTGGCAGCAATATAGTTCCAAATGAGGATGCTGCATGGTTTGGAGGAGGACTAGCAGGGTTTAGTGTCCCTATGCATATGGGACCCTTGTCTTTCAGGGTGGTGTAGGTCATAGGTTTTGAAGGTGCTATTGGAGAAGCCATGGAAAATTGCAGCAGCACATTTGGTAGGTTTTACAAACTGTATATTGGTGCCAGGCAGGGTGTCAGTCAAGCGAACTGCTTATCAGGATGGTGTTTGGCTTCTTGAATGTTGGTGGAACTGCACTCATCCAATCAAGTGGAGAGTAGTCCATCATACTCTTGACTGTACCTGTAAGTGGTGGACATGCATTGAGGAGGCAGGAGATGAATTATTTGCTGCAGAATTCCTGGCATTTGATTTTCTTACTTAATCGCAACATTTATTGATGGATTAATTTACTTATTGTCACGTGTACCTAAATGCAGTGAAAAGCTTTGTTTACGAGCCGTACAGGCAAATCATAGCAAGCAAGAACATACAGACATAGGGTGAAAAAAAAACTAGACAGAGGTATACAAGTTACAGCATACAGGGCATGCGCTAGACAAGATCAATATTAGCAAGATCAGCATTATATGAAGTTAGAGAGTCCATTCATCAGTCTAATAATGGCGAGTAAGAAGTTATTATTAAACCTGCTGGTGCATGTGTTCAAGCTTCTGTATCTTCTACCTGACAGAAAAGGTTGTAGGAGGGCATTGTCAGGGTGCCTTGGATCTTTGATGATGTTGGCAGCCTTTCTGCGGCAACAAGAAGTGTAAATAGAGTCCAAAGACGGAAGTTTGGCTTCGATGATGGTCTGGGTGTGCACGCAACCTTCTGTTGTTTCTTACGGTTCTGGGCAGAACAGTTGCCGTACCAGGCCATTACGCACCTGGACAGTGTGCTTTCAATGGTGCATCTGTAAAAGTTGGTGAGGGTCCTTATGGGCATGGAAAATTTCCTGAGCTGCTTGAGGAAGAAGAGGCGTTGTTGTGTCTTCTTGACCATCGCATCTATGTAGAAAGTCCAGGACAGGTTGTTGGTTATCATCACTCCTAGGAACTTGACGCTGTTCAACCTCTCAACCTCAGCTCCATTGATGTAGATGGGGACATGTTCTCCTCCCGTCTTTCTGAAGTCAGTGTTCAGTTCTTTAGCTTTGTTAACATTGAGAGAGAAGTTGTTATCATTGCACCATGTCGCCAAGCCCGCTTTCTCCTTTCTGTATTCTGACTCATTGTTTGATATTGTTCCTGCCATGCTGGTGTCTACAGCAAATTTGTAGATGCTGTTCTTTCAGAATTTGGCTACACAGTCGTAGATGTACAGGAAGTACAGTAGGGGCTGAGGACGCATCCATTGCGGGGTGGGGCTCCGGTGTTGGGTGTTATTGTGGAGGAGGTGCAGTTACCTATCATCACTGATTGTGGTCTATGGATCAGGAAGGTGAGGATCCAGTTGCAGAGGGCAGAGCCGAGACCAAGGTCTTGGAGGTAATGGCTGCTCCATTCAGTTTCTAGTTAATGGTACCCCCCAAAATGTTGACAATGGAGGATTCAGTGATGGTAGCGTCATTGAATTTCAATGGGTGATAGTTAGATTCTCCCTTGTTGAAATGGTCATTGTGTGGCACTTGTTTGGCACAAATGGTACGTGCTACTGATCAGCTCAAGCTTGAATGTTGTTCAGGTCTTGTTGTGTTTTCCTGGACTGCTTCAGTATCTCAGGAGTTGAGATTGGTATTAAACATTGTTCATTGATGATTGAGCAATGCCACTTCTGACCTTATGCTCGGTGTCTGTTTTAATTTCTTCATGCGATGTGAGCTTTGCTAACAATGTCACCATTTGTTGCTCATCCCTAATGCCCTTGAGAATGGTGCTAATCCAGAGGGCAGTTAAGAGTTAACCACATTTTTGTGGGTCTGGAGTCACAGGCTGTTTGGAGCAGATAAGGATAGGAGGTTTTCATGAATAAACCAATTGGGTTTAAATTATTCAGTGGTTTAGTTGTTGTAATTACTGATACCAGTTTTTTGATCCCAGTTTTATTTCATTAACAGATTTGACATTCTCCAATGATATTTTTGCTCACGTTTCCACATTACTAGTCCAGTGCATAAGCTCTATATGATTATATATCATGCAGTTGGTATACATGTCAAAACCAGGGCTGTTGAATGGTGTTGCCAAGGGGCATCATGAAGATCAGAAATAAGAAGGAGACAATGATGGGTTCTTTGGGGAACTAGAGATAAAACAGCTGGAGCAGAAGTGGGGAAGACAATGCAAGCATTACTCTGGATATGATTAGAGAGAAAAGATGGGAACAAAGTAAGTGCAGTCCACCTCATTGAATGGAGGATGGAGGACGCTTGGCAGAGGATGGTGTGCTTAACTGTGCTATAGTTTGCAGAGTGATTGAGAAGGATTGCTAGGCTTAAGTCACTCATACAGGATATCATTTGTGATTTTGATTGGAACAATTGCAGTATGTATTAGAGGCTGAAATCTGATGAAAGGATTCAAGGATGGATTTCTGGGGAAGATGAGAAGAAATTTGTAAGCATCTATGTGTTCAAAGACTTTGTTGAAGAAAGGAGTTTGAACTTAAGTGCTAAATTACAAATACTGTCCACTTGAAGACTTTATGACTCTTAAATAAGTTTACAACTGCTCAGTCAGCTTCCTGCTGGAGTTTCTTAATTAGCTTGCAGTTTCTTTTACAGTTGTAAAGTTCTAAGTCAAATTCTAAAGGTTAAAATCAATTTCATCATTGGCACATTTACTTTGCTGACTGTCCAAGAGATCTGATGAGTTGGTTTCAGTGCCTAAAAGGTCAACTTTTTTTTATCGTGGTAATGACAGAGACTTTTTTGTGTTTAATGAATTCACCTGGAATTTCAGGAGCAACCTGTTCTCTACTAGAGTGTGAGTTTCTCGAAACAATTGATTCCTGATAATATTGAAGCACTTAAACTTCCTTTTGATGAGCATATTATGCATTTAAACTCAGTATAAATGCTGTCATCTTTAGCTGGCCCGTACTGAAATAGAAATGACCAATGGGACTGTTATATACTATCATTTCTTGACAGTTTAACAGAAGGGTGGTGTATTTCGGAAACCAGTGAATGGCCACCAAAAAGTTACTAGCAAGAAGAAAATAAAATATGGGAGTAAAGTAGCCAAGAATATGAAAACATATAGTAACAATTTTTGAAAGATTATTGACAATAAGTAGCAATCCTGGATTTCTTAATGAGTACAACAGTACATCCATATCCTATGTCATCTTAGTAAGTTGGTGCACCTGCTGATGCAATTTCATCAGAAATTCATGACTATCCATCATTTTTAATGCACATGGCGGGGGGGGGGGGGGAGTCTTTGTATGAGGTGTACAAAGTATGTGAACATAACATAATTTGAATATTCTGCCTTCACATTGCCAAGAATAATCAATAATAAACAAATTTCAAGTGCTACCTAATTTACTGATAGAAATCGAAGTTAAGGTTTTGAAGGCAACAGTCAAAGGAGCCAGTTTGTAAAGAAAAGGAGAAAGATTTAATAGCTCCATGTTGATTAAATCCTGAAATTCTTTACAGCTAATGTTGTACGTTTTGGAGAGTAATCATTGTTGTAATTTGAGAAATTCAGTAGTCTTGTTTCAAACATGGACAAAAATGTTGAAGTCCAGAGGGGAGATGACAGTGACAGCCCATGGCATTAAGGCAGCATTTGTCCAAGTAAGGCATCAACTATCCCAAGAAGAATTGAAGTCCATGGGAATCAGGGAAAAGTGTCCATTGCTTGCAATCATACCTGGCACAAAGAAAATGGTTGTGGTTATTGGAGGTTGATCACCTCAGACCTAGAACATCACTCATGAGTTCCTCAGGATAATGTTGTCACCCTCCACCCAACTATCTGCGGCTGCTTCATCAATTACTTTCCATCCATCATAAGTGATGATTGCACAATGTTCAGCACCAACTGAGAATTGTCAGATACTGAAACAATCCATCTCCAAAAACAACAGGACACTGGGCAACATCCAGGATTGGGCTCATAAGTGGCAAATAACATTAATGCCACATAAGTTCCAGTCAATGAACATATCCAATAGCAGAAAATCTAATCAATCTCCTTTGATATTCAATGGCATTGCTATTGCTGAATCCCCTACTATCAATATCCTATGAATTATTATTGACCAGAAATTGAATTGCAGTCATCATGTAAGTACTGTGGCTAAGAATTCTGTGGCAAGGAACTTAAGTCCTTTTTCCCCAATGCTACTACAAGCTGCTAGTCAGAAATATGATGGAATATTCTTCACTTTCCTGGATCAGTGCAGCTCCAGTAACACTCAATGCAGCCCGTTTGATTGGCAATAAGGGATGGGCAATAATTGATGATGTTGCCAGTAATGTCCTCATCCTGTGAATGAATAAAAAAATCCATCAGCTGCAACACTGACTCCTTTCACCACTGATGTACAATGGTAACCGTAAGCACTATTATAAGATACATTGCAATTATTCCAACAGCACTTTCCAAATCCATGACTTCTACCAACTGCTCTGGAGGTGTGTAATAATATCTTTAAACAGGTGGATTAGAAAATATCTAGAAGCTCCCTGTCACTTATTCAATGGAATTCAGGTGAGTTCTACCATGTGATGACGTGGATGAGTACTGGGGGTTTTTCTCTTCCTATTTATTGCTGAGGGTGAAATTGATCCCATTAATGTTTCTTGTTACAAAAGTAATAAATGAGTCACTTTATAGAGATGCAGTACATTGTATGCAAAACTATTTGGGGTCATAACGGTGCTAAATTATGGAGCATCAATCGTTAACTTCCATCATCCAATTTTAATACATCTTCATGGACTACAATAGACTTAAAAATGTAGTAACATTGACCTAAATGGTTACAGCAATCACCTGACTACAGATTGAGGCAAGTTCTGAAAGCCAATATGGAAATCAGTGAGGACCCAAAATGTTAACTCTACTTTGTCTCTGAAGATGCTGCCAGACCTGCTGAGTTTTTCCAGCAATTTCTGATTGTGTTCCTGATTTCCAGCATCCGCAGTTCTTTGGTTTTTTGGAACAAGCAAAGTTGTTTTAAATGAACATACAATTTTGTCTAAAGACATTGAAACAGTCAATTGAGTCAGGCATCAAGAAATTCTCCTGTTTCAGCTGACACTAGTTTGAAAGTTGTATATATTAGACATGAAAGGTTGCCAGCAACAATCCAGCTTGGAAAGACAGCAAAATCAGCCTCAGGAATATACAAATAAAACATATTTAAGTAACGTATTGGCAGAGCAACAGAGGGATAGAAAAATTGATAAGTAAAAGCAAGACTGGAAAACTGTTTTTCTGTCTGCTTTTTTTTTCCTTAGGATGGCAACGGCAGCTCAGTGGTTCGCACTGCTACCTCACAATGCCAGGGACCTTGGTTTCATTTTAGCCCGGGTGACTTTCTGTGTAGAGTTTGCACATTCCCCCCATGTTTGCGTGGGTTTCCTCTGGGTGCTCTGGTTTCCTCCCACAATCCAAAGGTTTGGTGGATTGGCGATGCTGAATTGCCCATTGTGCCCAGGCATGCACAGGCTCGGTGGATTAGCCATGGGAAATGCAGGGTTATGGGGATAGGTAGGGGTATAGGTCTGGGGTGGGATCTTTGGACAATCAGTATGTATCTGATAGACTTAATGGTTTGCTTCCACATTGTAGGCATTCTATGAACATCTTGAAAACCAGCGCTGATTATAAATCAGGTTAGAGAAACATCTGCCCAACTGGAAATTCAAAGATTCTAAAAATGTTGACACTGTTGAGGATACAAGATACTAACTGAACAGCCGTGCTCTCAGGTTCATCTATTACAAATCAGGGACTTTAAGAACTTTTACAATTGCATATGCTTTCATCTTACCTCTTGAACTGGCCACTCTCCCCTTCTCAAGGTTTATACCCGTCTGCTCAATGTCATATTTTATCAATTTTCTCAGGATCAGTAGGTAACACAAATCCTTTTCTGTTTAGTCAAGTACTTGGCTTCTTAATTCTAATCTAATGCCTCATTTTAATTGAACAGTGATATAACTTTGTGCTAGAAATAAATGGGATATGTTTCCTGACCAAACAAAAGGAGCTGATTCAGTCAAAGATGGTAAGAATTGCCGATGCTGGAGTCTGAGATAACACAGTGTGGAGCTGGAGGAGCACAGCACCCCTCCTCACCTGGTTGTAACAAGGGGATGTTTGTAAAGTCAATATGCAACTTTAAATTTTTCTTAGTTTGGATGTATGCATGATGGAAATATTTTAATCCAGTTCTTGACTGAGTTTCGAAGTAGTGCTGTTTTTCTATAATGAGCAATGATCTTCCCCCTCAGAGATGTTATGGACTTCAGTTTTGCTAATCATAATGCCCGATTCAACAATATTTCTACTGTCACCATTTCCATTCTGAAAAATATAACACAGTATTAACAACATAAATATTATTAACATAAAAACTTCATGCATTCTGATTTTATCTGTCATTTACAGTTTGATTTTATCATTTGCATTACCAAATTTATTAAAGATTAAAGTTGTAGACGTTGCACAACCATGGGTATATTATAAAGAAAAATGTTAGTCTATTTAAGTCCACAATCTCTCCTCATTTGTATCTTATTTTCATTTGTACAGATATAGGAAGGGAACTTTGTTTGTATGGGTTTAATCTGAAGATGTTTAATTTTTGCAAGTAGTTTGGCATGTAACCATTCTTTCCCTCAAAGATATTAAGGTCATTTTCAAAAATAAGAACAGAAAGTGCTCGAGTTGATCAGATTGTTGCGTATGGTACCTTAACATTTTCAAATGTGCAGCTGTCTCTCCAATATTGCAATAGTGACTAGCTTCAAAAATGCTTAAGCACGTTTGTCGCGAAATGCCTTATACAAATTTGAGACTTCAGTTTTTACCATCTTCAGCGATATTTCAGAATCAGTTGCTAATAAGTGTATTTAGCGACATGGTGTTTCCCTAATAGCTAGTTTTTCTTGCTTAGAGAAAGGACATTCAGTGATTTTTATATGTATATCTACCCGTTCGGATGTGCTATGACAAACATCCAGGGCAGGTAGGATTTGAGCAAGGACCCTTTGGCTAAAGGGCAGGTGTAATCCTCCTGCATCACAACCCCCCATCCCAGAGATTGTTGTTGTGCTTCATAGGCTTTAGGGGGGAATTTAGGGTTAGTGTGAGAAAGAGAGGGAGGGAATTACCATTATGAAAGTGCTTTTGGATTTGATAATGTGCGACAAAATGAGCGCATTAAACACTTTTATACCTTTACACTGAATTTTTGCGTTGTATGGAAGCAAGCACCATCCACAGATGACTCAAAAACCAACTTTGCCACAATCAAACGCCGTGCCAAGTGCACGTGAAACATTTATTTGTGTCCAATGGATTAGTTGGTTCATAATTTATTCATACAATTTCACATTTCCGCCTTTAAAATAGACCACTCTACTTTGCCCTTTCCTTTGCTCGCTAAAGTTTTTTTTTTCTCTCTCGGCATTTTCTGATTGAAACTGAACTAAACCATGAACCTGTCATCTGCTGTTCAACAAAAGCTCGTAAAGTGGCAGGTATTGATTATAATTGGTATCCCAATGTTCCGATTGGAAAATGCAGATTCTACAGGAATACGGTTAACCAATAGTAGTGATGTGCCCACCCACTTTTGCTAAGCAGTTCGCACGGTGAGTGGATGGCCCTTCAATTAGTTGACAGGAGGTGAAAGCTTTCGTCGTGTTGTAGTTTTTAGATAGTGCATTGTGAGAAAGGAGGAATTGGAGTTGCCACGTTTTGCGAGTGGGTGTATGTTTATTAAGTTGTTAATACAACTTTACTTAAAAAGAAATAAATGAGCGTCAGACTTTTATGCTTATATTTTCAACGTTTGAGTCGTTCCTAACTGTGTCCAGGGCAGTTTTGAAAGGAGGACAGGTAAGGGATTCTGTTTTCCGCAGGTCGAATTGTCATTATTTTTGTGTTATTTTATTATTTTTGTACTTGCAGTCCAGATGAATTACCTGAAAAGGATAGACTAGTATGTATAGAATGTTTTGTCAGATTGGAGTTTGTTTCTTGTCCAACGTGGTACTGTATGACAGAGATCTGATCGGTGTTAATGTAGAATCTACGGCAGTTGCCTCAACCTGAAGCTTAGTATGTTTGAGGATTATTTGCTTTTAAAATAAATTAATTTGGAAAGTAAGCCAAGTGTTGGTACTGAGACAAAACTCCTATGCAACACCATGCCTTCTCAGAAATGTTGGTTATTCCCGTTGCAGCAAATACAGTCACATTTACTTATCAGACGCAAAAAAAAATTGTTTGCCCAATGATGCACTCTAAACAAATTCAAAGCCCCATTTATCTGTGTGAACTTTTAAATACAATATTAAAAATTAAATTTGTAAACTCATACAGAGATGTAACTTTTTTGATCATTTTTCATGAATCTGTGCTCTTACAAAGGGACTTTGTGGAATTGCTGTCTGAACAACTTGCTTTTAAGGCTTTTAAAATAAGTCTTATGATGTGGCTGAGATTTGAGGTTTAGTTGCTTATGTTGCAGGTTTTTCTGTTTTGTACAAGATAACAAGTAGAAGGGGTTTTTTTTTAATGCAGTAAATGGATCTTGCTTATAATGTGTATCCTTTGCCATAACTAATGCAGTTCATTGATTTGCTGGAGCAAGTGGTGGAAAAAGTAGTCATCAGCTGATCCAGTTTAATTTGATTATGTAGCAGTTTGGCGATTAGACAATTGCTGATTTAAGTTGGATTAATTTACAACGAGCATCACAGTTGTCCCTGAATGATGATAAGCTTTTCTGTATCAAGTTCAAGAAACGTTTCCTGTGACAAAAACCAGATTTTCAGAAAAGATAATATTTTGATCTGTTTCTGTTAATACTTTGAAGGGAACTTTTGTAGTTTGAATTTACAACTGTAGTCTAAAATTGGAGACCATTTATTTTCAATCATTTGATTTGAGTTGGAACTACACTATGAATAAACCATACATTTAAACTTGTGGCAAAGGTACAGTTGTTCCTGTTAATATTTAACTAAAGTCCTATTAAGATGTTCTGAATTGAACTTGTGTCATCTTCTTCTGTAATTTAGTGATGAAGTATTTTTATTTGCTTCAAAGAAATAAACGCACTGGATAGAAATTAGGCAAAAAATGAAATTATTTTCTTTTCTACAAGTGCTCATGTTTTGTTGAGTTTGTAGCAGAGAGAAAATGTCCAAAACACTCTTTATGGCACCTTCTTGTCATGGAATTGCAGCAAAACCAGCTGAAAAGACTTAATGTTACATAATTTATCATATTAAAATAGGTAATGTAGTAATGTACGACGTTGTGCTTGAAATATTTAACAGGAAACTGATAAATTTATGGTGCAACAGTTTTTTAAAGGCTGCCTTTTTTTGTCTCAATTTTGCTTTGCCAATGCAAAAAACCTCTGGGCTTTGAGGGGAGAAGGAGGAGACATGAGCATGTATGAATATATAAATATTTTAAATTGTTGAGCAAAAGTTTTAATATGTAATACTACTTGATGCTTGCTTACTCTGTAGTTTTAAAATAAAGGCTGAAACTTTACAAATATTTTCAACTTTTTTCAAATAAACCTCTGTATTCGTTTGATCTGATTGCTAATTTTGTTTTTCATGGTACAATCATGATATGCGACAATCCACAATATGATGTAACATCATCGTTTCTGGACTTGGGACATAATTAACCTCTGTGAGTACTTTGATTGTCTTCATTACCTAAGAATGCCAGTTTTGTAACTCAAGAGAACAATATAGTATATCACAAAAATATATGGATGAAGTTAATTGTACATGAAGATTAAATCTATTTGCTGATTTATTTTGTGATGACAAGTGATTTATATTTGCAAATCACTGGAGTAATTTGAAACTGCTAGTGTATTGATTTCACAAAACAGCTTGTTTTATCTTGAATTTGTATCACAGCAGAAGGCCATATGTGACCTATTATCCCATCTATATGGTAAAAGCAATGTGCTAAGTATGTAAATAAGCATATTAGAACTGCAAAATTTACTCTTGTATGCATCAATTTGAAGTCCAACACTAAAAGCTCTAAGTACGTTAGTGCTAGACTTTTATGATGACCTTGTAAGCAAAACTGAAAGATGTGCATTTATAGTTTGCCTTGCTACTTGTTCAAGCATGTTATTTGAACTAAAATGTATCGTATAATGAGGATAACAATTGCAGCAGGCTACTGAAAAATCTTAAGGGGAAATACCAACAAGCTGACATTTGGGAGAATCACACCTGCGTTCTGTTTGCAACTCACTGAAGTACTTGGCCCATAAATCTGCCATATTTTGCCTAAATATTTCCCATTACAATATTTTCTAACAGTATAACATATACAATGACATATACTCCGACAACTAATGTCTTCAGAAATATTGAACTTCAAAACTTGACTGATAAGTGAGAAGTCTTTCTGCATTTTGGGGAATAATATGGGTAGATGGAAATGCATATTTCTAAAATGGGTATTATATAGATGTTAATTCTTTCTGTACTTGATGTGTATTCTAATGTAGGCGCAAAGCAGCTACAAAATGCAGATGCTCTTTTTAATGTCTACTTACATTGGTTGTTCTCCTTAGGATTTAATGACCATAAAACAGTAGCATTATGGTTATTAACTTGCATGCCTAATCTTTTTAAATGGAATCAAATAACTTTAAAGTAACAAGCCAGTAAAAGAAATGTTGGCTGTGAAACAGCTGAAGAATCTTTATATATAAAAAAAAAAAAGACCTAGTTCATGAATGCACTTTAGAGAGGAAAATCAGCTGTACTCAACTGGTCAGGCCTCATATGGTTTCAGACCCATAGCCAAGAGTTGACTACTAACAGCCCAGGGAAATGCCTAACAAATCAGTCACTTGTATTCAAGATGATTAGTCATCACCACCTTCTGAAAAATAAGTGGGGATAGGCAAAAAAAATGCTGGCCTTGCCACACACTGTGACTGAATAGGAAGAAGCATTCTGTGTAACTTCAGCTTTTGATGCAACTTGAAATTTTATTGAAATGTTTACGGTGAAATAAAACTTGGAATACCCTATTTCCCATCCTGAGAATTATCATTTTCTATTTACAATAATACCACAATTAATAGTCAATACAACGTGGAGCTGGAGGAACACAGCAGGCCAGGCAGCAACAGAGGAGCAGAAAAGTTATATTTTGGATTTCCATCCTTCATCAGACAATTAGTAATTCTAGGAACATTTTAAAATGAATCCATCTGACTTAAGTAAAATGTATTTTCTATTAAGGAATACTCCCAAGATATTTGGCATTACACTAAGCACTTAGACAAAGTGCTTTACTTAGTTAGAATGAAAATGTGCATCTTGTGGCTCAGCACTACTTGTGTCTACTGGGCCATAGTGCAGTACTGGGCCGTTTTGGAGATTCAAATCCTGATCTGTGCTGTTTTAAATTACTGCTGTAATTGGCCTTGACGCACCTAAGAAGAGGTGAAAAAATTCCTGCTTTTAATTACAACCTTCAGCAGGAATGCACACTTTGTAAGCGTTGGACTTGGTGCTGCTGGTCCTTTATTATTGAATGGCATGTTGATGCTTTTGTGAACAGGAGCCACTTGAATGGCTACCTCCACCTATAAATTCAAACCAGCAGGTGTCACTGCTTTTGGGCAGCAACAGACGATTGGGAAATATAATGAGGACGGTAGAATTGAATTAAATTATTGTTAATCCAAGAATGAAGGGATATGTAAATATGTGCACAATGGAGGAGAAAGTGCTTGGAAGAAGATGTGGCTATTACGAGTGAGTTGAATTATCTTTGTGAGTTGAATTGACTCTTGGATCCCTGAATGCCATTTTCTAAAATTCTAAAAGCGCAGTGCAAAATGTTTATGGACAATAATGACCTGAAGTGTTTGTAGCATATTTGAACTTGCTTCAATGCACATTTTATTTTGCCTTAGCTGTGATAGCCTGTCAAGAGTCAGTATACTTTTTCCCCACTATGTCCTTTCTTTGTTAGTTAAAACGTGTTTGATGGAATATTGTGGTTGACTGGCTCTTGTTCAAATACTTCAATTATTTTTGTGCTTACGTCAGATTTACCATATAGAACAGTTTTTTTCCTGAATGTGAATGTTATCATTCAAGCAGAAGTAATTGTTGATGCTGTCCTTTATCTTAAAGATTATGTAGTTGATTCTCTGATAGCAATGAAAAAATCCTGATCTTAATTTCTGTTGACACGGACTGCATATTTTAATTTTATTTAGTTACGCTTTAATGATGTAGACATAAAATATTCCAAAACACTACCAAGGAAAATCTTTCCCCCCAGCCTATTTCTTTTCCATTCCTGCTATTCTGATGACTGCAATTTGTTTGTTTGATGTTTATGAAGCTAGTTCTTCCCAAATATAATCTAAGTGAGCAGAAAATATGCTCCAGTTGAACAATATAGTAAATTACAAACAATATAATCTTTTAAATATAATATGCACTTTAATTCCTTAATTTTAAATAAATGTATTAATATGAATGTTGTGCAGTGCATTGGCATTTACTGTTCTTTTTTAAAGCTAATTCACGTCAAATGAAAAATTAAAATATCAAGTCTTTTACTAAATCTTCCTGGTAGGAAGGAGGAAGTGAATTCCAGTAGGATATTCAAAACTAATAGGATTGTTGCTTGAAATGAAATAAATGTCAACAAAATTAGCAGACTTCAACCTTGAAGAGTGTGGCTAAAAATTTTCTAAATGGAAAAAAGGATGGAGCTAATTGGGTTTCATTTCCATGAACTGAGTTTGAATCTCATCCAGGTTGGATGATGAAAGTCTCTTGCATCTGCTAGCTGTGAGTATGACAAGTTTTGCAAATTCTCAACCAGCTTTTTAAGGTACAGGCTTGCTGTCTTTGCATGATGGCCATTATTTTTCTTGAGGTGTAAGACTTTAGACCTGGGGATAATACTCTGAAGCGGGATAGTTAAATCAAGTTAAAGAATAAGTTGGGATGATATATTAAGAAACAATTCACTGAGATACACTGAAACTATTTATATTTAACTAACCTGGAAATGATAATGTGTATAATGGAAACAATATTTCAATCTGAGATAGTAAGAACTGCCAATGCTGGAGTCAGCGATAAGTGTGGAGCTGGAAGAACACAGCAGGCCAGGCTCCTGATGTGGCCTCCTCTACATCGGTGAGACCAAGCGGAGGCTCGGAGATCTCTTTGTAAAGCACCTGCACTCTTTTCGACAAATGACCTTCCAGTCGTGAACCATTTCAACTCCCCTTCCCATTCCCTGGGTGACATGTCCATCCTGGGCCGCCTCCAGTGTCACAACGACGCCACCCGGAAACTGGAGGAGCAGCACCTCATATTCCGCCTTGGGAGTCTACAGCCCAATGGTCTAAATGTGGACTTTACCAGTTTCAAAATCTCCCCACCCCCGTCCTCATCCCCTGGCCAACCCTCCCTCTCATCCCCACCCCCTTGACCTGACACAACCTGTCCATCTTCTTCTTTCCCACTTATCTACTCCTCCCACCTCACTGCCCAATCCCTGCCACTGCCTACCTGCACTCACCTATCACCATCCCACCTACCTTCCCCAGCCCTACCCCTCCTGTCTCTAATATTTCAATCTCCTGTTTTTTAATACAGCAATTGAGTTATATGTATAACCACTTCCTAAGATTTACCAACAATATCCAGGTGTGAACACTTAGCAAACAGTTGCCACAGTGCAGGCTATTTCTTTAGCAACTATGCCCGAAATCGGACCTGTTGCTGCATATGTATTTGTAATTCTGTTTACATCTGATTCATTTATCTGACATTTCCAGTTTTAAAGTAGTAATTTATTTTTCCTTGTACTTTTCCTCCTTAGCAAAGACAAGGAACTGTTTCATAAGATTTAGGTGTCCCATTATACAGTAAAATGTCTATATTCAAAGTCTGTCTAAATGGTGTGCATTTCTTAAATAACCCTCAACTGTACAATCAGCTATAGTTAGATTTTCAGTATAAATTCTGCAAAGGCATTCCTAATCTCACTTGAGATTTAGTTTTGAGTCTAGATAATATGTTCTATTATACTGATGTTTCTTGAGTTTCTGTACTTTTTTTTTGGAATTTCCATTTTCTGCTTTGAGTTGCCAGGCCAGAAGTTGAGCCATAATTTGCCTTCCTGTTTGAAATATTAGGCCCTACTCCTGAGTACTGGTACTGACATATTATCAACAAAGTAAGCTATTGCAAATTTTCTCAACATAGCTATTTGCCTGGTCTGCCAAGTTGTTAACTCTATCTTCCATTCTCTTTCCTACATTTGTTTTTCTTGAGGGAGAAATACTGCTGTAAATTAATTCATCTGTGTCTGGAGAGCTTACTAATGTGCTTTAGTTTCAAAATAATTAGTCACTTTTTTTCTTTATGAAGGTATGTCACAATATTCTTGTGCTTTGTCCCCCCAACCAACAATCAGCAATTCTAGTTCACATTGTACCCATTTTTTGAAGAGAGAGAGTTCTGAGGAAGGGTCACCGGACCCGAAATGTTAACTCTGTTTTCTCCTTCACAGATGCTGCCATACCTGCTGAGCTTTTCCAGCAACTTCTGTTTTTGTTCCTGATTTACAGCATCCGTGGATCTTTTGGTTTATATTGAGTGTTGCAGCCACTGTCTTCTGGGACTTTTTTTTTTAAATTGCCAAACAATCTGTGCAATTGGACAGTGCTTTTAATTTTTTTTTGTCAAATTAGTTTAAATAAATTATTCTTTTTTTTTTATAATTAAAGAGCCCAGTGCTTGATAATGCTTGATTAATACAGTTGTAAATGCGTTTTATCACAATAAGTAATTAAATCACGGATCCAGAACTTTCAGTCTCTGGGTCATCAGCAAATGGATATATGACCCAAGATGCTGTTGGGATCCAGCAGCAGTCCTGATGGATTAAGCTCCAATTAGAATTGCCTGGGAAGTTTGAAATTGGGCACTTCTGACAAATCTCCAGCTCCTTGGGACCCTCAAATGGACACATATATGTAATACATAACTGAACACTCCCTGGGAAATGCTAGAAAAATGAAAACCAAGACTGATTTAACTTTGTAGGGTCAGTTCAGTAGTTTATCACATCGTTATCACTGACACTCCAGCTATTGATTATCCTTCTAACCTTTTGACTCACCTCTCCCCAATGATCTGGCTGGCAGCCCAACCTGAGCCAATTTATTTTGATACAATTTGCACTTATTTAGTACCTTGAAAGAGGTGAATATTTGAAGATTCTTCAGAGACTTAATCTAACAAACAGTGCCAGACCAAAGAAAAAGATATTCAGAGGGGTAATCAGAAATTTGGCTGAGGTGGATTTCATTGAGGATCTTGAATGATGCAAAGGGATTTTGGAGGAAATTCCAGTGAGTGGGTCATGGCAAAATAAGCTGGAGATGCAAAGGTGTGGTTGAAAGACAGAGCTTTGAAAGGTGGCTTTGTACATTCGGAGCAGGATGCAAAGGTGGGGGGATAAAAGGCATTTAAATGCAAGCCTGACAGTAAAGTTGGGACACTGGTAGGATTGGGAGATAATGTGGATTGGAGAGACCAGACTGAGACTTGCTGCAGGATAAGATATCAGCAGTAAAATTCTGGCTTAGTTAAAATTTCCAGAAGGCGGAAGATGAAAATTCAGTTAGGAAAGCATTGCAATAATTGAATATGACAGAGTAATGTTGGAGGTGGAGGGCCAATGCTATAAAAGATGGAACTTGGCTACCTTTGTATTGGTGAAGGTATGGATTTGGATCCTCTCCTCAGAAAATTGGATGTCAATATTGCAAAAACTTCAGTTCCAGCTGAGACAGTGCTTTATTTAAAAAAAACACACATGCAGAGTTAGTGGCAAGGGTTGTGGCCAGGATTGATCAGAGTTGAGGTAGATGTAGTTGATTCATGATTCAGGTGGAGGAAACTGTTAAACAGTGTGGAAAAACACAACAGGTCATTTGTGGTGAGAAATGGAGTTAACATTACAGGCTGAGTGACTGCTCATCAGAAAGAACTCAAATTTGGATTTCTTTTCGGTCTTATTTCAGATTTCCAGTGACAGTTGTATTTTGGTTTGTTCAGTGTATAAAAGAGGGTGTTTAAGTCTCATTATTGGATTTTTATTGATGAGCCTGAGAATCTATAGTATAAGGAAAAGGCAGTGTAGACATTTAAATTTAATTCAGTTGAAGAATTAATCTTGGGCCAAATAAATGGCAGTTTTGTAAGCTATTGATCATGGGGATAGTTTGGTTAGTTGGATGCAAGCTGAAATGTAGACAGAATAGGTTGCTGGCAGATGTGGAAGTGTCAGAATGAAAACAAGCTGATAGGTGGTGGTTGGTGCTAGATCCCCTATTAATGATCTTATAAAGACTTGGATAGTGGAATATTATTCACGGTATCTTTTGTCTGATAGTCCACAGTGACTGGGCTAGACTAAGGTTGATTAGCAGATAAGGAACCTGAGAAGTAACATGCATAGTTTTGAAATTAGGTTAGACAAGAGAGGTTAGAATTTAACAGGGAGATGATCTGCTGAATATGAGGAGGATTGTAAACTGGCTGAGTTAAGATGGCGAGGATATTTTCTGGATAGGAGGAGGGATTTCGTAGAAATGTTAAAGACTTTTAAGACTTGTTAATTTGAATTCAAATAACCTCTTCTATCAGGTGCAGGATGGAAAACTAGGGGACACCTCTTTAATTCAAGGAACAAAGGGAAAGATAAGTTTGTTTTACTGAGAGAGTGATAGGATTTTGGAACAGTGCGGTGGTACGTTGGATAAGAAACAGGATAAATTTTTTTGGTTCTAGAATTTTGTTGAAGGATATAATGGAAAGTTTGGGAGACGAAACCATAAGGACTAGTGGTACCCTCCTAACTAAGTGTGAAGTGGATTAAATATTGAAGCTTTCATCCTACACTTATTGCTATGTGTATCTGCAATCCCCAAGAACAATGATAATGAATGATAAATGACATTGCCTTTAATTGCAAAGAAATATTACATGAATAATGTAGTAATGAGTCATGCAAGTTTTCTAAATCTGGACCAGAGTGGTTTTACATTCACTAGGATTTCTTCCCCTCAATTTAACTGGCAATTTCTAAAATAGTGTGCCTAATATATATAAAGGATTGCACCAACAACAGAATTGATGCTGCTATACTGACAATTGTGTGTAAATATTAATTATATTTAGTCAATTGACTATTTTGTTATTCATCAGATTAATAACATTCTACAATGTTGTTTCATTTTTTTTAATATTGGGTAAATAATCAATGAAAGCTTGCAGACCAAAATTTCTTGGATCTTAGCCACTAATTATAGGAGGCATCAAACTCCTTTTGTAGTAGCGTTGATGTCATTAGCTGAGTGGACAGTTGAAATTGTGCAAATAGGTACTTTGACTGCAGTCTTAAAATAGGTCTGTAGTTTCATAGATGAGGCTTGCAAGCACAAAACAATTGCTATTTCCTACACACCAGCTCTTGGAAAGATATCCAAGAGTTTATTTTTCTCTTGTTTGCTCATGTCTTTTCTTTCTTTTAAGATATTCAGATATTTGGTTGGTATTGGTGCTTATGTTTTTTTGTGCAAATGGCATGTCATTCCAGCAAATTCCAATATTGTGATTGTGAAGAAAAGAAAATCTCAAATCAAATTATTCTTGCATGGAATGTATAGCAACTTATCAAAGATATACTGGAGTACTCAGAGTCAAAGGGTCTGGCATAATTTCTTTCTTTTGTCATAATCTCAATAACCTCCGTATGGGATGAATTGTGGTTCTACTCAGAGCCTCTAAATATTGCTGAAAAGAGACCTATGTCGCATGCAGAGTCAACTTGCCACTGAGTCAACACTATATTTTTCTCTTGTAGTTTACTTATTTGTTTGTAATTTCACATTTTTGCACTTGCCCTGATGAATGCAAGTTGAAAAGTTTCAGCAATATTCAAATTCTGTGCTCCCAAGTGACTGTCCTACATTTAATTTTCTGAAAAAAAACTAATGATGTTAGTTGCCCTCTGGTACCTGTTCGTTGTGTGATTTCCTATCCTCACTCCAACCGTGCCAGCCCACACACAGTTCGATGTTTAGCTGCTAAAAAATCAGAATAATCTTGAACAATACCAAGAGCTAAGTGAATCATTTCCAATACGTGAGTCATTGGTCAATTGTAGAGCAACTATTCTCGTACAACGTGAAGGGCATATGTACATTTTAAAATGAAATTGACAATATAAGATGAATACACTAGTTTCTGAATTTATAGTGGAGAGTTTTTACTCGTAGCTTAATTAGCTGTACCTGCATAAACCATTAGCACTGCTGTAATCCAGTATTGAATGTTGAAATAAAATCAGGTAATTAGGCTATCATTGTATTATGGAACTCACTGGCTGGGCAGGAAAAAACATTTGTGTATTAAATCAGGTGCAGTAGGTCAAAAACAGCAGAACTCAAAGGTTGCCAAGTACATTTTTGGAGAGAAAGCTACCCGAATACAGTTATTGAATATAAAGACCCAAGACCCTCATCCTGGAAACAATTAAGGGTAAAAGCAGAAGGAGAAAATGGATCTGTGATTAACATTTGAGACATAGACTGAAGGAGGCTTGAAGAAAGCCAGAGAAGAAACAAAATGATGCTAACAGCCTCGCATATTGTTAGGGTGAAAGCCAAAAAATGATTCCCTCTTTCAGGAGGCAATGGCTGGCCTAGTGGTATTAGCACTGGACTATTAACATGGATCCCCAGAACATTATCTGGGTTCACATCCTGCCACAGCACAGATGGTGGAATTTGAATTCAATAAATATATGGAATTAAGAGTCTAATGATGACCATGAATCCATTGCCAATAGTCAGAAGCACCCGCCTTGTTCACTAATGTCCTTTTTAGGGAAGAAAACTGCCATCATTATCTGGTCTGGCCTACATGTGACTCCAGACCCAGAGCAGGACAGTTGACTCTTAACTGCCCTCTTGGGTAATTAGGGATGGGCAATAAATGCTGCCTCGTCAATGACACCTTCATCCCATGAATGAATAAAGAAATAAAAATCAAATGACTAACACGACATAGAGTTTTCTGCAGTGAATTATGTTCAGCTGTTGGTATCAAGATTCTAATCCAGTTGAGGGACTTCTGTGGTACTGTAAACTTTTAGGATTGAAGCTGAAATGGAGCAAGAAGGATGATGCCACATTTTTGAGCTTTCTCCTGCACTATCTTTTGCTCAAGGCAAAATAATTTGAGCAAGAATTCCCTTGGGTTTTATATTGATCTACTTTCACTACCATATCTTTTTCCCAGAGTTGAAATGCCTGAAACTAGGGAGCATGGAGGGGGAAAGTGTTTGTTTTTTTTTTTTTTGAGTGGTATGAGTGTGGAACATGCTGCCAGGAGTGGTGGTGGAGGCAGATACAATAGGGACATTTTGAGAGACTGTTGATAAGCACATGAATATGCGAGGAATGGAGGGATATGGACCATGGGCAGGCAGAAGGAAGTTGGTTTAATTTGGTATCATGTTTGGCACAACATTGTGGGCCAAAGAGCCTGTTCCTGTGCTGTACAGTTCTATGTATCAGGTGATCGAGAACACTGCTGCAGAAGTTCAGGGTCAGGTTTCTGATAGTAGACCAAATCTCCTATGGGTCAAAACTTACACCATTGCCTGTGGTGTGAGTGACAAAGCGTATGCAAGGTCATCAAGCCTTCCAAATTGAGGTATTTAACAAGAATATAACGTGGGATGCCCTCCTTGGTGTCCTGATTCCTAGTGGCTGAAAAATCTCAACATAAAGAGTCATGATATTATCAGATGTTGGAGCAGACTTGGAGTCAAGTGGCCTGTTCCTATCCAACATTGCCCAGACAGGACCTCAGTTTAACATCTCCTCCTCCAAAAGATGATTGCTGAGGCATTGCAGAGCTCCTCAGTCCTTCACTGAAGTGTCAGTATAGATTATGGGCTCCAGCGTCTGGAGTGAAACTTAAATACACTTTAAAATTTGTTGCCGTACATGACAATGCTACTGGTGAACCATGGCTCGTGCCTAACAAAAAAGTGGGGAATCTGTGACAAATAGGATCAAATTTTAGCTTTATTGGCTGTGGTGTATATCTTTTTGTTATTAAAGATGGAAATTTGATGTGAGATATTGTTTTAAACAAGGAGTTGTAAACATTACCAATAACAAGGTGTATAGCTGGATGAACACGGCAGGCCAGGCAGCATCAGAGAAGCAGGAAAGCTGACATTTTGGGTCGGGACCTTTCTTCAGAAATGGCGGAGGGGAAGGGGGCTCTGATATAAATAGAGAGAGGGGAAGGTGGATAGAGGAGCTGAAACATCAGCTTTCCTGCTCCTCTGATGCTGCCTGACCTGCCGTGTTCATCCAGCTCTACACCTTGTTATCTCAGACTCCAGCATCGGCAGTTCCTACTATCTCTCTGCTGCAAACATTAACAGCCTTTTGTTTCCACCTGTTTTGTTGGGGTTTTTTTTTTTTTTTTTTGTCATGACCTGAATGTTAATCTGGTTGAGTGGATCATTAAATCCTTAATAGAACCTGCCTAACTTGTATCCAGTTTTATTTCTGAAGATGAAAATTTCCTATGGCTGGCATCTTAAAGGTGTGAATGACACGGAACTGTAGTGAGATGTGTTGCAGGCAAGGATGAGAATTCTGGCAAGGAGCAATTCAACATTGGAAGCATCTTGCACCATCTTTTCAGATTTTCACATGCAGCATGGCAAGCTTCTTGCTGGGCAGGGAAGAGTGGCCAATTAAAAGGATTATTACTTGTTAAACGCCTTTGATGGCACAACTTGCCCCAATGAACATTCAGCTCTCTATATGTTACCAAATTCTCTTAACAACCTAACCATTGAGAAAACTTGACTTGGAAACACCAGGCACCAGCCACTCATGCCACTTGTCAACATCTGCCAGCCCCTCATGACCACAATGGTACACACACACACACACTGATACGCACATGCAGGTCCCTCTGGAAGGACAGACCTGCGTTGCAGGATGCATTGGCACCTAATAATGAAAGGCTGAATCTCTGGGCTACTGCCTGAAGAGTGCCTATTATTGCCTTCTGGCATGCTGGAAATTGCATGTGCATAAATTGCTGAGTCCACATTGTGTGGGGTAAGTGTCTCGACCTGAGAGAGGGAGCTGCAGCATCCGTTGAAGATGGGCTTCTAAAGGCAATAGAGCATGCATACCCATTACTGTACAGGACACCAGACCTAGTGCACTGCCTGATCTGCGTATTGTACTTCCCCTGCCACAGAAATTGCTGAAATATTTATTGACAGCCAGAATTCTGGACACTGAAGCAGCAAAAGGATAAGGATGGCGTACACTGAGAGCCCGAAGCTGCCATCGTGACCCCCTGCCACTTGGGCACATTTGCATCAGCTGGAATCGAGAGGAACAGAAACCAGTCAGCACAGACCTCCATCCATCAAGCTTGACTCTGTGGCCATGAAGTGACCTTGTCATTTGGGCCTACATAAAGACACTAACAACCAGATTTAAGGTTAAGGCAGTGTACAATGGTGAAAAGTCCATTACAATCCAGTGTTTAAAAATCGAAAGAACTGCACATGTTGTACATCAGGAACAAAAACAGAAGTTGCTGTAAAAGCTCAGCAGGTCTGGCAGCATCGGTAATCAAAAGTCAGAATTAACAGATTGGGGTCCAGTGACCCTTAGAACTTCTCCAGGGTTATGTAATCCCTTTACACCCACTCGGGCAGGAAAGCAAAATGGGTATGGGTGGAGGGAAAGACTGGGAAGGTTGTTCAGTAGTTGTTGAGATGATTCTTGTGCTGGTCAGAGACCTGCTTCATGATCATTCCTTCTCTGGATGCTTTCATTTGTTGCAGGAGGCACAGTTTGACTGGTTCACTTTTTTTTTTTGTTAATAAGTCGAGACCTTTTGCTGAAAAGTCACAATTTGCAGCAACTGCTGAAGGAATAATAAAGCTGACTTTCTCCAGGCTTTAAATGGTTTATTACTGCTCTGAGGCTGTAGGTATCCATCAGATCTCTGTCTCCCTATCCAGTTCATACACCCAAATTGTTCAGCCACCTCCAGAACCAGTCAGGTTTTGGGAAGGCAGGAGACCTTTGTTGTCAGTAACTGGTCACTCATCAACTACTTGCTGCTGATTGAATCTCCCTTTTTTTTTTAACCTTAGCTTCAGAACATCTGCAAACAATCTGCTATTGGTTGAACCAACAGTAAACAGTATTTACTATGAGTATCATGTCACTTGCTTTCAAAAACTGAAGTAATCTTTTGGCAATCCTTTTTTTTGAGTTTTAAAACCATTTTTTTTGCCATTTCAGTTTGCAATCATAATTACAGCAGAATAAGAAGGAACTGGTCTTTACATGAGGCCTCAGTACTCCTCTCCTCTGCAGGCTAGGATGTGGCATCCAGGGGGGTGGGTCACTTTCACCAGGGTGGTGGTTGAGGTGCTGGCTGTACCTTTTTGGAAGAGGGGGTTGTGGCAATGGGAAGTGTATGCAATGGATGAGAATGACTGACTGACTGACTGACTGACTGATTTAATGTGAGTGTTGCATTGGAATGAAGATTGGTACTCACTACGTTGACAGGACTATGGTTCTGAAACCCCGCAGCAATGGTTCTGATCTCCTGTGAGGAGCCTTATGTTAGTCATTCCTCCATCCACGGGGCATGTCTGTGCCCTGTATTGGGCAGTCTTCTCTTTTATCGTAATGAGAGAAAGGGGGGGGACAAAAACTGAGGGAGATGAAAATGGGTGATGCAGCTGTTGATGCTGGTTCAGGTGGGTGAAAGATTTTGAGCTGTTGTAAGGCTGAACAGAGAGCATATGAGGTTAGTGATGTTGGGATAGAGTGGAATGAAAGTGAGTGAGGGAAGATGTTGTAATTAATCATGGGAGTGTTACTGAACACAGCCCCCACCAAGGCTCATGCGTTGACTGGGAGAGTGTGGTACCTATCCCCGTGTATCAATGAAGATTGTTGACCAACATGTGACACTGGCTCCACCTCTGCACTGTTGAAGTGAAAATGACCTGGACAGCGATATCTGGCCGGTTTGCAAGGATCTGCCAACCAGGACCCTGTCAGTAAATGGCAGTGCCACCGTTACCTTCTCCGAAATCACAACAAAATGGAATGCCAGTGCACATCCTGGAGCTCAGTAGCCTTTTAAAGATGGCATGGTGTCCCTAAGATGTCCGTCCTTTCTCCCACCTATCCGGTCCTCCCACCTCAACCCCCACCCCCACCTCCTACCTACCAGCTTCATCCCACCTCCTTGACCTGTCCGTCTTCCCTTGACTGACCAACCCCCATCCTAACTCCCAACTGACACTCCCCTTTACTGGCTCCATCCCCACCTCCTTGACCTGTCCATCTGCTCCTTTATCCATCTTCCATCTGCCTCCCCCTCTCTCTCTATTAATTTCAGAACCCCCTTCCCCTCCCCCATTTCTGAAGAAGGGTCCAAACCCGAAACGTCAGCTTTCCTGCTCCTCTGATGGCCTGTTGTGTTCATCCAGCTCTACACCTTGTTGTCTCAGATTCTCCAGCATCGGCAGTTCCTACTATCTCGTGGTGAAAGAGCTGCCAGTCTCCCACTTTGTTGCCTGCTGAGTAACGTATTGTTCTGGGAATGATATGTTGATTGGTGGAGCTGGAGTCAACATGACCGACACCAATTAGTGCTGTGGGTGTGATAAAATACAGCAAGAGAAATTGCCAGACCATATGGCACAAAATTCTCAAAAACTGGACTAGCCAAAAAAAAATGGTTGAGTCCAATGTGTTTGTTTTTATTTCGAATATCTGTGCTGACTAACCCCGAATGCACAAATTCGATATGTTATTTTTATTGTGTACTGGTGTCATTTAAGGTTTAACCGAACTCTGCCCTGCATTTGCCCTCAGTGACATTTCTGCTTAGTGGCTTGGTTGATTTGTACCAACAGTCGCCTGCTATGCATCAAACCTAAAACATTTGATTAATTGAATTAGATTGAACAAACAAAGAATATTTTTGTTGTCATCTTTTAAAGTTTGCTAAATAAGTATTTGTTTCCTTAAAATTTGGAGAGATCAAATATCTCAGTGCAAATGCAGGAATTGGAAATTATAAATCAGATCATCTCAAATTGTATAACCGGTCAGTTAGCCGTTGTGAAGTGGTTGTGCTAATTGGGGTGTGAGAACTTCGTCAGAGCTAAAAACTGAAAGATTAAAAATAGACGTATTACTAAAATGGGTAAAACAGAGGGGAGTACAGAAAGAGGATCAACAGAAACACTAATTAAATGGTAGCTAGTTAGTTAATGATAAGGAAACTGCTTAATGGAAAGCTGTTTGCATCATTTCAAATGGTGCAGAGAAGCATAGAGGAATAATGAATGTGGAAACAGTTGGGGGAGTGAAGTGTAGGCATCGAGAAATCTTTTTTTTTCTTATCTATATATGTACATGACCAATATGTGTTCAAGAATTTGTATTTTTACTTCCAACATCTCAGTGCTGTGTGCTTACAAGTGGGTATTAACCTTGTTTTTTACTTGTGTGGTATAATTACTGCAGCATTATGAGGAATCATTTGCAGTAGATTACAGAGGATCTATATATAGTGCATTTAGGTTGCACAGCGATTAGAAGTGGCATGCAACTTAATATGTTGAAGCTTCCATTTAATCTGTATCTAAGGTTAAAGACTAGCTGTGTCTTGGCACTAAGAAGCTTCTAAAAACTAAGCATATGTGAACGTTAACTCGCAAAACAGTTTTGAGTTTTAAATTTTTAAGAAGATGATTGTTGTGTAGTTATGTCAACTATAAGGAGGTTGCAGCAATGGAGATGGGAATTTTAGTTGTATTTTCTAAATGTCTTTTTAAATGGGAAGAAGAATCGAGCAAGAATTTAACTGGTGGCTGCTTTTGTTCCTGTCAGATCAGTGCTCCTCCTGAAGTTCAAATTTTCTCCAATCGTTTGAAAATGTTGGTCTGTAATCAATTGTTTTCATTGTCTCTTAAAACCATTTCTGAATAGGAATGGATAAAATGAACTCTGCTTTTAGAAGCTGTCAAGAATCCCAATAAACCTCTTCATTCTGATTTCTTTTTTAAAATTATTATTGGCAAATATAATGACTGAAATATTTGAATAAAATTGTCTTTTTTGGAACATGTAGCCTATAAGTGTAATATTTGTGCAATAAATTATGAGCTATTTTTCAGGTGATAATGTTTTTATACCTTAAAATAGCATGATTAGAACTGACTGAAGATTGTTACATTAGCCTTGGTATTTTGTAATATAACGATTTAATTAATGAACTTGGAGTAAAGACAACCCAGTAGTACCACAGTATGATTGAATTTTGCATCTAGTTTGAAAGGAGGGAGACTGTGTCTAGGATTAGTATTTTAAATTAAAATTGTGGGCTGAGCTCGCTGACATTTAACTGAGATTCTAGGTTGGGGATAAATCAATAGAAACAGAGTTAGGGGGTATTTCACAAAACTCCTGCATAAATATGTTTCTAGAATAACGAAAAATTCTAAAAGACGAAACCATCATCTGAAGTTAGGGTGGCACGGTGGCTCATTGGTTAGCACTGCTGCCTCACAGTGCCAAGGACTTGGGTTTGATTCCACCCTCGGGCAACTGTCTGTGTGGAGTTTGTACACTGTCCCTGTGCCTGTGTGGGTTTCCTCCCACAGTCCAAAGATGTGTAGGTTGGGTGGATTGGCCACCTAATTTGCTTGCGGAATCCAGGGATATGCATGCTAGGTGGATTAGCCATGGTAAATGTAAGGCTACAGGGATAGGATAGAGTAGGGGGTGGGGCTGGGTGGGATGCTCTTCGGAGGGTCAGTGTGGGCTTGGTGGGCCAAGTGGCCTACTTCCACGGTTGAAGAGATTCTATGAAGTTAGGGGAAAACCTCAAATCTGAGGGGATAAAAGTGTAACTGTATGAAGATGAGTGCAGGTCAGATGATTGGTCAGAATGTAAAGGATGGTAGAAAATAAGCAAAATAGTATCGTTGTGAGAAATAAATTACAATGACAGGAAGCTAGGAATGTAAAAACATGAAGTGTTCCTATAGCTTTTTGAAAAGGAAAACAGTAAGTAAAGTGAATATTCATTCTGTAGAGAGTGAGAACCTGGTGTTAGAGGGTAAGGAGATAGTAGATAGAAGTAAAATACTTAAACATTTTATCTTCACAACAGAGGAAGCAAAAAGATCCACTCCATCAGGATGTGGAAGGGAGGGAGGAATTGTGAAAATTATAATTACGTGGTAGAAATATCAAGCAAAACGGATGGAGCTGTGGGATGACAAGTCTCCAGATCGCGATATCCTTCATACCAGGGGCTTCAAAAAATGTAGGCTAATGATATAGTAGGTATATTGTAGTTAACTTTGCAAAAATTACTGAGATTCAGGCAAGGTTCCATCAGACTTGAAAGTAGTGAATTTCACTCTTCTACTTAAAAAGTGAGAGAGGCAAAAAAAACATATCTGTGGTAGGTTAACTTGATATTTGCTGTGAGGAAGATATTAGAATTGATCCTAAAAGAGGGTTATACCTGTGTACTTGGAAAAACGCTGTATAATAAAGAAGACTCTGCACAGTTTTGTGAAGGAAATGTCCTGTTTAACCAATTTTCTGGGCTTCTTTGAAGAAGCAACTCATGCTATGGAAAAGGGAAACCAGTAGACATCCTGTACTTGGACTCCCAGAAGGAATTTGATGACATGCCATATCAAAGGAAATTGTGGAAAATAAAAGCTTGTGATGTATGGGGATAATATATCTGCATGGATCTTTGATTGGGTGGGCAGCAGAAAAGACAGTTTGTATGAAAATGGTAGGCAGCATCTGATGAGTGGAGTCATGTGTGTGTCTGTGCTTGAACCAATCAAATAAATGCCCTCTGAACCACCTCCACTGTCTGAAATAAGGAGACCAAAACTGCATAGTACTCGATGTGGTCTTACCAATGATCTATATAGCTGAAGCATAACATCGTTAATTTTCATGTTCAGTTCCTTTCAGGGGAGAGATGGGGAGAGATTTTTTTTTTTTGAGGGTTGTGTGGAATTTTGCAACTTTTTTTTTCCTTAGAAGATGGTGGGAACAGGATCATTGAATATTTTTACTATTTGCAACAATGACTTAGGTGAGGGCAGTAGAGGCACAGTCAATTAATTTGCAGACAATGCAGATAAGGAGGATAATATGTTGTGAGGAAGACTAGTGGCCTGCAGAAGGAAACAGATATATTGAGTTGGCAAAAAATACTGGCAAATGGATACGATTTAGGAAAATGTGACATTTTCATTTTTCCTGGCAAAGTGAACAAGAGTACAGCATTACTTAAATTGAGAACAAATGCAGAATTCTGAGGTGCAGAGGGATTTGGATAATCTGGCGCAAGAGTTACAGAAAGTTTAATGTGCATGTACATCAAATGAGCAAGAAAGCTAATGGAATTCTGTTCTTCATTTATGGGAGGGATTAAACACTGAAGCATGACATCCTTTAATTTTAGTTACACTGAACAATGGTGAGACCACATCTCAAACATTGTGCAGTTTTGGTCTCCTTATGTGGGACACTGGAGGTGGTTCAGAGGACATTTACTTGGTTTAGTACTAGGAATGAGTAGGCGGTCTTAGAAGGACAAGCTGGCTTGTTTCCACTGGAGTTGAGAAGACTGAGGAGTGACTGGACTCAAGATTGTAAGCTTTTTTTTTCTGAATGGCCTTGACAAAGCATATATGGAAAAGGATATTTCCTCTTGGGAGTGAGTCAAGAACTAAGAGACGCTGTTTTTGTTTTAAAAGAAAAAAATAGTGGTCACCCTTTCAGGGAGGAGATGGAGAGACATTTGTTTGTTGAAGGGTTTGTGGAATTTTTGGAACTGTTTGCCTTAGAAGGTGGTGGAAGCAGGATCATTGAATGTTTTTAAGGCAGATGTAGATTTTTCTTAGGTGAGGGAATCGAAGTTTATCAATGATATATGGAGATATGTATAGAATTCAAAACAACAGATCAGTCATGACTTTACTGAATGGTAGGGCAGGCCCGAATGGCTGAATGGTCTACTGTGCTCATATTTCACATATTTGTATTTAGTGTGTTGCTCTTGCATCGTCTATTACAGTAAATCATGATGAAAGTTGTATTCATTGATTTTAAAAACAGTTAACTCTTGAAACTAAGCATTATATTTTCCTTCTTTTAAGTGTTTCTTGACACTCATCGTGCAACTGAGCACAGGTTTTTTTAATGTGTACCTTGCCTTTAAGAAGGTTCACTTTTTAGAAGGGCTCCACACTGCAACATTGCCTTCCATTCATTGAGTCATGCAACATGGAAACAGACCCTTCAGTCCAACCAGTCCATGCCGACCATAATCTCAAAGTAAACTACTCCCATGTGTCTGCACCTGGCCCATATCCCTCCAAACCTTTCCCATGTATTTATCCAAATGTCTTTTAAACATTGTGATTGTGCCACTTCCTCTGGAAGTTCATTCCACACACAAACCACCCTCTGTAAAACCAAAAAGTTTGCCCCTTGAGTCTTTTTAAAATCTCTCTCCTCTCATTTTAAAAAATGAGCCCCTAATCTTGAAATTCCCTATCCTAGGGAATAGACAACTATCATTAACTCTCTCTATACCCCTCATTATTTCAGAAACTTCTAGAAGGTCACCTCTCAACCTCGTATGCTCCAGTGCATCTGCTTTGTGTCTGTAAGCTGCACTGGCAAAGCAGCTGGTTTTGTTGTAACATCTGTGTAGTGATTGGAACAATGTCAGTTGGGTGGATACCATAGACTGATTTACACTGATTTTGACCAGGTTAACAGCTCCAAGGGGGTTCTCCTTATTCTAGGAGCCAGCTCTGCGCTCACTGGATCAATGTCATGTAAATAAAAGCATATGTAAATAAAAGGTGACTTGGTGATGGAATACCAGCCTTTGTTGAGCTTGTAAGTCTGCTTCATAACCTACCATATATGTTTTCTGATCTAAGTAAACTAATACATGAAATTAATAAATCCCTGAGGAGCAATTTAATTATTAGACTATTATCATTAATATGACCATGTCCCTTCTCAATGCTATTGATAATCAAAAGGTTTGATAACTTGTCCTGAAACCCAAGAATGGCACTTTGTTTGTATGGTAGAACAGAGGCAATGGTGTATATTCTTCAATTGGATTCTTTTGTAAGGACTGTGTTCAGAATAGGTTATGGCTTTGATGGACTATCTATACAACTATCATTGATTTTATCTTCGCAATGATTTTGTGTATATAATGTTGAATGGGAAAATTAAAAGCTACAACAGTTTATCAAGTTCTCAGCAGGTAGATTTAATGACGTTGTTGAAAATCTATGTGTGATGTCTGCTTAAACAGCCAAAAATAAATGGCTGTTTGCTGGAGGAGTGTAATGTGAAGATCAGGATTGTCACCGTATTAGGTCTCTGTCTCGAGTCATCCACTTTTAGGGAAAATTCTTGACTTTGCTTAACTCCTTCACAATCCACTGCAGTTTGAATTCAGGTCACTTTGGTTGAGAAGCTAGTTTCAGCATGTCAGTCCAATTCACTGGGGAACCTCACTGCATCTGATGACGGACTTCAATTTGTCCATATGAACTTTATAGATGTTGCTGACTCAGGAATAACAACTATTACATTCACAATAATATTAGTGAATGTGAGTATAGTGTAAGATAAGGTTGTTTTGTTAATTCGTGGGCTGTGAGAGTTGCAGGCTGGGCCAGCATTTATTGCCTATCCCTAGTTCCCCTTGTGAAGGTGGTAGTGGGCTGCAGCCTTAACCTGCTGTTGTTCAGATACATGCATGTATATTAGCATCGTACTTCAATTGGCAAGCAAATAATGTCATACTCTGGAACTGACATTGTCAAAGTTACTTTCTAATATGTATAAATAGCAGTAGGTTATCAGTTTGTCAGCTCTGTTGTAGGGAAGCTTTGTAAATATTGAAAAAATAATTTCTCTCCATTCTCTACAGGGCTTTGATTCAGTAATATACTTTGTTGAAATTGTCAAAAATTGATGTTATTGCCTCAGTACTGTCTCTGAATAAAACATCCAGCCAAGTAAAATATTACAACTTTGTCACTAAAATAAGTATGAGAGGATGGGATTGGGAGTGAGGCACTCTTCTAACATAACACGGCAGCAATAAGTATAACTTGCCAATCAGACTGTGTTAGGAGTGGCACGGTGGCTGAGCGGTTAGCACTGCTGCCTCGCAGCATCAGGGACATGGGTTCAATTCCACCCTTAGGCGACCGTCTGTGTGGAGTTTACACATTCTCCCCATGTCTGCGTGGGTTTCCTCTGGATGCTCCGGTTTCCTCCCACAGTCCAAAGATGCGCAGGCTAGGTGGATTGGCCATGCTAAATTGCCCATAGTGTTCAGGGGTGTGTAGATTAGGGGGTTATAGGGGGATGGGTCTGGGTTGGATGCTCTGAGGGTCAGTGTGGACTTGTTGGGCTGAAGGGCTTGTTTCCACACCGATGCTAAAGATTCTTGGGAGCCTTACAGAATACCCCTACTCTGTGTGAAGACCTGAGTCAAATTTGTCTGTCCACTCAGAGACTCTCTGACATTATCAGACTGGGTGGAGTTAATGCAACTTGAACTGTCTCAAAAACATACCTTCTCAAAAATTGGGACTCAATGTTATCACTGTTAATTCACAAGGCACTTTTTACATTTTGCTGCGCTCATTTGGTGTAAATTAATACATAGAATCTTGACTTTTGGTTTGTTTTTGATTATATTTATTGCCACGTATATGTCTTAGAAATACAGTGAAAAGTGTTGTTCAGTGTCACTAATCTCGTGCACCATCTTGAATGCTGAAAATAAGTCAAAACACGGGATCTAAGGCCAGAAAAATAAAATGGTAAAGTTCATCTTGTAAGAGATAGCAAGAACTGCAGATGCTGGAGTCAAAGATAACAGTGTGGAGCTGGAGAGACACAGCAGGCCAGGCAGCATCAGAGGAACAAGAAAGCCGACCAAGTTAGGCGGTCTTTGGAACAGCTCCTGCTTCTAGTGCAGCTCCTCCGCACCCAATCCTCGAGTCCAGGCTGCAAACCGCTGCCGCTGGGGCAAAGTGTCACCTCTACCAATGCCGCCGACCTCACCAATGCTGCAGCATCCTGCACCGGGACAAACTCCCTGCTGTCGCCCCCTCCCATTGTCAGGCACCTGGTCATAGCCTTTGCCCACAAATACAGTTACCATTGTTTCATATTGGCATGTTTGCCAGGTAATCCAACAATGGCAGCTTTGGCTAAGTAAGTAAACCTTAGGCTTAAGGCCGACTCTAGTCATTTGAATCCATGGATTGGCATTTAACCTAGTACTACGTGAATGCTTCACTCTCGAGTGATGACTCTCAAATGACACATGAAGGTGCCAGTTATCCCTTTGAAGAAGGACAGAGGAACTGTTTTGTTACCTTAGCCAAAATTTGTTTCCAACCAATACCACCAAATAGCTAGACATTTCTCTCAATGTGATTATATGTGGGATGTTTGGAAACTGATAGCCTCTAGCTATACTGCAGCGCCTCAATTGACTACACTTTTTAAATGTCTTTAGTCGGCAATGAATCACATTGTGACATCCTGAAAACATGAAAGATTGTATAATGTGTAATTTTATTTGATTCCTTCTGAATATGTTTGCCATCATAAAGGTTATGGAATGGAAAACTATATTTCTCCTTTTAAGTGTCAAAGAGACATAGGTCTGCATAGTATGATCAAATATGAAGTAAAAGTTCATCGATTGTGTTCCAAAAATGTACATTAGATGATGGTTATCTAATATACTAGCAAAATATATATTCTTTAGATTATAGAGTCATTGAGTCACACAGCATGGAAACAGACCCTTCAGTCCAACCAGTCCATGCCAACCAGGTTCCCAAACTAAACTAATCCCTCTTAGCTGTGCTTGGCCCATATTCCTCCAAATCTTTCCTATTCACGTACTTATCCAATGTCTTTTAAATATTGTAAGCGTACCTCTGGCAGTAAATTCCACACACAAACCACTCTGAGTATAAGAAAAAAGTTGCCCCTCAGGTCCCTTTTTAAAATCTTTCTCCTCTCCCCTTTTAAACCTATGCTCCTTAGTTTTTAACCCTCCCAACCAAGGGATAAGACCCTTGCTATTCACCATATCTAAGCCCCTCATGATTTTATAAACGTCTATCCTGGAAGTCTACTGGAGTGAAATTGTCAGCAAAGATTTACTTATGGTTAGATTCCTGAGCTTGTACCCACTAGGAGTATTATTGAGCCAAATCAAACCTGCTTAATGTTGGATCCTTACAGCCAGCAGAGAGTGAAAGCTTCCATTTGAATTGTGCAACGTCAAATCAATATTTGGATGCCAAGGAATAATGAACATTGCAGCATCCAAAACCAATTATTGGCTACTTTTAAAATAAATATTCATTTATTTGGAGTCCCATTTTGATTTCTGAATGGTGGCTTTATCTGTTGAACAGTAAATCATGGACAGAGGTAAAGTTGCTGATATTCTGCACATTGATTGGTTTTGGATCTGAAACTTTTTAAACTTAATTCAGGAAAGTTTGTGCTTGCTTCAACTTTGATCTCAATGTTGAGAAATTGCTTCATGTTTCGTATTGCTTCAGTTGGAAGAAACATGTATGAAAACAAACTTTTTTTATATTAACTGGTTGCATTGACTCCATCTACACTTGGAAAGACAACCAACATCATCAAAGACCTCTCCCATCCCAGTTATAATCTATTCCAATCTCTTCCATCAGGCAGAAGATACAAAAGCTTAAACACACGTTAACAGGTTCAAGAACAGCTTCTTTCCTGCTGTTAGATTTCTGAATGGACCTCTCAAATTTCAAATCTACTGTTGTTCTTGCTTTTTGTGCATCTCCTTTGCAGCCGTAACATTGTATTCCATGCTCTGTTCAATCACACTATGATCTTTGTATGTTATGATCTGTCTGTACTGGAATGCAAAACAAACCTTTTCACTGTATTTAGGTGCATGTGACAACAATAAATCAAACCCAAATCATGTGCAAGTTTGAAATTTTTGATACTCTAATTTGAGTTGTAATGTTAACTTCACACAAGGCTGTGCCTGCTGACAGTTCTAGTGATCAAGGGACTGTTTATTGCCAAGAACTCCACCTGTTCAGAGGTTAAGGTAGTATATTGTGGTTTAATATCAGCAGAATGTACTTATTGCTGTTTTATTGCTCAGTTAGCTGAGGGAGAAATTGTGCACTTGTCAGCACAAGTTTCCTAACCCTGACTGTTTATCCCTCCCTGTCATGCACATTCTACAGGTGGTAAAGGTTAAGTCCTCGGATGAGGAAATACTGAGAGTAATTGAACTTATCTGCCAGAAATGATGATGCTCAAGTGTGTAGCCCGGTAAATGTTAACTGTATTTAGAGCTATTTACAGCATTGTCAAGATGTATGTATTTCAACGGAGTGCATGAGATATCTTTAAATGCCATGGTGGCATTTTACAGGCAGCCTTTTTTTTTAGATTGGGTGTTTGTTGAGACAACACAGACAGCCAAACAATTATTCTTTTTTTTTTTTTTTTTTTTTTTTTTTGTAGCTTTGAAAGCTCAGACTATCAATCATTTGTCTCGGTCACCGTATGTATTGATATAACGATTGTTGTGTTTTCAAATAAAATTGGTATAGGTGAAGCATTTTACCATCTTGCTAAAGGCTTTGAGAGCATATGCCTAAAAGCATATTTTTTCCAGTGAATAAATAGCAAATTTTAAAAGGCTGTGAAGTAATCAGTTGCATGAATTGAGAAACTGGTGTAGTTTTGCTGCACTTTATGACATTGCAAATAAGACATTCTATTTTTGAAAGAAGAAAATGCCATTTTGAAATTGGGCTGTGTTTGGAAGCAGGTCTGTGTTTGGTAGTTGACGGAATATAAATCTTAATCGGCACTTTCTTGAAATCAATCAGGGTTGAGGTGGGATCTCATCAACCATCACTTCTTTTAACCAGCTTAGATCTGGGTGACCACCACATTGTTCATTTTTGTTTGTTTGTTTGTTTGTTTTGTTTCTTTTCTTTTTTTGTTTGATTTCCAGAAACGAGAGTCAATTATTTTTCTTGATAATACTCCTACTCATCTTCTGGTTTTTCGTGGGACCTTGCTTCTAATCATGTCTTTGACAGGGCATTTTTGGCAGGCTATTTCTTTTATCTTCTTTTGAGAAGTCCAAGCAAAATCAATCTTCTCCACAGCTATTTTCAATTTGACATAATTTATGAAATCGTTTTTCTCACTTTCAACTCTTGTAAAGGTATTGATCCTTTCGTATGTCTGTCTTTTATTGTGGTGCATTAACAGCAATGAAGACCCCTGACCTTCAGTTTTATGCTCATCAGCTTCTTTGATTAACTTTATCTTTAACATTAGTGAGAGCTGGAGAGTGGTGACGGTGTTGTGAAGTGCGTTTGTAGAAGTTTAGCAACAGGGACTCGAGGCATCAGAGTGAAGGAGCCCAGATCTGGGCCCATGGCTGAGCTAGAAGTGGGAGCCGTTTCAATGAGCACCTAACTTCGTTGAGGTAAGATTATAAGATGATGATGTTGGCATTTTTTTTTTTTTCTGGCTTTATATTCTGTGTTTTAGTTTATTTTGTGTTTTTAAGATGGCGACAGTGATGACACTAAGCAACACTTTCACTATATTTGTAATAAATACACATGACAATAAATCAAATCAAGTCAAATTTATATGCCTTTCACAAAGTTTTTGAAAATGAATCTCCAATCCAACTGTATTTGAACGTGGTGAACTCTCGTTTGTTGATATCCTGATCATATTTTCTTTTGTTGACGGATCCATTTGTGCTAATGGTTGTGTTTGGTTCTACCCAGCAATAAGGTTAGCACTTATCACAAGCTTTCAAATAGGTTACTTAAAGAAGCTTGAGGGTCACAACAGACTGGTTCCAGGTTCAAAGTAAACTAGAGACAGATGGAGCCAGACCCAAGCTCCATGAGTAAAATAATTCTTCAGCTGTAATGCTGAAAAGGCAAGTAAACTGCACTGAGTCTATAGTTGGAACTAATTGAAACGTGACAAGTAGTTGGAGAGCTGTGTGTTGTTAGAACACCAGAACTAGTACTAGGAGTAAATACGCAGCTAAGTATTAGGAGTGTGGGCTTGAAAGCAGCCTGAAAATAATTAATAATTCAGTACAGCATAGGGTAAGGGTTAAAAGCTTACAAGCAATAATTATCTGGTGCAACTGAGATTAATCCTCAGGAAGACGACTCTGGGACAGTGTTGACTTGATGAATCTTGCTTTCTGTGGTTGCGGGGGTGGGAGGGGGGACTGGACTTCTGTCTGTATCTACAGTTTCCATAATCTAAGAGAAGTGTTGGCCCAGGGAATGAAGGTGGAATAGCAGAATATGAAGTGTCATTGAGTCAGTCCATGATGGAGTGGCATTTAAGGGAGTTTCAAGGCCAGGCCAGCAAAAGTGAAGAATAGTAAGCTCTTGTGAAGTTTTAATGAGTTGGTGACCCATTATCATCTTGCAGTTGGTGGGGAATAGGGCAGACTTGCCGAAATATCCAAGGGGTCTATCTTATTAATAATGGCTATTTGATGTGTTCTTTTGAGGCAAATGAGTAAATGCCCCATTAAGTTTTTTTTTTTTTTTTTTTTTTTTTTTTTTTTTTTGTTTTGGCCTGTTAGAATCATTAGAATACTTAGTGTGGAAGCAGGCTATTTGGCCCATTGAGTCCACACTGACCCTCTGAAGAGAATCCCAAGTAGACCCAGTCCCCTACCCCTATCCCTGTAACCCTGCATTTTGATGGCTAATCCACCTAGCCTGCACATCTCAGGATACTATGGGCCATTTAGCATAGCCAGTCCACCTAACGGACACCTCATTGGACTGTGGGAGGAAACTGGAGCATCCAACGGAATCCCACACAGACACTGGGAGAATGTACAAACTCAACACAGGCAGTCACCCGAGGCTGGAATGGCACCTGGGGCCCTGGTGATGTGAGGCAGCAGTGCTAACCACTGAACCATCATATTTTACTGTGTTTCAAAATCTTTCAAATTGTGATAAGTAAGTAAATTGGTTTATTGCTTTAATTTCGTTGCTTTTGCATAGTAAACTCTTGTTTTATTGTTAAAATCAGATCTACACCATTGCACACTGGTGTTTCAGTGAAACAGAACCTCACTAAATAAAACAAACAAACAAACCAGATTTCAGACCGGGATTGGATATCAGCTGGGATCACAACATGACAAGTTTATTCCACATTTAAAAATCATTAAAATAAGCAAACGTTCATAGATATTGACCAAGAAAGACTCTGACTATACAAAGATAGATTTATCTTGTGTTCTAACAACTGAACCAGCACAGTGGCTTAGTGGTTAGTGCGTTTATAGGGAAGGGAGGGGGTGGGATGCTCTTTGGAGGTTTTGGGCAGACTTGATTCTTCACTAAATACACCAGTTTATTTAAGCTTATCATCGTCTGCCATCTGTGCAATTTCTGTGCAGTTCTGTAGCAAGTATTCTATTAATCTGTTCTGCTCAACAATGTTGAACAGTTTTGATCTCTAGATCTAGGAAGCCTGGGGGAGAGAAGGAGAGTGTGGTATGTGTTCCCAGCTGGGGAGGGTGTTCTGTTGAAATTAGTTTGGGAGGTTACCTAATTGGTCACCCAGTTTTGGGATGCTGCCTGAAACTGGAACACTCTGCATGTTAATTTATTACAGTAGATTAAAATTGAAGGTGATTTGCCTTACTGTGTGGTGATGTACTTTAATGATGCTCCTGTTATGAAGTAGTTTAGAAGTCGTATAATTTGCGCATAACATTGCAACACAGTGGACACTACTGTCAAATTCTACTATTTTTGTTGTCTCGTTGTGACACTGATAATTTGTTATTGAAAGACTAAATGCTTCAATTATCAAATATTTATTCATTTTGGGATCTACAGGATGCAGAACAGTGATTCAAACTTACACAATGAAAATTAGGATTATAAGATGAATTGGTGTATCTGTATTTAAAAATTAAGTATTTTCTGATGGCTCATATAAAGCACTTGATATAAGATGTATCATTTATCTGAAACATGACAGCAGCAACAATTAACTTTTTGACATTTAAGGCAGTAACTGGCATCAGAGGATGAAGGTGGCATTCCCACCTACTCCTACTTGATTTCCGGACAAGTTTGACTGGAGGGTAGCTCTGCCAAACTCAACTGAAATAATTTAATTGCTTGGCTTTTAGATTTCTGAATGCAGTCAAGTTCTCATTTTGAGAGATACCAATGGAAATGTGGCATGGATTATTTTGTGGTGTCTGTGCAGAATTTTGCCACTACGAAAAGTCAGACAAAGACTGGCATTATCTGAACCACCAAGTGTTAAACCTGAGGTTGTAGGGGTGAACTGAATCCTTTTTCTTAATTCCACTCCTCCATTGGTCAAAAGAATGTTTGTTTGAATTCCAAAGCAGGTTGAGAGATCGCCAACTATGCAGGTATCAGACTGCATTTAGTTCAACATTAGAAACAAATCTTCTTCTGGTTTACAAATATTCACAAGTTAATACAAAGGAAATTTACTTAAAGATTATTAACAAAATGTTTCGACTATCCAAGTATACTTAACTACCCTTGTTGAAAACATGCACACATGTCTGAGGAGAAATATAAAACTCTGCAGAATGTCATCTTAAAAGTACTTTTAAACAGTTGAATGTGGGAGAAAAGGATTCTTCATGGATTGTTCCAAATGCTGATCTGTACCTAAAATCACCTTACACACACATTGGTGCTGGGGATTCTTCCAGGATCAGTTGCGGCTGGCTGGATTCCCTTTTACTGGAGGAAGTGAGGTAGTTTCTGAAATCTTACTTTCGATCTCTCCGCAAGTGGCAGTAAAGCATTCTTACGGGCTTTGAGCTCTTGCACTTTGAGAGGAGTTTCAAAGACAAAAGTGCTAAGTGCGTTATTACAGCCACACTGGGTCATGTGACTTCTCTGAAAGTATTGTCAACTGGATGTGTCCATCCAACCAGCCTGTGCTTTACAACTGCAACATTGTTGTTACTTCTGTAGCCATTGACAAGTGTTTTTTTTTTCAAAAATGCAAGGTGTGTGTATTTTATAATGTGTTGAGTCAGTTATATTATAAATTCATATTTGGGTCACATCTTCAGAACATGAATGGTCTCTGTAGTCCATGATAAGCAACATCATGCAGATACTCTGTTGGGCATCGCCCAGCAATTTTACATAGAGGATTAGGAAATTGACTTGTGGGAACTGAACCCATCAGCTGGGGTTCAGCATCAGTACATTAGCTAAAACCTTAACAAAACTGGATTTGAGTATGTCAGATTGGACTGCAGTTTCACTTGTTCCACAAACGTAATAAAAATTGTCATAAATAGAAATTTATTAGTTCCTGATAAATTTCTATTAACTCAGCAGGCCTCTCTCCAATTTTACAATGGACTAAGAAATTCCCATTAATTGATTAAACTTGAGAATTAAAAGGTAGTGATTAAAAGTTATTAAATAGATCGCTTGCAACTGAGGAATTTGAACCCTGAACTCTGGCCAACTAATTTTCTAATGATGATGAACTTGAGTTTCTGCTAGTGGGTTAATTGCAAATTTGCAGAATCTAGTGCAGAGCTGGCAAACTTTTTGCATTAAAAGAAATTCCATTTGGCTCTACTCTCTAATGTTCAATATTTTATATGGCTGTGGCTCGAAAGGAAATTTCATTAATGAAAAAAGCCTAATTTCTGAAGTGCCGGGAAGCAGTTAGAATGCTGAGGCACTGTCATTGGTAACTTCATAAACCAATATCTAACTCTGCATATTGCTATAAATTATTTACTGGAAGTAAATTGAAAGATTGTACTCGCGATAATATTGTGGAACTGACCTTGAACATGCATGCTGGGTAGGATGTTGGTTGTTTCATTTCATTACCCTAAAAAGACATTGATCCATGCACTCACTACTGAAATATAGTGAGATAATGGTGGTGAAATCATTTTTATAGTTTAAATGCAATTATCTTAGATTTACTGATTACTGGAAATCTGAAGTCTTGCAAACACTACAGCACCCTATTTGCTGTGTACACAAGAAACTTGTGGCTTACATTCAGCCCAAACAATATGGCCTGCCAATTTTATGTATCTGCTTTCGTGGTATGTGAGTGCTACTAGCACAGTCGTCATTTTGTTGACCAAGCCTAATTTGGCTTTGCAGTGGTGGAAGGGATTTCCAGGACTTTGACCTGTGCTTTGCAAATGGTGGGCAGGCACTGGGGAAATCTGTATTCTCAGTATTTATACGGTTGGTCCAGTTCGGTTTGGTGACTCTCAGGACAGCAAGATTCATTGATAGTAATACCATGGAATACCCAGGGAAAGAAGCTTGCAAATGCTTTAGACCTTTTTGCACTCTCTCTCTCTCTCTTTTTACTAATCCTCTTTACTAATATTTGGAAGTTTGTGCCAAAATAGGGAGAGCTGTCCCGCAGACTGTTCAAGGAACAGCCCTGAGATTTATCTGTAAGTTACACTTGCATGAGTAGGACTCTCTGTCTGTCTGTCACACTACCATCGCTATTACTGGGTGCATCCTGTCCCATTGGCAGCACAGACCCACCAGAAGTAGGGTAAAGTATACAGAAAAAAATTTTGGGTGCTTGCGGTCAAGGGACGGTAATAAAAATGGTGATTTTTAACCTACGTGTAGACTGGAAATATACCATTGGCTAAAGTACCTTGGATGAGGAGTTCTTGGAATGTTTTGGAGAGAGTTGCTTACAGCAGCATGTTTTGGAACCAATCCAAGAGCAGGGTATACTCGACTTGATAATGAAGACATCCCTAGGTAGCAGCCACCATAATATAATTGAATTCGACATCTAGTTTGAAAGGGAGATTAGCAAGTTCTAAGATTTAGTTTTTTTTTAAGTGTAAACAAACTGTTTGGGCATGAAAGCTGAACTGAGGATAATTCCATAGAGAAGCATTGGCAGACATTTAGGGTGATATTTCTGAATATGGAGAATGTTTATTCTGCAGAAAAATTCTAAAACGAGGACCCATCACCTGTAACTGACTAAGAAAGTTAAAGAAAGCATTAAATTTGAGGGAAAAGCAGAAAGTATGTCAAGGTGAGTGGCAGGTCAGATGATTGTACAGCATATGAAAAAAGGCAGACAATAGCTGAAGTATGTTAATTTCTTTCTCATGAATAATCTCAGATTAAACTATCTGAAATGTAAAAATGTGCGAGTTTCTACAGGAATTTTAAAAAAAAAAAAAAAAAAAATCATTAAAGTGAGCGGTCCTCTGAGATTGGGGAGTTGATAGATAAAATGGAAATAGCAGATGACTGGGAAAAGAGTAACATCCACCTTTTTTTTTTGAAGTTTCCTGTAATGAGTGGGTACAATTTCTCAGTCCCAGACTGTCTCAATGCAAGTAGTCTTGATCTAATTTGCTGCAGTGGAATCCTAGTGATCTTATTTATGTTGAATGTAGAATCACAATATTGGACTCTGTGTGCACCTTGATAATCTTTCTCTTGTTGGTCCACTTGTTTCTATCAGGTAAAACACTTGCTTATATGCAGAATTGCTACCATTGTATTTCATTGAAGAGCCAATGCAAAAGATGGGTGTCCTATTGATGAATTTTGCTATTGTAGGTTGTATCATTGAGTTTCAACGGTATAGCTACATTTCCTTCAGGATTAACTCCCATGTCTGCTTTGATCTTGTGTGTTTGTAGTTGTCTTGGAGGTTTTATAGCAGAGAAAGAGGCTCTTTGGCCCAATATGTCCATGCCAGTCTTCAAATATGTGCCTATTCCAATCCCATTTTCCAGCACTTGTCATAGCCTTGCATGCTGCAGCATTTCAAATGCTAATCTAACTAGCTCTGAAATGTCATGAGGAGTCTTGTCTCTACCATTTCTCTTTCTTTTTGTTAAATTAGGCAGCAGGTTACACACACACACACACACACACACACGAGTGAAAATGTTTCCTCCAATCACCCACACATTTCCTGCTCCTTAGCCTGAACTGTACCCCCAGTTATTGATCCCTCTAACAGTTACTCCCCCTCTACTCTTTCTACACCACTCAGGACTTTGTACAGCTCAAATAGAGCTACCCACCATCACCCCCACCCCACCCACTTCAGTCTTCTCTGTTTCAAAGAAAATAACCCCAGTTTCTCTTCATAGCATAATTGCTCTAGGCCAAGCAACGTGCTGGTGAATCTCTTCTGCACCTTCTCTGGTGCAGTCATATCTTTCCGATTAGTGTAGTGATGGGACTGCACGTAGTACTCCAACTGTGAGCAATGGCATTAATAGTTCCGTTGTAATCTCCTTGATCTTGTTTTCAATGCCTTGACTGATAAACACAAGTATCCCATATTCCTTCTTAACCACCTTATCTACCTGTCCTGCAGCCTCCAAGAATTAATGGATATGCACACCAAGGTCTTTCTGATCCTCCAAACTTCGTAGGGCCCTGCCATTCATCACATACTTCCTTGCCTTGCTAGTCCTGACAAAATGCATCACCTCATGCCTTGCAGGATTAAATTATATTTGCCACTGTTAAGCCTAAATGACCAGTCCATTTGTATCATTCTGGAAACTGATGCTTTCCTGCTCACTATTTACTACACTGTCAATTTTCAAGTCCTCTTGCAATTTACTGATCATACGTTCTACATTCGTGTTTAGATCGTTTAATGTACACAACAAACAGGAAGAGACCCAGCACTGAGGACTGTGACATGCTGCTCGACACCAGGTACCAGTCAGAAAAAGACCCTTCAACCATCTTTCTCTGCCTACTGCCACTAAGCCAATTTTGGACCCAATTTGCCAACTTACCTAGATCCATGTGTGGTTGGGTTTTTAAGATCTTGTATGGCAGATTGGTTGACAAAACCCTTTCTGAAGTCCATGTAGACTACATCAACTGCGCTATCTTCACTTGCACACCACAGTCACCTCCTCAAAATGCAGACAATCATGTTAAATATGATCTCCCCGCCAAAGCCATGCTGACTATTGGCGATTAAACCTTACCTGTAAGTATGTGAATAGGAAAAAATATGGGCCAGGAGCAGGCTAGTTTAATTTGGGTTTACGTTTGGCATGGACTAGTTGGATTGAAGGGTCTGTTTCCATGCTGGATGACTTTGACTCTATGTGGTGATGAATTCTGCCCCTCCAATTTTTTTTTTTAAAAAAAGTTCCCTACTACAGATGTTCGATTCACTGGCCTGTAGGTTCCTGGTATATCCTGCCACCCTTCTTGAATAATGGTAGCATGTTAGCTGACCTCGGGTCCTCTGGCACCCTGCTGTGGCCAGAGAGGGTTTGAAAATTTAATGTCAGAGCCAAGGCAATCTCCTCCCTTGGCTCCTAAAGCCTGGGACACATCTCAATTAGGCTGAAGGATTTATCCACTTTCAAATTAGAAAACTACCTTAAATGATTTGGGTCACCCAGCGTTAGGCCTGGTAGCCAAGGTGCTTCAGGAGCACCGAGGACATTGTCATAATCACCACTTTTGGTTTGGTAGTAATTTGTCAAGCTGCAGGATTCGATGCAAGATCCTGAGTTGTTGCCTATGGACGGATCTCCACTTGATCTAGATGTCTTCTTCACTGTTTTTGAAAGCAGTGATTTTCTTATATGAAGGAGATGGACCTCCACCTGATGGGCAAATGTGTGGCAGGCATTGATGGTCACTGAGGTGGTACAGAACTTTGCAATAATTCCAAGTTGGGCAGGTGAAGTCCAAGTTCTTGGTCCCTTCCCACTTGTGTACAATCGACAGAGTACAATCCCGGAATTCAGTCAAATGATCTGTCACATCTGATCACCAGAGAACTTCTGTTGTTGGAAGAAAGAGACAGAAACCCCGTGGAATAGTTCTGGTTGCTGCTTGGTACAGGACTCTGCAAAAACAACTTTATGGCTGCTCCGTGGGAATATTTTGGGATGGTATGATAAAATTTTGTTCTCATAACTTGCTGTATTTCTCCCAGTTGGGTAGTAATGGATTGTGGGAATGGATCTGTGTTCTCATGGTGCCACTCATCAGTAACTAACCTATGTGAGGGAAGTCAATCATCCTGTTCTTCAGCCAAATTTGACAAGTCCACACTTAAAGAATCCTGGTATTGTGGAATCAAAAACTACCAGCAACGTAAAATCCTATGGCTCCCATATCATTGGACCTGCACTTCGCATTCCGCAACTTCATGCTGTGGAACTATCTGCAGTCAAGTGCAAACTAGTTACTGTTCTGACTCAACAATGTGCCACCAATGTGATCTGCAGTCAAGAAATGCATCTCATTGTTTAAACCTGGGAAGTGTGAGATGTGTTTTTTTTTCTTTCACATGATATGCCAGATTTCCCACCCTGAATTCAGCCATGTCGCTTTCCTCAAAGCAAGAATTTCTGACTTATTTTGTTTCTTCCCAGTTGAATGCTTCAACATCATCAAGGTTGGGGCTTTTCAAATAGCAAATATCTCTCCAAGGCCACAAACACTGGCTGTGACCACCAGACAGACCAAGAGGTTAATACCGATACTGGAAAATCTTTCAAACAACCTGTTAGCATAACTTTGCTTTCATCCATGATTCCAAACAGCCCCAACTTTCCACACCACAAGATTATTTTCCTGATTTAGGGCTCAGTTAACTTGGAAAACAAAAGCCACTTCCTGCATCAAGTCAAGACCAGCCTAATATTCCCCATGATCAGCAGAAACTAACTCTTATCCATAGTGAATTTCAACTACCAATCATGAAGTGGTGGAACCTACAAAAACTTTTGGATAAATTTCTAGATATTAGAATAAGTCATTGTAGTCCTTGAATAAAACACTGGGAAAACTATGTCCTGTGCCATTAATAACATATGGATGTTAGTAAATTAAACTCTTGAACAACGGCAAATAGCTTAAGTTTAATCAATTGATGTGCAGTGTTTCACACTCAGATAGTCATGTCATGTCTTTCTTGACCAGAAGATGTCATATTCTTAATGTAAATTGAAGATGGAATTTCTCAGTTGCTTTATTGATGAATGAAACCATAAACAGCATTAAGCCAATTGTACTTAGATTTACTTCCACCCTTGATGCCCAAAGGATGCAAGTAATGTGATTATCTCAGCACTACAAAATTTTTGATGAATTTAAATAAAATTAATCATGTGCATTTGGCTGGAGTTGTTTTTCTGTCTTTTGGATTCAATTTGTATGATTATGAATTTAAGACACGATCACATGTACCTTCTCTGTTGTTCAATTTAGTTGCAGCTGCCAGGCCTGCTGAGCTTTTCAAGCAATTTCTATTTTCTTAACAATATCTGGTTGCTTTAAGAATGTGAGTTGGTAATTGCTGGAAGACTGCTGCAAAGACACTTCCTTAAAATGTTGTTGATGATTCGAAGAATTTGATGCTTTGCTATTGGTTTTAATGGACTACATCAGGGCCAGCTACTCTATTTGGAGTAAAACCTTATTTGCATTGCAGTAAATTTCATTCAATAAATGGCAATTGTTGGTCCTTCCCCAACACAAATTATATTATTCAGAGGAAACACCTCAACAGAATAAGTTATTTTCTATCTCATCCCCTAAACTACCTGAACAACTAAAAAGGCAAAACTGAGTTTTAGAGATCGAGTTCGGGGTGGGGGGGAGAAGAGGAGTCATAACGATTAGCTTAGACAAAATATATGCCATGACATTTGCTGTAAAAAAAATTATTAATGTCAGTAGCCTTAACCTAGCTGACTGTAAGTGCTTCTTCCATTATCGCTCCACAGAAGGTCAGAAGTGAAACTGCTTGCATCTGAATTTATCAGGCCTTGGACAGTATCCAGGTTTGGGCTGATAGGTGCCTGATCAAAATTTTGCCGTTCAAGTGACCGCACCCATTGCTAGCTACAATCTCCAGCTCTGGCTGGATGTAATCTGAGGTTTCATCATATAGTTTTACTCAATTGTTCTATTACCTGCTTCCTTGCAATTGATTATTCCAATGTATCTATTTTACAGTGCCATGCCTCCCAGACAGTTTGAACAGTGAAGACCCTTTATCTGATTGGATGGTTTTTGAATGTTGATCCATCAACTTTCTACTGGCCTAAGGCCAACATTTTTGATTGTGTTTATAATGCCATTGTTTCTCACTGTCCCTTCAATTTTCTGCTGGATAACACGTTATATTGTAGAGTTGGAAACTAGGTTAGGACCACAGCGCAGCACTGAGCGATGCCTGGATGGATGTAGCTGGAACAACACTCAAGAATCTTAATCCTATCCGGCTAGTGTTCTTCTTCATGCCTGTTCAAGTAATGGAAATACCTACTCCATCCCGACAAGGCACTGGTTTTATGATTAATCACTTTTTTCAGAATGGACTCAATGACTCTCAAACTTAATCTCAATAACATCTAGGAGCCCTGCAACTCGACCACAGACTGAGTCAGGAAGAGCAATAGTAGAGTCACAAACCATCCTATCTTGGGTGCATATTGTCATTTCTTCATTATTACTAGGCCAGTGGAAATCTCACCAGCACCAGTGTGGGACTTTATAGAGTCATAGAGTTGTACAGCATGGAAACAGATCCTTTAATCCAACTCGTCCATGCCAACTTGATATCTTAAATTAAGCTAATCCAATTTTGCCAACATTTGGCCCATATCCCTCTAAACTCTTACTATTCACCTACCCATCCAGATACCTTTGAAAAATTGTAATTGTACCGGCCTCCACCACTTCCTTTGGCAGCTCATTCCACACATGCACCACCCTCTGCATGAAAAAGTTGCCCCTTTGATCCCTTTTAAATCTTTCTCCCCACCCCTCACCTTAGCCTAAGCCCTCTGGTTTTGGATTTTCCACTGGGGGAAGAAGACCTTGGCTATTCACCCTATCCATGCCCATCATGATTTAATAAACCTGCGCTCCAGGGAAAGTAGCCCCAGTTTACTCAGCCTCTCCCTATAGCCGAAACCCTTCAACTCTGGCATCATCTTTGTAAATCTTTTCTGAATTCTTCCAAGTTTAACAATATCTTTCCTATAGCAGGGAGACCAAATTAAACACTGCATTCCAAAAGTGGCATAACTAATGTCCAAACTTCTTCTTGACACCAATTGGAGTGGTTCAAGGATATTTTGGAGATAGATAGTAGATGTGGCTTGCTACTGTCATCCACATCTTAGGAGCATGTTAGAAAAATGCTCGTTTTGAAGCACAAGATCTTCAGACAGTGGACCCACTTGTAGCTTGCTGCTCAAAACATTGTGCCCATTAGATATTTCTCTAGCTAAGTAAATTTGAGCAGTGAGTAACAGTGCCATACAAGTTATGAAGGTTCCAGGTCCTGGTTCATACAGTGTTAAATTTAGTTAGGTTTAAGATCAGTGTTCTACAAATGACCTGAGTTCATTTAGTTTAAGGGAATCCAAGTCTGAGATCATTACTGCTCCTTCCGGGCTGTCGGTCTTTGTTATTGCAGTTTGTGCATTGTGAATAAAGACCAATTGAATGAACAGACTAGTTACTGACTGACTTGGAATGATTCTCCTGCATTTAGTTATTATACTCAGTGGTGAAAAGATGGAATGAAATTGGATCAGGCACAAATGTGCAGATGGAAGTAGACTTGACCCTGTGATTAGACTTTTCATTTACCCTGTGAGAATGAGAAGGGCCCTAAACAGGAATTACATTTTGAACTCATAAATTTGCCTTCTGTAAAAGGCACTCCACTCCCAGCTGTCTGAGTTTCAGTGAGTCTGATCCCGGATAACCTTTGATTTCCCCAATTTATAGATTTTGTTTGTTTGCAGATGCATTTTCAATTGTAACTTATGTTCAATTTCAGTTATTTTGAAGTCTATAAAATGGAGTTATGCACATAGTTTCTGTCTCAAGCATTACCAAACATGCATATGTCTGAATAATTTGATTACAATAGGGAAGAAAAGGAGGTAATAAAATTTCAGCTTATTTCAGAGTTACTTTATTGAAGAAATAAGTCATAGTATGGTTTTCTTCATGGAGTTCTCTAAATTACCTGACAGATGTTTTGGTTTTATGAAACAATGAAAGAAAAATTAAATGGGTGCTTGAAATTTGCAGAGCAGCACTGGTATTTACTTTACAGACTGGAAATAATTTTATTTAAGGTAAGGCACCCTCTGTCAAAGTATTACCATTCAGCTGGGCTATAATTCCAAACAAATTGGATTTTGAAATAGTGTTTGCAATCAATGTCTTTAAAATATTGCAAATTATGTAAGTACATATTCATTTATTTGCTTGCCACAGATCTTAAATTATGCCATTATCTATGGAAATCCAATAGACAATATCCATATGGTTGCATGGCAATGTTGAGAATTGTTAGTACTTTAAGTTGTCAAATTTGCAGCCCAAATAGCTTGCTGCTTCTTGCTTAAGGGGCAGCAAAACCAATGAAAACTTTGCTTTCATGAGCTGAGAGTCTCTAACCTGGTCAATATTTGCTGCGGAATTAATTGCTGCTAAAAAAAAGTAATGTTGAGCCATTGCCTTCATCTGCAGTCCATCTGGTGAACGTACACCACAGTCCTGTTAGAAAGAGAGTTCCAGGATTGCGTCTAGTGAAAGTAAAGGAACAACAAAACCCTACCAAGTCAAGGATGATTTGAATCTTGGAGTGACCACCAGTTCCCTACTAGATGGCTGTCAACCTTGCCCTTCTAGGTGGCAGAGGTCATAGATTCAGATGATATTGTTGGAAGAATTCTGATGAATCTTGCATATGATGTGCCTTGCTACCACTGCACGTTGTTGACAAAGACCGAGAATGTTAAAAGTTGTGGTTAGGCTTCCAATCAAGTAAACTTCTTCTGGTTCTGAATTATTTCAAGTTTCTTGTAGTGCTGGAGTTGCACTGATCCAGGCAAGTGGGGAGTATTTCATCCCATTCCTGATTTCTGCCAGTCGATGGCAGACAGGCATGAGGACATCAGGGAAGTGAATTACTTGCTTTCTAGCATTCCCAGCCTTTGACGTGTAGTTAAAGCCAAGATATTTGTTTGGGCGGGTCAGTTCCATTTGTAATCAACAATGGCCCTTAGGATATTAATCATCAAAGATTCATTGTGGTAATCCCATTTGAACATCAAGGGACGTGGTCACGTTTTCTCTTGTTGGAGATGGTCATTACATAGCACTTGTTTGCATGAAATTTACTTGCTATTTAGCCCAAGCCTGAAAGTTTTCCAGGTCTTCATGTGCCTGGATATAGTCTGCTTCAGTACATTTGAGGTGTTGCAAGTTATCTTCAACATGTGCAGTCAACATCAAGTACACCCCACTTCTGATCTTTTAGGATGAAGGTAAAGTCAACGATAAATTGGTTGAACCTAGGCTGTAGGCATGAGTGACTGCTGCAACAGTGTTCTGGAGACGAGCTGATTGGCCTCCAACAAGGATTGCTGACTTCTTTTTGGGCTAGTTTTCATTATAACCAATGGAGAGTTTCCTCCTAATTCCCTTTTAGACTTGAATTTTGCAAGGACTCCTTGATGCTACATTCAGTCAAATACTGTCATGATGCCAAGGCCATTGCACTCTGACCTCTCCATTAGAATTGTTTCTTTTTCCACGTTTGGTCAGAGTCTATAATTGAGTGGCAGAACCCAAAGTGAACATGAATGAGCCGGCTGTTGTTGTGAATGCTGCTTGAAAGCTCTGTCAATGTTGCCTTCCATGCTGACTGGAATTAGACTTGATGTGAATCAGCCATATTAGTTTTGTTCTGCTTTCTGTTGATTTTACTTGCTGATGCAGGTCTTGAATGTGTGACTGTGCCACATTAATCTCACAAGGATCATGATCCTGGTTTCTACATTGCAATGAGACCTTGAATCATACCATTTCATTGAATCCCTACAGTGCAGTACAGCCCATGATATCTGTACTCTTCAAAGAGCATTCCACCCAAACGCAGCACCCCTCCCTATCCCTATAAAGCCACATTGTAATGGCTAATCTGTATAACCTATGCGTGCCTGAACATTATGGGGCCATTTAGCATGGCCAATCTTTGGACAGTGGGACGAAACCAGAGCACCTGATGGCAATCCACGTAGACACGGGGGAAATGTGCAAACTCCACACAGACAGTTACCCAAGGCTGGAATTGAACCCAGGTCCCTGGTGCTGTGAGGCTGCAGTGCTAATCACTGTGCCACCTTGCTGCCCAGCACACCAGTATAATTTCTACCAGTATAATTTGGTCATGCAGCATAAATGGATCTGGTGAGTAGCCTACTCCTTCAATTTTAAAACTTAGTATACTCTCTGTTCATTGTTAGAGGTTAGAAGAGAAGTTGTGCATTCCTTTTTTTTTTGTAGTAGGGAGACTGGTTGAAGGAGTGCTTAATATTCAATGGATCTACATGACTACTCAAAACACCATTCAACAACGTATGATTTTATAGCAATTTACATTTGCAATTCAGCAATTTACAAAGGAACGCTGTCAGAAAAGTGAGTTTTGTTTAAATCATCAATTCGGAGGTTTTCAGAGGGCTGGCATTTAGACAGGAGAAAATTGATCTCTGTTACTGGAATGAGAAAAGCACAGTATGGATGGAAATCTATAGCTGAACAAATTCTGAATTAGAAATCAGGTGATTAAAAACACTGGAAATGAAGATCTTGAAGGTGATTTGCTGAAGCTTAGTGAGCCAAAGAGTCTCCATAACAAAGCTGACAGGGATGTGTGAAAAGCTATGGTTGCTGACATTGAAATGTTGAGTTTGAAGGTAGGGAGACCAAATGAGGATGGTGGAGAAGTCAGTCAATCAAATGACCGATTTAGAATTTCAGCAATTGTCAGGTTGAGGAATTGGAGGGCACACAGAACAAGAAGAGACATAGATGAAGATGAACTTCGTAAGGAAGTGGACAAGGCTGGCTTTATTTGAAATAATATCTCTTCAAATTGAGCATTATTACGCTGTAATAATAGACTAAACAAATTTCTCTTTCCTTCAAGATAGCGTGCTGCAGAAGATTGCTAATCTAGTCATTAACCCATCATGAGAGATATGCAATATTGTGTCTTTTGTTGGCCTTAAGAGCATTGAGAGATCTTATATATGAAGAGTGAGGTGAGTTTCTACAAACTCTCAACAATATTGGACCAACATATCATTCAACCCACTGTGCCAGTACTGGCTGAATAAGTTAACGGCTCATCCCAATCCTGCTTTTCAGATATTGATCCAGGTTCTTTCTGTTTTGCGTTGAGGGTTTCTGCATCAGTCACTAAACTGGGCAGTGAATTCTAGACATCCACCTCCCTCTTGTAGAAACAATTTTCAATATGTCTCCTTTAATCTTTTGACCAATCAGCTTTAAACAAGTGTCCTTTCTGCTAGCAGAATCCAGTTCCCCTGTCCACTCTATCCAAGACCCTTAGTAGTTTGTATACCTCAATTAAGTCACCCCTCAGCCATGTCTGTTCTAAAGAAAACAACCCTAGCCCATTGAATCTTCATTCGTGGCTGTAATTTACAAGCCCAAAGCCAGAAATAGTCTTGTAAATTTCTTCTGTACTCTTCAGAGCAACCTGTGTCCTTTTCTGTATTGTCATGACCAGAACTGTACACAACTCCAACTGTAGTAACCAATATCTCATAGTTGCAGCTTTACATCCCTGCTCTGTGTTTAATACCTCACCCAATGAAGGACAGCATTCTATATGCTGCCTTTGTCATCGTCTTTCTCTGTACAAAACCTTCAGAAACTCGTGGACACGAGCACTCAAGTTTCTCACCTCTGCAATCTCTGTCAATACTCTGCTGTTTATTACGTATTCCCTTGACTTGTTCACTGTCCCCGAATGCTTAAACTCCTCCTTCAGGTTGAATTCCATTTGATAGTTTCCTGCTGGTGATAGCCATTCTCTTCTGTATTGACTACCCAGGCAACTTGTGTGCCTTCTACAAATTTCCAATCATGCTATTTTCCCCTGGTTTGAACACGGGGACACAGTGTCAGGAAAGAGTTCAGTCAGTTGGGACTGAGATGAAGGAAAGTTCCTTCAATCAGTGGATTGTGAATCTTTTGGAAGCCTCTATTCCAGATGGCTGTGAATTCTCCATTGCTGCATATGTTCAGGCTGAGATGGATAAATGCAACCAAAATACAACGAATACTGGAAATCTAAATTTGAAACCGATAATGCTAGAGAAATTGGTTCTGGCAGCATCTATGGAAAGAGAAACTGGGTTAATGCTTTGGGTTCAATGTGACTCATCGATAGAATTTTTTTTTCATTTCTGATTTTCAGCATCCGCAGTATTTAGCTTTTGTTAAAGCTAAGTGTGTGGTCAAGGTGTCAGTCTAGGTCAGTGAGCACACAAAGAACACAATGGCACAGACAGCAAAGCTTTAAGTAACCTCAGTTTATGGAAGGTAGAACATTGGGGATGAGCCAGGAATGTGTCGGAGTAGGTAAGAAAAGCATTCATAGGACTTTGAGTAGCAGATGAGCTGTGATGAGTGACGTCTGCTAATATTAGAAGGTGGAAACAGGAATTGTGATTAATGGTACAGATGTGATTGGAAGCTTGAGTAATATCAAGATTGCAATCAGCTGGTTTAATTTCCGCTGTTGGGGATAGAATTCGTCTGGAACTTCGTTTGGAATATGTACCTAGACTGACCAGACATGTTGGTTTTGCTGGGAGGCTCCCAGTTTTTCATTTAAATATGCAAATGATCTGACATTTTTGGAAATGGTTCATGTCCCAGATTTGAACATTCCCTCTTGGCTAAATATAAACCGGACATGGAAGAAAAATTGGACACAAACAAAAATCTGTTTGAATTGTCATTTGTTCTTCCTGTAAACACCCATCTCATAGCGCATAGTGCATCTGTATTCTACCTGCTTCCATGGCATCTTTTGAGGGAGTTGTCATGATCTGTTCAGTCCCAACAGCTCCATTGATTATGAGCCCTTTTAAAAGAACCCACATTCACCCTACAGAACAGGGTTACCAATTGTGCCTTGACATATTTACCTGGAGATGTCAATATATGACCTCCTATTCAAATGTTCCAGCCTAATACTCCTTACATTGGTTATCGAATATATCAATTACAGAACCCCACCTTACCATGGCTTTTCAAAGTGTCCTGGTTTGTACATTTGGTCCCCTATACAGCCCCAAAATCAGTGGATCACTTCCCCAGTAACTACTTATCCATTATTAGATGTCAGATAAGCAGTGTGATAATTTAGCAACAGTGGAGTAGTTGAGACGTGGTAAGATACACTTGCAGAGAGTATCTAAGTTCCATTTTTGGAACCCTTTGGTCTGTTTTAAAATAATTCTGTTGCTACTCATTGCTGTCTTACATGGATTTTCTAAAGGCTCCATTTTTCTGCAGGTTGCAAAAGAATACAGATGACCTCATTCAGCAGCTTACTAAAAGGATAATTTTTTATTGTAATGGTTTCTCAGTGCCTGGCTATCTACTCGTCTAATATTGAGACTATAATGATAGTGAGTAGAAGAATAGAGATTATCTGTTACATATCTTGTGGCAGATTTAAAACATGATGCATTTTACTTGATTGATTTATCTCGATTTTGAAACTGAACTCTTGGCAGTAATGTCCTCCTTTTGTACTTGCTCGACCTTATCAGGACTGAAGGTGCATCTTGAGAAGCCAAATTTTGAATGTAACATAATGCATTTCTAATTCGGTTTAGTTTTGTACAGCTCAGCACACTGCTCATGTACGAATCAATAGGGAGCATGTCGGCCTTTCGTTTTCAATAGTCCATGAATGTTTGACGCTTACATTAGTGTTTAGGAGATAAAATCATTGGCAAATGTTAAAACTATGCATTTTTAATACAAAATGCAGTTCACATTTGGGGCCCTGAAATTGTGGGAAATCTGTACAGGGTGGAACAGAATATCAGATTATTCGCTGGTCATGTGCTCACTGTCTGACATCTTGAGGTCAAGGTTATATAAATGGCAAGAACTAATGCCCACATCACTTTGAATTGGAAGGAGGAGGAGGTAAGGTCAGTTGAGGAGGAAGCGGAAGGATTTTTTCACAATTCAGCTTTCTACAATATCTGTTTCCAATTATTTAGCTGAAATTAGTGAATTTTCAAAGATTTCTATGTCATGCACACCGCGTAACCTGTTTGCCAAGAACTTTGACTTAGCTATGAGTTTGACATTGCTAAAGATCTGGAAGGATTAAAAAAAAGACAAATATTTTCCTAGTTCCCTCATTTACATCACATAGCATATCTCTCCCACTCCATTTGGCAGTCAGCATACTATGATCTTGCTCGTGATATGAGTAGGAAATGGAATGAGGCAAATCCAAGTTCTGTCCCAATTTGCAGAACCAGCCACCTCCCCTCCCCTCCCCTCCCCCACCCCCCAAACCAAAAAAACACTCCTCTGGCCTGCACTGGTGTTGCCTTTGCCAAGCCCTGGAATCTATGGCTATATTTTTCAAAGTATTAATCCTGCAAATTGTATCTCCAGTGGTTACATTGTAACCCATCTGTAATTACTGAAAAATATATTCTTGCTGTTTTGAACAAAATTGCTCCTGCATTAATACTGGTGTTCTGGGATACCATTCTCTTCAAACGGCACACAATCAAAGGAGGAAATAGTTTCTCTGGGTATAGGTTATTTGCTTCTTGCATCAGATTCAATATAATAATTTAGGAAATGGTTTCTGGAGTCAAGTGTACTTGTAGATTGTAGAATCAAGGGTACTACAAAATATTGAATAGAAGAATATTTATCAATATTATTTCCATGAACCCCTGGAAGGCATTTGAAGAGACTGGTGAGAGACTGTTACTTAAAGTTGAACTGCATGAAATTCAAAGTAAGTTATTGACCTAATTAGGAAATGGCTGAGAGACAGGATAGGGATATGGGCAATTGATTTTATTGACAGGATAAAAACTCATGGACCCTGCCAGGACTGATGTTGGGCCTCAACTGTTCTTCATAAGACATTAATGAATAGGGAGTAGAAAGCCATGCATCCAAAATTGCCAGTGAGACAAGATAGATGGCATTTAAAGTCATGTGGATGGAATCATAAAATTATAAAATTTTGATAGCTAATGTAAATGTGTAGTTATCCACTTGATATCTTAAAAGGGATGCAGAGTACTTTTGTATTTTGTAAGTTTATAAACAATGGAGATGGTAAGAACCTTGGGCATGCAGGGACCATCCATAATTAAAATGTCTCAGACACAGTAAATTGTGCTTGTTTTAGCCTGAAGATAGAAATTCAAGAGGCAGAAGTCAGGAATGAGTCAGACAAAACCCAGGTCTGATCACTGTTCTGGACACAGCAGCTTGGGAATGTTATCTTGGCTTTGGAGGGCATGCAACATTAAATTTATCAAAGTGATCCCTGGGAGTGTTCAATTATAAGGGCACAGTTCACACACAATGATTGTATTCTCTGAAATTTAGAAAATTGTTAGATTTATTTTTTTTCTCTGAAGAACCAGTTATAGGAAGGATTTTATTGAGCTGGCGAGGGTTCAGAAGAGATTTAGCAGGATGTTGCTGGGTATGAAAGATTTGAGTTATAAACAAAGGCTGGATAAGCTGGGATTTTTTTAAATGGAGCGTAGGAGGTTGACAGGTGACCTTTATAGAGTTTTTATAAAACCATGCGTGGTATAGATAGCGTTAATGGTAGTTGTCTTCTCTCTAGGTTGAGGAATTTCAAGGCAAGAGGGCACATTAAAATGAGAGGAGAGAGATTTTAAAAAGGACATGAGGGGCATTTTTTTTTTCACACAGTAGTTCACGTGTGGAATGAACTTCCTGAGGAAATGGTCGATGTGGGCATGATTACAACGTTTAAGATATTTGGATAAGTACATGAATAAGAAAGGTTTGGAGGGATATGGGCCATGAGCAGCCAGGTCAGAGTAGTTTAGTTTGGGATTATGTACTGATTGGACTGAAGGGTCTGTTTCCGTGCGGTATGACTCTGACTCTATGACTGTGGCTTTATATTAGGAACTGAAAGAATAGATTGGGAATAACTCCATGGTACTCTGTGGGGGTATCTATGACAAGGGTAAACGCTGTTTAAAAATGACAGGAAGATATTTCAGGAGTGAAATGGCGTTTTTCCACATGGTAGAAATGTGGGATTTTTTTTGCAAATGGCAATTGATGCTAGATTAATTGTTAATTTTAAATGAGTTTGATAGATATTAATTTTACCAAAGGTTTTAGGGGTCATGGAATAAAAGCAAGTCAACAGAGTTAGATCATACATCAGCCGTGATGACTAAAGGAACAGGATTGAGAGGCTAAGTGGTCTACTTTTGTTGCATTATATTCATTATTTTAAAAATGGTTTAGCATTAGCGTAGGTACAGGTAGCAATCCTTTTTGATTTGTTCTAATATTTACCTGGAAACTCTAAGAGTAAACATTACATTGTTTAATCAACAGATGTGGGTGTCAAATTTGCTGCTAGTAAACTGCCAAATTTCATCCTGGTTCAAAGTATTTGTTTTTTTTTTAAAAGTTCAAGGTGAGATTATAAAGTTTGCTTGTTTAATGTGGAAACAGCCTTAAACAGTTTAGAATTTAGGAAAGCATTTAACCAACCAACCAACCAACAATTAATATTGGACCTATCTCATTACATTCAATTTAATGGAAAAGCACTTTACAGTTATTCATTGGTTTGAAAATGCCATTATTTTGAGATATGGGCTTGGAAATTTGACTGGTCACTAATTCTTCTTTTGCACCAGTTCTTTTGCTTACAATGATTTTGGAGGGAAAACAAAACTGAAATGTAGTAAAGTGGCCATAGTCCCAGAAGACTGCTATTGCATTAGATAGAGATGACTGGTGGCAGGTTAACCTGAGGGTCACCATTCCTTGGCCAAGAGGAGAGGTTCAAAAAGCTTGACCCTCATGGTACCTCATCCAGGTGGGGGAGTTGAATACACACTGTTGGCACCAGTCTCAAACCAGCTGTCCAGCCGAGTGAGGCTAACTGAATCTGAAATATAATCTTCGCTTGGAATAAGTGAACAGACACATTTTGACCCCTACTCCAAAAATGACCTTGGGTACGCCAAAAAGTGATCTTCAATGCACGAGTAACTCCCCATCTTCAAAAATTGTCCATGCTCAACATTTACCAATAAAATTTTGATCACACACTAGTACTCAACCACCTGTTTTTGTCACTATTTTACTTGGATTCATTAAAACAAAGTTGTGCTTCAATTAAGCTTTAGGTGCGCATAGAGGATTTACAACAATTTAAACTTATTTTAAGTGCTTTTTTTCTGAATAATGTATTACAAATGCATTTGAGGCACTTTGGATGCTTAGCAATCTGCAGCTTGTGTTATTAGTGCAGGAAACTGAATATTGCTGACAGTTTTAGTAGTCAGGGCATAATTTTTATTAATCCCTCTTTTGTACTAAAGGGGAACAAAATAATTTTGTTCAAAAATTGATCTCTGACAGTCCATAACTGTATCCCCATCTGCATTGATTTTTTTTTTCTTTGAGTTACTGTCTGTGGGCATAGCTTATAGATCTGTATAGAAAACAGTAGACATAAGTATTAAATAAAAAAATCTTGTGAACAGGCAGCTTTTTGTGTGCTGGGATAAAAACGAAAAGTGCTAGAGAAACTCTGGTCTAACAGCATCTGTGGAGAGAGAAAGAGTTAGTGTCCAGTATAACTGGACTTCAGGTATACTGGATTCAAAATGTTAACTTTGTTTCTCTTTTGAATAGATGAATGTAAGGGCTCATGAGATCCATGGTAACATGCCATATTGGATCCAAAGTTGGCTTATAGGCGTGAAATAAAGGGTGGTGTTTGGACGATATTTCTGTGACTGGAAGTCTGTTTCCAATGAGGCTTCCACAGGGCTTGGTGCTGGGGACCTTGCTGTTTTGTGGTGTACAGTAACGGATTGAACTTAATTTTTAAAAAAAATTGTGCATGATATGGAAATTGGTAGGGTAATAAATGATGGGGATAGGACAGCCTCCAAGGACAGGTGAGGACCTAATGGTATTATCGCTAGACTAGTCATCTAGAGACCAAGGAAATATTCTGGGCATGAGTTCAAATACTACCAGGGCAATAGAAAAATGTTGAATAAGCGAAAAAAAACCTGCAATCAACTTATGAAAGAAATCTGGAATTTAAGAGTCTAATGATGACCTTGAAACCACTATTGATTTTTCAGGGAGGAAAAGAAATTGGGGTCATCGATGCCCTTGAAGAAAGGAAACTGCTGAAATTAACTGGTCTAGCCTACATTTGACTCTAATTCCACAGCAGTGAGGTTGGCCCTTAATTGCCCTCTGGGTAATTTTGGGACGGGGAATAAATGTTGGCCGAGCCAGTGACACCCATGCCCCATCAATGATTTTTTTTTTTTTTTTTTAAATTCTTTAATTCTTCCAGACCTGCTGAGTTTCTCCAGCATATTTTGTTTTTATTTCAGATTCCTCCAACATCCTCAGTATTTTGCTTTTCTTGCTGAATTCTACCTGTTTACTTGAAACAGCTTCGCAAATGGGGTAGATAAAGTTCAGTATGATTTATATAATGGTCATTCCCTACTGTAGATTTTGCCTTAATGCCCTAATGTCTCAACTCAAAATTGTGTTTACTATTTTTTTCTTTTTAACTTTTTTTTGGTACTAAATTGAGTTGACTGTACTATAACTAAGCCCGTGTTTTAATTTACCACCCATCAGCTGCTACTTTCTTGATGCAGCTTGCAATGGATGTCTAGAATTACAAACATGCTAATTCTACTCGAGTAGCTCATTCCCAGAATCAATAGATTTGGATGTAGTAATACATCATCTTTCCTCCTAAATCTTTTAAGTTAGAGCTAGAATTCTTTAACCTGTGCTTTTGTCAAGTTGACAAACTGCACTGCAGTGACCGATTTTTATCGTACTAACTTGTTTTATAGTAGCAGCTTTAGCATTTTGAGCTACTGTTATTGATTGTACAGCCTGTCAAGAAGGCAGAAATTAAATTGACAGGCATTTTTGAAGAGTAAGGCTGGATATTTAATGGCTATGACATTACTGACTGTTGTGTTTTCTTGACTTGTTGATCCTGTCCATTCAGGAGCATGCATTGAGCTGGTTATTCTGGGTGTGGTATGAGAGTCTGGTTGCTTTTCTCAAGCAAATGCATCCTTGCATCAAAACCCGCTCAGCAGAAGCCAGTAGAAAACTAGTTATGCATTCTGTATGTATGAGATGAAGTTCCTAATGCTGACATTATTACTGATCATGAACAGTGAAAAGATTTATGAGCTGTGCACCTGAACTCAGCCATTTTTTAACATACCAACAAGAAGGATGTTAATATCCTGAAAGGATTTTTTCAAAATCCTGCGAAGAATTGCAGTTTTTCCTGCTAAGTGCACAGTAAATTTATTGTTATTTTATATATCATAAATTGCTTGTCATCCGTGATCAAGCCTGTGTTTCTAATTTCATATGAGTCAGTATTCTTTGCAGAAAAGCGCAGTCCGGATGGTAAAGGGAGGGAGAGGCTGTTTGGTGAATTCCTTCGGTGGATGTATATCAGAGGAACAAAATTGGACAGACCACACTGGCCCTGTTGCGCTTGCCATGTTGTTCTTAGCAATATTCGGGGGGCTTATTCCAAAAATGAGCTGTCCCGCAGATTAGCCAATCATATTAGTAGGAGAAGACAGGATAGGCTGTATTGTGTTGTGTGGCACATAATTACCTCGGCTTGGCTTCTCTTGCCCCATGCAGGAACTTGGAGAGCAAGACTCTGCCATAGGTTTCAGCCCATTGCAATTGGTTTTGCTTCAACCCAGGTGAAGTTCTGCTCTCAAGTTGTTTTTAAATATACCTTGCCAGGTTTTTCTTGATGAGCTTTGTCTTGTTTTCCAAACTGATAGTGTCCATTCATTCAATTTGCACTCTGACAAGGCTTATATCTGGGAGGTACAGTACATGTCCTGCCGGCCTCTATCATCTTCCTCTGTTGCAATGACTTGTACACACCTTTGACCAGTCCTGTGTAGCACTTCATTCGTGACATTATCTCTCCACATTATGCCTAGGATCTTGCATAGGCAATGCTGTGGAAGATCTCCAATTTAAGTGGCGTCTTCACTATCCTCTTCCATATCAGTTGATACTATAATGGACAACTTCATGGCTCTGCTGATGATCTTGGATGCCCACACAACATGAAGCCATTGGAGAATAGGTGCACCTTTGGCTATGGTATGGACATTGATCTCTGCATCATCCTACTTGCATATGTTGCTCCCTAGGTCAGGGATGGTATTGGCCTTTTCTGTGTTGTATTGCCCAATGTTGATGGGAGGGCATTGTTGCCATCCAGTTATCATTGGTAGTAAGACGCTCGAGACAATGTATAGACTAGCTTTAGCCAACGTGTTGCTGAATATCAAGGGAAGGTGTTTAGAGACTAATTTTGGACATTTTCAATGGCTTGCACTTTTGTGTCGTGAATATTACTTATCACATATTGGACTAGGTTTTCCTAAGTGGTACCAGCTTTTCATTTGTGTACAGAGTATTAAATATTACTGTGCAGTCAACATCTGACTTTTGACATCTTTAATGGAGGGAAAGTAATGTAGAAAGAAGCAGAAACTGGTTGGACTGGGACACTGCACAGAAGGAGTCTCTGCTGTTGGCTGCTAGTTGTGATAAAGGATTAAGACTAGCATATTGCACTCATTGCTAAATTGAAGTGAAGAGAACATTGTAGGATTGACTTATCTAGGTGTGCCTTAGTGTCTGAATTTAATGCTGGGTAGTCCACTTAATTTAGTTCCTATAATTTTCTTTGTAATCACTTGATGCATGGTTTGCTGAGCCAGTTCAAAAGACGTGGCAGGTTTGGTGCCCTACATAATCCATATTAGTTAGGGATAGCAACTTGGCATTGCTAAATATCATAAGTGAACTGGATGATGCTTCCCATTCATAGTCTTTTCCAGCTTGTAGCTTTTAGTCTCACATTCATTTAACGAGCTCAGTGTAAATTCACAGATTTCCATGGTGAGCTTTGATCTCTCCTCTGGATTATTAGTTCTGATTTCTAGATAACCAGTCCAATGAAATAAACCCTATGCTACAATGCCCAAGACAAGAGGAGGTGCTAAAGCTCAAGTTATGAAACAAAAGGTGTGTCTCTTTAGGAGCTATAAATGGAAAAAGCAGAACCATCAGCATCAGGAGAAATTATCTGAAATGGTTGAACTCAGTGTTAACACAGTAGGAGCACAGTGAAGCAACGAGGTTGAGTGCAGAGAGGAAACATGCCAAGTTGTGAATTTGATGCAAGTGGGAATTCAGTGAAAAGTGAGGAATTTAGTGATGATGGGAGTATTGTGAGGGAGAGAGTGTTGTGGCTTTTACATAAAGACAGAAAATGCTGGAAATGGTGTTATGATTTCAAGTCTAAAACCTTTTTTGAGGTCACTGTTTATCTTTCTACAAATGTTGTCAGACTTGCTGAATATTGCAGCATCACACATTTCTCAGCATCTCCAATCTTTTCTTTCTGGCCCTTTTTTTTTTCCTCAGCAGCTGATGATATCCTTTTGTCACCAAACTAGGATATGATAACTAGCTTCAGAGAAAGTAGGAACTGCAGATGCTGGAGAATCTGAGATACCAAGGTGTAGAGCTGGATGAACACAGCAGGCCCCAAGCAGCATCAAAGGAGCAGGAAGGCTGATGTTTCGGGCCTAGACCTTCTTCAGAAGAGCCTTGGTATCTATGATAACTAGCTGTTAGTTTAACAGTGTAAATTGAAAACTAATTGAATAGTTAAATAAGGTTAGACAGACAGTGATATACAGTGACTGCAACCTGTGGGAATCTGTGCAATGCACTGCAGTCCTAGACTACCTTTTTTTTAAAATTAAGTGTCTGCAGCTTGAGCATGTTCACCTCAGCGTAGCTGAACTGCTCACATTCTGGGTGCATCTGGGAGGCTGAGAGCTAGCTCAACACTTTCTTCCAGGAGGCAGTTAGAACCTTTGTGTTAGGTAGAGCTTTAGAATTGATGACAGGAGAGTGGTACCGTGAGTTGGGTAGGTATAGCACTTTAAACGTGGGGGCAGGGCTGATGGGAGTTCTAGAAATCCAAAGAGAGACATTGAGACATGTATGGATGTGACTAAAGATGTTCAGAGTGAAATGGGGAGGGACGGAGCATTTAATTGTAATTATACATCTGCAAGTAAGGTCGTGTTGGACATAGCTAGGGATGAAGCAAACGTACACTGATCTGAATGCACAAAGTATCTTCAGTAAGACAGATGAGCTCGTTATATGAATAATAATTGATTTTGATCTGATCACCATTATAGAGACAAGTTACATGGAGATCAAGGTTAGGAAATAAATATTCCAAGAAGATCAGTATTTCAAAAAGACAGACAAAACGGATGAGTAAGTGTATGTGTTCTAATCACAAAGGATTATGTCAGGCTTTTAGTGACGTAGAACCTCGGTTGAAAGGATTACGAAGTAGAATCAGTAATGGTTTGAAATTTTTACATTTCGAGGCAGCATAATGAAGGTGCACTAGATTAGTATTTAAATGAAAAGGTTATCCTATGTTGGCTGAGTACAGGGAGATCATTTTAGAATTGCACTGAAGAAATTTCTTCACTTAGAGTTGTGATTCTCTACCTCAAACTGTTATGAATATTCCATCATTTGGATATATTTAAGGCTAGGTGTAAGACCCAGAGGGCAGGAAGAGTGAGGGAGATGCTAATTTTTTTTATTTTGTAAAGTAACTTTCTTTTCTTAGCTCTTGCTGGAATGTATAAATGGCTGCCAATGAGCACCATGTACAAACTCTCTGCTTGTAAAAATATTCCAGCCAAGCCAATAGAAAGGACTATGAGAGGAAATGTCTACAGAAGAAAAGGAGCAATTCAAATCTGATATTGCTTGCCTAGGGTCCCAATGACCATAAAACTCAATGGTCAACAAGACATCAAAAAACCTGTATAATTTGAGTTGCTAAACTTGAAACCTCAAGTCACTCGACTGAAACTGCTGGCTTGTTTGAATCACCATTTAACTAGACAGATGAGACTTTTGTGAGTTAGTTGCCTAGTAACAGCTAAAGAGTAAATTGCTCCAGCCTTAGCTAAATGACTGCCCTGATCTAAATATCTTAATTTTACTTCGGAGGAGTGTTACTTCTGGAAAGTAACTTGTATTTTGCCTGCAAAGTGAGTCCCCAGTTCTGACTTTATTGCACGTTCATCAGCAGTTTGACTGTGTTTGAGCTCTTTTGAAGGAAATCTCTGTACACAGTTCCCCAGACAATCCTCAACTGGGCTTTCTGTTTCAAGTGAACTAATTCTGATACCTTTTTTGATTTAAAGTAATTTGTGACTTCTCTCCTTTTTTCTCTTTTTTTCTTGACAAATGAATGTGTCAAGAGCTAGCCTTCATCCCCAGAGAAAGGAAGAAAAACCCTGTTATGACTTCAGAGGAGGACATTAAGAATTGTTCAGTATTGCTGGGGGGGGAAAAAAAAGCTTTGTTTCTTGAATGCAGGCAATGCTGACTAGGCCTGCATTTATTATCCACAGAGCAGCTGAGAGTTAACCACATTGCTGTGGGTTTGGAGTGACATAGAGTCACAAGGTCATAGAGGCATAAAGCACAGAAACAGGCCATGTAGTTTAAATGGCAGATTTCCTCCCTTTTAAAGGACATTATAAACCAGATAGCTGTTTCAGCAATGTTACATAGATGTTATTTGACTAGCTTTTTCTTTTAACTCTAGATGTTTCTTTGAATTCAAATTTCACCATCTGCCAAAGAGAATTCGAACCCTTGTCCCCAGGCTTTGAATTATTAGTTCAGTGACATTACCACAAAACTACCATTTCTCCAAAGTCAAAACTGTTTGCCTTGCATTCATTAGGATAATTAGCAAGAAACAACTTTTTGAAGGGAAAAGCAGCACTTGGACTGTTTGAGGTATTATGTTTATTGAATAACAAGTACACTCTGTCCATGGCAACATCTCTACCAAAGTACCAGGTGATGGCAATTGACTTTCAACTGCTGAGATTTGTTTAAATTTTAAACAGGACAGATTGACGCTCACTGTTTAAAATTTACTGATCTCATCTCACTTTTGACCCGCTTCTTTGTGAAATAAACCAGCTTCTCTGCTGTCTTTGTGGACAGAAGAGAAGTTCAGAGTGGCTCAGTTGTTGGTGATAGAAAAGCTCCACAAAGACACAGCTTTAAGGTGTTAGAGAGGAAGATATCCTAAAGATATCCTATTGAGTGTATGAGTTTAAGACTCAGTAAATTAAGGGTCTCATGAAATGATTTAAAGAAGATAGCATCAAATAAAATGCCAAAGTTATCCTGATGGAAAACAATTGCAGCTGTGCCCACAGAACAAGGAACTTTAAATTAGAAAGTGTGACCTTCCACCTGAGGTTTCCTTTTCTAAAAATTTGTTGATAGTATAAGGTTTGAATCTTTCTAATACTTGTTAGAAGACCATTTCCAGTAGTTTTTGTAGAGTGTAAAATAGTTGGCTTTTTTTCTCCTTTTGGGGTAATAAGTTTTGATATTATTTTGTTAAGCATAAACTGGCAGCCTCTTGGGAATATATTGAGTACTGAGCATGGTGTAAAGACCACATCTTTTATTTTCTTTATTTTTGTCACTGTTAACATCAAGGTAAAATACTGCTTTAAACCAAGGAGACTGTGTGTGTGTGTGCAAAAAGATGGTGGAAGTTTTTAAAAGTCATGGTTAATAGAGCACATTGTGCGTTGTATGCAGTGTTGCCTTTTCCAGGAGCATCAAGGATAAAAGCAATCAGCGTGAAGCTAATGAGTTCTGAAGTGAGAGACAATTGCTTGCCACAGTGTTTTGATAGGGTCCTGATCAGGTGACCATGATTTGTATGGGGCCAGAGCAGCTGAGAAACTTCTACCTGCAAAATGAGAGCACCAAAATATGTTAGTGGCTTTTCTCTTTCTTTTATGTGGGAGTGTCAGAAAATCTCCAGGGACAGGCAATTGGCTTCTACTCCTATTTCTCTGAAAAATCTCCAGAGGAGTAGTAAAATACCCTCAGGAACATTTGAACTGTTGAATTCTCAACCAGTGAGTGCAAGACTGAACATTGGTGTGCAAGCAACCTTGTTTCAACAGCAAAGAACTAAAAGGAACTGGAACTGAAAGAAAATAATTCAACAACTTCTGCAGTTCAGACTGGTGCTATCAAACTGTTTCCCTGAATTTTTTTTTTTCTCTCTATTTTTAATATTAATGTCTTCTCTGTCTCAGTGCATGTCTGTTTGTGAAGGAGTGATTTTTAAGGAGTGATAACATTAAGAGGATTCAAAGTTAGCATTTCTATTTCATTTTGTCATTGGTTAAAGGCCATTTGTACATAATAAACAATAATAATAAGAAACATCATAAACCTGCTGAGCATTTTTTTTTAAACTGGAGTTACAAGTCCGGTAAATGGGGGACTTTAGGTAACTAAATATTTTCAGTTGTGATGACACCCAGAATAATGAGTCTTGATTTCTAAAGCACTGCCTGAGTGGGTCATGACAACAATAGACGGTGAGTTTTATTTTTATAATTTGTCCATCAAGCTGGTTAACTCGAATCTAGAATTACTATCAGCTCAGATCATATCAAGTCTGATGAAATGCTTTCCACTTGACTGGATGAATGTAGCTCCAACAATGTTTGAGCTTGACGTGGTTTCAGACAAAATTGCCTGCTTGTTTGCCACCCCCTCCCCCATCTTCAACATTCATTCTCTTCAGCAGATGTCACCAGTATCTTTAGGGGAATAAAGACTGTCCAGATGTCCATATCCTGGGAATTTAAAAATCACATTTCCCTTTAGTCATGGTCAGGCCACTTTTCCTGCAGGATTTTAATCCTTATACGTACATATTTATATCAAATAATGTAATATTTATTATATCTTTACCAGTCAATATTTTGTTTTTTTAAACTATTTTTCCAATCTACCATAGTCAACTTGTCCCTCCTTTTTTTTTATTTGCTTGAATCAGTTTTAAGTTCCTAGATTTGGATTTGTTTTTAGAATTATTAAGCTCCTGTTAGACAAGGCTTTCACAGAATTACCTTTTTACGACCAGATTATTAACCCTGAGCTTATTGCATAATACCTGATCTAAAATAGCTGACTCTTTAGTTGCAGCTTAAGATGGAGCTAGTAAAGTATCTTAACATTCCATGAGTTCATCCTCCATTCAAGTCTGTATGGAGATTAACATCTCCTATGATTATTATGTTAGCGTAGTAGTAGTGCCTGTAATTTCTTGATTTATACTCTAACAATGTATCTACTAATATGGAGCTTATAGACTCCTGCCGCCAGTGTTTCAGGCTCCTTGTTATTTCTTAGCTTTCTGATTTCTTTCTTAGCAAACTGATTCTACTTCTTGAATTTCCAAGATCCTTTCTCTCTAAAATTTTATCGCATCCTGTGCTAGAGTATCACTATACCACCAAAACCTGCTAGCGCCACATCACTTCCGTGTCCTCTTTTATCCATTTTGCCGATCTCTTGCAAAAGTCAGCAGTTAATTTACAAGACAACAAGGTGCAGGGCTGGATGAACACAGCAGGCCAAGCAGCATCATAGGAGCAGAGAGGCTGACGTTTCGGGCCTAGACCCTTCATCAGAAGAGGGGGAGGGGAAGGGGGTTTTGAAATAAATAGGGAGAGAGTGGGAGGCGGATAGAAGAGGGATAGAGGAGAGGATAGGTGGAGAGGAAACAAACAGGTCGAAGAGGCGGGGATGGGGCCAGGAAAGGTGAGTGTAGGTAGGGAGTT
>NC_063335.1:19161425-19254975 GCF_021869965.1 Rhincodon typus
CCCCTCAGTGGTCGAGAACACCCTCGACCGTGTCTCCCACATCTCCCGCAACTCATCCCTCACCCCGTCCACGCAATATCGAAGGTTGCAGGAACAGCAACTCATATTCCGCTTGGGAACCCTGCAGCCCAATGGTATCAATGTGGATTTCACAAGTTTCAAAATCTCCCCTCCCCCTACCGCATCCCAAAACCAGTCTGGCTCGTCCCTGCCTCCCTAACCTGTCCTTCCTCCCACCTATCCCCTCCTCCCACCTCAAGTCCCACCTCCATCTCCTACCGACTAACCTCATCCCGCCCCCTTGACCTGTCCGTCCTCCCTGGACTGACCTATCCCCTCCCTAACTCCTCACCTTTACTGGCTCCATCCCCGCCTCTTCGACCTGTTTGTTTCCTCTCCACCTATCCTCTCCTCTATCCCTCTTCTATCCACCTCCCACTCTCTCCCTATTTATTTCAGAACCCCCTTCCCCTCCCCCTTTTCTGAAGAAGGGTCTAGGCCCGAAATGTCAGCCTCTCTGCTCCTATGATGCTGCTTGGCCTGCTGTGTTCATCCAGCTCTGCATCTTGTTATCTCGTAGAAGTACCCCATATGGCCTCAAGTCTGCTGTACCATTTTGACCAGTCAGGCTGATCTCCTGCCTCAGCTCAATTTGCTCGTCCACTGTTCCCCCTCCCTTTGATGCCTGTGTAACCAAACTTAAATATGTTCAATGATGGAGCTTCCATAGCCATCTGGGCTACAGAATTCCAAAGATTTGCGACCCTTTGAATGAAGAAATTATTCCTCATTTCTGACCTAAAAGTCGTGAACCTTTTATCCTGAGTCTTTAACCCTATATTCTAGATTCCCCAGCCAGAGAAATGCCTACTGTCAAACCTTTTTTTGAATCCCCTATGTACAGAAGAGATCAACTTTTGACCTTAATCTCTCATCATTGGAGAAACGCTCCCATCACAGTTACTAATCTAATGAACCTTCAGGGCACTGACTCCAATTCAATTTTATCCTTTATTGAGACTTAAAGTATACACAGCAACCCAGTTGCAGTCTCTGAGCTCTGTAAAACTGTAGCAAGATTCCTTTAATGATGCACTCCAATCCCCTTGCATCAGTGGCAAACATACAATTTGCCAGAGTATTGAGATGTATTGTAACTACATGTTTGCAGAAACAATTATTACTGTTAAAAAAAAAAATTTGTTTTGTTGAATACAATGTTACATGTTTGCACTTTGAATTTTTGCTGTAAGGTTTTCCTAGATGTTATGCCATATTAAACCTCAGTAGGAACCCATTCTGAAATTTGCAAACCAGTCCTCTTCTAACAGTTTGTTTTATAAATGTGAAGGCATATTAGATTAATACTTTTATCCTGTACCTTGTCTGAATCAGTTGACAGATTTTAGTTAGAGCATTTAACTGTAAATAATTGAATTCCTGATGTTTAGCATTATAATTCTTAAGGATTGAACAGTTTGGTCATAACATATGGTAAAGAAATCCTATGATACATTTGCCCTTTTGAGTCTCTTGCTTATCATTTACTTCCTGTATGAGTCTATATGTGATTAGAGTTAAATTGAAAGTTAGTCTTTGAAGATAAATTAGCCTTTTACCTGTGAGAGAGCAGGCCACATTGCTTTGATCTGGTTATTAATCAGATAAGGAGATTGTTTGTTTGCTTGCGTGAGTGAATTTAGGTACACATTGACCTTCATCTCTGCTTTTGGGTGGGAGTCTCCAGAGTTGGGTGTTAAAATGGCTGATTGGAAGTAACTGCCCCTGTTATCCCAGGGATATAGTTTGGCTACTGTGGTCAAGGAGTCTTGGCTGGGGAAGGTTGAAGAAGTCTGGAAAAGGAGGGAGCCGAGGCTTCCTTGTCGAGCCTAGGAAAGAAAAATTCACAAAATAGTTAAAATTTTAAAAGTCTTGAGCCTCTTCTGGCTGTGGTTCCTGTGAGTGAAATGTTTTCCTTGCTGAGGAAGTCACTTTACTTGGGTCTCTGGTTATAACTGAGGGATCAGCTCCAGGTCACATCAGCAGATTGCACAATGAGCCTTGCAGCTTAGAATGCATGTCCCTTACTGTTTGAAATTGAATATTATAGTCTGTATAATTTTGGCACCGGGGTAATAGCTTTGTCTCCTGGTTCCTTTTTGATTCGGTCTTCCTCCTGGTTTCCACTAAGTGGAGAAGTTAAAATGGAGATTACTGCTTTTGTGATCCTGTGGTAAGTTTTATAGCCCACGAGCATCGTTTTGGTCCCTTTGAAGATTCTTCGAACTAGAAGTTGTATGAATTTGCAAATAAATTACTTTTTTGCTGTTGTTTTTATTTCTATCCAAGTAAGCGTGGTCAGTTCCAGTTGTGGGAAGTTAGAGGTGACCAAATTGTTTGTTTGGTTTAAAAAAAAAACGTAAGTTATGTAAATTTGCAATAGCCATTTCTTCTGTTAAGATCTAAGTTGGTTAATGTACTGATGAAAGCACAGATCAAGCCACGTTGATTTTTTTTTTTGTTTTGTTTCCTTATTTTAGTTCCAGTAAATTAGGCCAGTTTTAATCTACAGTGTATGTTTTAAGTATGGAGTTTTCCACCATTTTAAGGGAACTCTGGAGAACGGAGTGTCAGGGACTGTTTCTGATTCACAGTCTGACAGTACAGCAGTTCATTGTTTGTTTGCCTTGTGGAAAACTGATGAACATGTTTTGGAGTACAAGGTCAAGCTTTGGTTCAAAGGAGGCAAAATCTTGCTTCCAGATCAAAATTCTTGCTTCAAAATCAGTAAAATGCACTGGGGATGAAGTACCTATTTATAATTAACAGGGCAGCTCTTTAAGTTCAGAATGATCTTTCAGTCTGTACAGTTACTTCCACTTTGTGAACAGGAAATAATTAAAAAGGATTTTTTTTTTTTTTTTTTTTTTGCTGATCTGTTCTGTTGACTGCAAATCTTGAGGTTTAACTTGTTGCAAAATGAATCAGAGCTGCTGTTTTGTTTTTCTGCACAGTACTCTGGACAATCCATAATCAGTACGTTATAATTACTGTTGCTTGCAATTACTGTAATTTCCACTGACTGCGCAGTGCTCTTCCAGCAGCTGTGACAGAGGGAAAATAATTCCATTGAAATCTGCAACTTCGGAACTGTCATAGAAATTCCAGCCTAATGCAAAATGATCAGCTGTAAACTAACGATTGCAGGTTTGTTCTTTTAGCTAAAGAATCCGAGATACACAGATGGAGCTGTTTTTAAAATGAGGCATTTTGAGGTGATAATGCATCCCTAGATAAAATCTCACCATGTTTACAGATACTTTTCAGATGAATTTAGTCTATGTTGTACCCATTTGACCGGACGATCAAATGAATACTAAATGTGTCAAGTTATAGGTCTACAGTGACCTATCTAATGGTTCTCAATGAAACTGCAGGCAGCCACTAATTTTCAAGTCAAGTAAATTAGTTATATTTACTGTTTTTTTTTTCCAGTGCAGAGCCTGGAGAAATAGGTGTGCCTCTCCTAGCTCCACATCAATATTATTGACACTACTGCTGCTGTGTAGACTTGCTTGCCGAGCCGGTGTGTTTGATTGCAGACATTTTGTCACCCTGCTAGGTAACATCGTCATTGTACCTGCGGTGAAGCGTTAGTGTTCTGTCCCACTTGTTATTTATATGCCTCGGTTTGCTGAGGTGTTTGGCATCACTTCCAATTTTGTTTCTCAGTGGTTTGTATATCGGGTCCAGTTCAATGTGTTTGCTGATGGAGTTCCAGTTGGAACGCCAGGCCTCCAGGAATTCCCTGGCATGTCAATAAAACTAACATAATATACAAAATACCATGCAAGGACTGTGAGATCATTACATAAGCCAAACTGGAAGAAAACTGACAATAAGTTTACACGAATACCAACTAGCCACCAAGAAACACGACCAGTTCTCACTGGTCTTAATACACATGGGCAAAGAAGGACACTATTTCAACTGGGACAACAATCCAGAATAGCACAAGCCAAACGGACATGCCAAGGAATTCCTGGATGCCTGGCATTCCAACCGGAGCTTCATCAATAAACCCATTGAACTGGACCCGATATACAAATCACTGAGAAACAAAACTGGAAGTGATGCCAACCACCCCAGCAAACCGAGGCATATAAATAACAAGTGGGACAGAACACCAACGCTTCACCGCAGGTACAATGACGATGTTACCTAGCAGGGATGAAACGTCAGCAATCAAACACACTGGCTCAGTGAGCAAGTCTACAACCACACCCACAACCTGAGCTACAAATCTTCTCAATTTTGGACTACTGCTTTGTTTGCTCATGACCCATTTGCCTGCCTCCCCCAGGACTTGCCCGTGAATCTGTGCTGCTGAGTTAAGAAGAAAACCAAAGAAAAAATCCAGGGTTCCCACTTCTGCCCCACAGATTTTTTTTGTGATTTCTCTTGAAACTGTGTCTGTGCAAATCAAATTTAAGGCAGGATAGGTTCCAAATGGTTTCACGGTGGAGTTGCCCACAGATATTCAATGTCATGGCTTCAATATGATTATTTGTGAGTATACTAAGGGTGGGGGTGGGGAGAGGTGGTGGTTATCTGGCTATCATTTCCGAAGGTCCCAACCAGCAATCTGCATCCAGATGCCCAATGTACATTGAACCTCCAGGCTGATGTCCTTGGGTATTTTGTTCGAGGTACACCGTTGACTTGGTACTGGTTTCTAGAGTGAAAACAATTTCTTTAGTTTATGTCATTCGGAGTTGAGAATGAAAAGCTTTTTTTACAGCTCCTCAATTATTATGTCTCTTCATCTCCATAAAGGCATTTCAATCCTGCTGCCAGGTGGTTCTATAAATGGCACCTATATGCTCCTCAATATACCATCAACTTGTTATGTCTCACATCCAAGCCATGACACTGAATATGGAACCACCCTGTCTTCACTTGATTAGTGCTAGTGCAAGTGCACAGTTTCAGGAGAAATTGTGAAACTGTAGTTAGAACCAGGAATCCTAGCATTCTTTCTTTGCTTCAGAGTTAAGGTGAGGATAAGCATCGAGGCTAATGGGATCATTCCTACTGCTGCTCCTAAATGACGACAGATTGGCAATTGACCTTTTGTGGTTTGTATGGTTAGCTGTTGGATTTGCTGGCCATATAGGGAGTTCACCAATCCATTCTGTACAGGGATTTAAGGAAAAAATTTCGAGTAACAGATACAGTATCAGTTGAAAAGTTGGGTGGAGAAATGGCAGATGGCGTTTAATCCAGACAAGTGAGGTGATGTATTTTAGGAGGTCGAATGCAAGAGGAAAGTATAGAGTAAACGGTAAAACCATTAGGTGCATTGATATGCAGATAGATCTTGGGGTCCAAGTCCACAGCTCCCTGAAAGTGGCAACACAAGTGGATAAGGTGGTAAAGAAGGCATATGGTATGCTTGCCTTCAGTGTTTAGGGTGCTGAGTGTAAATGTTGGCAAATCATGTTGCAGCTGTATAAACCTTTTAGTTGGGGCACATTTGGAGTAGTGTGTGCAGTCATGGTCATCCCACTGTAGGAAGGATGTGGAGTCTTTAGAGAGAGTGGAAAAAATTTTCCAGGCTGTTGCCTGGATTGGAGTGTATCAACTATAAGGAGAGGTTAGACAACTTGGATTGTTTTTACTAGCAGGTCAGAGGCTGAGGGGTGACCTGATAGATGCATATAAAATTGAGAGGCACGGATAGGGTGGATAGTCCGTCCGTTTTAAGGGTGGAAATATCAAATACTAGGGGCATAGGTTTAAGGTGAGAAGGGGGAAAGTTTAAAGGAGATGTGCAAGGCATGTATTTTTTACCTTCAGGATGGTAAGTACCTGGAGTGTCCTGCCAGGTGAAGTGGTAGAAGCAGATATGATTTGTATATACAGAACACATTTATGCAGACAGTTCTTAATTCATGGGTGTATTGACTAAACTCCCATTTTCGCATGACTATTGAAGCGTGGCGCAATTTCACATCTCCTATCTTTTGAATGTTACTCGCCACAAGTTGTTAGCTTGTTTTTATTTTAAAAAAGAGAACTGCAACTAATGGTTTGTGCCTTTTTTTAATTTGCAGAATTTTCCAGAAAATTATGACTCATTATCGCTGCATCTCAATCTAACCTTGTCTAATGACTAAGCATGCACACCCTTGGCAAAGTTGAATATATTGTTATTTGAAGCATTGCACCGGCTAGCAGGATATTTTGTGTGAAATGTTTGCACAAAAGTTTCCAGAAGTATTTTTTTTCTATTTATTATCTCCTCACCATTTCACATTGTCCCCAACCCTGGGGGCTGGAAGTTCATATAAAGCTACCCAACCATAAGTACATGAGAAAAGCAGGAACAGGCTATTGAGTTTGATATTCAGCCATGATCGTGATGAATGGCAGAGCAGGCTCAAAGGGCGGAATGGCCTACTCCTGCTTTTTGTTTTCTGTTTCTGATCTCAGCATTGTTGGCATTAGCTAAAATGGTTGGTAAAAGTAAACCAGTAGTTTTGACTCATTAGCAACCTATTGTATGAACTCAGTAACTGTGTTGAAATGCTGACGCACTTGCTCACAAAATAAGGATATCATTGCTTTTAAAAAGGTGATACCAAATGTGAAAATGTGCAACATAATTGTTTAGCATCTGAAAGGAAGCTCATCAGGGCTGACACTGTTAATCATGTGGCATGCAACTGAAATATCACCACAGCCCTCACACAATATTGCCTGCTATTCACAGTTCAGTTGAAATAGTCAACCTGTGACTGAGAAAGAATGGAAGTTTGTAGAGTAGGAAAATAGAGCTGTTACCTGGGATGGTTGTAGTTTTGTCATAAGTTTTCTAACAATTTGAGAGTTGCTAGACCTGCTAGAAATACAAGTCAATCAGCGTCAGATGAAATATGTGCTGCAGATGGAATGGGACCATGTGTTGATGGTTTTAAGAAAAAAAATTGAGGCACCTGACCCCATCATGTTTCTCCTGTTTGTTGATAGCTGTAATATTGGCTTTGATTTTGTATTGGTAATAACGGCAGTTTGTCAGTGTCGACTGTCATTACCCCATTGACACTGATAGCAACTTGAGGAGCTGGAACGTTTTTGAAGTATATTTCTGAATCCTAGTTGGATGTGAAGGATAAATCCTTTAATACTAAAACATCTAGAAACTGTGGTCTTGCATTAACTACATTCTAATCAGTGCTATGATATTTCTGTAAAGTTGGATAGTGTCCACATGTTTATCGGACATCTAATAGTCAAAGTTGGAAAGCCATTTGTGTGAGCTGACTTATAGGTGGATGTGAAGGATAAATCTAGAAGGTGTGGTCTTGCATTAACTGCATTCTAATGAGTACTATATTTCTGCAATATTGCTTAGGCCATTAGTTCAGTGGATATGTGTAGAAATCCAGAAGCTGTTGTCAGATGTTCCCATGCTCCTCCCTGAAAGTGAAGCATGGGAGGTCCACCCAGAGTGTGTGTATGGCTCTAGAGATGGCAATCCCAATGTAATCTGAAAGCTTCCACTTTGTTTGTTGCTGCTGTATGGCTAGAAATCCCCTTGCCCTTGGGCTAGACCTAAATTGGTATTGGATGAGAGAGATTGACCACAAAAGGTGTGACAATACTGCATTTTTCTCAATTAAAGACCATATTTAGTTGAATTTCTCATGAAAAGAAAGAGATTTCTGAAATTACCTAATGTGCAGGTGTACCACCACCACCACCTTTTTTTAAGAAAAGGATGTCCTCTAGAATAAACAGCTTGTACGAGCACCTTAATATCGGAAACAATCTTGTTTTTAAGACTTTTATTTTGTCATGGTCTGACATTCATTTTACCAGCAGCTGGGCAAGATTGAAAATGTGTGCTCATCTTGTGACTATGTTTAAACTGAGACCAAAAAATGAATTTTGATTTGTTTTGATGGCTTGTATCAGGAATGCACTCCAGTTTTCAAATAGCTTTAGGAAAAGGAATTAAGTAAACATGTTTTCTGCTATTTGCTTGACTATGCAAGCACTGTTTTCTTTTCTCAGTGCTTTAACTGTTTCAGCACAAGTAATTGTTGAGGTCAAGATGTTGATGGTCTTTGAAGAATTTCCTTTTTAGACAAGTATTGTTCTATTAACATATCCACTGAATTAATGACCTATGCAACATTGTATAAATATAGTACTGATTTAGAGAGCAGTTATGCAAGACCACAGTTTCTAGATGTTTTATTGTTCAGGCTTTATCCTTCACATCCACCTATAATTCAGCTTGCACAAATGGCTGTTTGTCTCTAACTATTAGGTATTCTATAAACATGTGGACATTGAATTAATAACCTAAGCAATGTTGCAGAAACATAAGACTGATTAAAATGCAGTTAATGCAAGACCACAGTTTGTACATGTTTTAATATTCAGGATTTATCCTTCACATCCAATATAAATCAGCTTGGACAAATGGCTGTTCATCTCTGACTATTAGATGGCCTGTAAATAAGTGGAACTCTCAGCAAGGATAGTTGTTATACTCCCAGATTCACCGACCTGTGCCAAATAATTGTTTTTTCGCTGTACAATTAAGACCATAAGAACTAGGATCAGGAGGAAGTCATTCAGCTCCTTGAGCCTACTCCACCATTCAATAGGATTACGGCTGATCTACATAATTTACTCTGAACTTGCATTTTATAGTTATACAAGCAGTATCTTGATTGGCAATAATATCCGTCTGATAGCTGAATCTCACAGCAATGTCAAGTTTGCTTTTGGTCTACATTATTTTAATAGCTCTGGAAATATTCTGCAGGTCAGACTGTGTTTATGGAGAGAGAATTAATGGTCTAGACATTGGTTACAGAGGAAGGTAGCTTAAAAGTAGAAATTTCCCAACTCGTCGGACCCATCTTTATAAAAAGGGAAATTAAACCCCAATTCTCAAGGTGCCACCTTTTTTTTTTATTGAAGGAAAAGAAGCTGCATTTTATAGCAGAATTGAACAAAGCAAGCACCATGATTTTAATAAAATATAGTATGCAATTATTTTTACTCATTTCGGTACACCCTCTCCTCCCAAAAATAACTCATGAAGTTTCATTCACATTTTTTCCTGGAACCAAACGAAGGTTATATCACAGTCCTCAAAGTCATTTTAAATTCTGCTCCATGCTTCTGTGGCATGAAATTTCACAGGGATCCTTACATTAGCTTTTGACTAAATAATTCTCCAAATTCTCTTAAATCCCGTGACTATATACTACTAACCTCAAATTTTAGGCTTTGGTGCATTGCCAAAGTTAACTGCCAGTCTTCATTTATAAGGATTAGTGTAGGTTTCTTCTGATAGTTCCAAGCTAGGCAAATCTTCCCGTTCTTTCTCTTATGAAATACAAATTGTGGCGAACAGTAAAATCAGTATTTTCTCTACTTGAAGTCATTGGCCTAACTGACTACATGGTCTGTTGACGATCTCAAACCAGCGTGATGTAGTCTAGACCAGACCAAAGTAAAGCTACAATTGCCTCCATCTGTTCCCCAAACTGAGCTGTTGGCTTTCATTAGCAAACACCTGCTGATAAATGAAATTTAAAGAAAATTACCTTCTATCCTGCATCCTGTCTCCATAACTCTGGGATGCTCTGAAACTTTCTCAACAAAAACTACTTCCATGCTACCCTTCGATCTTATAACCCACGTAAACAATTTTATTGCTAAAGCAGTTTTACAACCCTTTGTCCAGACTCCTGGTTGCGCAAAGAAACTCTGTCTTCAAAGAAGACAGTAAGAACTACACCTGCACTCCTGTACGCGACAAACGACAACACTTTACAGTCGCCAACCATTTTAACTTCCTCTCCCACTCCCTGGGTGATATGTCCATCCTGAGCTGCCTCCATTGCCACAGTGACACAACAACCGCAAACTGGAGGAGCAACACCTGCATATTCTGCCTCGGGAGCCTACAGCCCAATGGCCTAAACGTGGAATTCACCAGCTTTAACATCTCCCTACCCCTGGCCTCGTCCCATATCCACCACCCTCCTCATCCCCACCTCCTTGACCTGACACCAACCTGTCCATCTTCTCTCCCACCTATCTGCCCCTGAGACCTCACTGACCAATCCTCACCATTCCCTACCTACATGTACCTATCACCATCCCACCTACCTTCCCCACCCCACCGCTTCTCTCTCTATTTCTGAGCTCCCTTCCCCCTCCCCATTTCTGAAGAAGGATCCCGACCTGAAACGTCGTCATTCCTGCTCCTATGATGCCGGCTGGCCTGTTGTGTTCCTGCAGCTCCACACTGTGTTGTCTCTCTGTTTTCAAAATTGTCTTCAGGCCCATTTCATCTGAAAATGTGTCCATTTCAAATATTTGATTGAGTTAAAAGCAGATCTTCTGGATCTATTGTGCTGAATAGGAATACATTTTTGTGTTTATGGTTTTGACATTGTGAATTCTGATATTAAAGAAAGTTACCTTGAAATGTAATCAACTCTTAAGTTATTTAAGTAGAAGTAAAGAAAATAAAAGTAGAGAGGACTTTCTAAAACTATACAAACCACACCTGGAATGCTGTGAATCCCTTATTAGCTAAGGTCGACTGGCGTTGAAAGCAGGCCATAGAAGGTTCACTGATAGCAGGGACAGCCCAGTGAGGAGAGGTTGAGTAGATCAGGGCCAGTATTCATTGGAATTTAGAAGGATGAGAGACGACCTTCTTTAAATATATAAGATTTTTAGGAATTAGGGTAGGTGCAACAAGTTGTCTTCCCTTGTGAGAGAGCGTCGGGCTCGAGGGTATAATTTTAGAATAAGGGGTTGCAGATTTAAGACCGATGAGAAGGAATTTCTTCTCTCCAGTGGACGGTGAATCTGTTTAATTCTTTAACCGCAGAGAGCTCTTGACGTGGGGTAGGTAAGTATGTTCAAAGTTGAGACACAGACTTTTAATCAGTTAGGCAATCGAGGGTTATAGGGAAATGTAGGAAAATGGAGTTGAGGATTATCGGATACGTTCATTAAATGGCAGAGCAGGTGTGATGGTTTGAAAGGGAGCAGTGGTAGGCCAATGTCTTGTGGTCTATAAGTGCATCTACATTGCCGTTATTACCGGTTTCTGAATCAAGTTTTTCCATTAGCTTGCATTTAACACTTGATTCCTGTGTGTTGTATTTTAAAACCAAAATGGTGAACCATCTTATCATGACACAAATTTGTATTCTGACCTGCCATCAGAATAACTAAGCTGTTCATAGTCTCTTTAAACTATCAATCAAATCACGAACTTATGGACCACTGCTGAGGTAATTGGAACTTCTGAAATCCATCCCAGCCTCCTTTTAATGATGTACTAAAAGCGCTTGGGGAAATGACAACATGAACTCTGTTGAAATAGCATGGACAGATGCTAATGTTTTTTTTCTAACCTGGATTAAATGGCTGTTAATCAAAGCAGCCCAGAGAGTTTATTTAACACTAGCTGACAGCTAAAGCTGATACCTTTCCATTTAAGGAGCAGAGTATTTTTGATTAAAATCCTGACTAAAATTGGGAACTGTTGGTACAGCGTAAATTTCTATTGGCTATGATGAGTTGAGGTTTCCCATCTGAGTGACTTATGACTTGCCTCTCTTCCCCTGATGGTTTAAAAAATAATGGCATCTATCAGCAATAGGGGTGTGACTTGTACATCTGGATTCTACCCAGTATTTTTTCTAAAAGGTATCCAGCACTGGTGAAAATCCAGCCCACTATTTACAGTTTTGGTGATAATTCATCCAAAAAGAGGAAACTTACACTTGCAAATTATTAGAATGGTAAGTTTGTCAGGAGACTGGGAGTAAAGGAAAGCTTGGAAGGTGTTTAATAACATTCTCATGACGCTGAGAAGCCATTTTTCTCAAAGTTGGGAAATGCAGTAAGTTTGTTTCCAATGACCAGGGAGTCCAGAACAAAGGGTTTTAGTTTCAGGCTATAGGGCTGGTCATTTAGGACTGAAATGAAAAATGTCTTCAGCAGGGAGAGGTGAGACTATGGAATTCTCTGCCACAGGAAGTGTTTGAGGTCAATAAATGGAATTTTTACAAAAAGGTGATACATACAGTTCTTGGGGCTAAAGGGATCAAAGGTGATAGGAAGAAAGTAGCACCAGGACACTGGGTTAGATGGCCAGCTATGATCATATTGAATGGCACAGCAGCTTGACGGGCTGAATGGCCTACTTCTGTTCTTGTTTTCTATATTTCATTCTTCTAGGTTTTGTGATGTCAGAAAAAGTGATTTACAGCTTCAGTGAAGTTATTGTCAAAGAGTTGCTGGTTAACTTCCATATGCAATTCCTCATTGAATTCAATTGTCACATGGTCATTTTCGAAATGAGTACTCTCTGCTTTCAATCATCATTGAATCGAAGAGATGTCAGGTGACTTTTGAAAGCTATGTTTAAAAGCTCATTTGTGCCTATTTTTAAAAGGAGATTACAGTTTGTTGCAGAATCTTTACTCCAAAACCTTAGAAACATAACTTCACCTTCATGACCGGTTGCAGGTTTGAAGACAACAAGTGTTGAAAGGTTCCATGGTATAAAAACTGGAAGGCAAAGTCAAGAAATAAAAAATGTCAAAGTCTGAAAGACAGCTGACCAAATGCCAAGTCAAGGAATAAAGAAATAAATAAGGAATAATTAACTAGCATTTCTTCTTAAAAGGTGGAGGCAGGAGTTGTAATATTGTTGAAATCAATATCAATTCCAGAGGTGTAAGGACTAACTTGAAAGATGAGGTGCTGTTCCTCAAGTCTGTGCTGAGTTTTATTGGAACACGATCAGAATGGTCAGAGCAGGAGCAAGGTGAAGAATTAAAACGACAAAGCAGCTGGAAGTTTGGGGCTGTCTGTTTATCTCTTTTTGGTAAATACTGAATGTCAGTAGCTAACGTCTTCTTGAATTGGTTGCAATGCTGACATTACAGCTGCCTTTACTGAACTCTCCATTGAAACTTGTGTTCTGTTGGATCCCATGGATTTCTGGGGGTTGTCACATTAAAAATATTGCTGTAATCTGTAAAATATGACAAATATGTGCAAAGCTGTGACTCCAAGTCTCTTGTCTTTTTATTTTGGTTTGTAATAACAAATAATTGCATGTGATCTGGTTATTTTTACAACCTACTATAAAGCAATTGAGGTTTGCAATGTTGTTTTGAATGTTTGCTCAATCAAAATGAATGCTGAATTTCAGAAAATAGCAACACTAATTATTTGAACTTTTTTTAACCTTTTAATTGTCAGATGAATTCTTGAGGAATTTCTAATGAATAACTTTAGGATGCACATCTAATTGTTTCTTCAGTATATTGTCAGGTATACTGCTTCTGTATCTTTTTATAAATAATTGTGGCTCTGGATGCTGAGGATTTTTTCAATTGGAGTTGCTAGAAAAGGCAATAGGAGCTGCCCACTATTAATTGCCCTGAGAGGCAATGATGGAAATACCTTCTCTTGAACCTCTGCAGTCTGAGGTGAAGGCAGTAATGAAAGCGTGTAAGACATGGAACCCAGGACTTCAAGCCAGTGAGAATTGGGCATTGGAGGACACTGAGATAGTTGATAATTTAGAGGTAGTGGCATTCTCATACACCTGTCAACACCCGCCATCTAGCTCAAGACCACTTCGGTGAAACATTTAGTAATGGTTATGTCACTGACTATTATAAGGAGTCGGTGCAGCCATCCCTCTTTTTGAAAAATTGTTGTTTGACATTTATTTGGGAAATAAAATTCACTTTGTCCGAATCAGTTCCAGCATGTGGACACAGATGACTTCATGATCTGATGGGGTTTGGGGGATTGCTGGCTTCAGACCATTTCACCTCTTAAATTGACTGGAATTGGCTGGCTGAGAGCCACTTGGAAAAGCATTAGCAGCTTGGTAGGGATAGGTGAATAGATGTTTTCATGATGAAAGATGACAGCACATTTGTGTACCATAGTCCCTTTTGCTACTCTCCTAGGGCAGTAAGCGTCAGCAATCTTGACATCTGTTGAAAGAGAGATTGCTGCATGCCCATCTGGAGCACTGCGGCCATGATGGCAACAAGCAGGGAACAAGTGACTTTCTTTTGAAATTGCACTGCAGCCCTGAGGTATCGGATGGTTTCTGCCTGTGAGGCAGTAGAAGCATAACCGCTACCAAATGCCGTGGCATAGCTGGATCCATAAGCTTGATCTAGAAGTTGATGGTCAAGCTGCGTTGTGTTCTCCTTGGCAAAAGCAGCTGTCTATCTGACAGACCAGAACTCTCTCATGACCTTCTCTGGTAAACTAGTGCACATGCTCTTCTCCTCCCTCAACTTCATTGGAGCCCACCTCTAGCTGGTGACTCATTGCTTTAAGATACCAAACCTGCACTACTTTCTATAGATCAGACAATGTTTATATCTAAATGGGTGGTTGTGTGTCAGATCAAATCGTAATGGTCCTTTTATCATAGGGTAAGATTGACATTCTTCTTTAATAGCAGTGGTTAGGCAAGTGGTAGTTATGGGTACCTGAGAGCTGAAAATCAGGGGAGTGAGGGAACTGTGATTGGATTGTAAAGCAAGAGGCCCATGGTCCTACCTTTAGCAGCTTTCATTTCCTACCAAATGGCAGAATGAGGTGAGAATTGAGAAAGGGTCTTGCGACAGAACATAATGGCCTCTTCAATGTCCATGGTGCTGACAAATGAAAAAGATCTTATCACAGATTGCCCCATGATGCAGAGCACTATTTTATTTCTATGAATTAGGTGACACAGATGTGACCCTGTGGCTTCTGTTTTTTGTTGCCTTTGCAAATATTCAACTTCTAAAAGAGGGGATGTGGAATGTGAGTGTGCTCGCCACTGTTGGCGTCATGGTGAAGCTGCAATAGGTTGGGGAGGTAGTGGGAATGTCACTGGACTAGAAATCCAGGACTGCAGGCTGGGAACATAGGTTTACATCTCACCATTGCAAATGCTGAAATTGAATTAATCAAATCATGAAATTAAAAGCTAGTCTAATGGCGAACACATGGATTGCTTTTTAGCCACAACTAAATGTACTCCTTCCTTTTGGGAAGGATATCTACCATCCTTACCTGGTTTGGCCCACAGATGACTCAGCTGTCCTCTGAACTGCACTCTTGCCCTGAAAGTCACTCAGTTGCACTGAACAATTCAACATGGTAAGTGTCCCTACACCTGACAAATTGTAGCCATTCAAGAAGGAGGCTCACTACCACATTCTCCAGGACGCCGGAATGGACAAGAAATGCCAGCCAAGTGAATAACACCCATTATCCCATGAATGAGGCTAAAAAGGGGTGTGATGTAAATATCTGTGTGTATTGTTGGAATAACAGGAACTATTAACAAATGAATGATGGTGTGGTATGCTGAGCAATGTATTGTTGCATAGTAGGTGATGTGATAGGTAGTCGATATCATTGAACTTTCTCCAGCCTTGCTGCTATGTTCTTGGGGCCAAACACCTTGCAATGACCTTCTTGGCCACCTGCTCCCATACCTCAAGGCCTCCTGGCCCTTCCACTAACAGGCTCCTCCCCACCCATTATTGACCGTCACAAAGGCTCTCGAGTACTATATTTGTGTACCTGGGAACCCTTCCTTTTCCCTGGTGCTCTGGCAGCTTTGTTTGTTGCAGTTTGCCATAATGACCACAAGCAGTAGTTTGGAGATTTTGCATATTTCTTTTAAAAATTTTGGCTTTTGTGATAATTCCAGGAATAATCGGGCTTGGTCATGTCAACTGTTTCCCTTTTTAAGAAGGATCGACTACCCTTTAAAAGGTGGACTGTCACTGAAATGAAACTATTCAGTTCCCTGTTGTGTATTCAGCCAACCAGCAGCTTAACCGAACACACTCCCATCATGGAAATGAAGGGACATGAAATTTTTTTGCTGCCATCTGCCTTAAAGGCAAGAGGTGTAGGCAGATTGTGAATCACAACTCTTGCATCTGAAAAATAGATCCAGAAAGTATTTAGCCCAACGTATTAATTATGACATCAAGATTGTTTCTTTCAGATCAAGTATTACCTTTCAGAAGCTTTGGCAATGTAGTGAAAAGATTTAGTAACATGTCTTATTCATCCTCTGACTGAAATCAGTAGCAGTCACATTGAATACCCAATCATGGTTTACTTCTTTGATGTTCATCGATTTCTTTTAATAGATCACATTTTCCAAAATCTCTGTGCATCTTGTGCGACAATGGTTCATGGAGTATTTGATCATCTAAGTGTCAGCTTATTATCCTTCGAACAGATGATTGATTAATTGATTATTTATTGAGTTTTATTTTTAAATAATTGGAATCTGTATGTCGGCTGCTATTCACATGTACCTCCAGCAAAGCTAACTGATATCATCAAACCCAGTTCCATTACTTCCTGGTCACCCTTTTGAGATTAAGCTGTAAAATGTTTATTTTCCTTTTTTCTTGGTAGTTTTTTTCATGTGACAAGGGAACTTTGTTCTAATTTCTTTTTGAATCTTGCTCACTTTTAATTTACGATTTTGTACAGCCCAGATTGAATCATGTTTGTCTCTTCCTCATTTCTCTTCTCCCTTTCACTCCATGTTTAAAATGTAATTTTCCCGATGACTTATCAGTTTGCAGTCGTGTAGCTTCACAAGAAAGTTTTCAGTTTCTTTAATAAGCTGAGGCATTGTTAATCATTGTCTAGATTGCCTTTAATCTAATGCCAAAGTTTCCATTTTGTTCCAAACCTGTTTTCAATCCAGCCAGCCAACTCAAATAAGAATTATATTTTTCTCAGGAGAACATCAAATATGCAACTTTTATCATGTTCCTTCTGAAATATGACTATTCAGTGTAATAATAAATTATCGAATGCACTAAGTAATTAATAAAACTTTAACATTATCATTCTGTTCTGGAGCTAAAATTGCCTAGAAACCTATTGATGCATTTCTAAATTTAATATAAATAAATTGAATTTTTAAAATAGGCTTGATTTAATGTTATTTTGAGCCACTTGTGTATAACACAGTAAAGGTCTGTTTTTTGTTCAACTTTATCTCCCCACTGTGTCTATGTATCAAAATTTAACAATGAACAATTAACCTGTACAATGGGTCTTGGTGATGTTGCTCTGTGATGACTTACCACAAAAGAGTGTTAATTATGAAAGTCCAATATTCCTCCTTGATGAATTAATTCCTCCAAGGGACGATTTCTATCTTGACTCCATATGTTACAACTGCCTGACTAAAACTGGGAAGTCATCAGGTGTGAACAAAGATCTAATTATTAAGTAACAAAAACAGAAATTGCTGGAGAAGCTCAGCAGATCTGGAAGCATCTGTGGAAAGAAAATGGTTAATGTTTCAAGTCCAGTATCCTTGTTCAGACTATTAAGTTTTCCTTTAATTGGTTTTATATATTTAAAGTATTGTAATGGAATTCTTTTGGCGATGCATTTCGATCGACTGAACTGCCACAGTGTTCAGTATTCGATGGTGAGCAGGACCCTTGCTTTACTGTCGTCTTAATGTAAATAGTGAGTGTAAATACAATCAGGGAATTAGTAATTATATAAATTAAGTTAAAGTATTACAGTTACTGAAACTACTTAATGATGTTTTCTATATCTCTGCTGACTGTATCTGAAGTGATGGAATTCTTTTGTTTCTCTGGGAATTCCAGCACTGAGCTTGGCCACCATATATTTCAATTGTACTTAATTTTTGTTTGTCTTAACATTTCATTTTAAGCTGGTAGCTGTCAAGTTCAAAACTGGTAGTAGGTATTTTAGCCTGACATGGGGCTTTTACCATTGGTTTTCTTGAGGATATCCGAACATTGAATATTTAAGAAATGTGTAGGTGAGCCGTTGCGATTTCAATGCATGTATGGCTATGGACCAAGTGCTGGAAAATGGGATTAAAGTAAGTTCTTGCTTTTTAGCAGTGTGGACATGATGGACTGAAGGGCCTTTTTCTGTGCTGTAGATCTTTCATGCTTTATTGTGACTTTAGCATTTAAAATCTTGTGTATAGGTTAGTAAAACATGCAGGAATGAAGACATTTTGAAGTATAGTTAGCGGTTTAAAAGAACGTGTATTGCCATCAATACGGCCCAAGCAAGGTTTCTGTGACAGTAACACAATCAATGAACAAATGATCTGGTTTGGGGCTGTTAGTTCGGGGATGAATGTTGATCAGGACACCAGGAGAATTCCCATACATTGATGAACATACCTAAAAACATACAAATTTGTTGCAGGAATAGGTGGTTCAAGCTTGCTGCATCTTTGGTAAGATTATGACTAATGTGCTTGTGACCCTACTTTGACTTCCCTGAATGCCTTTTGACATCAATCAAGAATCTATCCAACCCAGCCTTAAAAATAATACAAAAAGACTTCAATCTTTCTTTGCCAAAAGAACAACATAATTAGATCCAACATAAATTATGACCTTCCCATATGTAAGAAAAAAGGTTTTTGCTCTTTGAATCCATTTATTGCATGGTGTTACACTAGACGTGGGATTTTCTTTTAGGTTTTGCTGTACCTAAAATCGAAGTTGCCCGATTTTGATTGCTGTGTTTTTGCCTTGAGAAAGTACGTACTTGCTGATAACTGATTTTTACCTGAATTAGAAAAAGTTAAGGCCTTAGTAGTGGACAACAATATTTTGAGAGGGATAAGATAAAACATATGAGTTTGAGTGCTCAATTTACTTCACCACAAGCCCACTTTTAGCTTTTTCAGAGTAAATCGATGAATAATTGCATCCTGTGAAAATTCCTGTCAGTTTTTGCTTTCCGTGTAATCTGCTTACTTAGTTGTCAGCCGTGAGATAATTGTGGCCCACCCCTTTTCAATTGAAGTAGTGTTGAAGCCCCAACCAGTGACTTGAGCTCACCAATCAGGCTAATACTGAAGGAGTGCTGCAGCTGCCAGAGATTTAGTCTTTGAGATGTGACATTAAACAAAAGCCCCATCAGCACTGTCAAATAGATGTAAAAGATACCAAGGCACCATTTAGAAAAACAATAGGTGTACTCTAATCTTGCATATTCTTTGATTAATATTACCAAAACAGAGTATTTGATCATGTGTTTGATTGCTGTGTGTGGAGCTCTGCTGACAGCCAATTGGTTGTTGTGTTACAATAGTGACCACACTTTGGAGGAATTTCAGTGGGCTGTGAAGGACTTTAGCGTATCCCATAAACATGAAAAGTGCCATATGAAGGCAATCTGGGTTTGAATTTATTTGGAACAGGTGACTGGCCTTATTATCGTAACCTTCATCTGTTGTAAGTTTGTTTACTGAATTATGAATCTTTAGTAAACTTGACATTTTATATATATTACCATTAGTGACCAGAACAGTTGAGAAGTAATCATAATCATTTGATCGAGGAAATTATTAATGGAAAGAATGAATTTGCCACCAGGCCCTATTTCGCTTGTTAATGTGTACATGGAACTCTTTCCACACAGTATTCAGTTCACTTACGTGTCATCGATTCTGGCAAGACTTCTTTCTTTTTGAATCGGCTCTGTTAAAGTAACTCTATATAGTAAAAGTAGTGTTGATTGCTATCTCTAGTGATCAGTTAATTTGTTGGTTCCAGTAATAAATTAATTAAGTCTTGAATCTTCATTGGGGTAACTGTCCAGGCATTGTTCTGAAAGGATTAATTCAATTAATTGGCTGAGGTGATGTACAACAAGCATTAGGAAAGAATGTGATGTTCTGAAGGAATGAAACGAAAACAATAACTTCAGGAAATACTCATCTGATCAGGTAATATTTGTGAAGAGAGCAGACTTAACATTTCAGATTCATGGCTTTTTTCATCAAAATTGGAAAAGGATAATTTCTTTTATTAAGTCATGGGATGAGGGTGTCACTGGTTAGGCAACACTTATGGCCCATCCTGAATTGTCCAGAGGGCAGTTCAGAGTCAACCACGTTGCTGTGGGTCTGGAATCACATGTAGGCCAGACCAGGTAAGGATGGCAGTTGCTTTCCCTAAAGGAAATCAGTGAACCAAATGGGTTTTTCCAACAATTGACAAGTGATTCACAGTCATCATTAGACTGTTAATTCCAGATATTTATTGAAGTCAAATTCAATCATCTGCTATGGTGGGATTCGAACCCTGGTCCCCAGAACATTATCCGGATCTCTGGGTTAACAGTCCAGCGATTAATAATTTTTTAAGCAGCACTGACCAAAGGAAAAGGCAGCCTGTGGTAAAACTCAACAAAAACGGTCTCTGATGGATTGGAAGTGGGAATAATTGGATAAAATCGTACAGTCACAGCCATATAGCATGGAAACAGACCCTTTGGTCCAACCAGTCCATGCTGGAGATAGCAAGAACTGCAAATGCTGGAGTCAGTCGATACAGTGTGGAGCTGGAGGAATGCAGCGGTCAGGTAGCATCTGAGGAGTAGGAGAGTCAATGTTTCAGGCCTAGACCCACTAACCGTGTTCCCAAACTAAACTAGCCCCACCTGCCTGCTCTTAGCCCATATCCCTCCAATAGCTGAATTATTGATGGTCCACATTCGGGGCTGCTAATTGGACAGGGGAAAGTAAACAAAAGGTAGAGTGTGAATTACTACAGCAGTTGAGGAAAGTTGAGAAAAATAAATCTGAAGAAATGGGTTGAAACGATTTTTCATATTTGTTCAAATTCCTCCATTACTTCGATCTTCCCCATCCCTAACCTCATTTAGCCATCGTACCCTCAGAATTTGCTGTTTGAACTGCAGCATTTTGTGCATCCACCAGTTCTATCACACCATTATTGGCTGTGCATTCAAACTTTATGGAGGATTGAATTTGTTTTATTACATCTGCTAACCTAAAAACATCAAAAGCCAATCGTTTGCTTTTTTAAAAAAAAAAAAATCAACTCCATTCACTGCCTATAAACTCTTAACTGCAGTTACACAAAATAAGTTATTCTACAATTTGATCCACAAGCTGTCTTGAGTTGCCAGGTCTGGGCTGGAGATTTTTTTTTTGGCATAGCTAATATAAATGTCCCCAGTTTAGGAAGGTGAAGACTCAGTCGAGGTGCCCAACCAAATAATTGTTCGCTGGTCTCTGCTACAAATCAATGTATTGATGCTGAATGAGGCCTTGGCTATGAGAATCTATAACCAAACTGTCAGCCAGCAGTTCTTGTCCAACCTCCTGTGAAAGCTGGTCACTGGACTGAGAAGGCAGCTGGTATCCATGGATCTATATCCAGTTACATTTCTTAGCCATCCTCTAATAAAAAAGTAGTAGACTTGAAGAAAACAATTTGCAATATGGGATTTTTGGTAGCTATACATTGACAAAAATGCCCTACTGTTTTGCATGACTATAAAAAGGAGTGTTTCAATTAGATTTTAAGATGGATGAACAGTTGAAATGTACACATTGTCTTTATCGCTTTAATATTTCAGGACTTGTCGACTTTAGATTTGAGTCTCTGAGCCTTTTGATTATTGTAATCATGTTTTCACAAATTAATTGTTACATATTGAAATAGTCTAAACCATTAGGATTTGAAGCTGTTTAAAAAGATGTAAATGCAAATTTAACAATTAGTAATATTTTTAAAGAAATCGTTAAGAAATTGTATGATTGGAAGAACCACCAATGACCATCAGAGCATGATGTATATGATGAATGTTCTAGTTATATCAATTTCTTTTTGTCATTAGCAAGCCAGCATTCTATGACTGGTAACTATTAGGGAACAGGAAGTCCCCAGAAATGTTAAATGGCAATGTTCAATTCTGCCGAGCAGTAGGGGTGGCTTATTGCAAGGTTTTCAGTAGGATGGTAATAACAATTCAGTGGTCACCTAAGAGCACTTGACTCGAAACAGTGAGTTGGGAAGGCAACTGAGTGGACTTGATGTTCGGAGTGCTTTTTTTTTTTAGCTGATCTGTAGGAAAGACGATTGAATTCAACAGGTTGTTGGATATCCCGGTGCTAATGGATTTCAGCCATGTTCTAGTGGTTAGTAGACAGTTAGGTGTTGCAGTCAGGCTTCAGCAAAAGTCCTGGAAGTTGTGTTGGCTGATGAGAACCTGGATGCCACTAATAGGTCAGTAAAGCTGGAAGTAGTGGTTGGAAATCCATAAGCAGAGTCTCCTTGATATACAGGAATTTGGACCTAGGGTTGGGGAAACATAAAGGTCGAACTTGTTGAAGCTAGCTGTCAGAAAAAAAGCTGGCTGGCATTATGTCAGACAGTAAGTGTTGGAGTGTGGTTTTCATGGTCTGGACAGCAGTAGACCTAGAAAAAGCAGATTAACAGAACAGGTGCTGTCATTGAGGCAGTTTATGACTGAGAGGCTCTTGAGAAGGAATTTCAGGGTCAAAACAGTGTGACTGCAGTACCTTTTTGAAGAAAGGAGTGAGTGTAAACGACCCACTAGAAAACCTCATAACTTGGTAATTACTACTTGTGTTCAGAGGACCACTTTGACATGACAAGCTGGATTATGGTTTTCCATTTGAATTGGCCCTACGCTTTGACAGGTCTAGAAGAAACTGCTTATTCCTGCATTCCAAAGTGATACTAACTTGGCGGTCAGTTTGGCAAAGCTAACCTCTTCACTCTGTTTTATGGAACTGGCTTTTGTAGAAACATTATGCTATTAATCAATGAATTATTTCTATGCAGATTAAAACCCCCTGTAACTGGACTACAACTTTGTCTATACCCTGTGATTTTTAAATGTAATACTGTCATCTTCCATATTCTCCTGAATGACTGAAACTATAGCTGATAACTAACTGCCTCTCATACACTGAAGAAAGTTCTGAATGATCAATCTCTGAATATAATCTCAAAGTTGAACAAAAAATTGAGTAAAATTATTTTCTCTCATAAAGAACTGTGTATTTTTACAATTGTTTTAGTTTTATTGCAAATGAGAATAATTGCATTGTTTATTTTGAGTTTATAATGGTTAATGTTACAATTAATTCAGAAATTTAAGATGGTACATACCTGAATCATTGAAGCATGACATGTCTGACATCAACAAAGCATTTAAAATCTCAAGTAAACCAGAAACAACTTATTATTAAACACATTACAGTTACAGTGCTTGACCTCAAACATTGAGTTCTGTCAAGTGAGGTAGACCTGCCATCTCTTAGCAGCTATATTTTATGCAAATAAATATTCTGTATTTAATCATTTAAAACCAGACCTTCATGCTTCAGTTGGTAAGAACCACTCAGAGATAATGTTGTAGAAGATGCTCCAGAGTTTGACAAGATAATTATTCAGCAGCTGTTTCCACTGGCTGGAAAATCTAGAATATGGGGTTGCAGGAGGGCATAGCCTTTGTATAAGGGGTTGATCATTTAGCATTAAGACAGAAATCGCTTCACTCAAAGATGTGTATCTTTTGACCCGTCTACTTAACGGGGGTTTGAATGCTCTATTGTTTACTATATTTATGCGCGAGATTTTTGGTGTTTCGGGATGTGGGAACTAGGCAACAAGGTGCATTTGAAGCCCAAGATCAGCCGTGATCTCATTGAATGGCAATGCAGGATCATCAGAAATACCAGCCTATACCTACGTCTACCTCTGGTGTGTAATGAGTATGCTGAGCTTTCTACAGTCCACACTCTCTCTCTTTTTTTCCCATGTAATTTTTATTGTCAGTTCACCTTCAATCCTCATTCTGACTGAGAACCTTGAATTTTCAAGAATGCCCTTCTGTACCCCATTCATACTGACCACCTGGAAAACCAAATTACAGCTGGTTCAAAATGTTATGTATGTGAATGAGACAGATCAAATTGTGTGAGATGGAGAAAAGGATTTGAAAATCTATGCCAGTTGTACCTTTTTGTCAGCAGGAGCACAATGTGGACCTTTTTTTTACTTTTTGGAGATGTAAAGGTTGCCTAGACGTCCTTGTCTTTTTTTCTACTATAGCACATGGAATGAATATTGGCTGGTCTAAAATTTGTGCTGAGTACATTGAAAGGAAGAGGCTGAAGGTGATGTAATAAATACTGCAAACTTTTTTTATTTGCACTTGTGCACTGCTCTTCATCATCCAACGAGTATCAGGATGTTCACGGAACTACGTTCTCCAGTTAGCTGTCTGACTGTTATCTACCAGTCGTGAAGGGATGTGGGTGTTGGTTATGGTATCCCTGAGCAATGCCTCTGAAAGGCTGTCTCCATTGTTTAACACACACGTAAACCTGTGGCATATCTTCACGTTGGCACCTCAATTTAAAATAGCTCTGGTCGTGTTCTTCAATACTCCCCATTTGAGCCAGGTTTTGTCTCCAAGATGAAAGCTCTGTTGAAGTGACATTTTGTCCATGATGTTACACCACTGCACCAGTGACTTGAATTTCCTGCCTGCTTTTTGTAGTACAGACTATGTTTAAAAATCATTCTTTTTCTGCAAACTTGGACAGTTGCTGCTGCTTCAAGTATACCAGTTAACAATGTGTTTGTAATTATACACAATACTATTGTTAATTGCGATCCAAAAGTTATTTTGAGCCCCCGAACGGTGTGATCTTGTTCCAAAGAATGGCACTTAAATGAAAGGTTTCTTGATTGCACAATGAGTATCATAGTTCCCAGCAAGAAAGATGACAGCTTATGACTTTACAATAATCGTAACAATTGGAATTTAAATAATTACATGAGAACTATGTGATATGGAGCTGATGACTCACAGTTGTGGGAATAATGCAGTAACGTTATTTAATAAGTGTAATCATTGGGTAGTAGTTAATGTGAAGAAGGTATTCTTTTTAGAAACTGTATTTGCAGCATGACATTGTTCAGCTCTAATTACAGGCAGACAATCTTCAACCCCTGTTTTTAAACATTATGAAACTTGATTTTCTTTCGTTGGCAAGCTTCCTTCCAAGATAATCCCTCTGGGTTGAGGATAACTTTCTCCAATTTCGGGTTTGATGTGTTCTAAAATGACTGGTAAGTGCCATCTGCAGGCTTTGCCACATGGTTCTCGAAGGGTCAGGCAGATGAAGCTTTTCAGAGGTTTGTGTGTCCTCTCTGGGACCTCCTCTTCTTTTTTTTCTTTTCTTCTGCATGTTCCCATCCCTTGTTGTGTTCAATGCCTTCCAGAACAAACCTCCCTCCCTTTAGTCAGCCATAAGCCATGGATGTTTGAACGCTTGAGGGATGCTTTGAGCACATCCAGGACATGTTTCCATCATCCATTTGGGAATCTCCTGCTACAGCAGAGGACAAAATAGTTCAGTTGCTTCTAGAACCTGGTGTCAGGCTTTGAGAGAAAATGTTGAACTCCTAGGGTAGGGGAGTCCAAAACTAGAGGGCACAGGTTTAAGGTAAGAGGGGAAAAGATATAAAAGGGACCTAAGGCGTAATTTTTTAGTGCAGATAGTGGTTCATGTACAGAATGAGATGCCAGAGACTGCTACAATTACAACATTTAAAAGGTGTCTGGATGGGTACATGAATAGGAAGAGTTTTAGAAAGAATTGGGCAAAATGCTGGCAAATGGGACTAGATTAATTTTAGGATATCTGGTTGGCACTGATGTGTTGGACTTAAGGGTCCGTTTCTGTGCTGTACATCTCTATGACTGCTCCTCAACTGAAACACTCTCTTTGACTTCAATATCCTCAACCCCATCATCTGTACACCATCTGGCTTGGTCTTGGTACTACCCTGAGCAAAGTTGAAAAAGCCATTTGACAGCTTAGAAACAACTTAGAAACTGCTTAGAAATGATTTTGAGGCATGTGAAACCCTTATTAAAATTCCCAAATGTGCAGAAATACTCTCCTGATGTGTCTGCACATCCTCCTATCCCTTATCTATGCAGAGGACTCAAAGCTAGGGATATTGAAGATGCTGTGATCATACATGTATATTCAAAGTGTCCAGCTGTCATATATGTGTTGATGACACCTGTTAGATATATAAAATCCCCAACTACCTACTTGATATGAAAATTGAATGAAGAGAAACCACCTTCACTTTAACTTCCTCAAACTGAAAAAGTGTTTCTTTGGTTCTGTTCAGCACCTGCAAGTTTCTGGCCTTGCCACTATCCAAGTCCTTAATTACATTATCAGACTGAGTTAGGAATTATGGAGCTATTGTGTATCACATCACCCATGTTCAATTATGGTCCCTATGCGTGTACCACTGCTTGTTGAAAGTTTAGTCTATATCTTTTGTACCAAAGCTTGATTTCTCTAAAATTGTTCTAATGTCTGCTGTGCCTCTACCTTCCATGAATTACATCATTGGTATTAGAGAGTTGTATACTTCTATCTCTGCCAGTCTTGTGGCCCTCAACAAGTTGTTTTCAAAATTTTTCCATACGTTCCTTCCCTCAAAGACCTAGTTTTACCCTTTTCTGGTGATTCCTATGCCCATATTATACACTAACAATCTGCATTCATTAAACATATTTAATACTGCAAAACTTCTGAAGCACAGTGTAGAAAAGTTATCAAAACAAAATTTTATTCTGAGCTGCACAAGGTATTTTGGTTGATGACCAAAAGCTCCATTAAGAGGAGAGTTTAATGAAACATTTAAAGCAGGAAACAATAAATGAGAAGCCCTAATAGTTTGGAGGGGCAACTTTGGAGCCTACAACTTAGGCATAAGAAAGCCCAATCACCGATGGTGAAGCGTTTAAAATCGAGGATGCTTAAGAGGTTAGTTTTGAAGAAGCACAGACACGTGTGAGAGTGCTAAAGCTGGAGAAGGTTATAAGGAGGGGGAAATTGTATAATGTGAACAGCAGAATTTTAGATGCACTCCACGTTTGAGATAGACAGAACACGAACTGTCCAAGAGTGTGTTGAAATAATCAAGACTAGAGGTGACAAAAGAATAACAGAGAACTTGAGCAATAGAACTGAATTTGGGGAGGAATCACATGATGTTATGGCGATCGAATTAGCTTAGTCTTAGTAATTGCCTGATTTGAAGTTGGAAGCTCATTTCGGGGAGAAACCTTAACAACAAGTTTGCAAACTAACTGCTTCAGCTTCACAGTTGCCTGGATAAGGGTTGCCTTGGATTGGAGCTTCTGATGGAAATCAAAAACCGATGGCATTAGTTTTCCTAATCTTTACTTGAAAGAAATTTCTGCTAATCTGATGCTGGATTTTTGACAATCGGCCAACATCAGCTCTCAGAGAAAAGAGGGGTCAAGAGGTGGACTTGGGTAAAGCTGGATGCTTCTGGTTTGGTACGAAAACTGCATGCCAATAAGAAAGGGGAGGGAATCGGCAATAGACCTGTAAATTCCACAGATAATGATGTATTGGGAAGAGTGGTCATTATAGTCATTGGCTGTGACTGGAGAGATGAAATGCAGCTGCATGGCTAGACGTTGGTGGAGAGACTTGAGGATAGAATGGTTAGCTCACGAGACAGGATGAGAAGGGACAATTTGTCATGTCACAGTTAACAAGATGTATTTGTGACTTGTGCAAGGAGCTGTGGAAGGGATGAACATCTAATTAGAAGTACTTCATCATGGAGTTTGAAGAAAATTGGCCCCAGATTTGGGTCATGTCAGTACTTCGAATAGTTTTGGAGAGGATAGAGACTGTTGAGGCACAGTGATAGTGTCCCTTCTACAGATCCAGGAAGCCCAGGTTTGGGTCCCATCTCCAACAGAAGTGTGTACCACCATTGCTAAATGGGTTATTGAAAAATATTTAATTTTGGAGTGGATAGAAAGTTTGTAAATGGGGCAATAATTTGAGGATAGAGAGAGGTCAAACATTGTTGATATCCATGCTCTGCAAACATAAAACAACTTTAAAGATGAGAGGGATGGTATGTTATGAAAGAGAAGCATGAACATAGAAGCCAGGAAACAAAGTTGATTGTCAGTAGTTTTGTGAGAACAGCATCTGAAGTAACCTGAACAAGACTGACGTGCCATAAGGAGCAATAAGAAAGAAACCAGAGAATGGTGTGGGTTCTGGATTTGAATAGGGGAAACCTTAAGAAAGTTGGCCAAACGAGCAAAGGAAAGGGGCAGCTAATCAGATGGTGTAACCTTAATGACAAAGAAATCCATATACCCTTTGGTGTTGTAGTTGAGGATGGAGGAGATTTGAGGGATTATCAAATTATTTGTAGTAGATAACAGCTGAGGATTTTTTTTTCCCCATTTTCATGATGATCCTAGAACGATCAGTGATTTTGGCAGATGAGTTCAAAACCTGACGATTGTGCATTGTGTTCCAGCAAGATCTCATGGTGGATGATTAAGCTACTTATCTGCTATATTGATTCAAGCTTATGTCTAAGGAGAAAACATGTGGGCCTTACCAGGAGGAATCAACAGGCTTGGAGGAAGCGCAGATGTTTTCCAGAGGACTTCCAAAGGTGGAAGTAAGGGTATGATTGAGCAGATTGATGCAAGAATATTGTGAATGGAGAGCTAAATGGGATCGGCGTACAGTTGTCAGTAGATCATTTAATAGTCCTCTTTGATCTCTGCTTGTCCTGTGATAACCACTATCAGCCCATGTGATCAAACTATAATTAGTCTCTATCCTACTGTTTTATTTTGGAAGTCCCTAGATCATGTACTGCGACTTATCTCTCTGCTTTCCAAAGCTGCCTCAAAACTCTGTTACAATACCGTCAACCGTGGATCCTTTCATTGTCTCTCCCTTAGTTCCTTTTGCTCGGTGTCCACTCCATTTTCATGAATGCAATCTACTTTGATAGCTGTGAAGACTGCTGTATTAATGCAAGGTATCTTAGTCATTCCATTAAGTGCAAAGTATATGGATCACATGCAAGCTGTAATACAAGGCGACTTGGTCAGAGATTGCGATTTAATCTTCGTCTTTGCTGGTCATTCAGCTCAGTTATATTTGCTGCAGATCTAAGTTGTGACAGAGTATTGTAAAATCAAAAATAAGCTTGAAGACCCATTATTTTTAATGTTGAAATTCAGTAAGCTTGTATTTACATTTTGAAAATAACTTCAATTAAGTGAACAAAGCACTTTCAACATTTGAAAGTCTGTTTTGAATCATGGCTGTGGACTAGTTTGAATTGCCTAGGTGGTATTCCCATAAGGAATTCCTTTAGTGAAGCACAGCTGGAAAATCCTGTTATTTCAAACACACACTGCAGATGTACTGTAACTGCTGCTTGAGCTCATATCTACAGAAGTGATTTTCTGAAACTTCAGGAAAGCCAAGACTTGGAGCTATCATTCTCCTTCACTACTATAAAATGGCAAGAAATGTTTGTTTGTTTTTTAATAAAAGGTATTTTTCCAGTCAGGACCATTAAAAGCAATTGTATTTCATTCCGAATGGCACCAAAACCCAAATCCATATGTTGCCAAACCTGAGGAGGATCCCAGACAACAAGGTGCAAGGCTGGATGAACACAGCAGGCCAAGCAGCATCATAGGAGCAGAGAGGCTGACGTTTCGGGAATTCCTCCCACTTCCTACAGACAAAGGGGGTAGCCGTGGGTACCCGCATGGGCCCAAGCTACGCCTGCCTCTTTGTAGGTTACGTGGAACAATCCCTCTTCCGTACCTACACCGGCCCTAAACCCCACCTCTTCCTCCGTTACGTTGATGACTGTATCGGCGCCGCCTCGTGCTCCCACGAGGAGCTCGAACAGTTCATCCACTTCACTAACACCTTCCACCCCAACCTTAAGTTTACCTGGACCATCTCTAACACCTCTCTCCCCTTCCTGGACCTCTCTGTCTCCATATCGGGCAACCACCTAGAAACCGATATTCATTTCAAGCCCACCGACTCCCACAGCTACCTAGAATACTCCTCCTCCCACCCACCTTCCTGCAAAAATGCTATCCCCTATTCCCAATTCCTTCGCCTCCGCCGCATCTGCTCCCAGGATGAGGCATTCCACTCCCGTACATCTCAGTTGTCCTCGTTTTTCAAGGACCGTAACTTCCCCTCCTCGGTGGTCGAGAACGCCCTCAACCGTGTCTCCCACATCTCCCGCACCTCATCCCTCACACCCCGTCCACGCAATAAAAACCAAAAAAGAATCCCCCTCGTCCTCACGTACCACCCCACCAACCTCCGGATCCAACGCATCATCCTCCGACACTTCCGCCATCTGCAATCCGACCCCACCACCAAAGACATCTTTCCCTCCCCACCCTTATCTGCTTTCCGGAGGGACAACTCTCTCCGTGACTCCCTTGTCCGCTCCACACTCCCCTCCAGCTCCACCACACCCGGCACTTTTCCCTGCAACCGCAGGAAGTGCTACACCTGCCCCCATACCTCCTCCCTCACCCCCATCCCAGGCCCCAAGAAGACTTTCCACATCAAGCAGATGTTCACCTGCACATCTGCCAATGTGGTATACTGCATCCGCTGTACCCGGTGTGGCTTCCTCTACATCGGGGAAACCAAGCGGAGACTCGGGGACCGCTTTGCAGAACACTTACGCTCGGTTCGCAACAAACAACTGCACCTCCCAGTCGCGAACCATTTCAACTCCCCCTCCCATTCCTCAGACGACATGTCCATCCTGGGCCTCCTGCAGTGCCACAACGATGCCACCCGAAGGCTGCAGGAACAGCAACTCATATTCCGCTTGGGAACCCTGCAGCCCAATGGTATCAATGTGGATTTCACAAGTTTTAAAATCTCCCCTCCCCCCACCGCATCCCAAAACCAGTCCAGCTCGTCCCTGCCTCCCTAACCTGTTCTTCCTCCCACCTATCCCCTCCTCCCACCTCAAGCCGCACCTCCATCTCCTACCGACCAACCTCATCCCGCCCCCTTGACCTGTCCGTCCTCCCTGGACTGACCTATCCCCTTCCTAACTCCCTACCTACACTCACCTTTCCTGGCCCCATCCCCACCTCTTCGACCTGTTTGTTTCTTCTCCACCTATCCTCTCCTCCATCCCTCTTCTATCCGCCTCCCACTCTCTCCCTATTTATTTCAAAACCCCCTTCCCCTCCCCCTTTTTCTGATGAAGGGTCTAGGCCCGAAACGTCAGCCTCTCTGCTCCTATGATGCTGCTTGGTCTGCTGTGTTCATCCAGCCTTGCACCTTGTTGTCTCGGATTCTCCAGCATCTGCAGTTCCTACTATCTCTGAGGAGGATCCCATTTCATTGTAATCCCACAGCCAGCATCTTCTCTCCAATGATTCCATGTTCTCCAACTATTGTATAAGTATTCCCAAACCCAACCACCTTGTCACCAATGTGCCAACCCAGCTCCCTCTTCTACCCTTCTTACATTCTCAACACATTTCTCTGAATCCAGAACACCCCTTCAGTCTTCCCATACTCATCCACCATGTCTTCCTGGCATAACTGAGGTATCCCAACCTGCCTATTCCCCAGAACTGCTTTATGATGTGAACCAAAATATAAAACGGGTGACTCTTAACTGCCCTCCGGGCAATTAATATTGCCTGGCCAGCGACTCCTACATCCTGTGAATGGTTTTTTTTTTTAAAAATGAAGTGGTGAGAAATCGGAATTAATGTTTCTGGTTCAATGACCATTCATCATAACTGTACCCAAAAGATTAACTCTGATTTATCTCCACAGAAGCTGCCAGACATGCTGAGCTTTTCCAGCATTTTTGTTGTTTCTGATTTCCAGCATCCACGGTGCTTTTGGTTTTTCTAAAATAAAGTGTTCCTTTTCATCTTCCAATATATGTTAAACATACAAATTTCACTGTTCAGTTTTTTTTTAAAGGAAAGCAATTCATCAGTAATCAAGATCATTTATTTTCCAAGAAGATATTGGCTCATGACGTTGGATCTAAAATTATTGTGTGCCATCATCCTTGCAGAATTGATTGCTTCGAATTGTGCCATTTCGTGAACAGCCACCTAACATACCCTAAGCAATGCCACAAGCAGATAAACTAATCACATTGAATACTGTGCCTGTAATGCACATTTAATACAAGTGTAATATTTGGACCTAGTTTTTCTGTAATATATGCCTGTTACTGTTAATGGTGTTACCTCATTTGAACATTCAAAGCTGATGACAGAGAAAATGCATATTTCAAAAGTGAAAAACTGCAGGGAGGAAAAATGAGAACACTGAGCAACTGCTGAATATTGATGAAAGTAACCAAAGCAAAATGACTATTGATCAGTCAGAAGAACATTTCAATAAAAACCAACGTTAATTCAAAAGCAAAATACCAAGGATGCTAGAATTCTGAATAGAAAATGCTCAAACAAACATAGATCTGGTAACACCTGTAGAGAAGAGCTTTATGCTTCAGGTCTTTAACCTTTAATTTGAATTCAGAAAAGGTGGAAATGATATAATCACAGTGCAGTAGAAGGCCATTCTGTTCATTTTAAATTTATTCTGATTCTGTGACGTAATCCAATTGGTCGCATTCCCCTGTTTAGCCCCAAAAGTGATTTTTTTTTTCTCTTCTTCAGTGCTGATCTAATTTACTTTTGAAGTACTGGATCATTCCTGCTTCTACAACCCTCTTAAGCAGAGCTCCAGCCATTAGCAATCAATGCATAAATAAACTCCCACCCTCCTGTAATCCTCATCCAAAACTTTTAACTATGAGTCCCCTTGTGCCATCAGCTAATGAGCTTTCCTTTGACCAATTTATCTGAATCTGTCATATTTTAACTTTTGTCATTTTTTTGGCAAATAAAAGCAGTGATAATGGAACTTTAGAAGCGTGAGGGCTGGGGAGATTAAATAACAAAATTTTCAAGTGATGCATTTAGGTAGAAAAAAATGAGAAGAAGCAATATAATCTTAAGGGTACAATCCTTCAGAGGAGAGGTGAGGTGAGCAAAAGAGGTGTGTGTGTGTGCGCACGCGTGTATAATGACTGAGGCAGGAGGAGTGCACTATCCCTTAAGTCCCAGTACTCCATGGTTCACAACATTAAAATGCAATTTTCCAGTTACCAAGATGCTCAATTAAATACCACATCTATATTAAGTTTTTTAAACAAGATCTATCAATCAGGTTTCTTCAATTACCGTTTAATTTCAAAACAAATGTTACTGAATGAAGATGCAATAATTGTTAACATACCAATGAAAGGTAAATGAATTATACGTTTTTTTATAGTTTGAATTTTAAACTTGTGGCATATGAGCATTTGGTCTTTTTTTGTCCTAGGTCAATCTTTCCAGAACAGTGACTTCTGTATTTCTGAAGTTTTTCCACTTTTCTTCAAAACTGGCTTTGCTGCCTTGTTATCGCTTTCTGTTGCTAAAAACATTTTACCTGTATATGCAGGGGCTATAGTGGAAGTTCTTAGCCATGCCCCTTCAAAGCACATTCCTGCAGTAGAACTGCATCACAAGCTAGCACATGAGTGCACACAGACAAGGTTTTGTTTTTTTTATTAAAATCCTGTTTCTTGTGTATTCCTAGAAGGGTAAATAAACATGAAGTTAATCCAGAAATGCCTTTCTTTCAACCCATCATGTCTGCAGTCTGGGACACAACCCAAAAGAGATCAAAAGAGAGAAATGCCATTCAAAAATAAAGTGGTGTTGCTGTCTGAAGTTCCCTTGGCACTCACCATGTGACATTCCATGATTCTTAGGACTAGTATAATCCACGCAGCAATCATAGACAGGAAATGAAATTACACCCTTTGCTATCCTTACACTTGTATGTCTTGTTTTTTTAAAAAAAATTAAATGTTTAATATATCCATAGATAATTTTGGGCTATGATCCATTTCATAGCATCACCATCTGGAGGAGCAATATGCAAAGTTGTTACCTTTCACTTTCTAATCTAACAACTGCTAGTTTCACAGGAACTCCATTAGCCTTGGAACAGGGATCATTTTAACATAAAAAATGCTGGAAATACTCAGCAGTTTAGACAGTGACAGTGAAGCCAGAGAAGCACAGTTAGCAATTTGACAATTTTGGCAGCCTTGAAATGATTATCAATCTGCAGCATAACTTTGTTCTGCTAACCAGATGCTGCTAGCTCTGAATTGAATTGAATTGTAACATTTACTGTCACATGTATTCAATGTAAAAATACAGTGAAAAGTGTATACGTTAGCCATACATACATGGTACTATTCACATTACCTTACAATAAGATACGGGGAAAAAAAACTTGAGTCCAACTTTCCTTGCCTCCGCCAGAGTCCCACCCTGGCTGCCTCATTGGCTGCTCTTGCTGGCCCAAAATTGATCCATCGTCGCTGCGGGACACAGCCCGAGCATTCAGCTCCTACCACGTAGTTTCTGGTTACCACCCAGCTCCCTCCCGACTCCTTAGTTTGGTAGTTAAAATGGGTGCACGGATGATAGAATTACTATAGAGTGAGAGAGAAGAAAGGGGGGGGGGGGGGGGGGGGGGGGAAAAAAAAGAAAAAGGAAAAATCAAGAACTGGGGAGCAGAGTGGAGCTCCAAATAGAGCGACTTACTCTGCTGCCATCTTGCCAGAAGTGCCAAAACTTTTCATGCATTTTTCTATTTTTATTTCCGTTCTCTATCATTTGCAGTATCTTGCTTTTCTTGAATGATTTTTAAATTTAGTTTTCTGGTCACTGCAGGAGAATATTTGATATAATTTATTTGCTTAAATTGATTTGAGCACTGTTCATTTCCAATGCAAATTTGAACAAACCCTGCAGTATGCAAAGAGTTTTGAGTGTGTGACGAGAGTTTTGCAGACAAGTGTTGCCAGTGGTGCCAGAATGTCTGCTTCAGAAGCAGTAGGTAAACAGCTTGTAGCTTCCTTTTCAGTTTTTTCTAAATTAAACGACAAAATAAGCATAAGTGGGTGGAGTCAGGCTCGCATAGACCCACTGTTTTAGTTTTGTTTTCAGTTGAAGTTGGGTTTCTTTTGGCTGTTGAAGCTGATAGATGCAGCTTGTTCTGTTGTAGCAAAAAAGCTCTTTCTCTGCTGCTAGATTATTTTTGTTTCTTTTATTGTTCCTTTCTCCTGGACTGCAGGAGATAGCACTTGAGAAAATCTGTTTTGCTGAATTTGCCTTTGCCAGGGGCATGTTTACGGGATGCTACTTCATCAGAACAGTTGATGAATAGTAATTAAAGAAAATATTTTATTAAATATTTCAGTACAGTTAAAGTTATGGCAATTCTTTATGTTCATATTTTAACTGTGGTGTAAGAATACAGTATGTTTTACTTAACCTAGTAGTTTGACCAATTGAATCTCACCTGGAACACAATGCCTTATGCTTGTCTTTAAATAAGATAAAAAAAAGTTAGGGTTTAGGCTATCTCCTTGGTATATTTTGAGGGGGTTTAGTCTGGTCCATAACAAGTTACTGAATCAAAAATATTGATTTATGATCTTGGGATTGATATTTATAGATAAACAATTGTTACAGACTTTATTTTTAAAAAATGCTAGAGTGGTAGCATCTTCATTTGTATCTCCTACATGTGTATAATTCCTTGTGCCTTCATCCCTAGCTTGTCTGCATTCCCATGTTCCGCTACAACCTCAGGCAGTCCATTTAATTGTGGGGTCATCAGAGTTGTCTCTAAAGGAAACCTACACATGCAGAGAACATGGATCCGAAGAAGGGATAGAAATCAGGGGCATGTGGTTACTGGTACTGTCCCCACTGCATCTATGGCTCAGATCAAATAATTCCTTTTTTAAATAAAGAACCAAGTTCTAAAGCCAGACAACATAATGAAGTGTTGTTCCAAATAAGCATAGGTTAGGTTTGGACATAACCATCAGGAGAAAATAACTAATATGTCCAGTTGGATAAGTTATTACAAACTGAAATCTTCTCAAGCACAACTTTTTTTTTAATGTTTGTGGTTCTGGCTTCCTGAAGAGATTCTATTTTAGTAGAATTGAAGCAGCTAATGAGGCAAAGGATCGCGTCTGCTGGTATAATATGTGAACAAAAATCATTTAAATTGGAAGAATTGTATATCATATTCAGGTTTTAATAGCTTAATCTGTAAACGTCAAAAGGGTCAAATCAATTTTCTGGTCTTGACATAATTTGAAAGTATGTATACATTTTTGGGCCCTTAAATTAGTTAGGAGAAAAATAGATAAATTTTCGCGTCTTAGTTTAGTGTAAAATTTAAAGACATAGATAATTCATGACAGAAATAGCCATTCAATGGGCCAGAGCCTGAAAAATGTAGTTTTGCTTTTTCCTGCTGACACTGTCATGGTTTGTTTCCTAGCATGAGTGAATCAGATAATAAAGCATGCATGATTCAAATCATATGATGACCAGAAAACCTAATTTGAATGGTCCAACAGAAAGTTGTCACTGTGTTTTCTAAAATAAATTAAATAAATTTAATCCAGGATTGCATATTATTATATTCTGGGGTGCAGCCTCAGTGTTCAGAAATGACTATCAGTGATGAGAGTGAGCTTTCAAAACCTTTTGATCATATTGTAGCCTTATAAAGTGCATTTTCTAGTTCCAGTGGTTGTCATCCATTGCTTCTGTTTTCTCCTCTCCTGAGGATGATGCTTATTTTTGTTACTTTTCCTTGCATTCCCCCTTGGCAGCTTTACTTGCCTGAGCTCAAAGTACTGGAATTACCCCTCAAAACCTGTTCATCGTGTATAGGTAGTCCTGTTTAGGTTGAAATAAATGTTTTAAAAATCTTATTACAGAAGCTGTAATACCAAAATTGCATCATCAATTTCTCTTGCTATTGTATTTTGTAAATTACGTATGTCACACAACTTCCTGATTTCACTATCTGAGAATGGGCTGAGCAGAAGTTTCCTCCAACTAAACATTGGGAAGACCAAAGCCCGTGATTCTACTTCAGAGTACAAACTCTGTGCCTTAGTTCACCATTCTATTCCTCTGTCTGTCTGGCAATTGCCTGAGGCAATCATGGTCTGAGGTGAAAGCAGACAGTTGATTTTAATGTCGAACAGTAATTGACCCTTAGGTAAGCTTTACCACACATCTACTCCATCACTTAAACCTATTTCTCCTTCCGTAACAGTGCAGACTTTCCTGTCTCAGCTCATTTGTTGCTCAAACCCTCATCCATATTCTTGTGAACTCTACATTTAACTGTTGCAATGCACGTTTTCCAAGCTGCCCACATTTTATCCTCCTCAAGCTGGAGATCATCCAAAATTCTGCTGCCCATGTCTTTATTCTCTCACAGCTCCATATGCCCATCACTACTGTGCTTGCTGACCTGTATTGGCTACAGGTCAAACAATGCTGATTTTCCACCTTGTTTGAATGCTCCTTCGGCTTTGCTACTCCCTATATCTTTAATCTTCAGCCATTCGACCCTCATCTGTGCTTATTAAACTGTTGGGAATCCTTGATTTAATATAATGCTACTAATGGTAGCCTTGCCCTCAGCTGGCAAAACTTTAAGCTGTGAAATTTTCTCTTTCTCTCTCTTTCTTTCTTTTTCTCTCTCTCCTTCCCTACCACCACTTGTTCTTGTGTCTTTCCAACTTTGTATGGTTAAGATCCCAGCTGATGTTACTACTGGACAAATTAGATACCAAAGTGAATCATGTCTTTGATTAACCACCAGATTAATATTACAGACACATTCACATGAGGCTGCATGTGGCCTTCAACAATAGAATGTATGTTCAGCACACAAGAAAAATAATCAAAAATGAGCTATTACTTCAAAAGAAATGATTTTAAAACAATTTTAAAACCAAGTTTCAACCTGTGTCTTAAAGCCATCCATTATCAAGTTCATCGAAATTACACCCTATCTCAACTCTTAAGATTTCTACTAAACTAACTACTTTAGATTCTCTGTAGTCCATGAGGAAGAATGTGGATGTCTGGTGAGATGATTTTTCCTTAAGTCAAAGGGGCTAAAGTTTTATCAATCTAATAATTTGTTCATATGTCACCAGACTCTTCTAGTCTGGAAGTCAAACCAAACAGTTCTGCTGGGGTAACTGGCTTTGTAGAATTCTTACTGGGTGAGATGCTTCCAAGACATTTCCAAACTCCATTCTATTGCTTTCTGAACTCAACTGAGTTCTCTACTTTACTTTGCCTTTTGTTTTAATATAAAATGAATGACTTCTTGTACATCAGGCCAAAAGTAAAAAATGAGAATGGGGTTGAGAAACATGATCGAATGGTAGAGCAGACTCAATGGGCCGAATGGCCTAATTCTGAACCTGTATCTTATGGTGTTATTTCAATAACAGTCACGTGCTTTCTGAACCATGTTGTATCTAGGTCACTGTTCCATATTAGTTTGCTGACATTTTTACAAAATAAACTTCATAAAACTGCCTTCATAAAACACATCAGTCGTTCTGTCTTTAAGATAACATACATCACGTCTTTCATCATACTATCTCTTTCCTGCTTAAGATACTTCTTACTGAGCTCCTTTGACTGAGCTTGGGTATCTCATAATAATGCCTTACATGGCTCAGTTTCCAACTTTGCTTCATAACAATCATGTCAAGTGCCTTGTGATGTTTTTAAGTTGTTAAATAGCAGTTCTTGTTGGTAGTTCATCTCATTGCCATTGCTGGATGTCTGGTTGTCCTTTGACATGGTGCCAGATTCAAACTAACACCAGCAGAAGGGAAATCCATGTCACAGATTGCTAGATCATTCTGAGCAGCTTCCTTGGAGGTTGATGTAACTGGTTGTTTGCACAACTTGAGCTATCCTCCAGTGGCAAAGTTCATACACCTGAAAAGGGTGATGTCTCCGACTTCTTCGCACTTGTTTCATTATCTGTGCAATTTGCTGTCTGGTCATTTTTGACTTGGTAATCTCGTCCAAAAAAAAACTAAAGGTAACTGAAAAGACATGAAAAACTCTCCCTAAAGGCACATCCAATTTTGTTGGATTCTTTGTTGGACCTGGCAAAGTTCGATGGGAGAGATTCTTGAATTAGCAAAATCTAGAAATCCCAACAAAAAAAGGTCAGAGTTTCTGTGATATTTTCAACAAAAGGTGGCTGTGAGTTCTAGTAGAATGTGACAGGATCACTATCCTCTTTCCTTCCACTTCACTGTCCTTTTGGGTACATGTGACTATAATAAATCAAACATCCTCCTTTTGCATTAACTACTGGAGTAGAGAATCAAACAGTGATATCACGCTGACTAATTGGGGAGGTGATAGCCTAGTGGTATTATTGCTAGACCATTAATCCAGAAACTCAGTTAATGATCTGGGGACTGGGGTTCAAATCCTGCCACGACAGATGGTGGAATTTGAATTCAACAATAATCTGGAATTAAAAATCTACTGGTGACCAGGAAACCATTGTCGATTGTTGGGAAAAACCCATCTGGAAGGAAATCTGTCATCCTCATCTGGTCTGGCCTATACGTGACTCCAGACCCACAGCAATGTGGCTGACTCTCAACTGTCCTCTGAAATGGCTCAGCAATCCACTGAGTTCAAAGGCAGTTAAGGACTGACAATAAATGCTGGCCAGCCAGCGACGCGCACATTCCACAAGTTATTTTCTTTTTAACAACTGCTTTCAGAAGCCCTTGTTGGTTTTATTCCTTGTTAACGTTTCGCGTCTGGTGACCTGCTGAGCTTTTCCAGCAACTTCTGTTTTTGTTCCTGATTTACAGCATCCGCAGGTTCTTTCGGTTTTTATTTTGTTTTATTCCTTATTCAGCTGATGTTAGTTTGAACCATCAGGAAGTAGTGTGAACGAAGTTGTGTGCGGTATAGAGAGAGAGAGGGAGAATTGAAGCACAGAAATTAATCTTTGACTTTTTGTAGCCTGCAGTTTTTTTTCTTGCGAGAATGATGTTTTCTGGTACTAATTCCTCCCTTGCACGTCTCTGTGCTAAAGATTGACATTCAACTTGCTTGAGTGACTCCGTTTAAATACTGTTTAGAATGATCCAAAGCGCTGACTGACAGGACTTGTTTAGTTTCCATCACGCTTTAAGTACATAATCTTTGCCTGAGGTTTTCCAGAGCAGCGTGGCTGAGATAGGAACCCCATTAGATTATACGGACGGAAAGTGTATTGGTATCTCTATAACCATCTGCTATGCTACCATGAAACATATTTTGCATTTAAAGTGCCTCTCCACTCGAAGGGTTTATCATTTGAGAAGTTCACTTAAAAAGTAAAACGGAACATCATTCGCATTTCATAGAATCCCTACAGTGTGGAAACAGGCCCTTCGGCCCAACACGTCCACACCGACCCTCGGAGCATCCCACCCAGACCCATCCCCCTACACACTCCGGGGTAATTTAGCATGGCCAATCCATCTCGCCTGCACATCTTTGGACTGTGGGAGGAAACCCACACAATCACCGGACGGCGGAATCGAACCTGTCCCGGTATTAACCACTGAGCCACCGTGCCGCCTATGGCTGCATTGTTTCGCTAGGAAAAAAAGGTTACTTTCAACACTTTTTTTTTCGGTGTATTTCTAAGTTGTTTTTTTTTCCCCTAGACTATCTAATTCTAAATGCTTTTCGGGCAGAAATGCTTGTCCCGATAACCCAGTGCGCTGAATGAGCGTGGATAGATAGGTCTCCGTCAGATCATCAAGCGGCACTCTCTCACACTCTCCATTCTGCTCCGTGCGCTACATCGGGTCAATGTTTTCTTTATGGAGCGCGAAAGTGTTTGCAGTTAACTTGTGCGATATCCAGTACCCTGTGGCACATAAACCAAGCAGCTTGACGTGTAAGTTTTTCTATCTTGGCTTTGGTCTTCCAGTGGTTCCAAACAGCCCTAGATTTCTAAGAAATTGCTGGAGAAACTCAGCAGATCTGGCAGCATACGTGAGGAGAGATAGCAGTCAATGGTTCTGAAGAAGGGTCCAGACCCGAAACGTCAGCTTTCCTGCTCCTCTGATGCTGCCTAGTCTGTAGTGTTCATCCAGCTCCACACCTTGTTATCAAAGGTAACCGGGCTCGAACCAATCTTCAGAACCGTTCCGAACTGAAGGACCACTGGAATCAAGGCATTAACTCTCTCCAAAGATGTGCCGGACCTGCTTGAGTATTCGCGGTTCTTTGTTTTATTCTACATTTCAGATGTTAGCAATAACTGCTGTTCAGAATACAAATCTTGTAAGGATTTGTTGCATTATTTCGACAACGATTATTTCTGGAAAGTTGCTCTGAAAATGCTAATTTATTATGTGGTACAACATAATGCATTATTTTTTAAAATTACAACAGCAGTATCGAGGGGTTTACTGTCTGGTGCTGCCGTACAAGTACTTAGTGCGGTCCATAATGCACACTTAGTTTTTTTTCCAGTTCCACATCTGTTAAATCAGGAGCAGAACAGTGATGGGACATGCATCAGAGTGTGCAAGTGAAGGAAGTTCCTCTGTGTGATATTGTACTTTAAGCAATCTGTTTCTAATTATACCGCACTGGTAGAGAGGGAGAAGCTGCCAGACCCAGGACGCTCATTTGGCCCCATCTGCGGTGGCAGGTTGAACTCTGTGTGTAGGAGTGCTCCATTACCCTCCTCCACAACCACCACCACCACCGCACCTTCCCACCCCCACCCCCCACTCCGCTCAGCCGCCTCCTCTCCTCCCCAGACCACCCCCCCCCTCCCCGTCTCTCCTCCCCTACTCACCCAACCCTAGCCTGCGGTCCTCTCCCTGTATCCTTCCCCTACCCCACCATCAGCTCACCCTCACCGGTCTCTCCTTTCATTCTCCCCCCCCCCCCGCCAGGGTAACGCTGCGCTGCAGCGAAGTGACCGTCCCTCTTGCCCCTACATACAGCACCCCCCACCACACCGCCAGGAAAGGGATCGCACCTGGAAGGGGGGAGGGAGGAGTAGGAGGCGGGGGTGGAGGAGAGAGGAGAGAGCCCTGGTGGAGGAGGGGGAGAAAGAGAAGGGGGGGGGTTGGTTGAGAGGAGGAGACACGGGGCGGGGGGTAGCGAGCGGGCGCAGTGATTCTTTTTTGGCGAGATACCCGGCCGCTGGAAGCTGCCCGGCCCCCGGCTCGGAGGGAGAGAGGGAGTTGCTGGTTCCCCGAGCTCCGCTGGGGAGGACGCTCAAGGTATGATTGAGCTGCTGCTGTTCTGCTTACTGTGGTCGCCATGTTTCAGAGTGTGTGTGTGTGTGTGTGTGTTACCCCCTGTCCCTGACAGCGCTCTCTCTCTCTGTTTCAGTCGGTGGGACGTGGGCAGTCACTGGCGATGCTGAGCTATAAAGGGGCCCCCGCTCTCTCTCTATCTGTCCGCAGGTCGCCTTCCCAATCTGCGTCTCTCTCTCTCTCTCTCTCTTTCTCTCCCTGACAGTCGCTGGGGGAGAAATAAACCAGCACATTGCCCTCGGTTCAGCCCCCCCCCGGAGCTAATCCAGTGTCGGGACACCCACCGTTACAGCCATTTATATTGCAGCCGTTTAGAACTGTTGGTGAACTCCATGCATTCAGTAGAATAAGAAGCTGAAAAGACTGATTTGAAATTGTAAATAGGTTGTCTTAAAAATAAATACAACGGTGTATTCGTGTCGTCAACCCTAAAGGCGTGGGGCTTGTTCGCGTGATTTATCAATAATTTTTTTTTCCAGACGTACTGTGTAACATTTTGTGTCTGACTGCAGATTTGTCTACGTGTTACTGCACAGTCCTTTTTATTAAAAAAAGGAGGGAGATCCCTTGGCGTGATTCATTTCTTTTTGGTCAGTAAGATGAGTTGCAGCTTTGACTGTTTGTCGGTTGCCAGCAGTTCTGCAATGCGGTGGGTGTGGTGTGGAGTCAATGGCAGTTTGTAGCCCGCTGCAGTGACAGCACACTCCGGGCCGCATCGTCAATGAGACAGGCTCTCGCCACCACCTCTCACTTCATTTCCCGTAGCAGGCAGAGGAAAGCTGACTTTCACCTCTCACTTCCTCTCGCTGGTAAGTTTCACAACATATGGTAGTCATCAAGAGAAACCTTTTTTAAAAAAAAAAGTGGCCGGGAATCCATCTTTGGAAACTTGCATTGCATTTCAACTTTTGGTTCTGCTTCGTATTTCCGAGGAAGGCTGCATTTCATTACTCTGACGTGCTCTTTATCGTCATTAAGAATGCCTTTTGTTTTAATACGTTCTGGTGTTAGTGCCCTTAATGTATCAGAGAACTACCAGTGATTAATCCAGGTCTGTTCAAAGATGCTGTCGCTCTAACTCAACCTGCTAAATGTAACTTAAAGTAAGTTACATTTCTTTAATTATACACTTTTTAAACCATTGTGAATGCCGAATCTTCACTCTAATTGTCTGGCATCTTCAGTTTAAAGTTTAAGATTGGAACATTTGTGCAAAATGACGTCCGATTTAATTGATGCTGCCACCTTTTGTTGAGTTTAAATCTACCCCTGGAAGTCGAAGCTTAATTTTTCTATACGGTCATGATGGAGTCATCGATCGACTGAAAAGACCTGGTGGCGAATTTGACAGAAGACCGGTTTTGAATTTATTTCAGTACTCAGTTCAAAAGAAGGATTTCAGGAGTTAATTTGTACTTTAAAATTATCTTGAGGGAAAATACTGGGTGCTTTTAATCAATAGAAAATTATTTCAAATGCTTTCTAAGTGAACAGTTACTAGAGTTGTTGCTTTGGAACAATTGTTTGCAAGTCTTTTGTACATTTTGATTTTACTTTAAATTGCCTGACCTTGAAATTTCACTTAAGGATAATGCCTACACAGCAGCAGCAGCTCGTAGAGTATTCATTTAGATTGAGCTGTCTCAGAACATTTTCAGTTTTTTCATATTTTTTTCTTGACAAATAATTGCAAATATTACCCTGCTGTAGAAAGAAGTGAAGCAGCTGCCATGAGTACATCCACCAGAGGCAACATAGCATCTGGCATGATATCTTCCTGTGACCTGGTTACTCATTGTCCTGAAAGATATTCTGTCTGAAGGACATGAAAGATTCAAGACTGAAGCATTTCCTTGTAGTTACCATATGTTATTCACAGGTACATCGCCTATTTAATATAAATGAACCACTTTACATACTTCACTGCCCGGTTTCCATTTTCTGCAATAAAAATTGAATGAATCTTGGGCTACACTTTTACATTGGTCAAATCAAACATAGTTAGAGAGGTGTTAAAAGTAGTAAGTGGCAGCCTAATATTTTAATTAATTTTGAACATTCTATGTGACTGAAATATGAACTAATTTTGATAGTTTTGGAAATGTATGTTGGATATCTTGATTATCTGATGTAAATATGGTGTAAATTTGTGGGTGAAACTGGAAGAACCGTGACACAAAACAAATGTATATTTCATACTTAGAGGGTGGATCTTGTTGCTTTGATATGTAAGTGTTTTTTAAGTGTTTCTGGAGATAATTATTACTATTGAAAAGCTCAGAGACTGCACCTTAGCTACCTGGATGAACAAACAAGCATTACATTTATGCTACTACCTTTAAAGCAGTTGTATTGTTTTAAACATTAAAATTATTTGTGCATGCACTGATAAGTCTCACCAGGAATTGTTTATTTTTTTGACCTGATTCAAATTTATTTCAAGCAGATGTTCTAAAATAGGAGATTGATTGATTGTTTTAATTTTTCAGGTGTCCCTAATTGATGTTCTTAATCTGCGTGCAATGTACCATAGATTCACAGAATTGTCTGTACAAACCAACACTGAATTTCCTTTTTGAAAGTGATTTGTAATGTGTTTTTTTTTGAGACAACAATTTTCTATCTTGTTTTAGCACACAGCTGTTGAGCTTCCAGCATCAAATGACATTCCCTCCAGCAGTGTCTGTCACTTTGTAGCCAGAATTCAGATTCAATACCCTTGAGAGATTTATTCAGCCGATTAAAGTACTTAGTGTGCAACGATTGGTTGTTGCTGAGATCCAAGTCTTGAACAGATGTTGATGGAGCAATGTCAGCCTTAGTGGACATTTTAACCCTACTCTCTGAAATCCAGCCTAGTTGGGGGAAGGGTGCAAATAAAGTAAGTGCTGTGCAAGAAAGCCCTTGGGATCCTGCTCCCTTCCTGTGAGATTGGATTTTAATCTGTTTTCAATGAGAATGTGGGACATCCATTGGAAAACAATGGTGTGTTGTGCATTAAATGTGCAAATCTAGTCTAGACGACTGCAATTTCAGCATGTTGGAGAGTTTCTCATCAAGAAGCTAATTGAGATCTCTTGTTGTATCTTAATAAACTTGTCTCATTTTAACTACTTACCCTGCTCTTACGGGCCTTCTCTTTCCCAGTTCTAGCCCTGTCTCAGCATGCGCCTTTTCTAGAAGAACTTGCTGCTGCGGGATATCCCAGAATTGATTGGGCATTCCTGGTGCAGTCGCTGGTTTTAAAAATGAACTTGCGTACCTGGGCAAGCATTGCTGGAGTTGCCCCTTTCCAAAGACCAGGAAGCCAGCCAATGCCAAAGTTGTCGCTTGAGGCACAGCGGTCTCCGGTGTCTGGAGGAATGCACAGCACTGTAGGAGGAAGATCAGTGCCCTTCTCCAATCTGCCAGCCTAAGTGCTGCCATCTTCTGACACTCCCTGCTTCTCTGCTATTTTACCTACCACCTACCAATGCTAATGCTCTACTCAATCACTATTGCCTGCACCATCTTCCCCCCTCTCGCACTCACTGATCCCAGCACTCTAACACTAACCCTGCATGCGCTCTTGCTGCCTGCTCATTGAGACACCTCCTCACCTGCACCAAAATTAACAGCTATGCCAACCACTTTTGTCTCCCTTATTTGCCTCTTTCTCAAATCAGGAGAAAAATAGCACACAAGCAGGCAGAAATAATCAAGATGGCTGCCTGACATTCACCTCCTCACCCATTATGTGATGAGGACTCTCGCTGAACCACCCTGAACAGTTGGCTGGCTATGTCCAAGTCCCTGGACTGGTATTGTAGGCTGCCCTTGAGTTACTGTGCTGGGACCTTTTTTTGCCTGAAGTTTATCGCTCTTGACTTGAATGAGGACTCCTCATAACCACACCAAGCTTTCTAGCATTGTGTTTGCACTAAAGGGCATGGCAGTACAGCAGGACTGTGACATTAGTATCTGACTGACCAGCAGGGCAGGGGTATCGAACCTTGGTCAAAATGAGTGAGTGCTAATGCAGTAAATGAACAGCAAAAAGCTGGAACTTGGTCCAGTCCATGAGTTGGTTGCATGTCTGTGAGCACAGTGTCATAGCTGCAGCATTACATTGATAGTTACCATTGTGCCCTGAGGTGTGCAGCATTGAATGCAGGATCATCGTACAAGTGGATCAGAGACATGTCACAAGAGTTCTTTAAAGGCTGGCACATGTCAGATTTTAGTGGCTGTGGCGTCCAGGGGCCGGTTCCCATGGAGCATGCCCTGAGATGTTGGTACCTGGAGGTCCTTTGGACTAAGTAGTAAGCTAAAGTCATCTGATACTCTCACTGACTTCCACGTCAAAATTCTCAGCTTCTATTTAGTTCGCAGTGGGCAGTAGGATGGGAAGCTGTGTATTAATCGGGTGAGATGTGCAATTAATAAGGTTTTTAGGCAATTCACTGCACCCAGTGAGAATCTTGCCTTGATGCCTGGAACCTAGTAAAAAGATGCAGCGAGTTGCTGCTGATCTCGCTGGATTTCTTGGGAAGTTCTGCCATGAGTTTTGCCATAGCCAAGTCATTTCTAGCACTGATTGGATTCTGCCTGTTGACTCACCAGGACACTTCTACACGCAGTTGGTGATGATGATGGATTGCTGCTGGTCAGGTAGGGTTGGAAACTGACAAGCTCCATTTAAACGAGGCCTTTAAAATTGCCTGGATGATGGTACAGCATAAAACAAGATAAAATTGAGATTTTATGCTATCTGATACTTCAGTGAGTAGAGTTTTGGATAAACACTATCATCTATTTTTAGTTTGCTTTGAGCACTTATCTCTTCACCACCAGAGCCAACTGCAACTTAAACCTTTTGCAAAATGAAGTCAATGAGGGGTTGATACATTTGGAAATTTTGAGGGACGTGGGAGTATAAGTAAAGCAAGTGTTTAAGGCAACGATCTGAAACATGGCAAGAAGCGGAGTTATTGTATCAGAAATGTTGCTGAAATTGACTTGAATCTTAGAAGTTCTTTTTGAAGGTATTAAACTGTTATTATTCTTTACTGAGTCTCAGTTTGATTAGTTCACTTCTTTGCATTTATAGTATATCCTGCTGTTGCCAGTAAAATATCAGTGGCAGATCTTATTGCAAGTGATACCCAGAGAGAGGGATCCGGTTCGTAAGAGTATAAGTACAAGAGGGTAATCTTGTGATTGTGTAAAATGGATAGCAGTGGCTAGGAAGCCTGTTTTATTTTTCTCTTCATTGAAATGATTGGACTTTTTTTAAAGGTGCTGAGGTTTAAAAGGGACTGCTGACTCATCTCATGTTTAGAGGTTAATTTTGACTGTATTCATATGTGAAATGATTGGCCAATAATTTTGACATGGGCACAATTGCCAAATTAGACACACATTGTACTAATTTTCAGAAATATTTCATTGCTCAAGTTTCTGTTCAAACTCATTTGCTTAACAACAAATGTAAGATTTGTCATAAACAAAATAATCAAGCGGCATTTAAATGCTAGGAAAAATTGCAGTCAAAATATATCTTGATGTGATTTAAGAGGCACAGTTTCTGTGACAAAGCAGAAAATGGCTTTATCTCAACAGTTAAGTATGTCTAATTAGTATATAGTCCACCACCTGTGAGTAACTAGATTTTAAATAACTGAAAATGATTTTAACCAAAACTATACAGCGCTGTTTACTTTTTACACTAGGGTACAGTAATTGGGTTTTTTTAAAAATTGGAGGCTGTTGATATGTACCATTTAATGTCCCCACAGCAAAAGAAAACTTCAAAGACCTTCCCAAAGACCCACAAATGAGTGCAGTTGGTGGTAATTCTGAACAATAATTAATTCACTCTGTTGGCTTGGCCACTTCAGTGAGCAGCGCCAGCTTCTTGTACAATTTGCAAAAAAATTTCTGTTCCTGCTGGGTGTAATTTGAGTAAGAAATTCCTTCATCATCTGTGCTTGTTTGGTTGATTTCAGGTGAATTGCACTTAAAAAATAAAAAAGGCAGTACACCCTAACAAAATTCATTATTTGTTGTAGTCCTTGGTGGGGGTCATTCACATTGCATTGAGGAGAGACTATAGCAGAGACTGTTGAATGACTTTCTTTTAATGGCTAACTAGCTGTTAATGGATAGTTTAATGTTTATTTAATTTAGTTACTCTTGGCATCAGAGCCTTTTTAGCATTTGCATGAATTCACTGAATTGTGAATCAGCAGATATTAAATCAATATTCTTTTTAACATTCCTCTTGACCCAATTTTCTCCTCTTTGACTGCAAGCATGATGTGAGCTCAGGCATGGCTGCACAATTCGACTAACCATTTCACAGAAGAGCATGTCTTCACTTTGTTGTACATTTCTGTGATCAATGATTTCATAGTTGGCCTGTTTCCTGTGCCTCTTCCAGCAGTTTTGTCACATGGTAATGTGTAGGTTTTGGAGATATGGGAGACCTGCTTATTTTCAACAAACCAGTCTGAGCGAAACAAAGAAGAAACAAAGGGATGTAGAAGAAAAAACTGTGTAGAATTTGTAAAAGGAAGTAAGGGCAGAGAAAAAGTGAAGTGAGCTTGAATAAACAACGGGATAGAAATTGATGTGTTCTGTTTTAGGGCATACACTATTTCTGGAGCTCCAAGACCTGGTCCACTATACTTACAAATTGGACTTTTTGGCAGAATAGCTATCAACAATTACTTAGTCCAGCAGCAGTTTGTGGGTATTGGGTGGGAGGGATCAGAGTGAGCAGGGCTTTGGTGCTGGAAAGAAGTCAAAAGGCAAGAGGGGCTCTGTGGGAGGAAACTTATTAAAAATTGGCAACAGTAAAGGAATAATGACCGTGTTAGGAACCTGAGTTCAGAGGTGAATAAACATCAGAGGTACACTCATCCCGGTTGGGAACAGGAAAAGTGGTAGGTCCTACTTGAAATAGCAAGAGAGGTAAGGACTCTTTGAAGCAGAGACAGAGAAAGAGAGACATTCTGGGTAGAACACGGACAAATGGAGTTCATTGTGAATGCGTGATAAGTGATCCAGTGGTCAAAGGGCAGGAAGGTTTTATTGGCCCTATTCAAACACCAACTTTCAATACTGAAACCTCTCTAACCAGTCTTCACCTACATTTTCTAGGCCACTCATGCCATTGGTCTATGATCTTGAGCTTGAGATTGGGATTGGGATTTTGTGAAGATGGCGGGGAGGCTGGAGAAGTAGAATTTTGAGATGATTTAACTTTGCTGAACAATAGATAAATGAAAGAGAAACCTGGTGTATGCAGATTGACCTTATTCTGCCCAGTATGGGAGGAATGGTAGCTAGCCACATGAAAATGCACTGGATCCCCCAACAAACTGAATAAGCAATGCTGTCACAATGAGTTAGCTCGTGAACTGGTGGGTGGGTTAGGTGCATCTTTCAGGAGGAGAGGGTCGAGCACATATCTGTCATCTATTAGAATGGTCAAATGACAGCAAGCTGGTAATACAGTGCCTTCTAAACTGGGAAAGGAAGAAAACATATTCACAAACACAAAATTAGCTGCTGACATTAAAATTATAGAAATAATAAACCTGTAACTTGTACAGGAAACAACTTGCAATTGATATTGTCTTTTGTTTTTGCTGCCAACTGTGCATTTGATCAACAATACGAGTTTGATTTCTATAAGTATTCAATTTCTAAGCCAGATATGGACTGACTTAATGGATTTATTGCTATATGGGTTCACAGCTGGTATGTTTTTTGTTTTGTTTTGCATTTTATTTCTGTGTTGTATTTATGACGGTTCAGGTCTTACACATACATCGTCTTTTGACCTACTTTGCATACCTAGAAATCAGGAAAAGGTGGTACAATTTGATCAGCGAAATCAGTTGCTTAACACGGGGTGACCATATGGGTGAACAAATAATTAATCAAATGAAACTTTAAAACTTCATACAACAAATTTCTTTAGTACAGGGACATTTTGTCTTTTCCTTTTTTCTATCTTGTAGGTAGAGAGATGGATCATATTCTAAACTTGTGATACAGCTACTTTTTTTTTTTTTTGCTTTGTACATTGGATAATAAACTTCTAAATCCGTGGTGGATGACATTCTTGGTCCAAAGCCTCACTGGGGGAGAAACATGGCATTAAGGTTAATGTCAACCTTTGAAACATGGCTTAGTTATAATAATGTCATAGTGAAACAGCAATGCCAAGCTACAGTCATAAAAATTATTTTAATATCTAAAGTCCTGAAAATGTATGATTACACTTCATGTCTAACAAATAATGTAGAATTACATCTAGCATAGAATGAGCTATGACAATTCTGGACATTTTTTGCTTTTAATGGAGAAACTGTGGCTTGAGAAGAAGGTGAAATGATACAGCAGACTCATCTGTAAGTCTGTGACAGCTGGAACTTGAAATTAGAGGTTGCCTGGCTTCTTGGGATTATTAAATGCAATAAAGTACGCAAGGAAGAGTATAACTGGCAGCTGTTAGCTCTTAAGCAAAATGGAGCATGATAAAGACTACATCCTCTTGAAAAGAAAAGGATCTTTTGATTTTTAGTATTGTTGCAGCTTGTGCGTACATGTCCCATTTAAGCAGCATTTATTCTTCACATATGAGTGCCATGTTTTATGTAAAACTTTTTGGAGAATTAATTTGGTGATGACAAATAGAATATGCATATATGGTCTCATGAGATTATTTTATCAGAATAAATTGACTTGAATTTTTAATTGTGTTGGGATTGTCTTTACTTTGGGGAATGCTGTTGATGTGAGTTACAGTTGTTTAGACATATGATTGCCAGAATGACTTTTGAAAAGGCACTGTAGGTGACCTGTGCATCGCTGGCGTTTATTGTTACTCTCTGGTGGTACTTGATAAGGTGACAGTGTATTTTGAACCGTTGCGACGATGGTATTCCCAACTGTTAGGCAGAGAATTGCAGAAGTTTGATCTTTTGATGATGAAGGAACAAATGTATTGTGTAGTCAGGAAGGTTGTGGGGTGGGGGGCACTTAATGGTGATCCTATGTACTTGCTTGCATTTAGGTGGTGGATGTTGTGGGTTCGGGAGATGTTGCTGAATAAGTGTAAGCTCGTTGCACAGTGAATCATGTGGAAGAGTAAATGCCATTGCTGTGGTCTTTCATTGGTGAAAGAAGTGTGTGTGTTACATGCTCCTTAACAGCACAAAGTGAGATGTTGTTCAGGTAGCATTGCAGGAAAATAGGAATTGTTAATAGAGCTAAGTGCTGCAATGATCAGCAGTCGACCCTCTTCTTACCATATGATGGAGGGATGTTGATTAATGGAGCAGTTAAAGATAATTTAAACTTCATATGCTGTCCTTAGCAATTGTTTGTCACTTCCTAGCCTCCAATAGCCACAGACATTTTCCTTTTTTGTTCTGGAATGATTCCAGGCACTCGTTGCAATTTGTGTCGGTTACATTACTGGTGTCCCTTGATGCCACACTCCATCGTATGCAACCCCAACTTTAAGGGCTTAGGACAGTGATGTACTTCTCCAGTCTAGAATTCAACTCTTTCTTTCATTTTTTAATCCATGTTTAGATTAAGGTTGCAATGTGTGTAGTGTAGTGGTCCCAGCAGAACCAAGATCCAGCACTAGTCGAGTGTGTGCTATTTACGGTCATAGAATTATGCAGCACGGAAACAGACCCTTTTGGTCTAACCCGTCCGTGCTAACCAGATAGCCTGGGTTGATCTAGTCCTGCTTGCCACATCCCTCCTGAACCCTTCCTATTCATGTACCCATCCAGACACCTTTTTAAATGTAATTGTACCCACCTCCATCATCTCCTCGCAGCTTGTTCCATACACATACCAACCTCTGCATTAAAAAAGGTTGCCCCTCAGGCGCTTAAATCTTTCCCCTCTCACCTTCTTTTAAACCCTATACCCTCCAGTTTTGGACTCACCTACCCTGGAAAAAGACCTTGGCTATTCACCCTATCCGTGCCCCTTGTGATTTTATAAACCTCCTATAAGATCAACACACAGCCTCTGACACTCCAGGGAAAATAGCCCCAGCCTTTCAGCCTCTCCCTACAGCTAAAACCCCCCCAACCCTGGCAACATCCTTGTAAGTCTTTCAATTTTAACAACATATTGCCTATAGCAGGGAGACCAGAATTGAACACAGTATTACAAATGTGGCCTAACCAATGTCTTGTACAGCTGCAACATGACCTCCCAACTCCTGTATTCAGTGCATTGCTGAACATAGGTAAGCATGAAGCAGCAAAACAAAACCACTGAGAAAATGATCAGTTAGTCACTTCTTGGGGATCTTGATGGAGGGCTATATTTTGGTCACGACAGTAGAAGAATTGCCCTGCTCCTATTTAACTTGTGCCCTGTGGCCTTTTATATTCAGCTGAAAACTAGCTGTAATGTCTCAACTTAGTGATGGCACCTCTGCCTTTCTCTTTATAGCAGATGCTCAGTGAGGTGTTATCCTAAATAACATGCCTAACTCGAGGCATGACTCTTGAAAATTGCAAGACTGAGTGAAATTTATATTTTAATCTTTTAAGTATTAACGTTGTCCCATCACTGTTAGGTTTATTAAACATCAAATTGAAATGCGGACAGCAATTGTCTGTTGCATGCTAGTTCGTGCGTAAGCTTTCTTTCTATTGGATGCTTCTGTCTCCCTCCCCCTCTCCCTAATGAGATCTTAGCCTATAGCCCTCTGGGGCTACAGTGACTTTCATGTTATTTCCTATTTCACACCCAAGAAATGAAGCACATTATTATCTGGTACCTTCAAATAACACTCTACCACCTAATCTAATTTGTGCTGGCAGTCTACTTATCAGCTTCTGGAGCCTTTCTTGTTTTATGGACACCTGACAGCACATTAATTCAGAATGCTGATCAAATGATCTTGGATGCTGTTGGGCTTCTCAAGTGGTGTTGGACCCGCATTCACCTTGAGAAAAATAATGAAGAGCATTACATCTCAATCATGACTTGTGCCTTGTAGATGAACAGACTGTACAGAATGTGGATGTGAGCCGCTCACTACAGATTATTTAATCTGGTGGAACCAAAGAATTTGAGGCAGGCCCAATTAGATTTCTGGTCACCCTCAACCCTGGGTTATGTTGATTGTCGACGGTATGAGTCGAAAAACCGTTGCATGTTTGAGGTGCTGGTTAGATGCTGTCTTTTTGGAGATAGTCATTGCTTCATACTTGTGTGGCACAAATGTTGCCCATCATTTCTCAGCAGATAGGTGAAAGGTCTCCTAATTCTGATTGCATTGTTTTTAATGATTTATGAATGGAGTTGTGTATTGTGTAGCTATCAGAGAGCAGGCTCAGTTCTGATACTATAACCAAAGGAACTTCATTTAAAGCAGCTGAAGACTTGGATCTAGAGGTCCTGCCAATATGTTTTGGAGCTGAATTGAAGGTACTCTAATAACCATAGTCTGACACTCGTGACTCCAGTCAATGGAGAAAATTTCCCCTCCTCTACTGAACTCCATTTTATGAAACTTGTTGCTGCCACATTCAGCAAATGTTGTATTCCTTTTGTGTCTGCTGGAATTCAACTCATACTCATTGTTTGAGCCAAGTCAGTAATACAGTTAGCAGTGAGTGATCCTGGCAGAACCCATGCTGCACATCGGTGAGTAAGTGCCATTTGATAACTGACATCCAGAATAGCTGGTAAACTCCTAATTCATTGGGGTGAATTTGCCTTTGTTTCTAAGGTGAAAATATACCTGACCACTCTTCTAGTTGAATAAAACCAAAATACTGTGGATGCTAAAAATCTCAATTAAAAGCAGAGTGCTGGACAGTTGCTGCCAAATCCACTGGTTTTCTGCAGTGCCTTGTTTTTCGTTTATATTTTCCATTTGCCCTGGCATGTTCCAGAGCTACAGTTGAGTTATTGGAGTCCATAGTCTCTGCCCTCTTAAAACTTGAAAGAGGTATAAATAGACATTTAGTTACAGTAATTTTTTTTAAAAGAAAAATCTTGTCATGAGCATTACCAAGAACGATTTGGGAGTTGGAACACTTTCCCGCAAGAATATTGTGGGATACAAACAGTTGAAGCTGGCTGTTTTAACGTTAAAGCAAATTAGATGAAAGAATATAAAAACCGAAAGAACTGTGGATGTTGTGAATCAGGAACAAAAACAAAGTTGCTGGAAAAGCTCAGCAGGTCTGGCAGCATCTGTGAAGGAAAAATCAGTTAACGTTTCGGGTTCGGTGACCCTTCCTTAGAACTCAGAATATGGTACACATACGTAAATGTGATATAAGTTTTTTTTTTTTTTAAATCTTTGGACCATGTGAATTCTACTGCAGAGGGATCATTTTGTATTTGTCTTTAAAGCACTTAGAAATTCTGTGCATTGTCACATTCCTTTGACCAAAAACATTTTTGCATTGATGTGAAGGTGAAGGGTAATTATACCATTCAGAATACTTTCGAATGGGAGCACAACTAAAATGGTGCTATTTACTATCCTTGTAAAACTGCTGTTGTTTACCAAGCAGCTTCGTTTCAACCCACAAATGGTACCAGTTTAAACTTTCAAGATAGTGAAATTCAAAGTCCATAAACATGGTTATAAAGGCAGAAGAATGGTTTGCTTCGGTGCTTCACACTACACCATAATATTGGGGAAATGAAAACCAATGACCAGCAAAACCTAGACTTGAATTAACAATTGGGCTGAGGCGGTGCATTAGAATAATAGACCCTCAATCACAAAGGTACTTGTATTTTCGCATGAAGACTTTGTTAACTTCTCATTACAGCTTTCAAGCCCCTGCTTTGTGTATTTTGATTTCTTTCTATTTCAGCTCCACACCTCCAGAGAAATTGAGCCTTTTACTTGCCTTTCTGCTTTATTTTCTCCCCCAGGGTATGGAATTATCTTGGTCATGAATTTCGCTGAATCTTTGCAAATGCACCTAGATCATGTTTGTGGTAAGGGACCCAAAATGGACATGCCATCATGGTTTGGTTGTAAATACCTTTATCGTTGCACGGTTGGGTAGGCTCAGTTATTGAAGCTTGACTAACAGTAAGGAACATCCTTGGAAATTAGATACCCATTATGTTTATGTATTAGAATGGCCAGGAATTTATAATTCCAAATTGGTGGTTTCTGTCTAGGCCCGAGCTTGTATCTATGTATCCGTTATTCAGATATTTCACAAATAGTGTTGGTGGCATTTTTACGATATAACTGTTCATTCCCCTCCTGATTTACTGAAGCTGATGTAACTGAGGATATCGGAAAGTTACATGTCAGCCTGCATGTCAGTGCAAAGGATAAGTTAATTTTAATAAGTTACTTTAGCCAAGGAAAGGAAATTTGCTTTGAGAATTTTTATTTCCACCCCTCTCTTCACCTCCAATTTCCCCTATTCCCATAAACTTCTGAAATATGTATTCTTCTCTAATTCTGCTCACAAATCATCAATTTTAATAGTGCCAGTATTGGAGACTGTGTGCATTCAGCTGGTAAGGCCCAAGCTCAAGAATTCTTCCTTTAAACTTTATATCAATGATCAAGATTTTGGTGGTTTTTCCCTAAGATTTTCCTGTTTTGACTGTGTCAAATTTTGCTTTATAAAACTCCATGGAGAGTGCCTCAGGAGATTCATTATGTTAAAGATACACCATATACGCGAAAATGGCAGTTCTTATTTGTTGTTCAACCCATCTTTGTGTATTTGAGTACAGATCCTGCTGAATCAGCTGACAAATACAGTTACTGTAAAGTAATGTTCAGGTCCAGGAATAGATCTTGTGGTGTGTCTGCCTGGTCTATACGTCTCCAACAGATCAGGAAAGAATTTAGTCATATTTTCCTAATTAACTACAGCTTTTATTAAACACACGTGATTCTAAGCATATGTCTACTAAACTGATGGTGAAACTCAACAAAGTCAAAGGGCTTGGAGTGCCTAACTGTCAATGTCCTCAGACTCGGAATTATGTTTTAGTTGCTTAATGAACTATTTACTTAGGAAGGAACAGGATTTTGATTACTTGGAACTATGCCACTTCAATTTTTTTTCATGAGCTGGCATTCATTCTCAATGGAGGCCTTTTTACAAACCAGAAGTTTTAGTGTTTAACCAAAGTAGCTGGATTAACTTGAGTGAAACAACAGAAATTTATATTTATCTGCTTTCAATTCTAATTCTAGTTACAAGTTTTAAAAGCACTGTAGTCATGAAATCTTGATTTTTAAAAATTGAGCATGTTTTCACTGGGAAAATGCAGGTTGAGAGTTGATATGACTGCTCTTCTTGGGATTCGAAAGCTATTAAATAACATGAACCAGGACAAGCTATTTCACCTGGTACTCCGGATCTGTCCCAATCAGTCGAACCAGTCTCCAAAGGGAGGTAAATTCAAAACTAATCATGAAAAGTGATTCAGTGGACAATTGAACTGTCATTGAGCAGGGTCCTGAGTGGGGCAATTTAAGAACTTTGTATTGATTAAATCACATGCAAGTTAGATTTTAGTGAGTAATTTGAGACAGAAGTTGTGATGTAGTAAGTATAGCGTGCCTTGAAAGAAGAGATTTTTGTTTTGACAGTCCGTTCTCAATTTTTTTTCTTGTCATGCCTGGAACTCTAGACTAATTAGTTGTATTTGAATGCTATAGTTAGTCGAACTTTATTGCATCATGCAAATATCAGGATAGTAGAAGTGAAATCAGATTAACCTTCACTACCTGATGATTTCCAGAAATTATTCCATCTAGAAATATTGATTAGTTTTTCTTCAGTTAAAAAGATCTTTCCTCATGTAAGATCATGAGTATTGTGAAAACCCAAGTGAGTTTTTAGTGCTCAAGCATCTACAGAGGAATGATTGCATGTATACATGTCAGTCTAATGATTATTCTTCGAGTTGTACATGTCTTGTTGCAAAACTTCACAGTAAGGGTGAGGGTTTCTCAACCTTACAACTGTTATGTATACTCATTATTTTGTGACTGTATGCATGTTTTAAATTACCAGTGGCTTTAACCTTTTTATTTATCTTTAATATCTATTGTGCAGTGAAGTTCAAAACGAAAGTTGCAGTTTTGCCTTGTGGTACATAATACACAAATTTGATTCATTAATGGATTCTGAAGTGGTCACTTGGTCTGTTCCAATTAAGACCTATTTGATGTCATCTGTGTCATATGAATTTCTTATGAGTAATGAAACAGTCTCTGATCTTTTTGATCAACAACTATGACTATTGGGTTTCAGAAAAATACATGGCTATGACTGCCATTGCTAGGTTGACCTGGTGCTCAATGCACATGTCATAACAGGAAAGATGGTTTCTGCTGCTTTTGCAATATTTCCAGACTACTGAGTGGATGTTTTAAAATGAAGTTTTTCTGGTCCTTATTGTTTGCCATCAGAGTTGACTGCAGAGAAAAGTTGTCATTTCCATCTAAAATGACTAACATTTTTGCTTTGGCTAAGTCCTAACATTCAGCACTGTAAAGGCTTTTTAATATATTTTTTAAGAATCTTGTGAAACCAATTAGTCAGTGGATGCTGAGTATGTCTAGCTTTTTGTTTTCTAGCAGCTGGGATGTTCAGATTTAAAGTCTCCTATTTTCGAAAGTTGGCATTTTGATGTCAATTACTATGTGTTGTTTTCCTGTTGGGGTCCTCATCCTTGAACATGTTCTTGTGGAAGGTATGGTATTTAATCCCTCAGTCTTTTTTTTTTTGTCTGTGGGATTTGGGAATTGTTGGTTATGCCAGCATCTACTCTCCATCTCTAATTGCCCTGGAGAAGATAGTTAGATGCTTTGTTGAGCTACTGCAGTCCATTGAGAAAGCAGACCCAGAGTTGCGTTAGGAAAGGAGTTCCAAAATTTTGACCGGTGTCATTGGAATTAATGAACACTGAAGTGTGTGGCTTGCACATGGCATTTGACGCATGTATCTGCTGTTCATATCATTTTTTTGGGTGGAGGTTGTGGGCCTGGAAGACACTGTCAGAGGAGAGTTGCTGCAGTGTTGGTTGGTTGATTTATTGTCACTTGTACCGAAGTACAGTGAAAAGCTTTCTTTATGAGCGGTACAGCAGATCGTAGTAAGCAAAGGATGTGGGGTGCAATAGGTCTTTGATGTTGGCAGCCTTTCCGTGGCAGTGAGCCATGTAAATGGAGTCCATGGATGGAAGATTGGCTTCCATGATTTTCTGGGCTGTGCACACCACCTTCTGTAGTTTCTTACAGTCCTGGGCAGAGCAGTTGCCAAACCAGGCCGTTATGTACCCCGACAGTATGCTTTCAATGATACATCTGTAGAAGTCAGTGAGGGACCTTTTATGGACGTGTCAAATTTCCAGAGCTGCCTGAGGAAGAGGAGGTGTTGTTGTGGACTCTTGACTATCATATTCACGTGGGAAGTCCAGGACAGGATGTTGGTTATTGTCACTGCGAGGAACATGACACTCTCCACCTTCTGAACCTCGGTTCCGTTGATGTAGATGGGAGTGTGTTCTCCTCCTGTCTTTCTGTATCTTGTGAATGATGCAAACTGTAAGAAGTGGAGGGAGTGAATATTAAAGCTGGTGGCTGGAGTGCCAATGAAATGAGCTCTTTTATTTGTGCTGGATGATGTCAAGCTTCTTGAGTGTTGCCTGGATGGGTGCAGATCAAACAAGTGCAGATTGTTTTATCAAGCTTGTGCCTTGTCGTGGATTTGGTTTGGGGGTGATAGGTGGTGAGGAGTTTGCCGCAAGATTTCTGATCTGCCGTTGTAGCAACAGTCTGGTTCAGTTTTTGAGCATTGGTAACCCCTAGGATGATGATAATGGCGGTTTAAGTGATGATGATGCATTGAATATCAAGGGGTGAAGGTTAGATTCTCACTTGTTGGAGATGGTCATTGCCTGGTTGTTGTGTGGTGCAAAAGTACCTTGTTTAAATGAATTGGCAAGGAAATGATGGTGTTTAGATAGTAGTGAGAAATCTCAGATAATGTAGCCCACCCAAAGCTGTGATGTAGAGTTTTATTTTTAACTGAATAGATTGTTATAGAAGAACTGAAGGCAAATTTGTTTTTTGGAGACCTCCAGTGTCAGAGCGTTTGATATCAATGCTGATCTGATGCAGAGCCCAGTTTGGAAGCTGAAAGCTGCATTGGGATTGGCACTCCACCAACATGCTTACTGAACTGTTCTGCCATGTTCAGACTTTTTAATGAAGGCTTTTCACAAGATACTCTTAACAGATGCCTGTGTGGAAAAAGTGCAGAACTATACTGACATATTTTTGCTCATGATAAATTTGAGTCCTCTGCTTGCCTGGTTGCCCGGTAGTTAAGTAGTCTTAAATTCAAGCTCTTGATTGGGCATACAGATGATGTGGATTGTTCTCCAGATGCCAGCTTTCCTTTTTTCTGATGAGACTGTAGTGAATTTGTTCATAGCATTTTTTTCTTCCCCCTTGTTCTTTAGGGTATTGCAGTAATGTAATAAATGTGAATGGTGCAATATCCCAAAGATTGAATCATGTTGGATAACAACCTTTTTGTGTTCTTCCGTGGGATGTGACTGTTGTTGGCTAGGCCAGTGTCTGTGTGTCTGTGCCTGTGAAGGTGTAGTGTTCTTGAGCCACTGCAGACCATTTGGCCATTTTCAGGTACACCGGCAATGGAAAAGGAGTACCAAGATTTTGACCAAGTGGCAGTGAAGGTATAGTTGTTTCATTCCAAGATAGAACGGCGTGCGAGTTGGAGGGGAGCTTGCAGGCAGTGAGGCTTCCAAGCATATGCTGCCCTCCTCACTGTCTATGTAGTAGAAGTCACATGTTTGGAAAGTGCTGTTGAAGGAGTTTGCTGAGTTATTGCAATGCATTTTGGCATGCAATGTCCATCTATGATAGACACTGCTGCCACTGTGTGTTGGTGATGGGAGTGAACTTTTAAGTTAGTACACAGGGTGCTCACCAAATGGGCTACTTTGGCCGAAATGATGAGCTGCTTGAGTTGGTGGACACACTTATCCAGGTAGATGAGCAGTCTCTGTTTCTTTTTAGTCTTGTGCTATCAGAGTCAAGATAGTTGAAGTGGCAGCATTTTTGTTGGAATCATTTCCTTTATGGTTTTGTACTGTGGATGGTCGAACAGGAACCAGCAACTCGGCAAAATAAAACCCGTGTTTGAGCCCTGTATGAAATATGTGGATGTTTTTCAAAGTGAGGTATTGATGCAAGTTGATAAAGAAATTTGTGGCAAAATCTGGAGGTTTTCATACTTTGTCATGTAAATCTTGGGAATATAGCTATATTTTTGTTTGGGAGCATTAGAATGTTGTGTTGGTTTATGGTTTGTTTTTGCAAATGTTTTCCTAACGGCTTCCCACAACCATATGTACCAAGAAACCGTGAACACAACAGTTCATCCAAACCTATGAAGTGAAATATAAAACAGTATCATATTTTATGGGAAAGTACTTTAATATTTATTTAGGTTTTGATCTACAAACTTCTTTAAAAAGATAAAATATTGAGATGTTTTTTTTTTTGTTTTGCAAGCTCAATTCTTGTGTGTATTCAAGGTGACTGCTACCAGCATTCCTTCAAATGTACAAGTTTGTGAGAGTGATTGAAATTCTGAGACAAAGCTGTTCAAGATGTCTGTGTGTCATGGGATATAAGTGACACTGCATTATTTTTAAACTAACTTTGGGGACTTTGCTAATAATAGTTTAAATTCACTGAGTGTTCCAACTGGACTGTTTGTTTGTTTGTTTGACACTGGATACAATTAACAGTTCAATTTCTTGTTTTTTTTTTAAAAAAACTTGGCATGCTATTTTTCTTGTGTTAATTTGTGACTGAAATTTGTTTCAAAAATAGTTTTGATGACAGTTTGTTTCCTGCAATCTTGTGACATCATGAAACTAAGACTCAGTTCCTGTCAGCAAATTTTGTACTTTCTGGTGCTTTTTTGCAGTGTCATAGTTTGAACACTACAGTATGCAGTGTTTTTTTTTTTTGAAGTCAATCCTACCCTAAGTCCTTCAAAGATATTTTTTCCAATCACCTTTTTGTTTGTGAATTCAGTACTAAATTTTGCAACCTGTTTGAATTGAAAACTCCCAAAAGACCATAGATATGACCTCCCATTTGAGGGGCAAGTTTCTAAAGTAAGCATTTTTATCTTTTAGACTTTGCTTTGATAGGCATCCATATGTTCTATTGATGTCTGAATATTAATTTGGGAAGTGAATTCTAAAAGCTTTACTGATTGTCAGCACCTATTATGGATATGTCCTGTGAAAGCATAGAAATTAGCTTGTTTATTTTGAAAGTGCAATTATTGCATGAAAATGAATCCATCAACATTTTGACAGCATTTCCTTTTTTGACTTTTCTTCAAACTTAATGTTCCCTCCCCCGAAAGATGGGGGAGAGGATTTCTGTTTTCGTGTCTGGAATGAACAGAGCTAGTCCCATGATCTTAGAAGACTCTTTCTTGCAAATCGTATGCATCACTTTGCTATCTTTTAAAATACGTGATTGAAGTAGAGGTATTTCTGCTGCAATGTATGTTTCGTTAATGCAAATTGGCTGAAACAAGATTGATGAACAGTGGATGGTGGTTGGATAATGCGGACTTTCTGCTGTATAGGTATAGTGATTTCCCTATGACGAGATTTTCTATGGCGATTTTTCTATAGTGTGAGGTCACACAAGAATGCAACTATCGCTTTATAGGAGAAATACCTGTATCTTCGTTGATTTGATGCCAGTATCTTTGAGTTGGATGCTGTGGGTTCAAGCCTCACTAAACTTGCACATATTGCCTACATTGGTTGCACTTCACTGCAGTGCTGACAGAATATTGCATTACCAAGCTGTTTGTCTTTTAGTGGAGATACTGAAATAAGCCCTTGCCCCCTCAAGTGTGTATAAAAGACCTTATAGTGCTGTTTTGAAGAGAAGGGTTATTTGTGCCAATGCCTTATAGAAAAGGTAGAGATTTACTTAGGTGGTTATGGCAAATAATGATTTGCTAAATACTAAATAAATATGGCATGATGGCTCAATGGTTAGCATTGCTGCCTCACAGTGCCAGGGATCCGGGTCCGATTCCAATTCTGGCCTCGGGCGTCTGTCTGTGTGGAGTTTGCATATTCTCCCCATGTCCGCATGGGCTTCCTCCTAGGTGTCCAGATTTCTTCCCAGAGTCCAAAGATGTGCATCTTAGCTGAGTTGGCTATGCTAAGTTACCCAATGTGTCCAGGGCTGTGCCGGCTAGGTGGGTTAGCCATGGAAGATGGGGTGGAATGCTGTTTGGAGCGGTGTCATGGACCCAGTGGGTTGAATGGTCTGCTTCCACACTGTGTAGGGGTTCTACGATTCTAGTCGATTTTCATCTGCAAAGTAAGGACAGATTTATTGAGTTGATATGGAAATAAACCAGATGGGAGCACAAGTCCGAAGCACAGCTATGATATGCCAAATCTCCGTCCCCATAGAACATGACTCGGCTTTGGGATTCAAGTTCTTTTCATTAGGAATCTAGATTAATCTCCATGTCTTTATTGCCTCTTAATTATATGTTGTCAGCCTCCTCTTGGAGATGTTGTACTTAATGCATTTTCTGACAAGAGGTTTCAACGCAGCTTGGCTAGCAGCGATCATTGCTCCAAAAAACAAAAACCGGTTTAAACGTAACTTTGAGGCGAACACATGCAATGGAGTTAGACTGGCCTTGCAGTGCAGTGTTGAAGTATGGTACATTGTCAGAGATGCCATCTTTTAACTGAGCAATCAAAGTGAAACACGATTAGGTGTGCATTCAAAGAAAAGCTGAGCCCTGGCCAACGTTTATCTGATAACCATCACAATCAGAAAATGAATCAACTATATTTATTCTTTTGTTTGAGGAATTTTGTGATGTGCAAAAAGGCTGTCCTATCTGCCTGTATAATCATCAGCTATAGGTTATTACATGTACTGCTTCTCAGTCATGGTAAGGTGCACTATAAGCGCATGATATATTTAAAAAGTCCTCTTTTATGTAGTAACACTTTAACATCTATATTCTTACAGAACGTTTCTTTTCTCCAGGATGGGACAGAATTGAATGCAATGCAGTGAATCCTGCTGAAGAGTAACCCCAACTGCTAGAATAGCCTTTATTTTTCAGTCTTTGCATTTTTCCAAAATCCACTTTTGGAGGATCAAGTCCCTTTTGGGCATCTTCTGTTGCTTAGCAACACTACAATATTGCCTTATCTTCGAGAAGGCAACGTGCTTCTGCAGTTGATAGATTTGGATTAATTATGTTGGCTGGCCCATGACTGGCTAGCGGTGTCGTGTTTGAGAGGATTTTGCACATTTTGCTTCATTCAATTTGTTACTTGTCTCAAAACAACTTTCCTCCAATTTATTGCCATGTTGTACATTAATTAAATTCCTGTCCTATTTTCTTCAAAACAGGAAATTAATCCTGTTTAAGATAGGTCTCTGTCTCATTTTACGGAAGTTTTCCGAGCTATGATTTGTTTGATTGAACAGATCAGTAAATGAGTCATTTGTTGCACTGTACCTACTGTTCTAAGGAGATCACATTCTTGCCAAAGCATTTTACATGAAATAACACTGCTTTTAATAAGATAAGATATTGGGCTTGGCTTAAATCAAACTGCATACATTTCTGTGCCATTTTTCGATAGTTTTTTTATTTTTTTGCTTATGCTCATTAACCGAGTGCCATTCACAACTCCGTGTGCTTCAAAGCACCTTACAGCAGGAGACATTCTTTTTGAAATGTAGCCTGCCTTGTATTTTAGGAAACACGGGAGCCAGTTTATGAAACAAAATGAACTGATGAGCTGCGGGTTGCTAACCCAGTGTTATAACTTCAACACTGGCACTTGTGTTTGTAGTAAGATATTAATGTTTACATTAAACTTTTTTTAAGAATAGTGGTTTGTGTTTGACTCAAATAAATCTCTCGTAGCCTTGGAGCACAACCTTTTTTTTTTGAAGATAAACTCTTCACTGGGTATTTTTTTGCTAACATCCTTTCCATTTGTCAACCTAGTGTTATGGTTTGTATTTCCTCTTCACACTGTTCAACACAGAGTTCAAAATGACCTATTCTTAACCCATGATATACTCCATCTTCAAAATCTAATTGCAAACTCAAGATTTTGGTCAGATGGCCCAAAATGTATAACATCGATGCTATAAAAATGTAAACTTATATTTAATCATTCAGTATGGGACATGAGAGAGCACTTTGCAGGCTCTTTAAGAGTGTTCATTGCTGCAGAGTTAGGGCTACAGCAACCATTTTGCATCTAGTAAGGTTCAACAAACAGTTGTGAAATTTGTTTTCATTGTTAATTATGGGATAAGTATTAGTTATTGGCAAAATTTCACACCTAATAATCAAAATAATTTTAATGGGATCTTTTGTGTCTACTTTGGAAGGCAGTCAAGGTTTTATGTCTCATCCAAACAATGCCAACTCTGATGGTGTATCACTCCCTCTGCACTATTATGAAGTGTCTTCTGAAGTTTCTGGATCGATGGAACCTGAAACTCCAACTTTCTGACTGAGTTAGGAACGCTACCACTGAACCAAAGTGTACCATGGAAGTTCTGTTTAGTGGGTTCAATTGAAATTTACATTCTGACAGAATCACCGAGAAATCCAACTGGAGATTCAGAAGGAATTCTTTAACCAAATAATGATGAGAATGTGGAATCTATGACCTTAAGGAGTGGTTGAAACAAACTGCACAAAAACGTATTTAAAAGGGAAGTAGACAATCATATGAGGGAAGAGAAAAAACAAAGTATCGATTGCAACAAAACCACATGTGTAGGCTTGTTGGGCTGAAGGATCTCCTTGTTTCTGTATATCCTGTGTAATTCTAGCTGTAAACCCTGTACTGCTTTGTTCCCCAATTTCAATTTCTCCTTTGTTGAATTGTAATTCAACATGTTGTTCTTAAATCTTTCCTTCAGTACCACGAAATGGAAATTACTCTGCACTCCTCTTCCAATGTCAAATATAACTTTTATGATATAGTGGGGCAGCATGGTGCCTCTGTGGTCAGCACTGCTGTTCCACAGTGCCAGGGACCCAAGTTCGATTCCAGCCTCCGGCGACCGTCTGTGTGGAGTTTGTACATTCTCCCTGTGTCTGTGTGGGTTTCCTCCCACAGTCCAAAAATGTGCAGGTTAGGTGGATTGGCCGTGGGAAATGCAGGGCGATGGGGATAAGGTCGGGCTTGGGTCTGGGTGGGATGCTTTCCGGAGGTTCGGTGTGGACTCAATGGGCCAAATGGCCTGTTTCCACGTTCTAGGGATTCCATTATTCTGTGAAAATAGTAACATGATGAGCTTTTTGTTTTTCCAAATTCACCTATGAAAGATCTGCGCACAGCTTTGTTCTTCCGGTAATGGATTATGCCTGAAACATTTTGAACGTTTGTTATTCACTCGTGGGATATAGGTATCGCCTTTTTTGCTCATTCCCAGTCACTCTTGAGAGGGTGGTGGTGAGCTAAATTACACAAAAACAAAATGTTAGGGTGTTACAGATCTGTTACTCATAATGGATGTAATTAATGCACTATCTAATTAAGAAGGAAACATTTTGTAGGTAAGTATGCTGCTCACCACTGAAGTTTGTTGTCCTATTAGATGTAAAAGTTTCCTCCGTACCAATGCAGAGTCTTCAGTCTGATAGGTCTACTATATAGACATTTGCATGATTCTCCTTGCAATGAAATGGATGCCATTCCTCATTCCTAATTCCTTTAGTAATATTGCAGTATTGTTGACCATGCCATTGGAAGAGGAGTGCAGAGTAATTTCCATTTCGTGGTACTGAAGGAAAGATTTAAGAACAACATGTTGAATTACAATTCAACAAAGGAGAAATTGAAATTGGGGAACAAAGCAGTACAGGGTTTACAGCTAGAATTACACAGGATATACAGAAACAAGGAGATCCTTCAGCCCAACAAGCCTACACATGTGGTTTTGTTGCAATCGATACTTTGTTTTTTCTCTTCCCTCATATGATTGTCTACTTCCCTTTTAAATACGTTTTTGTGCAGTTTGTTTCAACCACTCCTTAAGGTCATAGATTCCACATTCTCATCATTATTTGGTTAAAGAATTCCTTCTGAATCTCCAGTTGGATTTCTCGGTGATTCTGTCAGAATGTAAAAACTGAAAAACTGTGCTTCTGGCCTGACTGTCCTGGATGCAATTTCTAAAAGGAGGTTGTTGTCAGTTTTCGTGGCAATACTTAAATAGTTAAGACCCCATGTCCTTATGTACATGTGAGGATATTTTGTCGAATTATGCCTGATTTCTTTTGTATTTCCATTCATTATAGATGGAATTTTGTGCAATAGAATTGATTAACTTACAGTAGACCATCCTTTCATTGCCTCTGACATTTTAAGAGATGGCAAACTCTTCCAAAACACTGGTGAAATCATTTCATTGTTATTAAAAAGAATTGATGAAAAGCTGTATCGTGTAATGTTAAACCAAATTTGTACATGTATGGATTGTATCTCCCAGACAATTTCATCTTCTGTATTATAGAAAAACCCCCTTATCAAATTTCTTTTGATAAGCAGTTCTTATTTCTCATTTGAGAAATGAATGAATCTTCCTAATCAAAGATTACATCCGTGTGATAGTTGAGTTGAGAATTTTCTTTTTGGAATTTAATTGAATTAAATTTACCTTTGCTAACTCATTGCTGTCTGTGTGCATTTTAGTTTAAGGAGTAGTTATGGTGTCATTGTGAGTTGTATGGAAGAGGGTTGCAGCATCACCACTTGAGTGACTTAAAATATTTAACTAGATAGTTTTCTGCTAAACATTTGAAATTCTTCATGCTGTGACTTCTGGTTGTCAAGTGATGACTACCTTTACTAAATGAGAATTCTGAGAATTGTCCTTGCTTTGGTTATGTATCTTTAATCTGATGCTTTAGCTTGATGGCTTTAAACAAGTCTGCTATTTAAGCGCATCCATGTATCTCGCTTTCCATTGCAAGTATGGGCTCTTAAAAATGTTATATTTCAGGGTTTCCTTTCTAACAATGATCCCATGTGGGGGGACTATTTGTCTATGTAGCAATAATACTGAAATTACATGCAAAAGTGATAAAGCTTAGTAAATCACCAATGTCTAAGGTGAATATGTGGAAATGCTGAAGTGTTTTTCTTGCAGTTTATAATTGTTCACTTCGTTATTACAGTCTGATAGGCTTTGTTTTTTTTTTTTTGAGGCCCAAAAACAGCTTGGTGGTGTTTGAAACTGTTAGACAAACAGCTGCTATTTCTTTCCCAGCGAGATGTTTTCTCTATTTCTTTTCATGTGGACCATGGAAAACTGTCAGCTGTCTGCATCATCCTTAGTTGAGAAAACATTTGGTAAAAGCTGACAAATGATGGAATTATACAAATATTCTGTGCACCTTTTTCAAGAAAAAGGATATGTTGCTTTGCTGCCTTAATATTAAACATTTTTTTGTATAACTTTGTCAATATTTCCTGTATTTGTGAGGAATGTATAGATTAATTCTGTTGGAAGATCTACTGGAATTTTTCAATAATGTACTTGCTAGAGTTGATATGGGGAGCCAGTGAATGTGGTTTACTTGGACTTTTAGGCTTTTGATAAAGTCCCACATAGATTAGCATGTAAAGTTTAAAGCGTGTGGGATTGGGGGGGTAATGTACAGATGTGGAGAGAGAATCCATTGGTAGACAGAAAATAAGGAGTAGAAGTAAAAGGGACTTTTCCAAGTGGCAGTGTCTAATAGAGTGCTACAGGAATCAGTGCTTGGACCCCAGCTATTCTCAACGTATGTTTTCAGTTCTTACATTTAAATTTTTAATATAATATGTCGAAGTTTGCAGATGATACAGAGCTGGGTGGAAGGGTGAACTGTGAGGAGGCTGGAGAGATGTTTCAGTATGATTTGGACAAATTGAATGAGTGGGCACATGCACGGCACAGGAAGTATAATGTGAACAAGTGTAAGATTATCCACTCTGGTAGCGAAAATAGGAAGCTTGATTATTTAGATGAATGGAAATAGATTGGGAAAAGGGTAGTGTAACGACACCTGATGGATGTTCCTGTACACCAACTGCTGAAAGTAAATGTGAAGGTGTAGCAGGCAATGAAGAAGGCAAATGGCATGTTGGTCTTCATAGTGAGAGGATTTGAGTACAGGAGCAGGGATGTCTTGCTACATTTATACAGGGTCTAGGTTAGATCGTACCTGGATCGTACTCTGCACTGGCATGGATCAAGAATTGACTGACTGCCAGAAGACTGCCAGAGAGTACGGGTAAAGGAGTCTTTAACAGGATGGCAGCTGGTGACTAATAGATTTCCGCAGGGATCAGTGTTGGGACCACAACTATTCACATAATACATTAGCAATCTGGACAAAGGAACTGTGAGGGCATTGTTGCCAAGTTTATGGATGACACAGATATGTGGAGGAACTGGAAGTGTTGTGGAAGAGGAGAGGGTGCAGAACGACTTGGACAAGCTAGGCAAGCAGGCAAAAAAGTGGCAGATGTAATAAAATGTGGGAAACTGAGAGGTTATGCACTTTGGTAGGAAGAATAGAGGCATAGACTATTTTCTAAATGGAGAAGTGGTTTAGATTTCTGAAGTCTAAAGGGATTGGGGAGTCCTAGTCAGGATTCTCTGAAGGTTAACATGAAGGTTCAATTGGCAGTTAATTTTCACCAGTAGGATAGACGAGGACCTGAGGGCATCGACTCAGTGAAGCAACAACCCTTAAGAGCTGAGATGAGGGGGAATTTCTTCAGCCAGAAGGTGGTGAATTTGTGGAACTCATTGCCACAGAAGGCTGCGGAGGCCAAATCATTGAGTGTCTTTTAAGACAGAAATAGGTACAAAAACAGAAGTTGCTGGGAATATCTAGAACTGTTTCGGGGCTGGTGACCATTCCTCAGAACTCCGGGTCGCTGGAGCTGAAACGTTAACTCTGATTTTTTCGTGTAGATACTGCCAGACCTGTTGGGCTTTTCCAGCAACTTCTGTTTTTATTCCTGATTTACATCATCTGTAACTCTTACGGTTTTTAATTAGAGCTAGGTTCTTTGTTTGTTAGTAAAGGGATCAAGGTTCAAGGGGAGAAGACAGGCAAATGGGATGGAGAAACCTATCAACCATGATCCAATGGCAGAGGAGACTCGAAGGGCCAAATGGCCTAATTCTACTCCTATATCTCATGATATTTTGGTCCTTATCTGAGCAGGGATGCTCTGGCTATGTAGGGAGTGTAACAAAGGCATTGTAGACTGATTCCTGGGATGGCAGGACTGATGAAGAGAGATTAGATTAGTTACGCTTGTGTTCGGTGAAGGTTAGAAGAATCAAGGGTGAAGTCGCTGAGTCCTATAAAATTCCACCATGACTAGACAGAGTAAAAACGGGAAGGAAGTTCCCAATGACAGTTGAGTCTAGAACCAGGGGTCACAATCTAAGGGTACAGGGTAGGCCATTTAGGACTAGGATGAGGAGGAATTTCTTCCACCAGAGAGTGGTGAGCGTGTGGAATTCTCTGCCCCAGAACATGGTTGAGGCCAAAACATTGAATGTTTTCAAGAAGATAGATTTAGGTGTCAGGGCTTTGGGGATAACAGGATATAGGGAGAGAGCAGTCACAGGTTATTGAATTGGTTGAACAGCCATGATTATTTTGAAAAGCAGTACGTGCTGAAAGGGCTGAATGGCCTACTTCCTGCTACTGTTTTCTGTGTGTTCTTGTGTAGTCGTTCATTTGTGCTATCTTTGCATACAGGAAGCAAAATGACAAGATTTTCCCTGCACTGTGCAGTGAGATCGTACATTGTATCATGAAATCCTCCCATGTGCGCAAATTGTCCATACTCCTTCCATCAACTGCTTCAGCTTTGTATCTTGTAATAACTATAATCCAGTGATAATGTATGTTAGCTGTGGCTCAGTTGGTAGAATTCTTGCATCTGAGTCAAAAGGTTGCAGATTCAAATCCCACACCAGGACTTGACCGAAATGAATGCTGATACCTGCCCAGTCCTGAGGAAGGAGCTGTCTTTCAGATGAGGAGTTGATTGAGGACTTGTCTGTCCTCTCAGCTGGATATAAAATTTCCCATAGCACTGTTTTGAACAAAAGCAAGAAAGTTAACCCTGGATTCCTGGTGAATATTTATCCCACAATTGCAGTGCTGTCTGGGGAAGCTTGGTGTGTGGAAATTATTGCAATATGCATCATTGGCTGTTGATATATGCAGGGATGGCACAAAACATTTGCATTTTATATTTGCATTTTCTATTTGACTGATTTGTACACGAAAATAACTGTTGTAGATGGTCAGTTAGTAAATGTGTCACCATAGTAATGCATACATTTTTTAAAATAGAATAAAATGAACAGTTATTTTAAGTTAAAATGTCAGACTTTGTTTGCTGCCTAAAATGCACAACTCTATCATGATGAAAGTAATTCCACCTTCAAACAAAAGGAGCTCGGAAGTACATGAAGCTGGTGCATCTTTAACATGTTGTATAAAAAGCACTATTATTTAATCATTTGAACAGTCATTAGGCCTTGTGATCCTGCTGTGCCACTCAGTAACATATTGGTGGATCTGATGGTGGCCATACCTCTATTTTTGTCCTTGTTAGTGGGAAGCCTGTCTAGCTCAGCCTGCGGTATGTTCAATACGCCACCCACTTGCTTACAGGAATAGAGAATTCCAAGCACTGATGACGACTGTGTCAGTAGAGATTCCTCTTTATCTCTGACTTAAACAGGAGCCCCATTGTTTTCAAACTGTGTCCCCTAGTTCTGAAACTCCCTGCGAGAGAAAACAATCCCTAAGCATCTTGCCTGTTTAAATCCTCTTGAGATCTTCCATGTATACATAAGATCGCCTCTTCCATATAATCCTTACAATGCAGAAAGGCCATTCGAGCCATTGAGTCCACACTGAGTCCCCAGAGAACATCTCACCCAGACCCAGCCTGCCATTCTTTCCCCGTAACCCCACATTTTTACCATGTTGAATGCACCTTGCCCTCCCATCCCTGGACATTATGGGGAAATTTAGCATGGCCAGTCCACCTAACACTCTCACTTTTTGGACTGAGGGGAAACTGGAGCATCCGAAGGAAACTCGCGTAGAAAGGGGGCGAATGTGCAAACTCCACAAAGACCGTCACCTGAGGCTAAAATGGAACCTGGGTCTGGGATGCTAACTGCTGAGCCATTGTACCACCCATGGTTTTCTGCAGAAGCGTATTGAGTACAGGCCCAACTTGCTCAACCTTACATCCGTAAGAGAATCCTTTGTCCCAGAATGAGCCACCTAAACCTTCTCTCAACTCATGTAGCTTTTTAAAACTTTGTGCAGCGGATGTGGGCTTTGTTGGCACAGCCAGTATTTATCTATTGCCCATCTCGAATTGCCTGGAGAAGGTGATGGTGATCTGCCTTCTTGAGCTGTTGCAGTCCTTGGAAGATGGAGACGCCCACGGTGCTGTTAGGAAAGGACTCCCAGACAGTCTAGGGCAGCACGTGCGTGGAAAGACTACTATCAGCCAGTTCCTATATTGCTGTTCCTTCACTGTAACTGGGTTAAAATGCCGAACAGCATTTGCGGATGTGTCTGCACCCCTTGGATTGCAATAATTTTAAGATGCAGCTCACCCTTACCTTTTTTTGTGAGGGCAATTAGGGACAAGCAATAACTGCTGGCCTAGCCACTGACCACCCCCATATCTAATGAACTGCTATACGTGTATATTATTTTATTTTGTGTTTGATTCATATATGACCCCTCTACTGCAGCATTCTGCAGTCTCTCTTTCCATTTAAATAACTTTCACTTCTTTCAAACATGCATCTGAAATTGTTTGGCTAGAGACTCTGATCATTGAAGAATATGCAGCCCATTGCAATAACAAGTTATTTTTTCAAACACTGTGTGGAACTTGGGTTTTAATTTTTGTTATAGCTATGTATCAGGGCCGATGAAGTGTATTGAATTCGGTAACCAAGCTGCAGAATCATTTAAATGCAATGTTCTTGTGGTGCACTTCTGTTACGTTAGTGACACCAAGGCTCTGGGGAAGGTCCTTTTCCGTATGGGAAGAACTTTTGCTACTAATATTTGAATGTTTCAGAGCTGCATTCCCTTTTGGTTTGTAGTTAATGGAGATATTTGTACACTTGTACATCTTTTGAGAAGTGCTGGCAATTTTCTAACTGAGGGACATGATTTCCTTTGTTGCAAGTTAAATGAGACTTAACTGGAGCGTGAATGTTATACCGCTGTAGGGAAATCTTCTGTGGTTAGTGCAGAATATTGTTCATAACCTGCTGATGCTACCACCCAATTATGTGTAAGTGCAGCTCCGTTCTAAGAACCTAAATGTTAGATGTTAGATGTCAACCTCTTATAGTGACCTGCATAAATAGCAACAAGTTTTTTGAAACAGGCAGTGACTTATTTTTAGGACATTAATTTTAATTCGACATGGAACTGTAATACATACATGATAAATCATGTAGTATAACAAAATAAATGGAAGAATATTTACTGTCCTGCAAATTTGCTGTTTTTGACAGTAACCTTTCTGTAGTAAGGGGCCATCTGTATCTAGAATAACTTAAACAAATTATTTAAAAAAAAAAAGTACTTAGAATTAAGATTGGAAGTCAAGTTTACATTTCATATCAGAATCTAGTTTAACTCCCTGCTTTGGGTGCAGTGTGAGCAAAAATGATGTACTCATGAAGTTAATAGCTGTAGGCTTTGATGAGCTTGTCTCTGCTGACATGTTGCCATCTTAGCTCAATTCAACTGTTTTGCTTAATTAGGGCCAGCAGTGGGAAAGGTCAATTGGCCATAAGCTCCTCAATTGCCATCTTGGTTGAAGGGTCATCCTGCCACAGCAAATGGCATGATGTTGGGACATGCCAACTTGTGCCCACGACTTGTTCTACCAATTTATATAGAATAGGAAGGTCCTTTTAGAGTGGTGGGGATATGTACCTTCACTCAACATTTGTTCCAGCTCTTCGAGCACTATGGGATATAACTGGATGTTGCAGGGTCCTGTGATTTGGCAAGGCCTGTTTTCTTTAGTGCGAGGGTTGTTTGAGTAGCATTTCAATTACTGTACTTGGGCTTTTAAATTCAGCATAATGAAGGCTGTTGCCTTACTCTTCTTCAGCAGATAAAGTTTGTGCTGGTGTGTTTCAACTCTCTAACGGCCATGACGCATGCTTTGATACTTCCCAAATTGTTTCTCAGCAGCAGAATTAAAGTGGCACTGCTATTTGTTAGAGACAAAAAAAAACTGGTAGAGGCTGGAATCCAAGGTAGACAAACAGGCAGAAAGAACACAGCAAGCCAGGCAGCATCTGGAGGAAAGGAGAAGCTAATGTTATGGATATTACCCTTCTTCAGGCCTGTTTGTTACTGAGAGCCTTCTGAGATTCCGGGGTTACCTGCTGCCTGATCGTGAGCTAGCTCTGTGCTTGTTTGCAATGTGCTTGATCCTTCTGTGGCTTTCTTGCCTTGTTTGCTTTTTAGGCGGTCTCCTACCACGGGCTCTGGTGACAGTCTAGACTGACTGGCATAGCTATGAGAAATAGTAACCGTGCACTGACTCCCAGCATACTTGGACTAAAGTAATTACAGGAACCTGAACAGAACAAATACCTCCAATGGGCAAGTAAATCAGCCTCATTCCAATCGCTGAGCATGTTGAAGTAGGAGGAGACAGGATCTCAAAAGATTAGAATAGAAACCAGTATCAGCAGCCTGAACATTGAGAAGAGGTTAAGCCAACTTGGCTTTGGGCCACTGCCACTGGATGCTGCATTGCAGATGGTCGTAGATTAGTTCATGCTCCATTCGCTGCAGTAATATGAAGTTAACATTCATCACTGCACAGATATGCATGATGACTTCTCCACATTGATTTGCAGGAAATTTGTGTGGTCTGATGTTCACAGAAATTTTACGTTCACGTAGCATTTTCTTTTTACAGACAATTTAATCAACCTGTTCAGATGTGCTATGACAAAAGCAGGTCTTGCACCCAGGCCTTCTGGCTCAAGGGTAGGGACACTACCAGTGTGTACCACAAGAATCTTCCTTTATTTATATACTGACTTAATAAGATGCAAGTCCTAGGACCCTGCAGCTGCTGAAGAATGCAGACTTGCCTTTCCCCTGTGATCATTTTCTACTCCATGCTTTGTTTTTGTGTAAAATTTAATGCATCCAGTGGAAATGGCTTGTGAAATCTGCTGCAGCAGCTGTATGTGTGCAGGCACTACCATTGGATTAAATAAACAACACAAATACTGGCTGCTGACAGCTACAACTACTTTGGTATCACCTAGAGAAAGTAAAGATACAAATTGTTTTTTGAGAAAGTGAGCTCCATGATCCCCTTAACTTTTAGATCAGTGCAATATCAGGCAACAAGGTAAATCATTGGATATTGGCTTGAGTGTATTTGGACACCTTCTGGTGGTGAAGGGTGATCCTAAGGCATCAGTATTTATTATGGACCAGACCAGATCCCCTCAAAATATTTTAAGAATGTAGCCGAAACCCTAACTTTTTCTTATTTTTAAAGACAAATGTAAATTGCTGTGTTACAAGTGCAAATTGACTGGTCAAACTACTTGATGTTAAGCAAAACACAATTTATTCAAACCTTATAGTTAAAATATAACCAAAGAAAGAGGAAAACTTAACAGAACAATAGATACAATGACTATTATGAATTTACTGTTCCAATACAATAACATCCCATAAACACACCCTTTGGCAAAAAGACAAACTCGGAAAAATAGATTTGTCCCACAGGCAACCCAGCAGCAGAGAGAAACCCCAGCTTCTAGCTGTAACCGAGAGAAGAAAAAGATAGCTTCTACTTCTTCAAAACTCCTAGCAGCTTCTGCCCTGGTCAGACTTCAACAGAAACTGCTTAAAGCTAATCCAAAAACTAAAAAAGAAAATCTAGTAATCCTGGTCTGTGACAGCTGGCCATACCCCTTCAGGCTGCCTCTATTGTTCCAAATGTAAAAAGAAACAAGGCCTCACCAGCTGTGTACCGGTGCTTCAAGTAGACAGCTTGACACCTCTGTCTTAAAACCTCTCCATCTTTCTTTTTAAAAAAAAAGAACCAGGACAAAATAATCTCTTAAAGCTACACCACCATCATCACAGTTCAAACTTAATTGTGTTGTCTCATGAAATATTTCTGGAATCCTTTGTCTGCAAAGGTCTGTTGTGTTTTTGTTTTGTTTATTTTGAATAGCCTCCTATTGTAGCCCAAATACGTCACTGAATGGAGCATGCAGGGTGGATCCTCTGTTTCAAGGACCGTAAGGATGTCTCGTGATGTCTTATTATGGAATAAACACTGATTAGCCTAGATTCATTCAACTCCTGTGTGGCTCACTGCCATGTTTCCTTTCAATACCCTGCACTGATTAATGTAACATGACCGTAGTCTTGTTGAACAATAGAGCTGCTCTTCATTCTCCCCGTTATGACTCAAGATTACATGCTAGTCTTTGAAATCGGTCATGAGGTGGGGGCTGATCTTAATCAAAATCACCTTGAGTTCCTGGTGGGGATGGGGGGTAGCATGGACTGATTTGAACTGCATGCTTTACAGTCTGCAAATAGTGACTCTAAGATGGCCAAGGTAGAATTGCCCCCAACAGGAGGTCGTTGGACCTAAAACGTTACCTGATTTCTGTCCAGAGGTGCTGCCAGAAATGCTGAACTTTTCCAGCAATTTCTGTTTTTGTTTCTGATTTACAGCATCTGCAGCTCTTCTGGTTTGTCAAATTAGCAGAACGAGCAATAGTTCTGAACCTCATTTTGTTGCATGCTGTTTTTCCTAAGTTTGTATTCCTATCTTCGCTGATGATGTGGAGGTGCCAGTGTTGGACTGGGGTGGACAAAATCAGAAGCCACCAACATCAGGTGCGAAATATCCACCATATTTTCCTTGTTTCCAGTGGTAAGCTGTGGTACTTTAAAGGAACTCCCGGCTGAGCAATTCTTTGGAGTTGCTTGTACTGTGTTGCTTTTGTGTTGGCAAGCATTTGTAAATAGGGATTTCTGCTGCATTTTTATAAGGTGATGGCAGCCTTAATGCTGTATCCTAACACTCGTGTCAATTTTAGAACCTAAATCTGTTGATATGCAAGTAACATTTTTTGTGGGATCGAATGTGGATCAAGTAAAGAGATCTGACAATACAGTGTCTGAATTTACAGTTTAGTAAGAAGTATTGTCAAAAAAGTATATTACTATTTTAAGATTTAATGATTACTTTCAATAAGTAATATTAGAAGATACTTGTGTTTAATAGCTGCAGTTCAGTAGGCTAATGCTGGGACTGTCTTAGTAGGAGCAGTTGAGTTATACTCATTGAAGTTTAGAAGAATGAGAGGCAACCTTATTGAAACTTACAAGATGCTTGGGGAATTGACAGGATAGATGTGGAGGGACTGTTTCCCCTTGTGGAAAAGTCTCTAGGACCAGAGGACCCAATCACAGAACAAAGGGTTCCCCTTTTAACACAGATGAGGAGGAAGTTCTTCACTGACAGTAGTGAATTGGTGGAGTTGTTTGCCACGGAGGGCTGTAGAGGGTGAATCATTGGGTGTATTTAAGGCTGAGAGGCATTATTAATCAATAAGGGAATGAAGTGTTATGGTGAAAGGCAGCAATGTGGAATTCAAGGTAATCAGATCAGCTGTGATCTCGTTAAATGGTGCAGCAGATATGATGGGCCAAATGGCCGCCTTCTGACCCTTAAACACTAAGTTAACAGATTATTTATAACTTGAATTCATGATCCAATATTTACAGGAGAAATTAGATGCTTTAAGCATGAGGCCCAAAAAAAAGTTTCCAATCTTGAGGGGAGGCAATGGCCCAATGGTATTAGGCAATGGCCTAGTGGTATTATGGCTGGACTGTTAATCCAGAGACCTGGATAACATTCTGGAGACCTGGGTTTGAATCCTGCTATGGAAGATGATGGAATTTGAATTCAATAAAAATATCTGGAATTAAGAATCTAATGATGACTGTGAATCCGTTGCTGATTGTCAGAAAAACCCAACTGGTTCACTAATGTCCTTTAGGGAGAGAAACTGCCATCCTTGCCTGGTCTGGCCTACATGTGACTCCAGCCACACAGCAATGTGGTTGACTCTGACTCTGAATTGCCCTCTGAGCATTTAGGGATGGACAATAAATGCTGCCTAGCCAGCGACGTCCTCATCCCATTAATGAATAAAGGAAGAAAATCCAATAAGCTGAAAATTTGAAGTCAAGTTAGTTCTGTTCCTCCAGTAATGGAGGCATGGAGCTTGCTGCTGACCTTGAAGAAAGGAGACACCGGATATAAAAAAACGTCTGTGGTGCAGACTTTGCAATAAAATCAGAGTGTTGCAGGAAAAGACAGAGCGGGTTAGAAAGTTGTAGCCCTTTTTTGCTCTTCACTTTAATTGTTTTTCCTGAAAGTGCAACAAATGACTAAATTTTGGATTGAAGCTAACAGCAATGTGATTAAACTTTCAACAATTTATTGTAATGTATTTTCTTAATTCCACATGTGACAAATATGTTAACTTTTCTAGATCAGTGTTTAGTAGTAATTACGAAGTCATGCTTGTTATTATCCCAGTTTTCCTCATTCGCGAGTATGTTTTTGAAGGAAGCGGTTCTAAGGAAGAGTCACCAGACCTGAAATGATAACTGTTTTTTCTTCACAGATGCTGCCAGACCTGCTGAGCTTTTCCAGCAACTTGTGTTTTTGTTTGTGTTTTTGAAGGGTTTTTGCAACACGACTAACGGACTCAGTACAAACGAAAACAGAAGATGCTGGAAAAGCTCAGCAGGTCTGGCAGCATCTTTTAAGAAAAATCAGAGTTAACGTTTTGGGTCTGGTGACCCTTCCTCAGAACTGATGGTAGCTCGGAAAAGAAGATAGGGATGGGGTAAGGAGTAAACAATAGGAAGGGATAGGGCCCAAAGAGAGAGAAAGCAGTTGATAACAAAATTGCTAGAAGGGTGAATAGCTGTTAATGGACACTAGTAGTGGCTAACAATAAATAGTGTCTAATGCCAGGCTATGTGATAACAGGCCTGGTGTGTGGGGTAGGGGTCTAGAACATGCAAGAGTTCAGGCCCTAAAATTTTTGAACTTGACTCCGAGTAGAAGTGCTTGTCAATTCATAGATTTATTATGGATTTTATTTTGCAGGGGCTCAGACATCTCTGAAAAAGCAGAAGATTACTAAAATTGACTTCAGTATTTCCACACAAACTCTGCACAGACTGCCAACATTGTTGTCTGTCTCTGCAGTGATAATGGCAAATATTGACTGTTTTACTGACATTGCTACTGCAAATCTGCATCATTTGTTAAATTAGTCAAGTTGGCTTGTTTTTTGTTCTGCATCATGTGTGCTCTGACTATTCACTTTGTTTGTCTCAGTCTGTATGTTTGGAGTAAAAATGAATCCCTAGAAAATTCAGGACAAATGATTACTTTCCGTTATCATGTGGCCATCTATTGTGGTTATGAGCAGACTGGATTTTGGGAATTGGATGCCTATAATTCAACTTTAGTAGAGTGGGGATCAATTTTTTTGTTAGATTTATAATCGAAGGTGTTTTGGACAAATTTTTTAAAATGTTTTTAACAAACAGCTTTGTATTTCTACAATGCACGTTATAAACGGAAAGAGAAGTCTAAATGGATATTTAAAAAGGACAACAAAAAAGTGTGGGAAATTAGAAAGGTGGCATGTTATGAAAGCGTGGACTGATGTCTTTTGCGAGCATTTAGAGGAGGAGGGAAGGATGTATCAACAGTTTTGATGGAAATTCCAGAGTTCAGGACCATAATGACTGAGTTGGTAACAGTGACAAAGCAGAGGCATTTGGAGGAATGGGGAGCTTACAGGAGATTGGAGAACATCACTGAGATATTGAGATTGATTGATTGATTGATTGATTGATTGATAGATCCAGACAAAAATTTAAAATTCATATGCTGCGACTGGGGGGCAGATAGAGGGAACAGTGATGGGAGTGCAGAACTTTGTGGGAGAAGACATGGAATTCATTCTTAATGAGTTGTGGCTTTCAGAAGTGGAGAGTACAATTAAAGTTTAAGATGCTGACTTTTGACTTGAATAAGGATATAGATTGTGGCTTTAGCACCAATAGGTTAGACAGAATAGGTTCTAATTTGGAGGTGAAAATGAAGTAGTTTCTTTGAGCAGTGAGGTAACTAAGGGGATTTGTACTCTTGTTCATGGTTCAGATCAAATTTCTAGTTGGTAGATTTGTGAATTAGTGACATTTTTATGGAGTCATAAAGTCATATGGCATGAAAACAGAGACTCTTCAGTCCAACTAGTCCACGCCAACCATGTTCCAAAACTAAATTAGTGCCAGCTGCCTGCGCTTGGCCCATATCCCTCCAAACTTTTCCTATTTATGTAGTTTTTCCAAATGACTTTTAAATGTTGTAACTGAACCTGCATCAACCACTTCTGGCAGTTCATTCCACTCACTGTGTGAAAAAAGTTGCCCCTTGCGTCCTTTTTAAATCTTATCTTCTCACTTTAAAAATATGGCTCCTGGTTTTGAACTCCCCCAACCTTCAGAAAAGACCCTTGTCAGTCACCTTAACATGGCCCTCATGATTTTGTTAACCTCCAATAAGGTCACCCCCTCAACCTCCTACACTTCAGTGAAAAAGTTCCAGCTTATCTGGTCTTTTGTTTTATATCTCCAACCCTCCATTCCCAGCAACAACCTGGTAAATCTTTTCTGAACCCTCTCCAATTTAATAATATCCTTCCTATAACAGGTATGATGTCCTGATTTGATACCTACACCTAGACCTTCAGTATTTGAATTTGGTATTAAATTCACAGCATTTCAGCAGATTGGGTGCACAGCAGGAAAGAAAATTGGGTGAAGATGATGCCGTTGTTTTAAATAGAGGGAAAATCCTTAGCAGGCACAGTTAGGGCTGTACTTTGCACTTTTTTTTTCTCCTTCATTCAGGCTGTTCCTAACTGTCCAAAAGGTGAGACAAAACTCTATGGAATTGTTTTTTGTACTAAACAATTGTAAACTGACTTTCTGTAACACATTGGTCTTCCAGGGTTAATTTGCAACCATGACCATGGAACCGGGCTCAGACTCCGAATCAAAACAAGAACAAGACCAAAAGGAAGCATCTGAAAAGAAAGAGGCGACAGCTGAACAACAGCAGGTTGTAGAGCGTCAACAGGAAGACGGAATTGACGGGCCCCCTACAGGAATTGGCAATTCTGAGACCAAGGAGCAGGTATGTCACATTTTTATACAGGTCTCTTAGATCAGGTCAGGTAAAGTCATTAAGTCTTGAGAGGTCTCCATTATCACATTGCACTTTTTCTAATTGCACTTACTGAGCACAGAATATCTTTAATTTCAGCTGTGATCAAGATTTAACTTTTTTTTGTGTTGTGCCCATGCCATGTCACTAAAGAATTCAAGTTTGGCATGGGCTCAGGGCAAAGAATATAGACATCATTGTCTAGCTGTTGGAATCTTAGCATTTCAAGATGGAGAGGTTCTCATTTGGTATAAAAGAGGTGCCACCTTTAACATTACCTTAGCTGCCCATTGAAGATCTGTAAAGTCCCTGATAGATGGAAGTGACTCCATTTGAAGTTATTGCATGCGATGAAACCTTCAGAGGGTGGATGATGTGGATAAAATGCACTGTTAAGTTTGTTGTTTCATAATTTGTATTCCCCATTTATTTTTAGATCATGCGTAGGCCACGTTATGAGAAATGAAATATTTTTAATTAATTGATCTTCAATCTCACTACAGCACCTTCCTGTATTATGAAACTTGCATCTAAACAGCTGGTGGGATTATAGATTTCATCCAAATAGTAACATATTTGTGGCTTGGCTGATTGTACACATCCATTAGAGGGATAGCCATCTTTCCAGTTGGATGAGGAAATACAAAGCTTGGTGGCTGGCTGAAAATCATTAAAGCGACAAGCTGGCTGATGGGAGTGTTTAACTCAGCTGGAATTGAATTTTGCTGAGGTAATCTCTCATTTCGACTTTTGAAAATAAAACATCAAAGCTTACGAGGCACGGCTGATTCTTTAACGTTAGTCTAATTTAATTTAAACATTATTTTAATATGGTATTGAAGCTTATATCCATTTAGTTGACACTATTCCCCTCAAGATGTATCCTTGTCAGTCGCTGTCTCTTCAGCGAAAGCTGTGGTCATTTAGCAGCTCTGGTCAGAGACTGAGAAGAGCTACTGAGCACTTTGCACCTGGAAAAACCGTTGTTACATTTTTGAGCTGTCTATGGCAACAAATTGCATTTCCGCTACTGAGTGAAGATCTGTGCACAAGCGATGGCATGTGCAGATCTCCCTGGATCACTTCCTAGCCGACACGCTATTCGTGTTTGGGCAGTTTGGAATAAAGTGGCTACATACTTGAATCCTGAAACTCGAGCAGATTTTGCCTTTTTGTCATGTGCTGATTTGGTCTATTCAATAAAACCCTCCAAGTTCGGGCAGTGCCAACCTGAGGAGAGGTGAAATGGTTTCTCCACTGGGTGGTGACACTGTTGTTATTGAGTTCTGATCAGAATGCCGAATTTAGTTTCATTCTGAATATTGGATTATCTCTGAAACTGAAGTCATAACACACACACAGATGGTAGTATCCTAAATCAAATGTATCTTGTGTCCACTTTCTGCCTCGACGCATGTCGAGGCTTAGATTAAAAATCCATTTGTTGTGATCTAGCTGCTGATGTATATTTCACTTGTCATTTCATATTTTTGTGCCCCAAAAAATCAGCATTTTAAATTAAATATGAAAATGGTTTTATTCTTGGAAATGAATGAGATAGATGAAAGGAACACATTCCGTGTGGTGCCTGTGAACTTGCAAACATGTTCAATGAAGTGTCATACAAGTAAATTCCAACTGAGGTATGTGGAGAAATTGCAGCTGAAGAGAAAGTTGGTTGACAAACGGCCAAGGCCTGTGTACAGAGAGTGCATGTTGCTTTGCTTGGAAGAAGACTGAAATTAATCAATATCAGATCTATTTTTGTTCGTGAGATATTGGATTTGAGTATTGGGAGTACAGTATTGATATTTACTAATGTCACAATGGCATTCAGCAAACCTTTTTTTTTCTCCCAATTTTTAATTATGGCCCAAGAGTTGCAAAGTAAATTGGTACAATGCCATAGCTTTTCGTATCCATTGAAAGTAGGTGGGCAGTGCTGGCAAGGCTACCATTTATTGTCCATCCCTAATTGCCCTTGGGTGATAGGCGTGGCCTTCTTGAAGTGCTGCAGTACTTGGGGTGTGGAGGGCTCCTGGATTTGATTTGATTTTATTGTAGTCACGTGTACCTAAGTACAGTGAAAAGCTTCGTTTGCGGACAGTACAGGCTGATTATAGGATGCTTAGACAGAATGAGGCATACAGGTTACACTGAACAGGAGGTGCACGAAGCAAGATCAACATTAACAAGTTCAACATTATTTGACGTTAGAGAGTCCATTCATCAGTCTAATAATGGCAGGGAAGAAGCTGTTCTTGAACCTGTTGGTGCGTGAGTTCAAACCTGATGGAAGAGGCTGTAGGAGAGCATTACCCAGTGACATTGAAGAAACAGCAGGTTGATTTCTGCCTTAGAGGAGAATTTGCAGGTGGTGGTGCTCCTATGCATCTACTACCCTTGCCCTTCCGGCTGGTAGAGGTCATGGATTTGGAAGGTGTTGTTGAAGGAATCATGATCCTTAATACATCTTTTCGATACTACACATACTGTTGCCACAGTGCATCAGTGGTGAATGGAGTAGATGTTTGTGGGTGTGGTGCCGGTCAAGCAGGCTGCTTTGTCCTGGATGGCATCAAGCTTCTAGAGTGTTGTTGCAGTTGCCCTTATTCCAGTCAAGCAGGGAGGGTTCCAACATACCCCTGACTTCTGCGTTGTACACAGTGTACTGGCTTTAGGGAGTCAGGAGGGGAGTTACTTGCTACAGGATTCATAGCTTTTGACCTGTTCTTGTAGTCGTAGTATTTATTTGGTTGTTTGGTTTCTGATCAGTGGTCACCCCAAGAGGATGATAGTGATGGATTCAGTGATGGTAATGCCTTTCAATGACATGAGATAATGGTGATAGTCATTGTTACTTTCCACTTGTTGGTCCAAACATGCGTATTGTCCAGGTATTGGTGCATTTGGACATGGACTGCTTCAGTATCTGAGGACTCCTCCAGCTTAGGCACTGAACATTGAAATCTCCCCCCACTGACATTTATCCTGCATCCTTGGTGCTGCTTGCAATTACTGTTCAGTGTAGAGATGCACCGATGCATCATGCAGGAGATGGGATCATTTGGTATTAATCAGCAGGAGGTTTCTTTGCCCGCTTTTGGCCTGATGTTGTGAGACTTCATGGGGTCTTTTTGAGGCTAGAATTACATTCACTGGAGCAGAGAGGGCTAGAAGAATATTTAGGATCATGGAACGATATGGTAGAGAAGAAAATCTTTTTGATGCACGGTATATACGCTGGGTTTGAATTCTGGTTGAGTTAAATCTCTCAACCTACCCTGTTGTTGCTTTACAGATCCTCAGCCAATTATTGACTTTTTTTCTCTGTTTCCTTAGCCAAGTGGAAAGATTTGCTACTGCTTAGGCGGATGCATGCACTAACTGAACCACCCATTAGCACTGGAGTGAAGTCTAAACCCACTTGATGTTCAATCGTTAAATTTGTAATGAAGGAAGGTGGTGAGGTGGGACTTGACACTTCTTAAAAATTCATACTCCTGAGCATCTGTACAATCAATAGCGAACAGGAGTTTGTATCATAAATTATGAAATGTAGTTTATTCAATGGAAAGCTTTTAAATTGAAGGTTTGTAATTGCACAAAAAGAGAAAGGCTTATCCTCCTATTCTATCATCAGTAACAAGAGCTATCAAGTTAAACGTGAGACTAAGTTAATATAGAAAGGCTGCACCCTTTAAGGGAAAAGTGGATAGTATTTGAAATACAGCAAGATGGCAAGTCATGGTGTAGAGTAGGATGGTGGAGTTAATCTTGGATTTTCTAGCAAAATGCTGGAGCGCACACAGTGGTCACATGGTAGTCAGTATCAATGTTTGCACTTTGATGATTCTACTGAAAAAACCTCTTGGGAGCAAAGTTTATAATTGTTAGTATAAAATAATATGCCAATAAAATGTCACATTAAGAACTCCCTGCTGTGAGGATTTTTTTAAAGCAGTTAACCGTAAGCTGAAGTTAAAATTTGTTTTCTTATTGTAGTAAAGTTTATACTATGGAATAGAATGTGTTCTTACGAGACTAATTGTTTGAGGCTGTCATTAGCTTGGTGAACGGGAAAAGGAGGCAGACGGAGCTTCTGGTAAACTTACTGTGGATCAACAGGACGACCAGCAAGTTGAAGACGACAAACTCTCCCAGAAATCCTCTTCCAGCAAGTTATCGAAATCTCCTCTCAAAGTTGTAAAAAAGCCAAAGAACATGCTGTGCAAAGTAACCCTCCTGGATGGCTCGGAACATACATGTGAGGTCGAGGTAAGGAGACTGATCATGTGGTTAGTAACACAATCTGAATTCTCTCTCTTCTGAGGAAGCTACACATGGAAATGGTTAATATTTGCTGCTGTTATTCAGGTAATTTGTTTCAGACTACTTTTAATGAGCAAGTTTCAAACATGATTATAAAAGGTGACTGACACAAACTGGTACATGTGCAAAATACAACAATTTTTAACAGTTTACTTGGGGATGCTAATGTGGCACTGGGAATAATATTTTTGTGAGATTGATGACAGCTGGTGCTTTGATGGGTGCCATGTAAAATAGTAAGCCTCTAGCCAAATCTGTGAGCAATCAGTGTATTTTTTTTTAATGACCTTCTATGGTATTTATAAATGTGCTGAGAAGGATGATTGAGAATGGGAAATCTACAGGAGATAAATGAGACATTAAAATGTGAAAATGGCTCTGTGATATAAATGAAGTGTTCTCACTGGAGATGAAATATTTTACCACATCCATAGTTAAAAGAGCAACATTTCACAAAATGTTAACGTCATTTTCTCTCCAAATGTGCAAATCATTTAAAATAGTGCCAAGTTATGATTTTTAGTTGTTTAAACCTGTAGGCACTGTGCATTACGGTAAGGTATATGACTTTTAACTGTGCAGCAGTAAGAGGTTTTTTGATCCTTTTTTATATCCTTGAATTAATTGAATTCTTTTTATTATTCCTTCATTTTCAATTCTGCTTCTTCCTCTTTTTCTCTGTCACACTACCACCACCAAGGTAGTTTGAAACAGTCGGTGTAAAATTCTGTCCACAACTGATACCTCTTCCATAAATAAAGAAACACTTACCTGTATGGCACTGTAGACTTTTGCCATTGGTGCCCGAGTTGACAAGATGATGAATGAGGGTGAAGGAAGCTCTGGATTCTCCCACACACCGTTCTGGATAGGATCCTGTCACAACCAGGGAAATATCCGGATTCCAGCTAACCCTTTCAGCAGATTGGCAGAGATTCGATGTGTTGCATCTAATTCAATGAGCCATGACAGCTTCCGACATCAAAACTGAAACCTTTGTAAACATCATGGCACTTGATATAATTTTTATACTGTGTACTTGAATTTGTACAGTGTCTTTTCATGGCGTTTGAATGTCTCAAGCGCTAAACAGTGTAATCACTGTTGCAACGTGGGGAAATATAGTGACCAGTTTGAAAACAGCAAGGTTCCACAAATTTCATTGAGATAAATGACACATAATCTATCTTGTTTAAGGATTGCATATGGCCATGACAGCAGGGGAATCATTGAGTTCATCCTCATTGCACAGAATTCACAGAAGTATTGCGGTGCAGAAAGAGGCCAATTTATCATCATGCCTATACCTGCTCTGTTATCTAGTCAGGCTGTATTATCTCCTGCCTTTTCCCCATAACCCTGCATACCATTACTATCCAATAAAACATCCTCTTAGGTAGGTTCAACTGAGACATCCATTTCCACATTTCCAGACATCTCATTGCAAATCGAACTACTTGCTGAGTGCAGTGGGAGAAACTCTCCGATCACCTTTGCTTCATTTGCACTGAGTTTAAACCTCTGCCATCTTGGTCACGTTTCTCATTCTTGACTTCACTCTGCTGTGCTTGTTCACGATTATGAAAATCTCAACCTGATCTCCCCTTGGCTTTCTCCTCTCCAGGGACAACAATCACAACTTCTTCAATCTATCAGCATAGCTGATTCTCATACCTTGAACCATTCTAGTAAACCGCATCTGCAATCTCTCCAACATATGCACATCTTTCCCATAATGTGGTGCCCATAACAGTACGTAGTACTCCGGCTAAGGTTTACCACTAGTCTTCCCCAAATTCAACATTACCACCTTGCTCTTATACCCAGAGAATATTATAGCCAGTGCTTCTGCAGTTTCTATCCTCACTTTACCTTTCCAAATCCTTGGATTCAACTCATCTGATCCTGGTGCCTTGTAACTTTCAGTGCCAATATTTGATCCAAGACTTGTTCCTTATTAATTTTGATCCATTCTAGTGACAGAGTTTCTTCCTCTGTCCCCATGGCCTGGGCAGCATTGTCTTATGTAAATACAGGTGCAAAGTATCAACTTAATACCTCCGTTATGCCCCTGCTTGCACCTGTTAAATCCCCTTTTTGGTCTCTGATTGGCCCTACTCCTCCTTTAACAATTCTCTAATGATTTATATGCCTGTAGCAGACATGGAGAATTCCCTTTTTATGTTAGTTTTTTCCCCTTTATATTAGCTGTAGGAGCTTATTACAACCACCTGAAAGGGCAGATGGAATGTTATTGTAACTTCTCATTCAAATAATGGCATTACAGTCAAGGCAGTACTCCCTTGTGCTAGATTAGGCACAACGGTATTTCACACGAGGCTTGAACCCTGCCTTTTTGACTCTGATGCCATTTGAAACAATGCTGACTTAAGTATTCTAACCCCTTAATATATTAAATGAAACATACCACCAATATGTTATCAAGCATCTTTTAAAAAATATTTTACATCATTTAGGTCTTCAGACTACTTGCTTTGCAGTTTTCTTTTCATTTATACCATGAACAATGGAATTCACTTTCTAAACTATTAGAAAGCCATTTCACACATCCTGCTAGAGAAAATAGTCTGGTTCTGTTATTCATTTAATGTTGGTGCAATGCCTAAATATTGCAATTATGAGGGTTGAATGGATAAAGGTGACTTGTTAAATGATGGGATTTCTGAAAGCATTCAGGAGTGTACAACATAAAAGGAAGTTTTTTTAAGTTTAGATGCAAATAATGTGATGTTCATTTGCTTTGTAAGACATTTCATTTTATTCAGATTAATATATTGTACAGTTCTATTAACACCAGTCATTAATTTCTAATGTTGATGATAGTGATATGCTGGTAGCATTTGCTGTTGCTCACTAGTTTTCTAAGTTTTTTAAAATGAGATTTGTCTTGTGAACTAGAGGCTCTGCAATCTGTTCAAATGATTAAACTGTGTCCCATTTTAGAGTTCTGATCTGCTATGTAGAAAAATGCTTTGAGTTTTTATAATGACAGTGACTTCCTTTACTTGGAATAAGTTCTGATGATTTAAGGTACTACTGGAATTGATCATTTTCCTTTCAATTTTTCTAACCAAGATAAGCTTTGATTGGATTCAATGGGATTCTGTTGAAAACTGTAAGTTATTACCTTAAGGAAGACAGAATGTATTGCACAGCTTATGTGAAAACTAACTCCAATTTAGAAGTTATGTTAGAAACCAATTCAAAACAGTCAACATTTATTGAGTGTTAAGCGTAGATGTGTTGCATAAAATATCCTTTATAATGAAACATAATGCTGACTGCACAATATTTTAGCATGTTGCACTATTACAAGTTACTCAACTCTCACTCAATATGAAAATGAGTGAGGGTGTAATTGGAGGAAGATTAATAACCATTTGGAGCTGAATCTAATGATAAACAATCCCTCACTCAAGCCTACCTTTTCAACTGATCAAAAGAATGGAAAATGTCTGCACCAATGAGCAGTCATCATACATGACAATAATGTGGTGGCTATGATACTGAATTTGCAACCATTAGGTTTGACGCCACACACAGTTGTGACAATAGATTAAATAACTATGTAGTTTGTAGACTGCATCAGGGAAATCTTACCATGACAGTGACCACACTGATATCCTTTAAATGAACGATGACTGGTGTGGAATTATTCTGCAAGTGGCAAGTTCCAACCATAAGAGAAAAGTCTATCATTTTGGACGGAACTGAGAAACAACATTGTGCAGAAAATTTTTGTTGCAAGTAATGTATAGCTCCCCTCAAAGTATCAAACAAAATATATCAGGAGATTAAAGGCATATATATAAAAAGGGTGACATAGTAGTGAGTTACTTTTAACTTTGATATAGAAAGGGCAAGCCTAACTTTTAGTATAATAGGGTGTAGGAGATATTCTGTGAACGCATTCAAACTAGTTTTTCAGATCTGTATGTCAAGGAACCGAGAAGGGAAGAGGGCATTTTACAACAAATGTGCCGTGAGAGAAGGTTAATTAACCTTGTAGTAAAGACATCTCTAGGGAAGAATAATCCAAACATGGTACTTTTGTTTCAAAAAAAGTAATAAATGATGGAATTTTACACTCAGAATTTGAGTTAAGAACAACACAAAGGTCTTAAATGTGAACAAAGGAAAGACATTAGCTCTGAGGTGCAGACTCGTGCAAATTGATCGGAAACCTTATTTGCAGATCTGATGGTGGATAGCCTTGTACAAATTTTTAAGGAGCTAATTCTTAATTGGCAACAAAAATGCATTTATTTAACGAAACTACATCTTTTGGGAAAGGAGTCAAATCACAGCTAATGGAAGTTTAAAGATTGTGAGCCCGTACCATGTTGCCAAAAAGAGCAATTCCTCAAGGATGGGTCAAACCTCGAACTCGAAGGATGACCACTGATTGATTACGAGGAAAAATAGATAAGAGAGTAAACAAACTAGAAATGTAAAAGCTGAGTGCAAAAGCTTCTGTACACGTTTAAAAAAGGAAGGCAACAGCTGAGGTCCCTAAAAGGTGAAGACAGCAGCAATTGTAATGGTGAGTATGGAAATGGCAGACACATTTAAACAAATTTATGGTAGAAGTCACAAAAGAGCTTAATGTAAATGGAAGGAAACAAAAATTTGATGAGAATGAGGAATTTAAGGATTATAGTTCAAAAAAAATTCCGGAGAAATGAATAGAATTAAAAGTTGATACATCCCTTTAGCTTGACGGTCTACACCCCAGGCTGTTCAGAGGTAGTCCTAATATGTTGAACGCATTAGTTTTGGTCGTAGTTGGAATCTTTTAGATTAGAAGGTGATCAGCACAACCTGGTATGAAGACCATAAAATAGATGGGCAGAATTTGGCTATTTGGCTCATCAGGTCTACTCTGCCATTTGATCATGGCTGATATATTTCTCAATCCTTCTCCTGCCTTCTCACCATAACAATTAATCCCCTTATCAATCAAGAACCTATCTCTCTCTATCTTAAATACACTGACTTGGCCTCCACATCCTTCTGTGGCATTGAGTTCCACAGATTAGCCGCCTTTTGGTTGAAGAAATGCTCCTTATCTCCATTCTGAAGAGTCATCCCTTTTCTGAGGCTGTGCTGTTGGGTCCTAGTCTTTCCGACTTGTGGAAACATCTCAGCATCCACAATATCAAGGCCTCTCAATATTCTATAAGTTTCAATCAGATCCCCCTCATCCTTCTAAACTCCATAGGTACAGACCCAGAGCCCTCAACTGCTTCTCAAATGATGAGACCTTCACTGCTGGGGGATCATTCTTGTGAGCATCCTCTGGACACCCCCTCCAAAGCCAGCACATGCATCCTTAGATACAGGGTCCAAAACTACTGACCATATTCCAAATGCATTCTGGCCAAAGCCCTTGTACAGCCTCAGCAGTGCAGCTTTACACTTGTATTCTATCCATCCCAGTAACTCGCCCCTAACACCATGGGCGCTTGTCTTATTTAGCAACCTCTTGTGCAATACCTTGTCAAAGACCTTCTGAAAATCCAAACGGATCACGTCCACTGGCTCTCCTTTGTCAAACTTACTGTGTTATCTCCTCAAAGAATTCTAATGGATTTGGATTTGTTAGGCATGACCTTCCCAGGACAAAGCCATGCTGACTCAGCCCTATTCTACCATGCACTTTCAAGTACTCTGCTGTCCTTAATAATGAACTCCACTGTCTTACCCTGACCTTGGTCCTTGGTAACCAGCCTATAGTTTCCTGCCTTTGCCACCTTGCCTTCCTAAACAGCGGTGTTTCATTACCCATTTTCCAGTCCTCTGGGATCCTCCCTAATTCCAGTGATTCCTGAATGATTGATTGCCACCAATTCTTCTCCAGTCTCCTTCAGGATTCTGGTGTCGTCCGTCTGGACTATTGAGAAGAAGGGGGAAAGATTCCATTTAGTCTGACATCATCAGTAAGGAAAATACAAGAAGCTGCTATTTGGAATGTGCTAACAGGGCACTTGGGCGAGTAATAACCTGACTGAATAGAGTCAGCATAGATTTATGAAAATGAAATTATGCTTAATAAATCAGTTATATTTTTGTGAGGTTGCAAGTGGAATATGAATAAGGGGAATCCAGTACTTAGGTTTTGAGGTTTTTGATAAGTTGGGGGTTTATAGCATGGCCTAAGAACAGGTTAACTGACAGAATAGAGTAGAAATGAATGGATCGTTTTCTGTTCAGGAGGTTGTCACTCAGCTACCACAAGAAAACATGCTTGAAGCTCAGATATTTACAGTTTATGTCTTAGATAAAGGAATAGAGTGTAATGTTAAGTGAAAAAGTAAGCTGCAAAGAAGTTGCAAAACATTGTTCGTGAATGGACATAGAACATAGAATATAATGTGGAGAAATGTGAAACTATCCACTTTGGAACAAAAAAATTTTTTAAAAAAAGTAATCATTTTTAAATGAGAGACTGAGAAATGTTGGTATTCGGGGATCTTTGGTAGTCCTTGTACATAAATCCTAAAATTAACGTGTTTGCTATGCCTGCAAATTATTGTGTTAGCCTTATTACAAAAATAATGAAGTACGAGAATTTTTTAAAAAAAGTCGTACTGCAACTGTTGGGCTTTGGTGAGATCACATCTGGAGTACTGTAGATAATTTGTTCCCCTTACTCGAGGGAGGATATGCTGCTTTAGGAACAGCGTAAAAAAAGGGGTACTAGACTTGTTGGGATGAAATTGTCCTCAGAGGAGAAATTGAAAATACTAAGTTGATATTGCCTAGACTTTGGAAGAGTGAGAGATGTTCTCGTTGAAACAGCTAAAAGTCTGAAGAAGTTTGGTAGTATGGATGTTCGGGAAGTGTTTCCCCTGGCTCAGAAATCTAAAACCAGAAGGTCACATTCTTGAAATAAGGAGTCGGTCATTTAGGACGGAGATGAGAATTTTTTTGATTCACAGGATTGTGAACCTTCTGGTATTCTTTACTCAGAACCAGTCGATGACTGAATGTAATTAAGTGAGAGATTCATAGATTTTTAGATACAAAGGGAATTGAGAGATCTAGGAACGTCAAGAAATGTATAGCTCAACCACGTTATTCTTGAATGGTGGAGGAAAATCCAAGCAGCTGACTTGCCTACTTTTGATGGTATTTTTCTTTATGAAAGGAAACCTGACCCACTTTTGCCACTGTGGTCTGCCCACAAATCCCACCCGACACCATGCAGCGGACTCTAATGTTCACTGAACAAGCTGAGCAATGATTTTAATATTTCAACACATTAAATAATGACCATTGAGAAACCAGCCCACTGTCATCTCCTCAAGGTAGCTGGAGAGATGTAACAACTGTGTGACCTTGTCAGCATTGTTCACATTCTAAGGATAAATCTTAAAAATATTCAGATAAAACTTTGAAGTTTTGAGTGGAAATTTTGTGGTTAAGACTTCTACTCTTCGAAGTTGAACGTAATTTCTGTATTTCTGTCTGACTGCATACTTAAAATGTGGCCATTATAACCTGCATGTATCATAAATTGCAGGTGACATGGGGTTTTGGTGTTTTGATTTGTGACTTAGCAGAAGTGAGATTGCAACTGTACAAAAATCCTTCATTGCCATTCACACACAACATTCAAGCAAAATAAATTAACCAGTAAGGGTCACACAGATGAGGAACTTGCCTGGGTTTGTGCAGCTGGATTGCCAGAGCTCAGGCACAAGTGGCTCAATGGGTATGGTTTAGATACTCTCCCTATGGTGACTGTATTTAAAATTGACTCTGACTAGCTTAGTATTTTTAACTTTTATGATATAATAATATCATAGGCATATTGTTTATAATTATTTTAATGCTCTATTACCTAACTTTTGTATGAAGACAAAAACCTTGAGGCTACTGTTTGTTCTGGGGCAGTGGCATGAGACAATGTCTGCAGTAATAGCACTTTAGTTTTTCTATATGCATCCTCGGGGGTTTTTTATTGCATTTTTAGTATCTGTGGTATTTTGTTTGTTTTTGTGTTTACGCTGCTGCTGTCTGGTCAAAATCCCCATAGAACAGTACTGACCCTCCACCTAATAGTATTTTGCGCCAGAAATGTCAATGGAGAGGAGCGAAGGATTTGAAATGTCCAGCCTTTAACCCTGAATTGGCCTTGGAATAGATTGTAAGAACTTGATCCCTTTTTCTTATTGTTGCTTGACCTAAGGCTGAAATCAGTGGGCTCGGTTCTGGCTCCGTGACATTCACACTAGAAATCACTTGCCACCAGCACAAACACCAATAGAGAAATGGAGATAGTAGGAACTGCCGATGCTGGAGTCTGAGATAACAAGGTGTGGGGCTGGATGACCACGGCAGGCCAGGCAGCATCAGAGGAGCAGGAAAGCTGATGTTTCGGGTCTGGACCCTTCTTCAGACACTCCACACCTTGTTATCTTATAATAGAGAAATGGAACAAAAACAAAGTTGCTGGAAAAGCTCAGCAGGTCTGGCAGCATCTGGAGGAGAAAACAGTGAACGTTTCGGGTCCGGTGACCCTTCCTCAGAAC
>NC_063335.1:19255375-19290160 GCF_021869965.1 Rhincodon typus
CAGATGCTGCCAGACCTGCTGAGCTTTTCCAGCAACTTTGTTTTTGTTCCTGATTTATAGCATCTGCAGTTCTTTTGGTTTTTAATAGAGAAATGGATCTGCCTAATAATCACTGTTAGCAGCAGAGGATTTTCAATATTAATGAAGATAAAGCTGCACAATAAAATGTGGGTTTGAATAAATATGATGCATTGCTAGTCTTCCAGAAATTTTATTAAAACTCACGGTTGGCCCCAGTGGTAGGACAAGAATCCACATGCCGTGTCTAATTCGCACTGTCGAATGAGCACGTGATGATGATAGGTCACTTGCTCCACAGGGAGGAAATAAGTAAAGTCATGTGCCAGACATCTGCCTGGGCTGAGCTTGTACCAGCCCGAGCACCTAGATCTCCAACATAACCCTTAGGTAGTGAAAGCCTAAGTGTTTGCTGCTTTTGCTATTCAAAAAGTTTATTCCCACCACCTGTAAGCTGGCCCATCCAATATTGGCACTTGCCTGCTCTATTGTATTCCAATGGGGATTTTGATGCTTATATTTTTGGCAGCAGATGAACCTTCTACCTAAATTGATTCAGAGCATCATTCATAGATGCATATTGTTACAATCCCAGTTACGAGAATACAGAATAAGTCAAGTCTTTAAGATCTGCCTTGATGGGCCATTATATTTCAAAGAATAAAATGTCTGGTGGAATAAAAGTTAAGAAAATAAGCAACAGGAATGCATGGATGAATTGAAACATCTCCCAGGAGAAATTCTTATTATTGCAAAGTTGAAGAAAGGAAACGTAAGCAATAATGACTAAATAGATATACAAAATAGGCAAGATAACGATTTTAAACCATTTATGTAAAAACTGTCTAAAAATAATTTAAACATTAATATTCAAAATTAATGAGGTAAATATGAACTTAACAAACTGTATCTGAATAGGGCTGTGTCTTTTTGTGTGCTTGCTTGGACCATGAACTAGAGGTTTGCATCCTAGAGATCATTTGCTCCAATGGCCTTTTTAATGGCTGCCTGTCAACCATGACTGCCCCATTGAGTAATATCTGTTCTCCAGCCTGAGGAAACTGTGACAGTGTGTGAAAACTGGTCTTTTGGGGATGTGAAGGAGTGTTTCTCTAGATCCTATATGAAAACATTGAAGTCTTATTGCAACTTGTCATCCTGAGTTCTCCTCTCACCTGTGAAATCAGAGAGGTCTCTGAAGCAGACAGACCAGTAGGGGAGCCACTTCAAAAAAAACTGAAGACTGATATTGCAGGAGACCAGTAGGTAATGGGTGGGTATTTTTTCTTGCATCTCTTGTGTCTGGATATTGATTTTAATGTAAGACACTAATTACCTCTTAATGACATAATTAAATTTTGAACTTCAAAACTGAGTCCCTTCACTTTTTTATAGAGAAGGGACTCCAGTTGTTTGTCAGACATAAGCAAGAATAAGATTTTTCTGATCTATATTTAAAAGTCAGGGTAAAATTGAAAAAAACCCATCTATATTCTGTTCAGTTGAGATGTGTGTGGGGAACTCAGGCCCATATTTGACACATCCTGCATTCTGTGGGATTGTAGAATTCCTACAGTGGGGAAGCAGGCCATTCGGCCCATTGAGTCCACGCTGACTCTCCAAAGAGCATCCGACCCATTTTCAGATCCTCTCTAGATACCAGGTGAGGTGCCAGAGAATCAGAAAGCTGCTAATGTTGCATTATTTTAAAAGGGAACTGGAAATTATGAATCAGTCAGTATAATGTCAATGGTGGGGAAGTGATAGAATGTATCTGTACTTGAAGAGAGATGGATTAACCATAGTTAGCGTGGATTTGTTAAAGGACGTTTGCGCTTGACAAATGTGGTAAAATGTTTTAAGTAACCAGGAGTATTGATGGGGGTAATACATCTGATGCCTACATGGACTGTAGTAAGCCTTTTGATGAGTTTTCTCATGGAAGACTGGTCAAGAAAGTAAGAGTCCATGGGTTCCAAGATAGTGTCACGTTGGATTCAAAATTGCCTGAGAGGCCGGAAGCAAAGGGTGATGGTAGTGGACAGATTTCTATGACTGAAAATCTGTTTCCAGTGGGGTTCTATACAGCTAGCTGTTGGGGACCTTGCCCTTATGATGTATGATAATGGTTTGGATCTAAATGTAGGGAATATGATCAAGGTGTTTGTGGATGACCCAAAAACTGATAGGTGCTAAATTGTGAGGGATAGCCATAAACAAACTGCTCTGCTGATCCGAGTAGTGGCAAGTGGAATTCAATCCAGAAAAATGTGAGGTAATACACTTGGGAAGGGATTATGTTATGAATAATAGGACCAGGGAAATAATGAAATTCAGAGAGATATTGATGTACATATCTACAAATTCCTGAAAGTAGCAGGGAAGCTAAGTAAAGTGTTAAGGAAGGCATATAGGATACTTGCCATTGCTAGCTGAGGCTTTGACTATGAGTATGGACGTTATACTGGAACTGTATAAATCACTGGACATGCCATAGCTAGATACTCTGTGTGGTTTAGGTCACCACATTATAGAAAGGATGTGATTGCACTAGAAAGGATGCAGAGGAGATTTATTAGGATGCTGCCTAGGCTGGATGGTCTGAGCTAGGAAGAAAGATCCCGTAAGATGGGGATATTTGCCTAGGAGCAGCAAAGGTTGAGAAGGGACCTCGTCGATGTGCCTAAGAAATGTATAAGATTGAGAGGCATAGGGTAGATGGGAAGACATTTATTTTTGGATTAGAGGGGTCAATAACCAGGGGGCACAAATTTTAAGGTAAAAGGTAGAAGTATAAAAGGAGACTTGAGAATTTTTTTTTAATCTGGAAGGTGGTGGGTGTCTGAAGCCTGAAAGAATGGTTGAGTCAGAATCTCTTGAAACAGTTAGTTATTCACTTGCATTGGCATAGATTCCAGCGTTGTGGGCCTACAGCCAGAAAATGCGCATCGTGTGGTCAGATCTTTTTTGTTGGCATGATGGGCTGATTGGCCCCCTGCTGTGCTATAAATGTTTGAGTCTATCTTGCCCAAAAAAAAACACCCAGCCCTCCTTCATCTAGTTGTGACCCATGGCCTCCAGACCATATGATTTTAACCACTGGCCAGCTGCCTCCCTCAAACAATTTGAGACAGGCAACTGTCTGACATAATATACGTGAGCCCTAGCACTTATTATACCCAGACCTCAAATTGATGGTGTTATGGGGTGGTGCTGTGCATTGGCACCTCCAGTAGTAGGATCTATCATTAACAAAATAATGTAACATTTCTATGAAAATGTAATGCCAAGTTTGCTTGTTAGGAAAACTGATTCGCTCTTTCGTAATTGACTAATTTGAAGTGCCTCATTTGAGTATGTTTTTGCAGCACTGTGGCTACAGTTATTTGGTACCCACACATTTTGCTCTGCGTTCTTACGGCAGACTCCAATAAGTTTCAGTCTATTCCTGGTAATCAAGTTTTTTTTGTCCTAAAATGGAAAGCTGAATCATCTAGTTGTTTGAATAAAGTATTGATGATAGGAAAGGAAAACCTGAATACTAAAAAATTAATCAAATCGTTCATATTATTTCAAAATTATTTCTTTGTCACCATCTGTTGTTGAGAGCTTTTGAGGTCACCTCTGCCTTTGAGACCTGTAAAAAGAAAGTTACTACAGTTAGAGGCCCATAAAGCTGCGCTCTCGTTAGAGAGACGACTGATGGTGTGCTTAACATGAGGGTCGGAAGTGGATTTGTTGTTGGTTCAAAAATTCAATAACACTTTATTTCAGTAGTGTCGTAATGTGAATGGGCACTTCCTTAAAAAAAACTCTAAATCATACCTGTATCTGTGTTATATTGAAAAACTAAACAAGGTTCTAGAAATAATACAGGATGAACTTGAGGTTGCTGTTCAATTCAATGCCATTCTGGCTGGTCTGGAAGAAAGTTTGTGTTGAATTCTTAGGGAAGTCTAACTTTTTCAGCTTGTTTCGGGACCAGACCCTGTTCTGGAAATTATTTGGGGAAAGAAGTATTTTATCTGTGCCGTGATTTTGCTGCGAGTGAGTTTGATCTGGGTTTCACAACGTAGAGACAGTGTTCTGATATTCTAAGTTTTTAGAAAGGCTTTGCATGATTTTGATTTCTCATTTGACTCATTGGCAAAGGAATAAATAAAATTCTGTTTCTAATTATGTGGGGATTAACTAATTTTCCACTTTTTTTTTCCTGGTGTTTGAAGATTTGTATTCTGAAAATCTGTCCATTTGTTTCTAACCAGCAAATAATTACAGGAATTTTTTTCCCCTGGTTACTATCAGACATCCCCTTTGTTCAGATTTATGTTTAATTATTGTAACCTGAGAAAGAAAAGCAAACTTCTTTGGCATGTTTTCAGGTTTGCTTTGTTGACCCAGCAGCAACTGAATTGTTTCTAATTGTGGCTGGACAATTTCTTCTGTCTGGGTTGGTTGCTATGATGGGACTGATAATATTCTTCTGGCAGGTAGCCCCTGAGGTCCGTAGAGAAATTGAAAGCTTAAATCTTTTCAGAAGGATGTGGTGAACAACCACGGGACTAGCTAATGTAGTGCTCCAATGTCCTGTGTTTGATTTAAGATCTATTACATTATCTTCCTTGTAATCTTCAGAACTAAAAGCACAAACACTTCACTGTTCACATTTGAGCATCACATTACATTCTCAGCTATTGTAACTTGGTTCACAACATTTCTTTTCCAGTTGCTTTTGTTTTATTCAATTTTTTTTTAAATCATTGCTGCCAGCAAATATTACCATCAAGTTCACAATGGTATAAGCATCTCTAATTTTATACAGCCATTCCCTAATGCCTGGCTGGTTCGGAGTACTACTTTTATCACATTATTTTGCCGTGACTCTTGAAGAGCTGCACAATTAACAGGCAATCCTGTTCACCTATGTTACTTTGGTAGTCATGTAACTGCAGCTATTACTCTTATTTGGGAACGGTAAACCCTTCTTCTGAGGTAACAGTGTAGATCTGGGGGGAAACACAGCAGGTCAGGCAACATCAGAGGAGCAGGAAAGCTGACGTTTCGGGTCGGGACCCTTCAGAAATTCTCCAGAAACAGTAAATCTTTTTCTGTATGTGTTTATTTTTCCCATGCTGCTTTGAATAATTAAAAAGTACAGGGTTAATGACATAAGGTTATACATATTGCAAGCAACAAATCACAGTGGGGCAGACAGCATCCATGGAGAGACAACAAGCTAACGTTTTGAGTCTAGATGACTCTTCAGAGCTGGTGAAATGTGGAGCGAACAGCATTTATGCGATAGGCTGGGGGTATGGGGGTTGTGGATGTAGGGTACTGTTGGAGAAAAAATGCTAATAGTTCAGATTAAGTGATTGGAATGTGAGAATGGCAGAATAATGGTGTGTGTGTCTTCTGCCCGACCTGAAAGGACAGGAACTGGGATGCAGGGAGGGGAGGACATGATACCAAACTATAAGAAAGGGAAGAGATGGTCCACAGTTTAAAGGTGTTGAGCTCAGGATTAAGTCCAGGAGGCTGTAAAGTGCTTAGTCTGAAGATAAGTTGTTCCTCCACTTTGTGCTATGCATTTTGCATATTTTTTTTCAAAGGAAACGCTTTGAGTTGAGATAGCAGACAAATTGGCTTTGTACACTACGTAAGATGATGTTTTGCATTGTGAAAACGAACACAAATCTAAGATGCTGATTGGTTAATCATAGAATCTCTACAGTGTGGAAGCAGGCCATTCGGTCCATCAAGTCCACAATGACCCTCCAAAGAGCATCCCACCCCACCACCAGGCTATCCCTGTAACCCTGCGTTTCCCATGGCTAACCTACACGTAGCTGGACACCATAGACAATTTAGCACGGCCAGTCCACCTAAGACTACTACAGATTTAATACAGCTTAGCAAGCATCATATGTTATTGTTAAAGTGTGACTGTATGTTTAATATGATTGAATGAAATGTAATCTTGTAATTTTAAGAGGATGTGTACTACATTTCTGTGGGGTGCTGGCACACCTTAGAATCTCAGTAAGGCCTTTGATAAGGTCCCATATAGTAGGCTGCTCTGGAAGGTTAGGTCGCATGGAATCCAGGGGGAGCTGATAAACTGGACACACAATTGGCTTGATGGCAGGAAGCAAGAGGGTAATGGTGGAAGGATGCTTGTCTGACTGGAGGGGGTGTGCCTCGGGTCAGTGCTGGGCCCATTGCAGTTTGTTATTTATGTCAGTGGTTTGGATGAGAATGTACAAGGCATCATTAGTAAGTTTGCAGATGACACTAAAATAGGCAATATCGTGGACAGTGAGGAAGGTTAACAGAAATTGCAGCAGGATCTTGATCAGCTGGGGAAGTGGGCCGAGAAATGGCAAATGGAGTTTTAATATAAATAAGTGTGAGGTGTTGCATTTTGGAAAGTCAAATCAAAGTAGGAGGTTCGTAGTGAATGGTAGGGCCTTAAGGGGTGCTGTGAAGTGGAACAGAGGGACCTTAGAGTTCAGGTGAACAGTTCTCTGAAAGTGGAGTCACAAGTAGACAGGGCAGTGAAGAAAGCTTTTGGCACACAGGCCTTCATCAGTCAGAGCATTGAGTATAGAAGTTGGGAAGTTGTGTTGCAGTTGTAAAGTAAGTTGGTGAGACTGCATTTGGAGTATTGTGTTGAGTTTTGGTCACCTTGCTATATGAAGGATGCTATTAAACTGGAAAGAGTGCAGAAGAAATTTACAAGGATGTTGCCAGGGCTCAAGGGACTGAGTTATAGGGACAGGTTGGACAAGCTAGGACTTTTTTCTCTTTAGGGCATAGGAGGCTGAGGGGGGATCTTGTAGAAGTGTCTTCGATCATGTGAGGCACAGATAGGGTGAATGCACTCGGTCTTTTTCCCAGGTTTGGGGAATTGAGGACTAGAGGGCATCAGTTTAAGGGAAGAGGGGACAGAATACATGAGAACCTGAGGGGCAACATTTTTACACCGGGGGTGGTAAGCATATGGAATGAGCTGCCAATGGAAGTGGTTAGGCGGGTACATTAACAACATTTAAAAGGCGTTTGGATAAATACATGGGTAGGAAAGGTTTAGAAGGATAAGGGCCAAGTGTAGGGAAATGGGGCTAGCGTGGATTGACACTTTGGCTGGCAGGGACCAGTTTGGCCTGAAGGGCCTGTCTCCATGCTGTAGGACTCTATGACTCTCTTTAAGCACTTGTCTTTTAGCCAATGTCAGAGTGTTCTGTGTTTAATCTTGCGCAGACAATGGAGAAGCTAGAGTTGTTTTGAAACTGTTACTTGTTTCACAGTGCAACAAATGAAGTACCGTTTTAAATGCAGGGGATAGAGCAAATGCAAGTGCTATATTTATTGTTTGTCAAAGAAATAGTATTTTAGAGTTCACTGTTTACGTTGTGTATTGTTTATTTAACTGCTTCTATTTTGATAAACCTGCCCATTTGGAGTCTAAGACAACAAGGTGCAGGGCTGGATGAACACAGCAGGCCAAGCAGCATCATAGGAGCAGAGAGGCTGACGTTTCGGGCCTAGACGCTTCTTCAGAAAAGGGGGAGGGGAAGGGGGTTCTGAAATAAATAGGGAGAGAGTGGGAGGCGGATAGAAGATGGATAGAGGAGAGGATAGGTGGAGAGGAAACAAACAGGTCGAAGAGGCGGGGATGGAGCCAGTAAAGGTGAGTGTAGGTGGGGAGTTAGGGAGGGGATAGGTCAGTCCAGGGAGGACAGACAGGTCAAGGGGGCGGGATGAGGTTAGCCGGTAGGAGATGGGGGTGCGTCTTGAGGTGGGAGGAGGGGATAGGTGGGAGGAAGAACAGGTTAGGGAGGCAGGGACGAGCTGGACTGGTTTTGGGATGAGATATTGTCACGGTTGGGGCCAAATTGGGAAGGCTTGAATGTGGATTGTAGTCCATTGGGGATGATCTGGTTCCGTAGGCAGGTGCTAAGGAAGGTAATGTGGCTGTAGTACCTGGTTTGCTTCAGGACATGGTCGAGCAGTTTCAGGGCCGAAGAGATTACGAGAGAGTTGCAGTGGGAGGGAGATCCCCTGAGGTTTGTCTGGAGGGAGGAGGGTAACTTCTTCAGGCTAGTCATCCTTAGAGGCTTCGCAGTGGGGTTAAAATTGAATCAGAGATAGTAGGAACTGCAGATGCTGGAGAATCCGAGATATATTCAGTTCCCTTTTGGAAGGGAAGGGATTTGTGTGGTAGTGGATTTGTTCCCCAAGTGAGGGAAGAGTGAGGGTTTTCTGTTTCTGTTCCTTGTGTTTTGTTGCTGCCAATCTAAGTATTAGCTGCAAAAGACATATTCAGAATAGTAGGGGGCATGAGCATTCCTTATAGGTGTGACTGGTAATTCTGAACCAAAACAAATTTATAATGTCAAGACTCCAAAGCCTGACGGTGCTTTCAGAAAAATCTCAGGATGTCATCGAAATGTGATGTTATAGAGTCACGGAGATGTACAGCATGGAAACGGAGCCTTTGGTCCAACTCGTCCATACCGACTGGATATCCTAAATTAATCTGGTCCCATTTGCTCACATTTGGCCCATATCCCTCTAATCCCTTCCTGTCCATATACCCATCCAGATGCTTTCAAATGTTGTAATTGTACCAACCTCCTCCACATCAGGCAGTTCGTTCCATACATGCACCCCTCTGGAAAACAAAGTACCCCTTAGGTCCCTTCTAAATCTTTCCCTCTCACCTTAAACCTATGCCGTCTATTTTGGACTCGCCTACTCTGGGGATAAGCCCTTGGCTATTCACTCTATCCATGCCCCTCATGATTTTATAAACTTCTTTCAGGTCACCCCTTAGCCTCTGCTCCAGGGAAAGTAGCGCCAGCCTATTCAGCCTCTCCCTATAGCACAAACCCTCCAACCCTGGCAACATCCTTGTAAATCTTTTCTGAGCCCTTCCAGGTTTTGTAACATCTTCCTACGGCAGGGAGGCCTGGATTGAATGCAACATTCCAAAAGTGGCCTGACCAATGTCCAAGACAGCTGCAACATGACCTCTCAACATCCAAACTGGATCCACTGACCAATAAAGGCAAGCATACTAAACACCGCCTTTACCACCTTGTCTACCTACAACTCCACTTTGAAGGAACTATTAACCTGCACTCCAAGGTCTCTGTTCAGCAGCACTCCCTAGGCCCTTACCACGAAGTGCCCTGGTTTGCCTTTCCAAAATGTAGCACCTCACATTTATCTAAATTAAACTTCATCTGCCACGCCCTGGCCCATTGCCCATCTCATCGAAGTCCCATTGTACTCTGAGGTAACCACCTTCACTGTCCACTATACCACCAATTATGGTGTCATCTGAAAACTTAGTAACAATTCCTCCTATATTCACAAACAAATTATTTATATAAAAGACAAGAGGCAGTAGAGCCAGCACTGATCCTTGCGGCACACCGTTGGTGATAGACCTTCAGTAGGAAAAGCAACCCTCCACTACCACCCTCTTTGTCCTCCCTTTGAACCACTTAACTATCCAAATGGCTAGCTGTCCCTGTATTGAACAAACCAGATGTTTAATACCTATTGCTACCGCAGTGGATATCTTGGAAGTTCTTGGTGGGGATTTGAGATAGGAAATGGTGAGGCCATTGAGGGATTTGGAAAGCAGGATGAGAAATTTAAAATATAGCCGTTGCTTAACCTGGAACCAGCGTAGGTCTGCTAGCAGATTTGATAGTTGATTGGGATTTGATGTGGCATAACCTCAAGTTTATGAACAGTTATTGGCCAGAAGGAATATCAATTCTAGTGATGACAGAAACTGTAGTTGAGGGTTTCAGCAGAGGTTGAGATGAAACAATATGCTCAAATAATATTGGAAGGTACAAATATGCAGTTTAATTCAAGCAGATGTTTGGCTGCTGCTGGTGAGACTTAATAAATAAGTTACATTGAAATAGTGTTTCCAGATCTTATCATTTAGATACTGCAGTCTTTATCTTTGGAAATTTAACACTTTGTTTCTTGCAGTTTTTAAGTACTTGTAGAAAAGATTAAAACAATTCTTGTTTGCATTTTTAAATTGACGTTGAAAGGAAACGTTTTCAGTTTTGGGTGTAAGAAGGTTGCGCAAACACTGTATGTTGCTCTAATTGATTTTTGATCTCTTTGGCAGCAGTTACTATTTACCAGGGCTAATCTGGCATCCACTGCAATGTGGTATTTACATTAGTAGCGCTGTGACTGTAATAGGACTAACCCTTTGCAATGCACAGCTGCTTGGACGCTTAAAAGACTGCATGAAAATAGCCCCATATTCAAATGCCACACTAGTAATAATTGAAATGACATGTTTCCGTTTGAAACTTATTTTAACAGCAAAGTCTATCGTGCATGCAGTAGTATTTCAAAGATGAGGATTGGTTATAAAGTAATCTTGTTAGTTTACTTAATGCAGAAAAACAGGTCTTTTGATTGTGCCACCTACAAATTTATCTCTACTCTGTTATCCCTTTGTTATATCTTTCTAGCTCGTAGGAACATAGGAACAGGAGTAAGCTATTCAGTCCCTCAAGCCTGTTCTGCCATTCGTAGAGATCAGGGCTGATCTGTGGCCTAACTCCACACACTTGTTTTTTGGCCCATATCCCTAAATACCTTTACATAACAAAAATGTATCTCTTTTTGATTTAAAATTAGCAACTGCTCAATAATCAACTGCTGCTTGTAGAAGAGAGTTCTAAACCTCTATCATCCTTTTGCGTGTAGAAGTGCTTCCAGTATCTCCTCTGAATGGTCTGGACCTAATTTCTGGAGAATGCCCCCTAGTTACAGAATCCCTAACCAGTGGAAATAGTTTCTGTCTATCTTTTTCTGTTAATAGAGTCATACAGCACGGATACAGACCCTTCGGTGGAACCAGTCCATGTCGAACATAATCCCAAACTAAACTAGTCCCGCCTGCTCGCTCCTGGCCCACGTCCCTCCGAACCTTTCCTATTCATGTCCTTATCCAAATGTCTTTTAAACATGGTAATTGCACCCACATCCTCCACTTCCGCAATCACCTCTTAACCTTCTAAATTGTAGAGAAAATAGGCCTAATTTGTATAACCTCGCCTCATAACTTAGCCCCTGAAGTCCTGTTATCATTCTTGTAAATCTACAGTGTACTCCCTCTAAGGTCAGCATATCCTTCCTCTGGTGTAGTGCTCGTGCACGCACAAAATACGTTGCAGTTTTTAAAACAGAGAAGTTAGAATGAATTAGTATGTATGGGTTGAATAGAAAAAAAGTAAACAGGAGTAGTGGTGATACTTAGCAGGTGAGGCAGTATCTATAGACCAGAGAAATGGAGTTAATGTTTCATCTTTCTCCAGAGATGTGTTTAGATTTGTTCCCCTAGTCCCATGTGGGACAATAGACAGCAAGATTCCACCACTGACTGTGGTCCATTGCAATCTTTCGCTCTAGCCAGATCATGTCCTCCTCTTGAAGGTCCTCCTTAGATGTACTTCTTCATGTCTTCCTTGGCCACCCCTTCCTTTCAGTTCCTTTTGGTAGCAAACATTAAATTGCCATTTTGGTGGGGCATCCATCTGGAGGCGAAATATATGTCCAGCCAGTTTTGGTTGTCTCCGTCACTATGGCTGACGGGTGCCTCGGCTTCTTTAGCATCTGTAGCACTTCCTTGTTGATGGCAATTTCTCCCCAAGTAATGCCCAGGATCTTAGAGTAGAGCTGGTGGAAGACTTCCAAATTATGCAATACTTTTCCTTTTTCCATGTTTCGCTGGCATAAATAGTGATTAGTGAAACCGTGTGCATCCATATTGGGTATTGGCTAACTACTGGATCTCCTTTGCATTTTCCAGCAGCAAACTGACAACCATAATGTGTATGGTTTCGTTAGAGTAGTCATGACTGACCGTCCATGCACCTAAGGCGCCACTACACTGCTGGCCAAGACCAAAAAAAAGCTCTTCAAAAGCACAGACAGTTGCCACCTGCTGGAAGGAGCACTTTGAAGGTCTCCTCAGAACAGATTCTGTTTTCCAAGCAAGTGTCCTCGACTCACATTATGCAGCATGACACCTACCACCATTGCATTGACAGCTAAAGACCAAAGCACCTTTCACGTGATAACCAACTTGAAGGAGGAGAGCACACAAGAGATCATAGAGGGCTGTAATTGTGACCATTGTCAAAAGGGTGCTAGGTTCAAGTGTGGTAACTAGTGAGGAGTTAGTGATCATGGGGGATTTCAAGATGCAGGTGGACTGGGAAAATCAGGTCGGTAGTGGATTGCAAGAAAAGGAATTTGTGGAATGTCTACGAGATGGCTTTTTGGAGCAGCTTGTGGTGGAACCCGCTAGGGAACAGGCAATACTGGATTTTAGTGTTGTGCAATGAGCTAGACTTGATAAGGGAGCTGAAGGTGAAGGAACCCTGAGGAGGCAGTGATCTTAATATGATTGAATTTACTCTGCAATTTGAGACTGAGAAGATAGAATCAGAGGTAATGGTATTACAGCTGAATAAAGGCTACTACAGAGGCATGAGGGGGAGCTGGGCAGAATTGACTGGGAGAGGAGCCTAGCAGGAAAGACAGTGGAACAGCAATGGCAGGAGTTTCTGGGAGTAATTCAGGAGACCCAGCAAAAATTCATCCCTAGGAAAAAGAAGCGTGGTGCAGGGACAATGAGGCAACCATGGCTGACTAGGGAAGTCCGGGATGGGATAAAAGCAAAAGAGAAAGCATATAATGTGGCAAAGTGCAGTGGGAAATCAGAGGATTGGGAAGCTTACAAAGATCAAAAGACGGCAACAAAAAAAGGGAGGGAGAAGATTGAGTGTAAGCTACCCAGTAATATAAAGGAGAACTGTAAGAGCATCTTTAGATATATAAAAGGCAAAAGAGAGGCAAAAGTGGACCACTGGAAAATGTTGCTGGAGAGATAGCAGTGGGAAACAAGGAAATGGCTGAGGAACTGAATAATTCCTTTCAGTCTTCATAGTAGAAGTCATAGGTAATATCCCAGAAATTCGAGAGTCAGGGGGCAGAGCTGAGAATGATGGCCATCACCAAGGAGAAGGTGCTCAAAACTGAATGGCCTGAAGGTGGATAAATCACCAGGACCAGATGGACTACACCCCAGAGTTCTTAAGGAGAGAGCAAAAGCAATGTTGGAGGTGTTAGTGGTGATCTTTTTCAGGAATCGCTAGAGTCAGGGAGGGTCCCAGAAGACTGGAAAATCGCTAACGTGACACCCCTTTTTGAAAAAGGAGTAAGGCAAAAGACTGAAAATTACAGGCTGATTAGCCTAATCTCAGTTGTGGGTATGATTTTAGAGTCCATTGTGATATCGGAATACTTGGAAGTGCATGATTAAAAAAGGCAAAGTCAGCATGGCTTCATCTAGGGGAGGTCATGCCTGACAAATCTGCTAGAATTCCTTTGAGGAAGTAATGAACAGGGTAGACCAAGGAGAGCCAATGGACATGATCTGCCTGGACTTCAAGAAGGCCTTTGACAAGGTGCTGCACAGGAGACTGCAGAGTAAGATAAGGGCCCGTGGTGTTAGAGGCAATGTGCTAGCCTGGATAGAGGATTGGCTGTTGGACAGAACGCAGAGAGTGGGGATAAAAGGGTGTTTCTCAGGATGGCAGCCGGTGGCCAATGGTGCTCCACAAGGGTCAGTGTTGGGACCGCAACTTTTCACTTATACGTAAATGATCTAGATGAAGGAACTGTGGGCATTCTGGCTAAGTTTGCAGACGATACAAAGATAGGTGGAGGGACAGGTAGTATTGAGGAGGTGGGGAGGCTGCAGAAGGATTTGGACAGGTTAGGACAGTGGGCCAAGAAGTGGCAGATGGAGTACAATGTGGGAAAGTGTGAGGATACGCATTTTAGTAAGAAGAACAGAGGTATGGACTATTTTCTAAATGGGGAGAAAATTCAGAAGTCAGAAGTGCAAAGAGACTTGGGAGTTCTAGTTCAGGATTCTCTCAAGGTAAACTTGCAGGTTGAGTCAGTAGTTAGGAAGGCAAATGCAACTTTGGCATTTATTTTGAGAGGACTTGAATATAAAAACAGGGATGTACTTCCGAGGGTGTATAAGGCTCTGGTCAGGCCACATTTGGAGTATGGTGCACAGTTTTGGGCCCTAATATCTCAGGAAAGATGCACTGGCCCTAGAGTGAATTCAGAGGAGGTTCACGGGAATGAAAAGCTTAACATATGAGGACGTTTGAGGACTCTGGGTCTGTACTGGAGTTTAGAAGGATGAGGGGGGATCTAATTGAAACTTACAGAATACTGAATGGCCTGGACAGAGTGGATGTTGGGAAGATGTTTCCGTTGGTAGGAGAGACAAGGATCCGAGGGCACAGCCTTAGCGTAAAGGGAAGACCTTTTAGAACGGAGATAAGGAGAAACTTCTTCATTCGGAGAGTGGTGAATCTATGGAATTCATTGCTGCAGAAGGCTGTGGGGGTCAGGTCATTGAATATATTTGAGATGGAGACATGTTCTTGATAGTCAAGGGTTACCGGGGGAACGCGGGAGAATGGGGTTGAGAGACTTATCAGCCATGATTGAATGGTGGAGCAGACTCGATGGGCTGAATGGCCGAACTTCTGCTCCTATGTCTTAGGGTCTTATAGGAATTCTCCTGCTATCGGCCACAGGGAAAGTTATTACAAGAATCCTCCTCAGCCACCTTTTCTCTGGCAGAAGAACTGTCAAGTCACAATGCAGATCCTGCCCTCTAAGGGGCAGAATAGACATGATCTTGTAGTTTTACATGAAGATCATCACGGGGAACAATACCAATCTTTGTACATGGCCGTCTTTGACCTCACAAAGGCCTTCGATACAAGCATGAGGCATTATGGAGCATCCTCCTCTGTTTTGGCTGTGCCTAAGAGTTTAGCACCATCCTCCACCTGCTCCAGTGATTTTCAAGCTGTGACCCTAAGTAATGGATCCATCTTGAGAAAAATTCATGTTTAGAGAAGGATCAAATAAGCATCAAACTGACTCTCCTTTTGATTTTCCTGCTCCAATACTCCACCTCACTTCTAACAAGCTCCCTGCTGGAGGGCAATGAACAAGTGAGAACTATTTTCACCTTCACCATCTAGAGGCCAGGTACAAGGTCACCTCAAGCGGTGTCATTGACTAATGATAATTATGTCTGCAGATATTCAAAGGCTGAGCTGCAGGCCATTTTTAACACCTTTGCTGAGGTATAAGAGCGTGGGCCTTATGCTACACGTCCATAGGCCAAAATCCTCCATCAGTCTGCCCCCACCACTTTGCACTGTGCCTCACCAGTTATCAAAGTCCCCAGCAAGATCTTTGACAATGTGAACCACTTTCCATATCTTAGGAGCCTATTGTCAGCAAGGGCAGACACTGTCCATTAGGTTCAACACTGTTTTCACAGTGTCATCACAGCCTGAGGAAGTGAGTGTTTGAAGCCAGGGCTTCAAAACTGGCACCTGGCTCATGGTTGGCAGAGCAGTGGTGATACCCACCCTTCTTTGTGGTTTAGAGATGTGGACCATTTACAGCGCGCACATGAAAACCCTAGAGAGGTAGCACCAGTGCTGTCTCCGCAAGCTCCTGCATGTTCATTGGCAGGATAGGAACATCATTGTCAGTGTTCTCTCAGGCCGGCATCCCCAGCATAAAAGCATTGACTATGATCTGTCAGCTCCACTGGGTAGGCCACATGACTGACTTGAAACTAGTGCTCTACTCGGAGAATCAGGCCGGCAGTTAAGACCCAGGAATACATTTCAAGGACACCACCCTCCAAGCTGCCTGATAAGTGAGGCATCTCCGGCCCAGCGGAGGGAATGTATCTGGGAAGGATCTGCACACCTAGACACTCCTTGCTGACAATGATCTGAAGTTGAGCATTGACAGAGCAAGGTGCGCATGGCAATCGGGCATGCTACCTTCCCATTCCCTGAAGTGCCAGCCGCCCCACTGGAGACAGAGACTGTAGGTAGTGCATTGCATTCCTCAGTAAACTGAGTGCTCACTTCCAGTGTGACAACAAGTCATTCTCAACCACAAGGAATCCTCTAACCAGAGGTAGAAGAATGTTCAAATCCAACACCGTCAACATGGCATAAAGCTCTGACTCTTAACATCCATAGTAGTTCCATCTGCAATCTGTGCTGTCTGATCCACTGAGTATTTCCAGAAGTTTGATTTCAGTTTACTAGCATGCACAAATTTTTCCCTTCAAAGACTAGTTTGTTTAATTTGACATCAGCTTATTAAGGAATGTTGCTAGCATTTGACAGGGTTTTAGGGAGGCTATTCTTGAATAACGTGCGCAGTTTTGTTCTCCACATTAGTAGAAGGATATACTTGTATTGGAGGTAGTACAGCAAAGTTTTATTAATTAGTTCCAGGCATGAGGTGTCTTTTTTTTGTTTTTTAAATTATGCGAGCTTATGTAGCTCCATTCTCTGGATTTTGGAAGAATGAGAGATGATATTATTGAGACATACAAGACTGTGAAGAGTTTTGGTAAGATACACACAGATTGTTTCTGCTGGTCAGGGTGTCTAAAATACAAAGGATATAATGTTAATTAAAACAACTGATACTGAGTAGCAAGAGGTATTTTTAAATCTTTAGAGAATGTAAATGAAAATTATTTACATCATTAGATATGGATTTCTTAAATGCCATATTCACACCATATGCATGCCTTTTTGGATAAGGAGCTGATCGGCTGATCATTTGGGACTCGGTTGGGGAGAAATTACTCAAAATCTGTGAATCTGTAGAATTCTGTACACACATTGTTGTGAATGTTGCATTGTTGATGATTTTAAGGCTACAACAGGTCTCTTGAGGAATTGAAGAGAGCAGGCTGGAAAGTGGAGTTGAAGCCCTCATCAGCCATGAGTGCATTAAATAGTGGAGCAGGTATGAGACCATTATAGTCTACGCCTGGCCCTATTTCTTACTTTCTTGGACATGTTTGAGATATATCCCTCTTTGCTGGACAACAGATTTTTGTTAAGGAATTGCAAAAATCAATCTCCTTCTCCTGTTCACCCCAAGTCAGCTGCATAATAGACATAAAAACACCTGTTACCTTGGAAACTAGACCATGTCACAGATGAGCGTAATGCTCTGACTACTGAAGGTGCATGCAGTGACATTGTGCTGAAAGAGATTTGATTTGATTTGATTTGATTTATTTATTACCATGTGTATTTTGTTACAAGAAAAAGTGTTGTATAATGTCACCACTCTCTGGCGTCGTCTTGAAACGCAGAGAAAAATAAACTAAAACATAGAATATAAAGGCAGAAAAATGAATTGAAACCCAAGTATGAAGGTAGCTTTAGGCTGGTTGTGGTACAGAATTGGGTCCACTACAGCACGGTTGCTGACTGATGAATTCAAAGCCATTGATCATAGTTGCTTCACAGATTAGGTTTTCTGAAGAAGGGTCTAGGCCCGAAACGTCAGCTTTCCTGCTCCTCTGATGCTGCTTGGCCTGCTGTGTTCGTCCAGCTCTACACCTTGTTATCTCTGATCATAGATGCTTACTGTTTTAACTCAACATGCGATCTCTCAAGTTTCTCTAAAACCTTGGGGATAGGTCTTTCTTAATTAGCTGCTATAGAATATACTGATACAAAACAACTGAGATTTAGTAGCAAAAAGTATTTTTGTTTTTAGACCAGTTAAATGAAATTTATTTGCATCATGAAATATAGATTACATACTACCATGTCATACTCACCTTATGTGCATGCCCTCCAATAACATAGCGGTCCATTCAAAACACTTAACACTTCATTGGAAAAGAGGCATAAAAGAGAAGTTGTCAAATACTCAAGCAGTTTGGTTATGCTGGCCAGGTCAGCAATTGGGGAATGGTAAAGGTCTGCATATCACTCAGTTGATTTCCATTACTTGCTGTATGGGCAGCCAGATCCCTAAGATCTTTGCTTCCCATTTTACAACAAGTGATCAGAGGATATAATGGATAATTTATACAACTTAGTAAAATAAATGTCATGTAAAAAGAAATTCCATTTACTGTCATTAACCTTTTGAGTTTGCCAACAAAGTCCAATGTAATGGCTTGTTGAACTTTGCTTTCGGGAAGGAATTGTCTAGGTCACTTCAATGTAAATGGCGAATTCTCTTAAATAATTTCCTTGGGCTTATCAACTTAAATGGAAAGCACTAAAGTCATTAATTAGATGATGTGAATTGCCTGGTTGTGAAGCCCTTTGTGTGAAACATTGAAGGCTCTGTTGGGCTCCTTTTGGCCCTGAGCCACACCACAAAGCTGATAGTGTTCTTGCCAACTTCCACTCGTTTTTAATGAAGCTACTTGTTGATTCCAGACAGACTATGGATTTTTAAAATGTATCAGCACCCCTTAACCCATTTACCAGTTGTTTGAGGTATATAGAAATGTCCATTTTCTACCTGATTTAGATTGAAATATTAGATGTTGAGACTCAATACTGCACTATGTGGTTATATTAATTCAGATGGCACAGATTTGACAACAAAGGATGTTTTGTTTTTCTCACTGGCTTAAATTCTTGCTGTGCACTTAGAGGTGGAAGTTATCTTGAAGCTGATTTGAGGCTGGCATTTCAGAATTCCTGGAAGATGATGTCATAGGTAACCTAACAGTTACTTTTACAGAAGTTTTAGCAATCTGTATGGTTGTCCTGGTGTTCTCTTGATCTGGCCTGTGTTGTCCATGTTTTTCACAAAACTGTTAGCCTGTTGCAAATTATCTTCTCCTTTGAAATGTAAATCAGTTACATACCACTGAACAAAATGTCAAGCATTTTGTCTGTTTCAGAACTTTAGTAGTTTCAAGGTTTTTTTTTTCCAAGGAATAAGGACAATCTATAAATTTTATGTCCCTGAGCAAACTTTTGTTTGATCTTCAGTTGTAAGAGATTATAGATAATATTGATCTTCAGCACAAATCAGATTCGCACACTCCATTTTATACTTTACATGATGTGCTTTTCTATTTTGTTATTGTCTGTTTTTGCACCACCATTGAAAGTAATTTCACCCCTTGTATGTTAATTCATCGTTCATTTATAATAACCCCACTGCTTTCTGTTCTTCTGTCTGCTTGGAAACATCATCATTCACTCCCAAACCACCTGATGAAGGAGCAGCACTCCAAAAGCTTGTCATTTCAAATAACACCAGGTTATAGTCCAAGAGGTTTATGTGACTTCTGACAATGGGCAGTGAAGGTTGCAATGCCAAGTTGCAAGTATCAAATTTGGTTATGCTTAAAGGAGCAGTGTAGTTTTTGTAAATCTTTGAAAGATGCTTTGCAGGTATTTTAACCAAACCGGCCAGAGATGTTATTACGTACCTCTGGAGCTAGTGGAACTTGAACCCTGGACTCTTAGCCCAGAGGTAGAGACAATGCCACTGCAAAACAAGAGCCTGAAAGTAACTTTGTATTTTACTTAAAACTTTCGCTTTGTGATCCAATCATGCAAGAAAGCAATCAATCAATCAATCATGAGTTAAGCATACCCATTATACTGGGATGTTGAGTTTTTCATAAGAGTTTAAGATTGTATATAACATTACTAATTGTACAGCAAAAACATACAACAAGTAGTGATTACTGATCCTAATCAGGCGGGGGTAAACGGTAACTTCTTCTTTGCAGTGTTCAGATCTTCATACGATCCAATCAAAAGTGTTTGACCTTAAGTCATTCTTGATGCTTGTTTTCCACCACCTATGTACTGAATTTTCAGATGTCTTTGTTTACGCCCTTTTTCAGGAGTAGAGACCTGGATGGATTATTGACAAGAGCTTTAAACCTCAAGAGTTATTTTAGCTGAAAGTATTCTATCGGACATTTCAGACATTTATGTCTTTGTCGAAAATGTGGGTTCCCGCTTTGAATTTTATTGATCTTCCATGAGTTTCTTGAATCTTGGCAAGTTCCTTCTGACCATATTGGGTCACTCTAGCCTCATCTATTCCTTGTCACATCACAAGCTGTTCTTCTAGAATCATAGAATCCCTACAGCGTGGAAACAGGCCATTTGGACCATCAAGCCCACACCACCTCTCTGCAGAGCATCCCACCCAGACCCACCCCCGAACCCTGTGCCTGTAACCCTGCATTTCCCATGGCTAATCCACCGAGCCTGATGGGGAATTTAGCATGGCCAATCTACCTCACCTGCACAACTTTGAACTGTGGGAGGAAGCTGTAGCACCTGGAGGAAACCCATGCAGAATGGGGAGAATGTGCAGAGTTTGCACAAACAGTCTCCCGAGGGTGGAGCCGAACCCGGGTTCCTTACGCTGTGAGGCAGCAGCGCTAACTGCTGAGCCACCGTCTCTTGGTGACATTCCATTTTTGATCCCAAAATCGGGTCCCAAAGGTTTTATTCAATCCTCCAGCAGTTATTTTCATCCAGGACTATTTATAAAAACCTGCTAATGATGGTCATTTAGTGCAGTTGTTTTAATTCTTGATCAAAGTGCTGAATCATAGAGATGTTCACTATAGTCGCTTCTATTACTGCATATTAATGAGCTCACATACTTCAAGCAGGAGGCAGTGGCCTGGTGGTATCATTGCCTAACTATTAATCCAGAGACCCAAGTCATGTTCTGGGTTCAAATCCCATGACTGCAGCTGGTGGAATTTGAATTCGACAAAAATCTGGAATTAAGAGTCTAATGGATGACCATTGTTGATTGTCAGGAAAAACCCATTTGGTTCGCTAATGTCCTTTTACAGAAATAAACTGACATCCTTGCCTGATGCGGCCGAGAAGTGACTCCAGACCCACAGTAATGACTCAACTGCCCTCTGGACAATTAGGGATGGGTAATAAATGCTGGGCTAGCCAGCCGCATCCTCATCCCGTGAATGAATTTTATAAGAAAAAAAAGCAGCTTGGTAAAGGTCAAATGCAAAGCTTAGCACAGCTTTTTACTATGAACAGTTAAGTATTTATCATTTGTTGCCCCCCTATTATCTGCAGCCTTAATCGTTCTTGGGGCCACTTTCAGGCTGACCAACATTATCCAAGACCGATTATTTTCACTAGCCTTGTTTCTATGACGATAAAACCTTAAGTAATTTCCAGCCAAATGAAGCGTTGCAGAACTGACCTATTCCTTAATCCGCTTGAAGCTTATTTATTGTGCACTAAGCATTTTGTAATATCTAAGACCAGTGGGAGGACTGGAGGCCACTGAGGAGGGTGAAGGAAGGAAAGAGGTGTTCAACTAGTCACATCTTTGCCATGTGGTAATTTTCCCTTTCTCTGTTACTCAGCAGGCCAGAGACATTTACTTGGAAATTGCACTAATAAGGGATCAGACACAACAGGGGGGTTCAAAAGGAGTTGTAAATAAAAGTAGAATCTAACAGTGGGAAGCAGAAGCTCTACAGAAGGGGACCTATGGTTTCAGGGCTCACTAGCTCAGTAAAAGTACTGAACACTAATTTTTTTGAAGGGTTGAGAAAGGTGGCTTGGTTCACATTGGAGTTCACCCATTCCTTCATGCCAGGTTTTGATGAGGTTTCTAAACAATACAAACATGCATTGAACGACTGGCAGCTCCAGATATATTTGTAACATCCCATCTGATAGAACGGTGTTGAAACTCGTCTTTGCATCCAATTGTTGGATTTGACCATGTGCATTCAGGCTTTCTCATAGTTTAGAGAGAATAATAGCACCTGCTTCTGACACCTGCTTCTGAGAGCGTAATGACTCCATTTTTGGTGTCAGTGGATATATTGTGTCAAGTGGGGACTCCACTCTGGAACCCGGTAAAAATGACGTGGCTGGAGTACACTTTTTGGTGCTGTCCTCTCCAGTGATGATTGCTTGAATGATTATTACATCCTGTCAAACAATCCCAAAAATTTTAATTCATGAGTTTCATGGAAGTACATTCTGTAATGTTTAAATCAGAATATTTTGTGAAGCGCAATAAAACTTAGTTTATATCTAGAAAGAATATCCTGCTCTTGGGTGTCTTAATATAATTGTAATACTCTTGATATGTATAATATGCATTCCATGCGTATAGCCCTATGACGTACCTACTCTTTGGAGCGCAGAACAATGGTCCATGTGGTTTCAGTGTGGAGCCTTTGGAGCACTCCATCTGTTCTAACTTCAGCTAAGTACACTTGAACACTTGACTTGGGTGCAACCTGCTGTCATCCCTTCTTAGGACCATTTGTTTGGTTTCATTGAGATGTGGCTCCCAAAAGCATCTAATACTCTATTCGAAAGGGAGTCCAAAACAGGAATTGAGTCCTTTATTTGAAAGAGATGTCTGTTTTCAATTACACCAAGGTGCCTTTTCTTCTCTGTGTCAGTATGACAGATGGTGCATTTCTGGCTTGTATTAAGTATGTGTTTCCTGCCTGTCATATTGCAGGCTTAAGTGCCCGTTTAGTACCCGAGAAACAGAAGTCTGCCATTCAGCTTGCAGAGGCATATGTTTTCCTTTTATTCTTATTGTTATTTTACTCAAAAGGCATGACTTTAATTGAGCCACTCACCCACTCTTCTACCTTGCATTTTTTTCTAGACCTTTCTAATTGCATTTTCATTCATGCTCTCCTAGCAACTAACATAACTGTCCGTACCCAAGCTTGTTGACCTGTTTAAAAATGGGCAAGTAAGTGTCAGCATTACAATGACATTGACTTGATGTATGCAGTTTTAACATCGTTTTTGTGAATCATTAAAGCGAGAGGTGCCTGATTTGGCAGATTTCACAGCACTGTGACTAAGGATCATGGTAGTAGGATTAACATATGTCTGTTTATGTACACTAGCTTAGTTACAGCAGTGTTGTGTAAAAAGACAAAGTTAAGCTGTAGTATATTTCATGTGTCGACTTTTTTGTTTGCAGGCTTTCAGACTGCCTAATATTTTACATTTAATTTTCTTCATTTTACAATCTAAATTGATTATTTTCTTTAGTTTAAATTTGCATGCTGTTCAGCAAAAAATTGTGCTACTTGCATTGCAGTTTTTAATGGACTGTAAAGTGCAATAATAAGAGTATACTCTGGGATTAATGGGCCTACATATTTTCCCAGTTTGCTTTGCTCTTCTCTGCAACTTGGCACGAGATCCAGGAACTCATACAGAAATTGTATAGTTATTCTTTACTTTCTAAACTTCTCTGCTTTTTTACCCCTCTCTCTCCCTCCAGAGCCGCCCTCATCAACACTACTTAGATTGACCTTGTACTCATCTTCCTGATAACTAATACCTTAGCCTAATATCCATTTTTGTCAAATTTATATGCCTCTATGAAATACATTCGATCTGGATCTTATTATCATGTGTACTCAAGCACAAGAGTATAGTGAAAAGTGTATAATGTCACCACACATAGCACTGTCTTAGGTACAAAAGTACTTGGGTACAAAAACGTTAAGTACAAAGTTTAAAAAGTTAACCATTACCTTAATAGAATAACTGGAAAAATAGAGAAATAGGCAATATTTAACATTTAAGTCCTTCTTAATATAAACTAGAAAAATAAAGGTGTAAAATTAAAAGTTCCACAGTCTTTGAGTCCTCCACTTAATAGGATTTCTTTTCTATGTTCAGGCAAAGTATAAATTCACATTATTATTTTTGCCAAATGGATGATTCCTGGTGGAAAATGCCAATGGAAACTCCAGACTCTGACAGTTGATATTCAATACATTTGAGCAGTGACTTCCTCCCAGTTCTACAGCTGGTTGTTTGAGTGTTGAATACAAGAGTGACTGGCCGTGGTATTTCCATAAATATCCTCAACTTCTTTGCCCTTTTGTACTGTATCCCCTTAATGTGGTAGTGCTGAGCTATTGTTGCCACTACAATGTGAAATATGCAAAAGAAAAGATTAGGGAGAAGCAATTGAAACCAGTTTCATCCAGAGGTGCCAAGTGAATGATCCAAGTCAGTCTCCCCTGTTGAGGTTTTGCACCATCCCAGATGCTAGCTCTCAGCCAATTCCAGTCACTCCGTATGATAATAAGAAATGGCAGAAGGAACTGGATACAGCAAAGACTGCTGGCCATGGCAACATTATAGCTAGAGTACTGAGAGGGTGTGCTGCAGAACTAGCTGCATTGCAAACAAAACTGCTCCAAGTACAGCTACAACACTGAGGTCTCACTGTCAATTGTTTTTAATTCATTCATGGAATTCAGGCATTGCTGTCTCGGCCAGCATTTAATGTCCATTCCTAATTTCTCTCGGGAAGATGGCAGTGAACTGCTGCGTTGAATCACTGCAGTGCTTAGGTGGTGGGACAACCCGTAATGATATTGACTCGGAATAAAATGAAGGAAAGATTATATCGTTCCAAGGGGTAGTGTATGGCTTAAAAAGGAACTTTGAGGTTATACTGTTCCCATGCATGTGTTGCCCTTGCCCTTCTTAGTAGTAGAAGATAGGATTTGGAGGCTGCTATCAAAGAAGTCATGGTGAGTGGCTGGACTACATCTGTGTGTAGGTGGTGAAGAGAGTGAATGTTAAAGGTGGTGGATGAGTGCCAATCAAATAAGTTGCTTTGTCCTGGGTCATGTCAAGCTTCGTGAGTGCTAGAGCTGCACTTATTCAGCCAAATGCAGACTTTGCAGTCTCATTCTGCTTTGTTCATGGTTGACAGGCTTTGAGGAAGTTACAGGTGAAGTTACAGAATTTCCAGCCTCTGGTGTCCTGCTTTTCTCGCTGCTGTATTTTTATGTTGATCCAATTCAGTTTCTGGTCAGTTGCACCTAACAACAGCCCAAGGTTATATCAACAAGGGCTGGAGCTAAGTAGCCCTGGGGGCGAATCCCAAATTTGACATTGGTGAACTGGTCATTGCTGTGCAAGTGTTGCCTGATAGCACTGTCAACAATACCTGCCATCAGTTGGATGAGTGGACTGATGAGATGATCATTGGCTAGGATGGATTTATCCTGCTGTTGTGGTCAGGACCAATTTGGAGAATTCTCCATATTGTTAGAGGTGGAGAATCCAGTATTTTTGCATGTCATTCAATGATATTTCAATCTTTGAATTGCCTACCATCAGCATCCTGCAGTTGCCATTGAGCAGAAATGCAATTGGACCAACCACATAAATACTATGGCTTAAAGTGGAGATCACAGGGAGATAGGAATGCTAAAGCAAGTAACTAGTCTCCTGACTCCCCACACCTTGTCAATGGCAGAAGTCGTGCCTGGATGATTGTTGCTCCATATATTAAGGTAGCCAGTGACACCTATTTCTCTGAAATAATGTTGCTTTAAAAAATCAAACTGAACACCATTCAGGTCAAGGCAGCCTGCTTGATCAGTGTCCAAGCCGCCACCTGCACAGTGGCAGCAGTGTGTATCATCCACAGGGTAGTTTGCAGCAATTTGCCTGAGGTCCTTTAACAGCACCTACATTAGCGATCCTTCACTGAAGCATGGATGAAATTCTGGAACTGCCTCCCAAAGCAGTATAGGTGTTCCTATACCAGATCGACTATAGTGGTTCAAGATCATAGCTTTCTACCAGCTTTGCAAGAGCAAATGGAGATTGACAATAATGGCCTCATGGACGTTGTTGTTGTTTCATAGATATTATGAAGTTTCCACCTTATGTCAATTTGCAGAACCCTACAGAAAGTATTGTTTAAGCTTGAAGCATATGATCTTCCCCAAGTTCTTAGCTTAAATCAATAATGAACATTGTAGCAGTTATCATATGGCTGAAATGCTATTACATCTGTTTTCATTTGTGATTTGCTAACTACTTTTAATGTTGAACTCTTTGTTTGTTTGGGTTAATGAATTGAAAATCTTTGAAGTACAAACTTGATAGATTATAGTATTGACTTTAATGAGGTTATTTGTTTTCTGATACCTAAGCCTGGAATATTTTATACTTTTATTTCAGAGGACTGTCCTTTATGTCACTTTTAAGCATTGTAGAATTGTTATTTGTGCGATCACCTTCCGCTAGTGTCTAATGGAATGTGAATAAAGCATTTTGCAGAATAAATCTGAATATGGATACAAGACTCCCATTGAGAACTGAGCAAGAATTCTGCGAGAAATATTCAATATCTGAGTGTTTTAGAATCTGAATTGCAACAGTTCTGGAGATTAAATCAATCATTCTAAATTACCAGGAATATAATGAACCTGTGGCTGACATTTTATGAACTGTATCAAATCTAATTTAAGAAGCTTGGTGAATTATTCATTTAAAACTAATCAACAAGTAAAGGTCACAAAGACATGGAGTTTGCCAGAGATGAACTAAGTTTGTAATTTCTTGCAGAGTTACAATTGGAATCAACAGCCTGTGCTTGAGATAATCTTTTATGATTCCATGTTGATAGTTTGAATGCTCTTAAACTCTTCTTTCATATTAATTGCTTAATTGTCAATTTGCATTTCTTGGCAAGGAACAGGGCTTCTTTTGGTTTTGTGCATGGATAGGGTGAATAGTCAAGGCCTTTTCCCCAAGGTAGGGGAGTCCAAGACTAGACGTCATAGGTTTAAGGTGAGCGGGGAAGATTTAAAAGGAATCTGAGGGGCAATTTTTTCCACACAGGATGGTGTGTGTATGTAAAGAGCTACCAGAGGAAGTGGTGGAGGCTAGTACAATTGCAATATTTAAAAGGCATCTGGATGGGTATATGAATAGGAAGGGTTCAGAGGGATATGAGCCAAATGCTGGCAAATGGGTCCGCATCAGATTGGGATGTCTGGTTGGCACGGATGAGTTGGATGAAGGGTCTGTTTCCATGCTGTGTGACTCTAAATTCAATTAACTAGCAGGAGCATTCATGATGTAATTGTATCATGATGAAGGTGTGTTGGCAGTTCATTTTCAATAGGAAGTTTCTGATTCATTTGTTAGAATCGTTCTAATGTGGCAAGTCAGTTCAGACATGAAAAAGCTGTAAACAACTGAAGAGTATTTTGGTGAATTTGAAAATTGAGCTGTTGGGGTTTTTTTTTGTAAGGAATTATGTTGAAAATGTAGATTTCATTTCTGTCATTAAAGTAGGGGCTATTATTCCTGGATGTTATTGAAGTAGTGTTGATGCTGGTCTATAGCAACAATGTGCAAGAGGGAGTAGTTAACCCATAATACATTTCATGTTGACTTCAGTGGAAAAGAATATTGGGCTCTCCGTAACAAGCTGTTAATTCACTATTGCTTGTATCTGCACTTGGAAGACTACTTAATCTCTTAGCATTTGATTGCATGTTGTAAATAACTGCTACTTGCTTACCAATTTCTTAAAACAGCAATGACCATGTGACTTGGACCACAGCATCTTAAATTTGCTGTTCAGAGCTGTACAGAAGTGACCTTGGAAATATCTCTGACCTTTACTGCCTTTTAAGAAAGGAACTGTGCAATGTTTGGTCCTTCTCACAGCTTGTATTAAGCACCGCACAAAATTCAAAGTAGAAAACACAGATTGAATATATAGTAGAGTTGATGAATCAGACGTGTATTTTGTTACTCTTTGTACCTTATTCTACTGCTCCAGTATCCAATGTTGTTGCTCCAGTTACATTTACAATTGATTTCCAGGCCAAAAACTCCAAGCAGATGTGTTGTAGTTTTCTATTAGAAATTAGCAGATGTTATGTTCTTCATTCTAGTTGCGTGTAAAATTATTGCCTCAAGTTGGTAGATTGTCAATTAATTGTTGCAGTCATTGGTATTTTAGGGATGAGTTTAAAAAATAAGTTCAAGTAATAAATGAGTGTATATAAACACTGGACATTAACTTGGTTAAATTTAACCTGTAGCATGGGCTAAGTGGGAAAGAGAGATTCACTCATGTCCTTTCGGAAAGCAAACTGCTATCCTCATCTGGTCTGGCCGAGATGTGACTCCAGACCCACAGCAATGTGGTTGATTCTTAACTGTCCTCTTGAGCAGTTCGGGATGGGCAATAAAATACTGGCCTAACCAGTGACGCCCACATCCTATGAATCTAAAATAAAAATTATACCCAAGGTAGACTCATTGATTTTGGTTCAGTATGTGGTTTCCTTTTGAAATGAGTAGTCTCTTGTATGTTTGTGTAAGTCGTTGAGGATTTAGGAAATAAATTAAGGTTCTTTTTTTTTTGTTGTTATAGCAATCACGTTGCTATGAAATAGTATTAACTTTGACCAGCAAGAAAACCAAATATCTCAATGTTGTTTTTATGTTAATAAATCCCTGTCTTTTGGCAGAAACGTGCAAAGGGACAGGTGCTCTTTGACAAAGTCTGTGGACAGCTCAACCTTCTGGAGAAAGATTACTTTGGCTTGACATTTCGGGACTCTGAAAATCAAAAGGCAAGTGAGAAAATTAAATGTTGGGTTATTTCACTTCTCTGTATAGAGAAAGATGACTTTTTTTCTAGAGCAATGTTGAAATTTAGTTTGTTGTTTTGTACACTGACTTCCTCTGTTAATTGATATATCAAAGATGGACTTTTGCTTGTTTAAAAAAAAAGGAAAAATGATACTTCTGAAATGCAATATTGATTGAATATTAGCAGGAATGTTACTAAAAATTTTAATATAAAGGTTAAAATTTTTCAAAGGGAGAATATTCACTAGAAATGTATCACCAATATTAGTTTGGATCAGTATTTGCAAGGTTTGTGTACCATTTAAACTGCTGCCTCAAGCCTCAGTTGTTCGACCAAAGATATAGTTTAAATATCCTGTTTGCCCTAATATCTTTTTCAGAATCAGGGGAAAAAATCTTTTATCTGTAACTGAAAGGAATTGATTTCCAAAATTTCTAAAGAACTTGTACAAGAATCCCTTCTCTTAAATGGAAAAAAGGTGCAATGTCCATCATCATTCTAGTTGCCAGAATATTGCAAAATGCACCAAGTGAAGTGTCAGAATCCATTTTGGAATTTTTTTGGGGAGGCTGTATTGGCTTTTTCTAGTTGCTGAATTTCACAAGCGAAAGACATAAATATAACCCCAGGTTATCTGATTGATAATGAGCAAGTGGCACTTTTGCACTGTAACTTGTGGCTATTAGAAGGTCAAAGTCGCTTGGTGCCCTTTTATAGGATGTTGTGAACAGGGTAAACAACATAGATAACACAGTGTGGAGCTGGAGGAACACAGGACAGGCAGCATCAGAGGAGCAGGAAAGTTGACGTTTCGGGTCAGGACCCTTCTTCAGAAATGGGTAAACAACATGACTCTTTTCAGCTAATTTGGTTGAAAATCCCTTATTGAACCACGTGAAGTTTGTTTGTGAATGTTTAATACAATATCAAAGAATGTAAGGAATGTGGAATAAAGAGAGAAAGAAGGTAGAATTAAAGAGAGATAAGAGACAAAGAGAAGAAAAATACAAGTTTTAATCTTCAAATAACAATCAGGTAACAATTCACATCTGAAGGAATGTGATTCCACTGTTTTATAACTAAATGTTTAATGTCATGGGTTGCACGGTGGTAATTGAAACTTATTGGACATGTAACACAGTCACTTACAGTTGAATGGGCACTGACCTTTTCTGATGCACTAAGTGGGTATGTAATGGGTAGGTACTATACTTTCACATCCTTCTTTTTATTTTGTCTTTTTTGTTTATGGAATTTGGGCATTGCTGACCACGCCAGCATTTAGTGACCATCAATAGTTGTGCTGGAGAAGGTGGTGTTAGACTGCCTTCCTGAACAGTGGCAGTCCTTGATTTGCAAGGATACCCACAGTGCTGTTAGGAAAGGAATTGCAGAATTCTGATGTAATGACAGCCAAGAAATGTTGATCTATTTCCACGTCAGGATGTTGTGTGGCTTGAAGGAGAACTTGCAGTTGGTGCAGTTTCCACGCCCTTGTTGCTCAATATCATAAAGATCTCTGGTTTGGAAGCTGCTGTCAAAGGACCCTGCAGAGAATTGCAGCAGTGGATCTTGTGGATGGTATATATTGCAGCCAATAGCGGTGGTCAAGCGAGTGGACTTTGAAGGTGGTGGATGGATGCCAATAAGAGATCTACTTTGTCTTGAAAGGAATTGAGCTCCTTGAGTACTGATGGACCTGCCCTCATCTAGATAAGCACAGAGTATTCAAACACACTCCTGACTTGTGTTTGCCCATCATCTACAAAGCACTAGGGAGACGGGAAGCGAGTTATTAGCTGGAAAATTCCTAGTTTCTGATCATTTGTAGAAACAGTAGTTAGATGGCTAGTCCAGTTCAGTTTCTTGTCAATGGTAACCTCTAGGATATTGCTAACAGGGGAATTCAACACTGCAATGTAATTTTAAAGTGAAGGGGCAAAGATTGGATTCTCTTTCACAGATGGCTATTGCCTGGTACTTGTGTAGCATGAAACATTTTTGCCAAGCAATAGTGCAGATCTTTCTGCATATGGACACAGACTGCTTCATTACCTGAGGAATATATAAAAATAAAATATTTACACACGCGTACATATGTTCAATGTTGGAGTGAAGCTTCTGGATGTACGTGACAATTCGGGCAGCAATATCTTGATTTTCTTGTTTAATAAATAGTTCGTGTGGATGCCAGAGATTGTGGTCTGATTTACTGCATAATGGTGAGCTCTGTGATTCTCAGACAATTAAGTGTCTCCATTTCAACTCAAGATGCTTTGAATTGTGATTGAAGCTCAAGATTTCCATGTGCCACAAATTCAAATCTAACTGCCTTCAAAAATTATCCTTTCCCATTAGAAACTGCCTGATGGTGTATAAATCTTTAAATATGTACTTACTGATTTGGTCACTCACTGTCATTAGTCACACTTGTCCTCCACAATATGTCTTCACTTTCAGCATAATTTCAAAGAAGGAAAATATTGTTTTTGCTAATTGCAATTTAATTTCAGATTACACATTTACAGCAAAGCAGTTCACCATCCTGCCTTAAACTGATTTGTTTCATTTGGATTCTGTACTATATTTGAAATATTAAACATATAAAATGTTACATTTCAGAACTGGCTGGACCCAGCCAAGGAAATTAAGAAGCAAATCCGAAGTAAGTACATTTTATGATGATTTGAAATTAAGCTTGTATGGAATGATGTTTGAAAGGGAACTTTGAAATAGCTTGCTGTTTATCTTTTACCAGAATATTATTTTTGTTCACATTTTGTTGCCAATTTCAACAATAAAGCAGTGTTCAAGTGACTTCATATCTTGCTGACTTCATTTTTTCCTGTATTTCTTTTGTTCTCTTGATGTTTTATGATATTCCAGGTAAAATGTTGGAACATTTTTGCATTTCTTAAAAAAAAAATGTAGCAGCTACTGAATCATGTTCCTCTGCCCACTGTATTGAAAATATGATTGCCATTTAATGTGAAGCCTAATTCTTTGGGGAAACTGCTGAAACAGGAATGGGTGGAATGGTAAATTACAATAATGATCAGGATGCAGTACACCCACACAAGCATTACACTGATGAGTGTGTAAATAATTAGGGAAAGGAAGAGAGTGTGAATGCTTGGAAAATGAAACATGAAACATTTTGTATATAAAAATTGGGATTTTAAAAAGATGTATGTCTTTATTTTTAATACATGGTGAATTTTCAGGAAGTAATGTGGCAATGACTTCAAACAAGAAGCCAGAGTCACCCTTGTCCCAGTGGGAGACTTTATGCAATTCTTTTTTGGTTGCACTGTTATCTATCTTGTTTTGATTTTGTAAATTCATACCTGTAGCTTTAAATTCTTGTTCAAAAGAATTACTTCAATCCATTTCAATCAATTTAACCTCCATGTCTGATTCATCATTAAGAATTATTATGCTTTCCACTTTACGAGCAGCACATAGTTTCACCTTAGCCGGAGTATTGCTGGAATTGTAATCAATGCCCATCACCCCTAGGCTTGATTATTTTTCAATGCTGTCATTACAGCCAAACCCTACAAACTCCAATTCATTGAATTGTACACTGCAGTAAGTCTTCCTCGTGTCTAAGTCTGGCTGATATCAGCCAGTTCCCAGCCCTTCAACATTGCTTATAGAATCTTGATGCTGATTGCATTTCTCTTCAAGACTTTATTTGGCTCAACAGTCGCAATCTCCTTCAATCTCGTGTTCCAGTTCACACTCTCCCTTCTGACTCTGGCTCACTGTGCCTTTTATTTCTGCTGTACCATTGCATTTACAAGAACTCAGCCAGTATAGCAAGATTGTAGCAATTCATGCAGGTCCTATTTAGTATATTGAAATAAAATTTTAATCATTCCTTCTTAATATTTTAATAGTTAAGGGCATCATCTGAAGTGTTACTGTGTGAAAAGTAGCCTTTATTCAATGGGAAAAATCGACCTTAATTACTGCTGATTACTAGCGGTTTCGTAGATTTCCAAAGTGTCTTTAAACAACCTGTTCAGATATGTAATGATACACCTCCAGTGCGAGTGAAACTTGAACCCAAATCCTGGCACAGAGGTAGATGCGTGGCCACTATGCCACAAAACATGCTTTGTATGTGCTTACATGCTCAGCACATTCAGCATTGATGAATAAAAATAACCAGCCATCTCAATAATGCATCCATACTTAGACTTGAGGAATATTTACTGGGCTCTGTATCAGGGTGTTCAATGTGGCTGTTCAGGAATAGCTGTATCAGGAAAGGCATTAGTGTCTGGCATGCCTGTAATCTTACGGATGGTGCTGAGGCACTTATCTGCACAGACTGTGCTAGCTTTGAGAGATCTCGCACTGTAAACTTCATTGTTACTCTTAGACAAGAAAAGCCAATTGATTCTGACCGACTGCATAAGGGTCATATCAGGATCTACAGGTCGTACAAAAGTGGACAGCACAGTTAATAGTGAATAGAATTGTGGATGAATTCAGAATGACATACATGGGCTTGTAGATAGGAGAGGGAACTGCCAGATGTGGAAAACTGGGAGGTGACAGGTTATGTTTAATAGAAAACAGAGGGGGGAAAAAAACATTTTTTAAAAAAAACTGAGAAGGCTTACTTAAAGGCACGGTAAGGCAATCGGTTTTTTTTAAATGTAGGAGCGCAGGAGCTAAATGTTAAAGCTATATATAATGTTCTAAAAATAATTATCTGGGATCTTTAAGTTTTGAACACTAAACAAAAACTGAAAGAACTGTGGATGTTGGAAATCTGAAACAAAAACAAATTTCTGGAAAATCTCAGCAGGTCTGACAGCATCTGTAGAGAGAAATGAGAGTTAATGTTTTGGGTCCAGTGACCTTTCTTCAGAATTTCAGAAGGGTTCTGGACCTGAAATGTTAACTGTTTTCTCTCCATAGATGCTGCCGGATGTACTGAGATTTTCCAGAAATTTCTGTCTTTGTCCTAAGTTTTGATGCTAGGCTATAAGAGTATAACGTAGAGCTCTTGTTAACCAGATGCAAGTCTTTAGGTAGGTTACTGTTAGAAGAATAATCCCAGTTTTTGGACACCCTATGTAAAGGAAAATGTTAAAGCTCTAGGTCAAATGTAGAGAAACTGGGAAAGGTAGTAAAAGGGATGAGAGACTGCAGAGTTATATTGATTCAATGGAGTAGGAAAGTTCAGAATTGATCTATTGGACTTCAACTGAAGAGGTATTTTAAGGAATTAGAAAAAGTGATGTCCCAAACATGAAGTTGTTTTGCATTTTTACTGATATGTTCTATGTTCCTGGCCTTTACAATTTTTATTTCAAATTTACAGCATTTGTAGTTTCCTTTTCATATGTCATTCAATGCTTATCAACTGCATTTGAAATATCAATTTTTTAAATTTGATTTCAGTTGATAAGTCACTGAATACTAAAGGCAAGTGCTGTGAGCTATTAGGAAAGCTAATGGGAACGTTAACCTTTATCGTAAGAGGATTTTAGTACAGGAGTAATAAAGTCTTGCTTCAGTTGTGATAGGAACTTGGTTAGACATCACCTGTGTGCCATTTTGGTCTCCTTACCTCTTGAAGGTATTATTGCCAGAGAAAGAATGCAGTGTAAGTTCACCAGACTTGTTCCTGGGATGCTGGGACGGTCCTGTGACGGGGGGAAGAAAATGGACAAATTGGCCCATATTCTCTAAAAGCTTTGAAGAATGAGAGAATGACCTCGTGGAAATCTACAAAATAGTTAAAGGGATAGCCATAGTCGATATTGGTGAAACATTTCCCCTGATTGGAAAATCCAGAACCAGGGGATATAATGTCAAAATAAAGGGGATTCCAAGTTAGAACCAAGGTGAGCAAATTCCTTTACTTGGAAGGTGGTGAATCTACCACAGAGGACAAGCTCAGTCTTTGAGTATTGGTATCAATGGTGTGGGTTAAAGGCAGTGGTGTGTTTGGTCAGCTGTGATTTTAATAAATGGCAGAGCAGGCTCACTGACCTAGTCTTCTTCCTATATTCAGTGATTGCGCTCATTTCTGATCAGGACTACATGCTGACAGGGTAACAACATTGTTTTTGTTTTGTAGCTACTTCAGGTTTTAAACTTTTTCTTCTGCTACATTGCAATCATAGGCAGACTGAAATCTGAATCCATTCTGGGGCAGTTGAATTGTCATTTTGCTTTTCCAGAGGCAAATTCAAAATTAACACTAATTCAACCAAATAATGGAAACTGAAATAGTAGGAACTGCAGATGCTGGAGAATCTGAGATAACAAGGTATAGAGCTGGATGAACGCAGCAGGCCAAGCAGCATCAGAGGAGCAGGAAGGCTGACGTTTCGGGCCTAG
>NC_063335.1:19290560-19329644 GCF_021869965.1 Rhincodon typus
GTGATTTCAGCGTTTGTTGCATGATGTGATGGATATATTTGTGGTTCCATTTGTCCATTGAGCAGTGTCCCACTCATAATAATGTAAATTAAACCAAGCTGATGAAATGTTATTCAAGAAATATTAACAATAATTATTGGAACTAAGTGCAAACCTATATTTACTTGGCTCTAGCTATCGTCGTGTTTGTCCAATACAGAACTTCTATGGTAGAGAGTAGTAAAATGCAAACAATTTGGAATTTTCTTTTTCTTTGGTAATGTAACCTAATAGCAGTGAATTTATTTTTTTCAGTCATCTAGAATTGTTGATAGATCAGGCACAGAATTTTCAGAGTGATATACCAAATGAATTGCCTGACTGGGAATTATTCTTCAGAGAATTATGAGCTTGTCAGGTGTCCTGCATATTACCCGGGTTATTGATTTGATTAATTCTATGCCACAAGACTGTGAGGAGAAAATTAACAAATGCTATTAAATTGATGTTCACATTTACTGAAAAGAGGTAGTAAAAGGGCAAGCTTTGACATTTAGCTAAATGACTGTTTTTAAATAGTTGGGATTCTTAATTGTGTCGTAGAGTCATACAGCACAGAGACAAGCCCTTTGGTCCAACCAGCCCATATCGACCGTGTTCCCAAACTAAACCAGTCCCACTTGCCTGCGCTTGGCCCATATTCCTCCAAATCTTTCCTATTCATGAACTTATCCAAATGTCTGTTAATTGTTGTAACTGTACCTCCATCCACCATTTCCTCTGACGGTTCATGCCACACATGACCATCCTCTGTGTAAAAAAAAATAAAATAAATAAATAAATAAATAAAGTAGCTCCTCATGTCCTTTTTAAATCTTCATTTTTTAATCAGAGTACTAGACATTTTGTATTAGAAAACCAGCCTTTGAGGAATTTTTTGATTACTTAAAAGACCTCCAAATATGGGCTCTGTTTGATGTTTAAATCATGATTTGATTCTACTTAGGTGGATTGTGGCAGTTTGCATTCAATGTGAAATTTTACCCTCCGGATCCTGCCCAGCTCTCAGAGGACATTACCAGGTGAGTGAAAGATTGTTTCTTGTAGTATTTAACAGTGGCGAATAGTGTGGTCAAATTTTTGTTTTTTTTTTGTGTATATACTCTTCCCAAAGACATCTCTATTCACAAGTGTGTATGGTTGTTCAGTGGTTTTGTCATGATCTAACTTGAACATCTGAGGATCGCTGTTGACCAGAGATTTCAATGAACCGAATATGTAAGTGTGATGGCTATGAGGCAGCCTGAGGCTGAATCTCATCTGATGAGTGGTTTCCTTCCTGACTTCTCAAAGGCTTTCTGTGTCAACAATGAGATGCGATATTCTTTATTTGTCTGGATGAGTGTAATTTCGGCATTCGAAGGAAGAAATAATTGACAGTCCATCTCAAACGTATACTTCTTCCACCACTAATGTACAATACTGTTATGTACCATCTGTAGAACAGACTTAAGCAACTTGTGATGGCTTCTTTAACAGCATCCCCAAAATAATTAAGTTACCAGTGCTGTCCATTGCTGCCTGACAGTGTGCTTCCATGTTGTATTCATGCATCACATACAGTCTGCCTCATTTAGATTTTGGAGTTTTTTTTGTACACTTGTTCCTTTTCAAAAGAACTTTTCAATAATAATACAATTTTCCTTTTAAGTAATCAATCCAAGCTTCCAGGCACTTGATTTATGTTTGTGGGGGTGTCTCAGAATGTGTTAATTCTTGCAGGGGTTCTTCCAGGCAGAAATGAGTGAACACGACTGTTTTGTGCAACTTTCAGCCTTCAGAACATGTTGTCATTTCACTGCATTGCAGTTGAATTCCACAGTATTCTCGGCGAGCACAGATTATTCATTCTATTCCATTACCTTCCACTTCTGTAGCCTGGAAGAGTGCTGATGTAAGCAGCTTTGGATGAGCAAAGAATGCTGAAAGAGTATGCGTTATTCTCGAAGTGTTTAATTGGAGGATAACGAAGTGGTAGATGCAGTGTTTAAGCTCAGTCTATATATTAAAAAATTGGCAAAAGTATATGGTCAGGGTTCTCTACCTTTTTTGTATTAACCAGCTGCATACCTTTCAGTGTAGTGGGCAGCGACCTCTAACATCAAAAGGAGAAAACCTGACCTGAATATATCTGTTGAGAACTGGGGCATCACATCTGGTTCAAAATGCAAAGTTAACCAGCTTTTAAATAAATATTCTGAACTTATTTTATAGCTGCATTGGTCCCAAGGATTTGAATGGATAATGTTATTTTCTTGCTTTTATCCATGGTGCTGCCAATTTCTGGAGTTCTACTTTAGAATGCTAATTATTAGGAAAACCAATTGCAGTAAATTTCAAACAAAAAACATATAGCATATCTCACCCCAATATATCAGTGAATTTATCCAGGCATTAACTGAGCCAAACATAAACTTCAGGCTAAATCCAAGTTTGTATGCTGATATCAGCTGAGCTGCCATAATATCATTGTACTTTATCTGTCTTCTCCTGAGCTACAAGATAGGGAAAATCCGGTCTTTATATTCCCAAAAAGACTCCATGTGTGAAGTGAATGCTGTATTGGTCAGGTATGTACAAAATCTACCCCACGCAAATTGTTTTTTTTGTTCATGGAATGTGGCCATTACTGGCTGCCCAGCTTTTATTGCCTGTCCCTGGTTGCCCTGGAGAAGGTGGTGGTGAGATGCTGCCTTGAATCACTGCTGTCAGTTTGGTTTAGGTAGACCCCCACAATGCCACGATGGAGGGCATTCCATGATTTTGACCCAGTGGCACTGAAAGAATGGAGATGTATTTCTGCATCAGGATGGTGTGTGCCGAGAGCATGCACTTGTAGGTGGTGGTCTTGCAATGTATCTGCTGCCCTTGTCCTTCAGGAAGTTGTGGTTGTGGGTTTGAAAGGTCCTGTCTAAGGAGTCTTGGTAAATTTCTGCAGTGCATTTTCGAGATGATGCACGCTGCTGCTAATGAGCATCTGTGGCGGTGGGAATGAATGTTTTGGGATGTGATGCCAATCAAAGTAGGTTGCCTTATCCTGGATGGTGTCAAGCTTCTCGAGTGTTGTTGAAGCTACACTGATCCAAGTAAGTGGGGATATTCCATCACACTCCTGACCTGTGCCTTGGAGGTAGTGAACAGGCTTTGGGGAGACAGGAGGCGTGTTACTCACTAGATTGCTAGCCTGTGACCTGCTGTTGTAACTACAGTATTTATGTGACAAGTCCAGTTCAGTTTCTAGTCAATTGTAACTCCCCGAATGTTGATAGTCAGGCAATCATGTGATGGTAATGTCATTGAATGTCAAGGGGTGATGGTTAGATTCCCTGTTGTCAGAGATCATCATTGCCTGGTTTTTGTGTGGCACAAATGTTACTTTCCATTTGAGCCCAAGCTTGAATATTATCCACGTGTTGCTGCGCTTGGACATAGACTGCTTCGGTATCTGAAAAGTTAAAACTAGTGCTGAATATTGTGCATTCATTAGTTAATAATCCTACTTCTGACCTTTTGAGGGAGAGAACGTCATTGATGAAGCAGCTGAAAGTGGTTGGGGCTAGGCCTGAGGAGCTCCTGCAGAGATATTCTAGAGCTGAGATGACTGACTGTAATAACCACAACCATTTCACTTTGTGCCACCTCTGACTCCGAACCAGTGGGGGATTCCCGTTGATTGCAGCTTTGCTAGAGCTCCTTGATGCCATGCTCAGATTACTACGTTTAACCCATGGACAAATTGGTGCAGGGTAAATAAGGTCAAGGAGTTAAAGGGTATAGCTCAAAGATGGTATGGGTGGAATGGTTTCAGTTGATGGCACCAATACTGGGGTAGAAAGGAGTTGTTGCAGTGGGATGGGTTTCACTTGAACCATGCTGGGACCATTGTCCTATTGAATCGACTAAGTTAGGCTGTAGAGAGGATTTTAAATTCCCTCCCATACTTGCCACCTTGCTGGTTCCGCACTGGATCTTCTGACAGTAATCATAAGCCAACTTTCTCGATTTTTATTTTAATTTTTACATCCTATGGCATCCAAGGTACATTTACTTAAGGTGAGTTACCTTTTTCCTTCAAAAAAAAAAGTCTTGTGTTCATTGGAGCCATGTCTTTCTGAACAACCTCATTAGTTTGTTACTACTTTAGCCTGCATTGGCGTTTCTGAATGTACCTGAGCTAGGTTTTGCCTTTAATAATTTAAATTACCTCCTCTAAGTTGAGTATTTTTACATTTAGTTTTTTGTTCACTTTTCACTATAACTTTTTTAAGCTTCGAGCTACACGGTGCCCATTTGCAAGATGATCTCGTACTAAAACAATTTATCATTTCTCTTCAGTTCCAAAGAACATCATATTGGAATCCATGTTAATTCTGTTTCTTTTTCAATAAAGCTTGTCTGACCAGCTGAGTTTCTTGAGCACATTCTGTTTTTATTATTTTTGATTTTCCTTGCATGTTGAGGTAAAGATGTGTACACATCAGCAATTCCTCTCCTTTTATCTAAGCTTTTCCTACTCTACGCTGGTACAAAGAAAGTCTCCCAATATTACTAAAAGTTTCAGGCAGCAATGATTTTGGCATCAGTTGGCAATACTGTGACACAAGGCAAGTGAGCGAATGGGTCAGTGTGGCACAAGTTATACAACTGTGTAACAATGTTCCATATAAAATTATGCATGCACATTTATTTGACAAATTTAAGATCTGCCATTTATTTCTAGAATATGTTGGTCAAGTTCCATTAATTTTAAGTGGGAACTTAGAGTGACCCATGAATGCATTTGCATTTACCAAATTACAGCTTGAAAAATGTCAGTGAGAGAGTCTATTAATTATATCATTTCTAGACTTGTATAATTTTGTGAATTCACCATATCTTTTTAATATTTTTAAAGAACTACTCTAGATGTGACTCCCTAGCTTTATTGTCAAGTATAAGAAAATGTTTCTTCCAAACATGATTTTTGGAACAAAATAATTGTCAAAAAAAGCCGTGTCAACTAGTCATTTGAAAGCCACTACTTGGAAATAGTTTCCCTAGTTGTCTGGTGTGATGTTTCACTGGTCACCATTAGGGTTCTATTATTCCCACTCACATTTTATTATGCACTGCTTTACTGAGTAATGTGATGTATCTCAGGCACTAGGAAGTGCTCACAGAGTTACAACTGTGATAGTTTTTAAATTACTCCTTCAAGAAAAATGTCAGAATGGGATTTTCCTGATTTTTCTTGTATTCTGTCTATGCCATGTCAGTTCTGAAGTAATTTTAGGCAATGACAGCTACTTAAATCAAATCTCACACATTACTGTTGTTTATTTTTGTCTGGACTCCAGAGATTATTGGTTGCGTTTTGAATATGAGTTTGGTTAAGTGCAGCTTAGGCAGGAATGTGAGTTTTCAAGTACAAGTCTTGATTTTTAAAAACTTGGGTGTAACTTCTTATATCTGTGAATGCTTTCAAGAGTTAAATTTTATGAAAAGTGCCATGGTTTCGATAAGTCTCAAGTTTTGATGTGTTCTTTTTCTTAATGTAGGTATTACCTGTGTCTGCAGCTGCGCGACGATATTGTTTCTGGAAGATTGCCATGTTCTTTTGCCACACATGTACTGCTTGGTTCCTACACTGTTCAGGCAGAACTTGGGGACTATGACCCAGATGAGTATGGCACTGATTACATCAGTGAGTTTCGTTTTGCTCCAAATGAAACTAAGGAACTGGAAGAAAAAGTGATAGAACTGCACAAAAGCCACAAGTACGTGCATTGTTCATACATTCAAGTGTCAAATTTGGTGTTTTAATGTCGAACTGTTGCTTTTTATTTTAATCTGAGTTGTGAGGAAAGCTTGGACAGGCCTATGCTTGTTTTCCCTGGAGTTTAGAAGAGTGAAGGGTGATTTGATTTGAAGTTTATAAAATCATGAATGGCCTTGACACGGTGAATGTTGAAATGACATTTTCTCTTATGGATGAGTCCAGAGCTAGTGGATGCTGATCTAAAATTAGAGGTCAGCCTTTTAGACAGATCAGAACAAATGTATTTCTTTGAAAGTTATGCAATCTTGAAACATTTTATCTTAGAGCGCAATGGAGGTGGTAGTCATTGAATCTATTTCTGCCTTAAAAGTTCATTCTTGTGAGTTAGGGCAATCAAGGGGAGATGGGAGTATCAAATCTAGAACACAAACAGATCATCCATGATCTTATTGAATGGTGGAGCAAGCATGAAGGACTGAATGGCCTACTTCTCTTAATTCAGATATTAATTTATTAACAAATCCACAAATTCAAATATCTGAACATTTCTGGATTTACCTTGAGCAAGTGAACATGTTTATTATAAAAGTTAAATCAGATTATACTGAAAAATCCTAACTGTTCAGGAGCTGAAAATTAAATTGTAGCTTTGAAACTTTAGCTTTCAGCAGCATTTGATCTCTAACCAGCAACAGAAATTTGAATTGGACTTACTTAGAGATCTGTGTAAAAAGAATGATGACACATTATGAAGTTATTTTTGTATACATTATCAGTCAAATGTCAAGTTTTCAACACTTTCCTTTGTTCAGACACAGTTTTGTCCCCTGTGTAAACTGTCACCGTTACCTTTTTTTTCAAAAAATTCATTCCCGAGACACTGGCTTCACCAGCTAGGCCAGGATTTATTGCCATCCCTAATTGTCCAGAAGGTAGTTAAGAGTCAACCATGTCACTGAAAGAACAAACAAAGTTTTGAGCAATCCATCTTTTTAAAGTAACAAGCCATCTTTAGCTTCCCCTTCCTAATTAATATTTTCCCAGTTCCCTGCTCACCTCTTCTGAAATCCTTCCTCTCAGATACTTCTAGGCTTGCTGTTGCCTGGGGTCACAGCTCTGAGACTGCTCTGACCAAATTCATAACTGGCATCGTTTGAGAGTGTGATCATGGAGTACCATCGTCCCCTCTTCGATCTTTTTGCATCATTTAGCATAGTCAACCATACTACCATATCAAATACCCTTTTTCCTCTGTTTTCCATCTTTATTGGAGTGTCCTTAATTCCTTTCATGTTCCCCTAACAAGTTGCAGCCAATACTCCTCCAAAATGCAATGTCTTTCTCAAAAAAACCCATACCTGACCCCTTTCTTTTCCTCACTTACATACCATCTGTCTTTAGGCATGTTATCAGCTTCATGAGTGTGCTAATGGCATTTGATCTATCCTAATTCCATGAACACACCTGTGATGCACAAGATCTTCTCCAAAAATACTTCATACGATGAGTTTGCAGCTTCTTTCACCTAAGTTGGCAATGCTGGAGCCAATATCAGTAATGCCCATTATAATCTGTGTGCCTGCTACATGTCACCATTCAGGTAAACAGGTTTGTACCATCCTACGGCATCCTGAGCTGACCTTCACACTCTGTTCTGCAACACCTGGGATTGTTTCATTCTATCCCCAGGGTATCAGCCAATTCAGTTCATGAAATGTTTAGGCTTTTTTTGCAACTGTAGTAGCGGCAACATTTCTGAAAGAAATTGAAGTAAGGCATAATTAAAACCCTAACAAACCCTTAAAAATATGAGAGAAAAATTACTGGTGAAGAGAAAAAGGCTTAAATATACTAAAAGTTTTTAAATTTCTGAAATTTAATTTGTAAAAATCTGCACTGTTGTGCACGCACATATGCATTTTAAAAAAATCGGAGGTGAGCATGCATAGCCAGAATTTATCATTGGCTGGTGTCAGCAAGCACTTTCAACAATACTTTCAAATTGAATGTCATCTGCAAGCTTTGAAATGACACCATAGTCTGTCATGAACATATATATCAAGAAAAACAATAAACTGATTCCAACATCCGCAGTTCTTGCTATTTCGAGTGACTGAAAACGGTAATCTTAGTACTTGCAACCTGAGGAGCCCCGCTGCATGCCTTTTTATAACTTACTTCTGCATTGCACAAAAATAAGTGTCACTGTTTCTTCTTTGTGTATTTTTCCTTTGAAATTCATTTCACTCTTTTATAATTCTCAATTAAGAGACTTTGCATGCTTCCAGTTTAGACAGAAAAGCACAATATACAGTGCACCAATTGCACCATAACCACATGATAGCTCAGCAGTTACCTGCTGTGCAGTATCATAGTTGAATTAAGCAGAGACTGATTTTTTTGCTGATAATGTGTTGCCAGCTAATCCATGACACATTTGTGTTATAAAACGTGCAACTCACTCCCTCATGCAACAGCAATAGGGTTCCCGTTGTCCTTGCCTACCAGCCCACCAGCGTCCACACCCAGAAGATCATCAGCTGCCATTTCCACCATCTCCAGCGAGATGCCACTACCAGACACCTATTCCCCTCCCCTCCCCGCCCCTCCCTTGTCTGCCTTCCGGAGGGACCGTTCCCTTGGGGATATCCTGGTCCATGCTACTTTGACTACCAACACCCCCTCACAGCCCCAGGGCACCTTACACCTTCGGCAGTTGCAGGGGAACACCTGCCCATTTGCCTCCTCCCTCCTCAGTATCCAAGGGCACAAACATAGCTTCCAGGTGAAGCAGCACTTTACCTGCACTTCATACAATCGAGTCAATTGCATTCGTCGCTCACAACGTGGTTTACTCTACATTGGGGAAATAAAGCATAGACTGGGTGACCGAATCGCAGAACACCAATGTTCTGCTCACAAAAAAGACCCTGAACTTCCAGTTGCCTGCCACTTTAACACACCACTCTGTTCCCTGGCCAACATCTGTCGCAGGCTTGCTGCAGTGTTCCAGTGAAGCTCAGCGCAAGCTGGAAGAACGAGACCTCATACCATTTGAGGACCCTAGAGCCCTCTGGACTTGATATCGAGTTCAATAATTTTAGGGCCTAAACTCTCCCAAGTCCTAGTCCCCTACCCCGCAGACCAGGCCGCCTTATCACATAGCCTGCCATTACACACTACCTATGTTAGTCACTAACAATCCCCATTAACAGCTATTCACCCTCCCAGCCTGATTGTTAACAACACCTTTGGCTGCCCAACTCTTTGGGCTCTATTCCCACATATTGTTTACTTCTTATCCCCTCCCCCCACCCTATCTTCTGCGTATAAACTGACATTTTCCTAGCTACTATCAGTGCTGAGGAGGGATCATCAGACCCAAAATGTTAAGTCTGATTTTTCTTCACAGATGCTGCCAGACCTGATCTTTTTCAGCAACTTCTGTTTTTGTTTCTGATTTATAGCATCCGCAGTTCTTTTGGTTTTTCTGCAACTCGCTTGGTCTTCAGGGTGCAGAGAAGCCTCCCAAATAGGAATAGCTTATTGACAAAATTGATACTACTTTTTAAGAAAAAAAATTGTCCATGAGGCTTTATATTCTTCACAAAATATCTGAGCTGATTACGTCAGAGAAAGTCATATACGGTTCAGTGCATACGAAACTAGCAATGTTTGGGAAGATTTGGCTTGCTTGTTTCGAGGTGGATTTTTGAAAGCTTTTGAAACATTGAAGTTGAGATGCGAGTGGAAAGAAAATCTTGTTTCTGCTTCTACAATTTAGGGGTATGACACCAGCTGAAGCAGAGATGCATTTCTTGGAGAATGCCAAAAAACTGTCCATGTACGGAGTTGATCTGCATCATGCCAAGGTATTTCTTTAACATGTGAATGAAGTGAGTTTTGTCCCAGAACATCTCCTGTAAAAATTAACAAGTTGATTTTGTGTTGGAAAATATTCCCTTTCTTTTGAAGTAATAATGTATCCCCTTCGGTAATGATTATGAACCAAATGACTAAAGCAACTCAGAACTGGTTTCTGGGGATAGAATTTTATGCCAGCTGATATGAAATCTTTTCCAGTTTTCAATTGTAACATAATGGAAAATAGCAGGATTTATCAAGAAAAGAATAACAAAAGCTGAACAGTGCTTATGATCAGTCAGATAATGCATCAGGTGTACTGATATAAGAATTAATAGATCAACAAATGTTTATTTTGTTCTCCAGCTGAAGTAACAAATCACGTATACTCATTCGCTGTAATTAACCTTCCATTTCTATCTGACGATTTATCACAAAAACAATACTGGATACATTTAGGTTAAGTATTGAACATTAGATATTTCCTATTCATATTCCTCTACTGTGCAAAACTGAACACTTGTCTGAAAATTGCACAAAGCATACAATCTATATGTAAATACGTTGTGTATAGATCATCTGACACATCACTTTCTAATCCTACTCACATAACCATTTAAAGTAAGCCTAGAAGTTGAAATGTTTTTACATGTACAATCAAAAGATAAATGCAGCTTACTGGGAGAGTATTTTTAGTGTCAAAGAATTTTCTCTTACCAGTTGGATGTATTCAAATCTCTTTGAAAGAAATCCTCATTGCTTTTCCTTAACTTGAAATGTGCATTTTCCTCAACAACAAAAAAACTCCTTCCATTTATCTAAATCTAGAGATTTTAGGGACAAGTTGGCACTGGACAAGATATTAAGCCTTGAGTTTATGTCAAAGCACCCCTGGAGCTCAGACATTAACTGTGTACAGGTTTACCAGCACTAACAAACCACTTGGTGCTTTTCATAGTCATACAGTATCGAAACAGACCCTTTGGTCCAACCTGTCCATGCTGACCGTAATCCCAAACTAAACTACTCCCACCTGCCTGTGCTTGGCCCATATCTTTCCAAACATTATTTTTAATTATGTACTTATCCAAATGTCTTTTAAACGAGATCACAGCACAGAACAGACCAGGAATTAATTCCGAGATCTTGCTGGTATTTACGGTTCTGTTCTACACGGTCAACTGGAATGTGCAAAAATATTTAAAGATGTCGTATGTACATCTCTGTTACCATGCAGAAACACCTGGCCTTTCTTTGGTACATGAGGTATTTTGGAAAATCTCAGCAGCTCTCTTAATGGCTTAATTTGAGATGGGAGATCACGTGATACGGCAATGTTTCTACTCCAGTCGAACTCTGGCAAAATTCACTAAAATTCTACATCTGGAATTTCTACAGGATTTCCCTTTGTTCTTGGAGAACCTGCTGGTCTACTCAAGCATTGACTGACAGGTTTACTTTGTTTCAGAGTTTGGTCAGAAGTTTGGTGAAAGAAGTAGGTTTTAAGAAGTGGCCAAAAGAATAGATATGAAGGTTTAGATGTAGAATTCTAGGTCTCGGGGCCTAAACAGAAGGAGGGTCGGGGAAAAAAAAAAAAAAAAATCACTGTCCAAATTATTTACAACAAAAACAAAGTTGCTGGAAAAGCTCAGCAGGTCTGGCAGCATCTGTGAAGGGGAAAAAACAGAGTTAACATTTCGGGTAATTATCTACGTGGCCTCATCTTAAGAAAAAGTAGCACCTAAAATCTAACTACCTCAGATTTGTAAAATTATTTACCATCTTCTAGTTGAAATTTTCTCCCCATAACAGAATTACTGCCGGAGGCCATTTAAAAAATTCTTGAATTATTTGAACACCAGCAAAAGGTATTTATTTAGCTCCTTTTAGTGTGGCACAGAACCCTTGGCAAACAAAATTTGGCACCAAGCCACATTAAAAAGCTATTAAAGCAGTTGATGAAAAGCTTGATCAAAGAGATATGTTACAAGGAACATCTTAAAGGAGGCAAGAGAAGTAGCAAGGGTGAGTGATTTAGATAAGGAATTCAAGAACTTAGGTCTTTGGTAACTGAAAGTATGGTTGCAAGTGATGAAGCGATTAAAATCAAGAATGTTTGGGAGACCAGAGTTAAATAAGCGCTGATACCTTTCAGGGTTGTCTGGCTGGAGAAGGTCACATAGGAAGCAGAAAGACCATGAAGAGAGCAGAAAGCAAGGATGAGAATTTTAAAACTGAACAATGAGTAACTGAGAGAAAATATATGTCAACAAGAGTGGCGATTGAATGGGATTGATACCAGTTGGATATGGGGAGCAGTAACTTGGATGATCTCAGGAATACAGAGGTTATTATATGGGAGGCTGGCCAGGAGTTCTTGGTATATTTAATTACAGAGATATCAAAGGCATGGATAAGGCATTTCAGGAGTCCATGGGTAAAGTTGGACCATGTTATTGGAGCTGGAAATGGTGGTGTGGGCATGTGATCAAGAGTACATCCAGGGGTCAGATATAACACTGAGGTTGTGAGTCTAGTTCGGCTTCAAACTGTCGCTGGGAGAAGAGTGTAATCACTGACTGAGGAATGGATTTTGATTGGGGCGAAGATGGTTTTATTTATTTTGCCCATCTAGGTTTTTGCCTTGGATGTATAGTGATCATAGTTTCGTTTTAGATTAAGTGCCACTCATTTGTCACAGTAATTGTAAAATAACACAAAGTTTCATGATATTCTCCTGATCAACTGCCAACAGATCAGATTTGGCAGACAGACACACAAATTGGTTTTCTGCTGAAGTGGCGTGTGTGTGTGTGTGTGTGTGTGTGTGTGTGTGTGTGTGTGTGAATCTAGTGCCCATGATTGTTGAGCTAGGGCTACTCCTGTTATTGCTCCAGTTGCACAAATACAATGGAGCTGAAGCTGTATCCCTGCTGACCCTGTTCCAAAGTTTGAGCCATTAATAGTCTCAAGGTCTGCACGTAGCGCGTATAAGGGCATAACAGCGACGTGAGCCTCAGATGACACTCGGTATATCTGGATGGCCTCTGCCATTGCCAACAACTGGAATTCACCCTGTTTCCCTTACCACTGGAAAAAATCATCGCAGAATTGGGTTCCACCTTCCAATGTTGAGATGCTCGATTTAAGGCTAAACTTTCAGGCTCTTTGGTTGTGCGTTAAATATACTTAGCTGTGCCAGAATATTGAATGAAATTGTCTCCCATTGGGTGAAAAGCATTCTGTCAGAGTATTTTTCTTTTTGTTTTAAAGGATTCTGAAGGAGTTGATATCATGCTTGGTGTGTGTGCCAGCGGCTTGCTAATCTACAGAGACAGGCTAAGAATAAACAGATTTGCCTGGCCCAAGGTTCTCAAGATCTCGTATAAAAGGAATAACTTCTACATCAAAATCCGACCCAGTGAAGTAAGTTCAAATGTGAGGTTTGCATCTCCTTTGTTCACTAATTAAATGTAGTACTTTGTAAAATTACAGTGATGCAGATACCGTGCTGTTGTAACATGCAAATTCTACATGGTTAAGAACTGACAGTTCTGAAACCTCAGAGCTCAGAAGTGTTAGACAAGGCTCCATATTGTATCTATTCAAGTGACTCTGACTTTTTAATTTTTATTCTTGTCTAATAAGAAGGTAGTATTCCTCTCAATAAGAATTAAACCTAATTGTCCGCAGTTGATCAACTTAGATCAATGTTGATTTAATCTAACTAAAGTACACAAAATATTGGATCAAACAGCCATTTAATCCTGTTGATTATTTGGCCCTTCCATGCATAGGAACTTAGAGAAACTTCCTGTTGCTGCGTTAATAATCAACAACATATTAAATAGCTGAGAGCACCCATTTTAACCCTTCCATGCCTTACTTTACACCTATCTTACATCTTTACTTCTCTTTCACCTCCAATTAGCAACCCTCTCTCTTTTCCCCCAGGACTCTAGACTATCTGTTCCCTTTGCCTCTCTCTGTCAAAAATATAAACAAAACAATTTTCAACCCTTTTTGATTCTGAAAAAGAGTCATACCAGACTTGAAACATTAACTGTGTTTGTTCTCTTCCCACAGATACTGAGGCCTGAATTTCTCCAGCATATTCAGCATTTTGTTTCTTTTCAGATTTTCAGCATCTCCCATATTTTATTTTTATCAAAATAACCTGCTTATAGTTCCTTTACGGGGGATCAGTTCTAACAATGGTTTTATTTTTGTCTCCAACAGTCATTTACTGGTATGATGGCTGATGTTTTAAGATAAAACCAAGAACTGTAGATGCTGGAGATCTGAAAGAAAGAAAAACACAAATCTCTGGAGAAACTTAGCAGATCTAGCAGCATCTGTGGAAAGAAAACAGCGTTAACATCATGTGATCCTCCTTCAGATGTTTTAAGATGCTGAGTGTTAAAGATGGTCAGCAGTGTAATGTTACTTGAAGCAATAAAGTCTTGGGTGCAGTCTAGATATGAATCATTTAATGTAAAATATGTGGAAAATTTATTAATCATAGAATCCCTATAGTGCAGAAAAAAGGCCATTCAGCCCACTGAGTCTACACCAACCCTCTAAAGAGCACCGCACCCAGGCCTATCCCCCTAGTACCACATTTCCCATGGCCAATCCACCTAGCCTGCACACCTTTGGACCGTGAGATGAAACCAGAGCACCCAGTAGTAACTCGCGCAGACAAGGCAGGGGAATGTACAAACTCCACACAGACGGTTGCCCAAGGCTGGAATCGAACCTGGATCCCTGGTGCTGTGAGGCAGCAGTGCTAACCCCCATTGCCCAGGGAAGGAAGATAAAATTAAATTTTTGTGTGGTATATCTGTTTAAAGTGATTTTTTTAAAAAATGCTATGAAATGTATGTGAACCTGAAACATTGAGCCCATGATGCACTGTTTCTTTGGATCTACATTATTAGCAAATACACAAATATCAGACTGAAAAGAAATACCTTGAAAGCTTGTTTCCAATGGCAGCTCGCCCAACAATGGGTAAAAGACACAACAGTGTTGTGCAGACAAAGTACATTTAGAACAAATCACTATAGGTACAGTTTGTAACTTTTTTTTGCATTCCCCAGTTCAATGTCACAGTCATTCTGGAATGATGCCTAATCTTTTGTTTAAATTTTGAGTGGCTGAGTGCTGGCCTTGCAGTTTGCTGCATTTTAAAACCAGCTGCCATTGCACTTTGTAATAATAGAGCTAATGGTAGATCGCTTTTATGCTCTAGTGAGTAGCATTGTTAAGTTTTGCAATCTAATTTGGTATTTTGATTAACCCAAGTAAACCAGATTTGCAGAGTCTACTGTATACTGACTTGAAGCAAGCAAGCCTTCACCTTAGCAGAAAATAAAAATGTGCTATTAAATTAACTGAATATGTCTCAAGTACAAATCTGGTTCCATTTAAATGTTATTATCGTATGTTGGATCATATTGCTTAAGAATTCTCACTTGCACATTTGGACTTCATTAGTGGATGTTCATAAGCCCAAGTACCTAGGAAATGCTGATGCAAACCTGAATTGCTTAAAGCACTTTTGTTCATCCTTTTCGAAAATGGCTTTGAGTTTATCCTCTGTGTCCTGGTGTGTACAATTCAGGAAAGTAACTTCAATTTCCCTCCAAAACAAGGATAATGTAAAAAAAGAATACCCTGAGGGGAGCATTGCTATCATCTGTAGGCTGTCCTTGTGCATTAGATTAGAGTTTTGGTGGGAGCCAGAAAAGTGCCTGTAACAGCGCCCTCACAAATGAGGACAAGCTCAGCTCTGGAGGACACCAACTCTCATGGTTGTCCCTCAGATTGTCGGGCTTTTTGCCTTTAACTGTTCATACTCTTCCACAGCCTTTAGATGCCACACAGGAATATGTTTGAAGTGGAATAGACTGGCAGTTACACTATAATTTGCCAACTGTAGAAATATGGATGATTTTAAATTCTGATTAAGTTGCACTGAGCCACATGTGAGTAAATAACTTGTATGATTGGTTCTGGGGAGATACTAGGCATGGACTTGTATCCTCATTTGGCTGCAATGTTTTGTACAGTTTTCTCACAAAAGCGTGACACTGTGCTTTTTCCTTCCTAGCATGAGCAATTTGAGAGCACCATTGGATTTAAACTTCCCAACCACAAAGCAGCAAAAAGGTTGTGGAAAGTATGCATTGAACATCACACATTCTTTCGGTAAGCCCGACCTTGAACCTTTTTAATATGGAATTGACCCGATAACTGGACTTAAGGGGTTAAGTTATGAGAAGAGATGATACAAATTAGGCCTTTTTTCTCTCGAATTTGGAAGGTTAAAGATAGAGGTCAAGATATTAACGGGACAAGACGGGGTAGGTAAAGATGAACTATTTCCGCAACTTGAGGATTCTAGAACTAGGGGTTATCATCTAAGTTAAGGGGCAGTCTGTTCTTTTTTTAAGTGAGCGTGCGTGTTACTGAACTAAAACAAAAATGGACACAGCATATTTAGTGAACTTTCCTAATTTACAAACTGCACTAAAACAGAATGTGCTATGGGAACATTTTAAACAGGGGATACCTATATGATAAAAATATATTTAAAACAATTGAATGATGAGAAGAAAGACACCTCGTTTGCATTTAGAGAATCCCAAAAAAATTCCTCTTATTCCAAACCATATTCAAGGTGGTCTTCCCTTAGAGCTTATCAATATGGTCCCTGTCAGGTGGGAAGTGGAATTTTAAAAAGTGAAGTCCTGCTTAAGCAAGATCTCCAGGTCTTCCCAGCTGCTGTATCTCCTTCCTTTCTCCCCACAATAATTAAGACCAGTGCCTTTATTAAATGATTAATGAACTGTATGAATACCTAGACTAGGTTACAGCTGCTTTCTTTTATTCATTTCTAGTCATCATGTCACAGCAAATGCAAAGATTACCATTCAATCCAATAGCGTATGACCAATTGTACAAAATTTGCCAAGCAGCATTGCATCATCAATGAGGACAAGGGTTTTGACTTTAAACAGGGAATTGAAATCATGGTGAACCATCTTTCGATAGTGTGCGTGACAAAAAAAAATTCACGTTCAATACAGAATTTCTTCATTTATACAGCTGTTTTTCAGGTAAACCAATGATTTCTATCTTTATAGGCTGGTATCTCCTGAACCGCCTCCTAAAAAGTTCCTCACATTGGGTTCAAAGTTCCGCTACAGTGGACGGACACAAGCCCAGACTCGGAGAGCCAGCTCCCTCATAGACCGCCCAGCACCATACTTTGAGCGTTCTTCCAGCAAACGTTACACCATGTCACGTAGCTTAGATGGAGGTAAGGAAATCCAAGGACTATAGCCCGCAGCAATGTGGAGTTTGTTCATTCGTTCTTTGGAGACATTGTTTGCCTGAATTCTAATTCGTTCAGTGTGAAACCTCTATTTGAACAGTGGAAAGAGATCTTGATGTTCTTCTTGACTCTAATTTTGTTCCATTTGTACGTCAAGCTTGGATTTAATGAAGAACATAGATTCTGAAATTGCACTAAGCAGTATTAATTTAGGAATACTTACCGTTTTCTAAAGTAAATTGTTGAGCCATTTATTTTAAATGGGTCTGCATCTCAACTAAAATAATGTAATTAGAGAAGATAGTATAAAGTCTTTCTAATTACAAGTTATTGTTTGGAAACATGTACAACAATAACTTCTGCTTAGAAAATTGTAAATAATTAAGACATCCCAAAGCAATTTAAAAAGGAATAATAAAGAATTGCTTTTGTCCCGTTTGAGAGATGATGGAACCGTAGCTTGATAATACAGAAATACAATACAGCACAGGAACAGGCCCTTCAGCCCACCAAGCCTGTGCTGATTCCTTTTTCCTTATTTAGACGTGCTTCTTATTGCCCATACAGTTTCTATCCCTCTGTTCGCCTCTCGTTCATGTGTCTATCAAGATAAGTCTTAAACTTGGCTCATGTACCTACTTCCACCACCTCCACTGGCAGTGCATTATAGGGACCCACCACCCTCTGTGTGAAATATTTGCCCCTCACTTCTCCCCTAAAATTTCCCCCTCTCACCTTGAACCTGTGCCCTCTTGTAATTGACCTTTCTACCCTGGGGGAAAAAACCCTCTGACTATCCACCCTATCAATGCATCTCATAATTTTGTAGACTTCTATGGGGTCGGCCTTCAGCCTCCATCTTTCCAGTGAAAACAATCCAAGTTTAACCAAAACTCTCCCCACCAGGCAACCTCCTGGTAAATCTCTGTATCGTCCCTAAAGTATCCACATCCTTCTGGTAGTGTGGTGACCAAAACTGCGTGCAATATTCCAAATGTGGCCTAACTAAAGTTTTCTAATCTGTAATATAACTTATCAACTTTTATATTTGCTACCACAGCTGATGAAGCCAAGTGTGCTGTGTCACTTCTTGACTACCTTATCCAGCTGCTTAATGAGTTCGGCTGGGTGGTTCGTGGCTGTGATTTTACACCCCTTGTTCTAACTGGTACTGGTCACCTAATGGGACAACATCCTTCCATTTAATGAGGCTGGAACCAATCACTTATCTATCCTTAGGCATCCTCTTACCAAACTGTTTTGGATGGTTGATTGCAAGGCCCCACATTGACCTTGAAGTAGTCTTGTTCCAAGGTACCATTATGTTTCACTTAAATGTTAGAGCAGGCTGTCCCATTTTGTTTAATCCTTGTTGACTATTTTGTATCTTTCAAATGTGGGCCGCCCTTGCATCACCCATTTCCTCTGGCTCCGCATATAACCTCCCTCCTTTAGCCTTGAGTGGGCCTACTCTTTCCCGAGCTACCCTTTTCCTCATAACATATGTATAAAATGCCTTGGGATTCTCCTTAATCCGCTGGCCAAGGACATTTCATAGCCCTGTTTCAGCTCCTTCCTGTTTTCTCTGTATTCTTCAAGGACTTGGTCTGTTTTTAGTTACCTAAAGTTTGGGGTATGCTTCCTTTTTGTTTTTGACTAAGCTGACAATTTCCCCTGTCATCCAAGGTTTGCGAAACCAACCATTCCTGTACTTCATTTTCACAGGAACGTGCCCTCCACTCTAATCAACTGGTCTTTAAAGGTCTCCCACATGTTATGATGTGGATTTAGCCTCACAGCAGCTCCCAATCCATGTTTTCTAATTCTTGCCTAATTCGGTTATAGTTGGCCTTCACCCACGACGTCCATTCTTGTTCGTAACCATATGCAACAGCAAACTTATGGAATTATGATCACTTCCCAAATTGCTCCCCCACTGAAACTTTGATCACCTGGTCAGGCTCATTTCTCAGTACCACGTCCAGTATGGCCTCCTCCCTCACATGACTATCCACACACTGTTGCAAGAAAATCCTCCTGACACATGTAACAAATTGCTGCCCATCCAGCTCTCCTGCACCAAGGGAGTCCCATTCAATATGGGGGAAGTTATAATCACCCACCACAACAACCTGCTATTTTGACATCTTTCCGGAATTGACTACATACCTCTTCCTCTGTCTCCCACTGGCACCTGGGAGGTCTGTAGATTGCACCCTTCCTATTCCTGAGCTCTCCCCATAATGCCTTGCTGCAGTATTTCCCCTTCTTGCACCCCCCCCCCCATATAGCTGTGATATGCTTCCTTATCAGTAATGTAACTCCCCCATCTCTTTTGCTTCCTTCTCTGTCTCGTCCAAAACATCAATATCCTGGAATGTTAAGCTGCCAATCCTGCCCCTCTTTCAACCATGTGTCTGTGATAGCAACAACATCATAATTACTGCATTAATCCAGTCTCTAAGTTCATCTGTCTTGCCTGTTATACATCTTGCATTGAAACAAATACAGTCCAAACCTCCAGTTCTGCTGAGCTGAGCAACCTCTCCCTGACTGCTCTTCATGTAAGCTATATTTTTATTAGTCTCAAGCTCTTCCACAGCCCCTATACTTAGTGACCTGCTGCTCCGGTTCCCACCTTGCTGCTGCACTAGATTAAACACTCCCGAGTGGCCCCATCAAACCTCTCTGCCAGCGTATTGGTGCCCTTCCAGTTTAGGTGCAACCCGTCCTTCTTGTACGGCCCCCACCTAAGCTGAAAGGCATCCCAATGATCCATGTATCTGAAGCCCTCTCTCCTACACCAGCTGTTTAGCCATGTGTTCAGTTGTACAATGTCTCTGTTCCTAGCCTCAGTAGCATGTGGCCTGGGAAGTAATCGTGAGACTGGTACCCTAGAGGTCCTGCTTTTTACTTTACTGCCTAACTCACTGATTTGTCATTGCAGGACCTTGTCACTCTTCCTACCTATGTCATCTGTGCCAAAATATACAAGCCTTTTGTTTGTTTACCCTCCTATTTCAGGATTCCCTATACCTGCCCAAAGGCATCCATGACCCTGGTATCAGGGAGGCAACATACCATCCTGGAGTGTCTCTCGCAGCCACAAGAGCACCTATCTCTGCCCCTGACTATCAAATCTCCAATTGCTATTGCTGTAATATGCTTTGTCCCTCCCCTGTGTACAGCACTGCCTGCTTTATGCTGCTGCTGCCACGAGGGCCAACCCTCTCAACAGTATCCAAAATGGAAAACTTGTTTTACAGTGGGACAGCTGCAGGGGACCCCTGCATTGACCGCCTGAACTGTCTAGCGGTCACCCATCTATCTTCCTTGACCATGTTTCTGTAATTTCTGTCTATGATGCTCTCTGCCATTTGTGCACTCATTAGTGTCTCCAACTGCCGTTCCATTGGTTCGGTGAGCAGCTGAAGCTGGGTACACTTCCTGCAGATGGCCGTCAGTATCCATGATTGACCACATCTTGCAGTTGAATCACAAAACCCACCAAATGACCTGACAAACCCCCTACTGGCTGTTGGTTAGAAAGTAAATTTTAATTAGCTACCTAAAAATGACAATTGTTACTTTCTAACAAATAGCGCCCCCCCCAACTTACTCACTCTCTGAACTACCTGTACTAACTAGAAGATGAACTAACTGTACTAGTCCTTTAGAAAGACTGAGACACACTTGCACTGTCCTGCAGTGAGATTCTGTCACCTGTAACACCAAGGCAATGAACGATTTAAAGATGGGTTTCAAGGGCAGTTATTAAGGAGGACAGGGAAGCACACATATATAGGGGTTTGGGAACAGTTTTGAAGCTATCTGATTGAACTGTTACAAAGATATATATTAAAAAGAAGACTGGATGTACAGCAGATTGCATTTACAGCATGAGAGAGTATTAAAGTACAGATATACCTGGAGGACAGCATAGAGCAGAGATCAGAAAGAGTGGGGAAAGTGACAAATGGGACTTTGCAGGGCAAGATTTTAGGACACTATTTTGGACAAATTGGATTTTGTGGAAGGTGTGAACTGCAGAATATTTATGGGAAAATTGAAGTAATTTAATCATTTAATCCTGTAAATCACAGAAGTGTGGTTAACCTCGGGGGTGAAGTTTTTAAAACAAAAGATCATGCTGGAAATCATAAACCAAAACACAAATTGCTGGAGAAAGCTCAGCAGGTCTGGCAGCGTCTGTGGAAAGAAATCAGTTAATATCGTTAAGGTAGATAAAATTATGCATGTGGAAATTGGCTGACTCAAAGTAGGGATGCTGGGTTGAACATGCATCAAAGTTAAAGGCAATTTCTACATGTAGATTACTCTTAGCACATATAAGTGGGTAATATCAATGGGCAGAGGATTTTCTCATACAAACTGAAGATGATTATGGTTTTATTTTCCATTGAGAAGTAGGCATTGTGCACTTTGTCATATAGTACTTCACTGTTGACTTTGACTACTTCAGCACTGTTGATGAGTAGAAATTTTACAGAAGTGATTAGATTGGAGGCTTATGAAAAAGTTGGGAGTAGAGCTGAGTCGTGACATTGCAATTGAGGCTCTTTGAAGAGGAAACATAGGATTTGATGCAACAGCAGGTCAGAGAATGAAAGGATTAAAATTAGTTTTATTTTGAGAGGAGGAGTGATGATATACGTATTGAAAAGGAAAGACCTCATGCCATTGGAAAGGAAACTACTGGTGTTGACTGCCATGGGGGCCAGTAGGAGTACTTGAATGGGCTAGAGAAAGAATCAGCGAACCTTACTGAACAAATGGGTTAGTGAATATGCAAGCATAAGAATTAAGAGCAGAACAGGCCATTTGGTCCCTTGAACATGCTCTACTATTCAGTAAGATGATGGCTGATCTGTTTGTTTTGAATTCCACGTTCTCATTTACCCCGATGATCTGTGATACTTGTGCCCAAAAAGAATCTCCACCTCAAAATTTTAAATACTCAACCTCCGCCGTCTTCTGAGGCAGAGTTCCAAAGTCTCATAAACCTCTATGGAGAAAAATACATTCTCTCCAACTTTATCCTAAAATTATCCTAATTTTTAAACGGTGCCCCTCTGCCCTGGACACACCCACAAGTAGAAACATCCTTTGCATATCCATCCTGTCGAGGATATTTGGGATCCTGTATAGCTCATCCTTTGCTCATCTGAATCCCAATGGAAACAGCCCAACTCTGTCCAACCTTTCCACATAAGGCAACCCATTCATTCCAGATATCAATCCAGTAAAACTCCTGTGATCTGTTTCCACTGCCTCCTTCCTTGAGAAAGGAGACAAGCCTGCACATGGTGGTCAGTATGTGCTTTGACTACTGCACTGTATACCTGAACTATAACATCCTTACTTTTATGTTCAATCCTTCAGTAACACAGAACATCCCATCAGATTCCTTAATGCCCTGTTTATGCCCACTCTTGCTCCGTGTCATTTACCAGTCATCATTCCATGCTAATATATTCTCCTAAATCCATGAGCCATTATTTTGCCCACTCACCTCGTGGCACAATATCAAGTGCCTTTTTGAAGATCCTGGTGCACTTCATCTACTGGTTCCTCTTTATCTACCTGACAAGCCACTTCCTCAAAAACAAATTAATGTAGTTGTCAAACAGGACTACGTTTGTCGTTTTAAAAAAAAACCAACACTTGTTCTAAAGATACTATACTTTTCAAAGTCCACTGTTAAGACTTTGTTAACAGTACATTCCAGCATTTTCAACACAAACTGGTGTCAGGCCACCTAACCTGTAGTTCACTCCTATTGTTCTTGAAAAGCATTCTAATGTTTACCAACTTACAATGTGTTAGGGCTGTTCACGATTCAAAGGAAGTTTGGAACATCACAGCTAGCACATTAGCATTCTCTGCAGCCAAGCCTTTTGGAACCCGTGGAGTGTATACCATCAGGTGCCAGGGAGTTGTCACGTTTTCTTTGTTTAAGCTTCTTCAATAATTTTTCTCACTAATTATCGAAGTGTCATCACTTTCTCTTTTTAGCCTGAAGATTACCCATTGTTTCTGGTTTGCAACTTGTGTCGTTTGCTTTGAAGATACGAACATTCAACAAACCCATCTTCCAGACTGCCCTTGTGAATTTGAATGCCCCAGTCTATTTTTTTTATATTGAAGACCCCCACAATTATTACGCTGGAACTTATAACAAAAGGCAATAGTTACTTGTTTAATGATTTGTCAACTACCATTAGTGGGTATATAAATCACTACAGTGTTTTCTGATATTTGTTATTCTTAATAACGAGCCATTCTGATTCTAGTTGATCATCTTTCTCATGAATGTCCTTATGTCATCTGTTTCTATCAGGGCTACCCCTCTTTGTATCACTTTTTCTGAAATAATTTGTACTCTGGAATAATCCAGTCTGAACCTTTTTCACATTGTAACTATGTCTCTGAAAGGGTAATTAAATCTAAATCTTCCTTTGTGCCAATAATTTCTATATCTTAGTATAAATATTTCATGCATTCAGATGAATGTACTATCTTTAGTATAGTCCCCTCTATTTACTTTATTCACCGATGGGTCGGTGCTGTTAACCTCTTGTCCATTCTTGTCTCACCTTGCTTGCCATTAGCCACTGCCCTGTTGTCTTGATCTTTCTTGTTGGATTTCTAGAGATACCATCAATGTCCCTTTACCCCAGGAAAAGAAAAGCAAGTTAAAGAAATTTGCAGTTTTGTAGGTGTCAAGCCAGATGGGAGTTTCGAGGATGGGAAGTTAATAATTGTCACGGAGCTAGGGAAGAGTAGAATCTTTGTCCCAAAGTACACCCACGTTCCAAAAGTGATTTCCAACTGACTGATTATTTTTGGGTCTTACGTGTAACATTTGTATCTCGTGGCTGGATTTCAAGGATGTTCATGAGCAAAATTTGCCAGCAACAAGCTGCAGTATTTACATGGCTGAACGTAATAACATTTGCAAATTATGGTCAGGATAAGTTAATCGATATCACACGTGCCTGAGAAGGTGAAGTTTACTCTTTTTAGATGGAACAGGAATAGGGAGGGAAGATAATTGAACTTAGAGTTGTAGTCATGACTAGAGTGCAGTCATAATGCAATCTATACCTTTAATGTCAAACACCTCCATCACATTTGTGTGATGCATTTCCACTGGATTGGAGTGCTTTTTTATATTTGAGTATCCATTCAGCAGCACACTTTAATCTGCCAAACGAGTAGATTTGCTGTAATTTTTTAAACCCAGGACAAGACAGTGAAAGCAAAACCAGTCCACATTATGCAAATTCCAGTATATTAAAGAGATGTGCAAATGTGATTATTTACTGTTTGTTATCAATCACATCTTTGCAAAGGCAGGCAAACTGGTTTGAGGTACAGATCAGCCATAATCTAATTGAAAAGTGGAATATGGGTCATATGTCTCTGTGTAATGAATTTTTTTTTGTTTTAGCTCCTTTATTATAAATTTCTTAAATGACTCTGAAGCTGCTGCAGACAATGCAGACAGTAGCACTGTGAACATAATTATTTCTGTTTCCCTTTTACATGTCCTGCTGCTTGCATGTTTTATCATTTGATTATTATTCAACATTGATCTACAGGATAAAGTGAATTTTCCTAATCACGTAGTATTTCGCACTAACAATGATCTGACTTCACTCTTAGGCTTTTGCTGTGCTTGGACTTAATCTGTTTTGGATTATGCATTGTGTACAGTCGAGATACGTTATTGTGGTTTTCTAAATGAAACTGTTTGAAAAGTTGGTGACAGTCTCAAAAGAAAATTAAATGCACTGGACTGTTTTCGTTTGGCCCTTCTAGCCTGCTCTGACATTCAGCAAGTTCATGGATGACCTGATCATGCTGTCCTTTTCACTGTCCTTGCAACCTCAGCCACCCAAAAACAATCCTGACACCATTATTTATCTAACTCAATCACGAATAAATGTGATGACCCAATCTTTCTGCGAGAAAAAATTCCAGGCTAATGACCACAGCAGCCTCCAAGCACTGAGGCTTATTATTATGTTGTAATTTTATCATATTATTTCTTAGTGCCTATCAGCTGAGACCAATTGACTCAGCAGAGACTGAAGAGTTCTGTTTTTGTTTTTAAAGCATCTGTCACTGAGAACCACGAGATGCTCATAAAGGACTCCGTTTCAGCTTCTGAAGTGGCGACTGGTCATTACGGTGCAGTGAAGAGCCTAGCATCAACCAATCTAATAACCACAGTGACACCAGAGAAGAAAGCAGAAGAGGAGAAAGCAGAAGAAGAGGAGAAAAAGGCAAAGATTGACATTACTCCATCAGTCACACCGGCCAAGCATGAAATAAAGGTAGTGTGCTTTGGGGCATGAAAAATATACTGATGAGAAAATAGGCAAATGACACATCTGAAAGCCAAGAGAGTTAGACTATTATTGGAAATTTTGATAATTAATATGAAGCTAATTAGATTAGCTTTGCTCCAACGTAAAAAGCATGCTAATGCTTTAGAAGTAGAAGTAACTGTTTGCATTGTTGCTATACACCGTTTCAAATGAGTTAACAGTCGAACAAAAACAATAAAATGAGGAATTTGATATAAGTATATAAACGATAAGCCATAATTTCTCATCTATTGATTTGTTAATGCAGTTTTTTTTTTAAAAAAGACATCCATTAATCTAATGTTGGAACCAAGGAAGAATTTGCATTTTTGAGAGTTTGATATTACTAGGCTATTTTTAATTCCACAAATAATTTGATAACAAAGGAAATGTGTGTTAAAAGGTCTGACATTAAAGCTCAAGTTTTGTTGCCATTTCTTGTAAATCCTTGAAGGAGTAAATTTCCAAAAATTTCCATCAAAATGTTTTGTTGAATCTAAGGGGCACTGCATCTATGTTGTTATTTGTAGTCATCAAACATGCGTACAAAACATTTGGCAGTCCTTAAATTTTGATCGTTCCTTGGGTACCAGATGAACATTTATACTGCTAAAACTTCCAGTTGGTTTCATGTGTCACTGCAACAGAAAGGGAAAGATTGATAAACCTCAGAATTTTACTTTTGATGTTTGCAGATTTGGCCAATAAATGGTGGAGCTGCTACTTCATTGTGTTTATTGATACAATAAGTGTATCAGAATATCATTTGTAGGTGTTTTCCCAATCAACCTGTTCAGAGATGTAATTACACATCTCTGGAGCTGGTGCGACTTGAACCCAGACCTCCTGGCTCAGAGAGGAAGGGATAGTAAACCGTGCCACAGGAGTACTGAACAATATCTATAATTTATTTCTTTGAGAGAGATTATCTTTACAGGTCAGAGATAGTAGGAACTGCAGATGCTGGAGAATCCGAGACAACAAGGTGCAGGGCTGGATGAACACAGCAGGCCAAGCAGCATCATAGGAGCAGAGAGGCTATGATGCTGCTTGGCCTGCTGTGTTCATCCAGCCCTGCACCTTGTTATCTTTACAGGTCCCAGACACACAACCTCGTTTAGTGCATCTAGGCAGTGAAGTCTAGTGTCTCAGTTTATCATTTCTCAAAAATGACACAGGAAACATCTGGAAATAGGTCACTTGTAACATATCTTCTGGAGAGCAATAAATGGCAAAAGAGGAAGAAAATAAACACTTTTTTTAGAATAAAACAATCACTTTGTAGTTGTCAGGTCTTCTGACCCATCCAAATGCTTGCTTATAAGGTAGACAGAGTAAACGGAAGTCTTTATTGTCAATCCTTGAGTAGAAGACCATGCAAGTTATTTAGGTCCTTTGAGTGTAGTTTACTTTCACCTTGCTTATCCCTACTCTTCTGTACTGCTTTTTTTAAAAACGTCTGGATAATACTGTTTGAAACATTAAGCATCAGCAAGCAGCTTTAGCCTTTCAGCACTCTTCATTCCTCACTCCTCCACTTCCTGTGTCTGTAAGATTCTCCATAGAATCGTAGAATCCCTATAGTGTGGAAGCAGGCCATTTGGCCCATCAAGTCCACACTAACCGCCCAGACCCCAGACCCAAGTCCCCAACCCCAACCCAAACCCCGTGATCTTGCATTTCCCATGGCTAATCCACCTGGTTGGCACATCCCTGGACACAATGGGCAATTTAGCATGGCCAATCCACCTAACCTGCACATCTTTGGACTGTGGGAGGAAACCCACGCAGACACTGGGAGAATGTGCAAACTCCACACAGACAGTCGCCCGAGGGTGGAATTGAACCTGGGTCCCTGGTGCTGTGAGGCAGCAATGCTAACTACTGAGCCATGGGGCCGCCCAAAAAGTGAGACAGCCAGTCTGAACCAAAACTAATTAAACAAAGCTCTGATCCCCATAATGTTTCAAAGTAAGTAGAATGCAGCAGAAAAATCAAGATTTATTGAGATAACCAGCTTTTATTAAATTAATATTAGAGTTGTAATTCAGATCCTCAAAATGGATTATTCTCTTGTACCTAGACATAAATAATCATGTGGGCAAACACATGGTAAAGTAGTGTTTGTGAGATTGAAAGATAATGGAATGTGCTGCATTTTCAGTCCACTTTTAAGAGTCCATGGGGGTGAAAGTCACCCTTGCAGGAGTGCAAAATGGTCGCTGATGCATCGGCAGTCTCTTACACCCCATCCCATTTTGTTTTCCATTCGCAAAATGTAATCAGAGTGGAAAATGGGCTCTGAGTGTTCTATCTGCCATTTTGTGCGTCTGCTGAAGACAGTTTGCATCCCCATGTGTCTCTTTGCATTGATTTGCAAACAAAACTGCAAATTTCTCTCTCAGGAATGAACTTAATTATAAATAAAATAGCAAGTTCAACTTCTTGAAGTTACTGTGTTTAATCCAAACCATATTTAAAATCCTTTTGCCCCTTCCTGCAGGGATTGAAAGCCGTCTTTCTTTGTTTCTTTGTTTCATCGTTCTCTTGGCCCAAATCCACATGTTTTTGGCATTAAAATTCCTCCTTAATCTCTTCACATTGAGATCTTATTTGATGTGGATTCTATACTTGATTTTCTTCTGCATTATAATACTTGCAGGAGTCAGGATCCATTCCCTATGACTGAAAATGACCTATAATATAGTATATTGTGAGAAAATATAGTTCACTTTAACTGCAAGAAAGTAGATTATTTGACTGTAGAGAAACTAGAGACTGCTGTACTACAGGGAGACCTGAGTGACCTTAAAGATGAAGTACAGAAGGTTAGCATTTGCATTCAGCAAGTAATTGGGAAAGGAAGTGGAATCATGGAGCCACACAGCATGTAAACAGATTCTTCAGTCCAACTCATCTGTGCCAACCAGACATCCCAATCTGACATAGTCCCATTTGCCAGCATTTGGTCCATATGCCTCTTAAACCCTTCCTATTCATGTACCTATCCACATGCCTTTTTAAATGTTTTAATTGTACCTGCCTCCCCCACTTCCTTTGGCAGTTCGGGCACCACCCTCTGTGAAAAAGTTAACTGTCAGGCCCTTTTTTAAATCTTTCTGCTCGCAATCTTAAACCTATCCCCTCTAGTTTTGGACCCCCTCAACCTAGGAACAAGAGCTTGGCTTTTCATCCTATCTATGCCCCTGATGATTTTATAAACCTCTACAAGGTCGCCCCTCAGCTTCCGACACTCCAGGGAAAATGGCCCCAGCCTATTTGACCTCTCCCTACAGCTCAAACCCTCCAGTCTTAGCAACGCCTTCGTAAATTTTTTCTGTATCCTTAGGTGACTAGAATTGTACACAGTATTCTAAAAGTGGCCTCACCAATGTCCTGTACAGCCATAATATGACAACCCCACTCCTATACTCAATGTTCTGACCCATGAAGACAAGCATGCCAAACGCTGCCTTCATCATCCTGTCTACTGCAACTCCACTTTGAAGGAACTATGCACCTATACCCCTAGGTCTCTTTGTTTGGTAACATTGTGTGTGTGCGTATGTGTGTTTGTGTTCACTGGAGTTTCGAAGAATGAAAAGTGGTAATATTAAAACACCAGGTTATCAAGGTAGATGCTGGAAGAATGTTTCCTTTTATGGAGGTATCTAGACCTGTGGATACAGTTTAAAGAAGAGGTTTTCCATTCAGACCGAGGTATGGATAACTATCTCTCGTGACAGTCATTAGTCTTTAGAATTCTCATCCACACAGCAGTGGAGTCTGGGTCATTTTGATGTAACCAAGGCTGAGATAGACAGATTTAGATTGGCAAGGGTATTATGGAGGACACAGCAAAGCAGTAAGGTTGAATCAGGCATGATCTTATTGAATAATGGAGCAGGTTCAATGGGCTAAATGAATCATAGAATCGTGGACAGCACGGTGACTCGGTCATTAGCGCTGCTTCTTCACAGCGCCAGGGACCCGGGTTCAATTCCACCCTCCGGTGACACTCTGTATGGAGTTTGCACGTTCTCCCTGTGTCTGTGTGGGTTTCCTCCGGGTGCTCCGGTTTCCTCCCACAGTCCAAAGATGTGCAGGTTAGGTGGATTGGCCATGCCAAATTGCCTGTAGTGTTCAGGGATGTGCAGATTAGATGGGTTATAGGGGGATGGGTCCGGGTGGGATGTTCTGAGGATTGGTGTGGACTTGTTGGGCCAAAGGGCCTGTTTCCACACTGTAGGGATTCTGTGAAAGGACCTGTCTGCCTATTTCTGATCTTGTCATCAATTGTCATTATTTTGACAGAGAGTGACAACTATGGTGGCAGCAAAGTAACTACTCATCCTATTAACTGAAATTAAAATATGCAGTTCTACAAGCAGTCTAGAACAAGCCATGTTCTGCTACTTACTTTGTAGATTCATTCGTAATCCACGTAATTGAAGCCCTAAACAGAATTGATGTATTATCTCCTATTGACTGAAGACATAAACTCAAATTATTTATAATTCCACAACTCTGGCAGTACTCAATTTCTAACTAACTAACTAATTTTCAGCAATCCATCTGCTGCTGTAGTATTACATATTGGTTCTGTGACTTTAGAAGGGAAAAAGAAACTTCTAATGTGTTTTTTGCCAGAACAACATTTTCCACGTGTTCGTATTTTGATTTCTTGCACCCAAGCAAGAATTTTGATAATTTTTGTGCTTCCCATATATTCCAAAAGCTGAAATATTCATAAAATGAAATAAATAGATTTTGGAAGATAATTTTTATGCACTCCCCGCACCCCCCCCAACCCAAAACAAACTTTGTGGGACGATGAATTGTGTCACCCTCAGCATCGTCCCTGTGGAACACTGCAACCACCTGCTTGGAAGGTTCCAATAGAAGCTTGGGACAAATCATGCTCTGAATAAGTTCCACTAATCTCTGTTAAGATAGGGGCTGGTTCTCCTGTCTTTGCCTTGTGGTTTGCCAAGTCTGGGAACTTAACTTATCACCAAATTGGGAATGCAAAAATGCTGCAACTTGGCTCTTTAAGCACTACTGTTTTGTTCTGAAGACTTGCTAACGGATCTATTAATAAATGGTGTAACACAGTGCTACATCTGCTAAATAGAAATTCCTTGAACGGTTAGGAAAAGCTTAAATATATCAGTGGGATTATTGCATTTAATTGAGTTCAGAAATTGATTCTCCATAAGCCAAATCAAAAATGGCACTATCTTTTTTGTTTAATTGGATTTTTGATTTGTTTTGATGGTGTGATGTTGTTTACAGATGTTTGAGTTGGAATTTCTTTAGACATGATGATTTTCATAATAGCACTGAGGAAACAGCATTTTAAGTACTTAGGGCCATCCCAAATTGTAGAGAAAGCAGTAATCTGCTGACTGAAACAGTTAGTTTTTGCGATGATGATGCTTCCAAATTGGTGTTAAGCTTTTTGAAAAAAAAACAAGATGCTGGTTATATGCCCAAATCAGCTCAGGACTGTACATGACATAGAGGGGGCCATGGAGGTGATGGTGTTCTAAGCTGCCTTTGCTGGTCACTATTCCACTTGGCATTGAAAATGTTTAACATGTTCATGTTAAGTGCATTTGACTGCTATTTTACCACTGTTAAGCCTGAATTTTAAATTCCAGGCCACTTTTGAGGTTGATAGGTGACTGAGCGAATTCAGAAATTGTTACAGAATCTAGGAAATCATAACCCTTAAGCCTCGTTTCAATTCGACTAGCTAATGTCCCTCCAATATGGGTAAAACGAAATTGTGAAACTATCTCATTCTGATGCTGAGGAGATAGTAGGAACTGCAGATGCTGGAGAATCTGATATAACAAGGTGTAGAGCTGGATGAACGCAGCAGGCCAAGCAGCATCAGAGGTGCAGGAAGGCTTACAGGACTCTCAAGAGGCCCTGTAAGCCTTCCTGCACCTCTGATGCTGCTTGGCCTGCTGTGTTCATCCAGCTCTACACCTCGTTATCGCATTCTGATGCTGTTCAACAACAAATAAGATTGGTTGCCAGGACCATCTTGCAGGCCTCATCAGTTACTGTTGGAAAAGTTACTGGGGCAGTTTTAACTGCATACAAATCCATTAATGTAAATGGGTTAATGCCTTTCTTAAAGTAATGGACAGAATGATTTTATGTGAATGTTTTAAACCACAATTATTAACCGTATCATTTCATCGGACAGAAAGTAAAATCTTTTCTTTATAAACTTAAAACATATAATAAATAATTAAAGTTCATGAAGTAAACAAACTGATGTGAAACATGATGACAGTAGCATTTAGCACCTCAAAAAATTGACTTTTTCTAACAACATTTGTGTTGGTAAAATTGAACTGTGCAGAAATAAGAAAAGGTTTACTCTTAGATTCTTCAAATTTTCAGAGTTTCTATTAACTTGTGGTTCTGAATCAGAAGGCACCTCAAATTTGACAAAGATGTGTTAGAATGCTTCCGTGTTCTGCATCCCATATTTCCAAATCATGTTTGCCAATTATCATTTTATTTTAAATTCCCCTACCGTATCCTGCAAACCCTTTTTGAACTCCCAGTGCTCTGCTGTTTTCATCTGTGATTCCCAGTAGGGCTTCATGCATAAATTGGATGTGCATTGAATTGTTTGGGTGCAAGAAAGGTACTTGGTTTGAGCAGCATTAGAACAGTTCCATCACTATTTGTCATGTAACTAGAAAAGGGGGGGGGAAAAAGAATCAACAAGATGAAATGCAAAGATAAATTTGAAAATCAAATGGCTCTGTATAAGCCAGAGGCAATTAAGCAAGATGAGATTTAATTATAAGTTAGAGGTAAACATTTGAAATGAAGAATTGCACAGGAGGAAATGGTAAATCACCAAAGAGAGAGATTCAGTAACAAAGTGATTAGATGGTGGTAAATATAAAACAAATTTCATATAACATCCAATGCCATAAAAATTGCTGTTGAAAAATATTTAAGCAAATTACATCAATTCAAATTACCTTACCAAAGTGTGTGTGGGGCATCTTGCAATTTAGCATTTCTGAGTCTCAAAAATGCTAAATATTTCTGGTTAGCAGAAGCTCTGAAGTTTTAGAAGACCAAATACAATGGGAATGCATTAACTAATAATTATCTTTTTTTGTCTTTTCTTTGTTCCTGCTCATTTCTGTCGCTCCTGGATCTTCTGCAATTTCCTTTTCACACCAACCCCCTCATAGACCTCATTCTTTGGCACAGATTCATTTTGCTCTTCCTCTCGCTCTCTGCCTTTGCACTGTGACTCTCCTGTGTCATCAACAAGCGTTCATAGGAGATGTACAGAGAATGTTTCAAAATCAGCTGGTCGCATTAAGACCAAAGACCCCAGAAGTGCTTCTAATCCACTATTAGCCTTTGATTCTTCAAAGTATGTTGATAAGAAAGCAATGGAATTTAAAAAGGACCAAGATCTAGGGCCTAGATCTAGGAAAGGAGGAACTTTGTTTTCGTTCTCCTTGCATCTCCCAGCATCATTCTCTTTGCTAGATGATGATGGCTACCTTACCTTTCCAAGCTTCTCTGATGCCAGTTTCTTACCTCAAAGTTTCCAACGTTATCTGCCCATTCAATCACCATCACTTGTCCCCTGTTTTCTTTTCATTTTCTTCTTTCTGCTCTCCGCCTCCTTCTCTGTACCTTACGCTCTCACTCTCTCCTTCCCCCTTGCTATAAGTCTGTGCTACCTGGAACCCAGGGCAGCCTCCTTGAGCGCTTCAGTTGACAATGACCTGAGTGACAGTTCAGAGGAAGAGGTGTGTACCTCGGCCTAGAACACAGCTCTTTGTGTTCAGTGCTTGGGTGTCCTGCGCAATGTTCAATGCTGCAGCAGTAATCTTACTTTCAGAAACTCATTGCTGTCTTTTCTTGTTGTTAAAGCTATGTTTCAAAGAGACATAGCTGTAACGTGACACATCAGATTAGACAAAAAGTTTTTGTATTCGCAGATGGAAAGAAGTCTCTGGAAAAACAGGTCTATTCTTCAACAGCTAAGAAGATTGTTCACCTAGTCATAGTGGAAAAATATGAAGTAATTGGCGTCTGGTACATAGTTCTTGCTCTTATAAAGATGTAAATTCTTAAATTGAATGAGGTCATTCAAGTGGGCCATGCTGGCATTTCCCTATGGGTTGTTTGGAGCCAGTTTGATAGGTCAATCAGTTTAGTTTCTCTGGTGTGAGACAGCCACAATCTCATTAGTATTACAGTAGTCTATTTGTTCTTCAGTGAACCTTATTCTGCTCAGTGAATGGCTCAATATGTGTAGAAATACCAAACATCAAATGCCTGATTAGTCACCTTTTAAAGACCAAAATGCTTCATTTTGTGTTTGATAATAGTTTCCTTAAAATTATGGTTGTTATCTCAATGACATGCTTGATGTTGTTTTGAAATACCCCTGTTGTTGCTTATAAACTCCTATTTAATATTGAATTTGAAGATACTGTGGTCCCCAGGGAAAACAGTGTCCAGGAACTGTCAGCATGCAATTCTCTATATGTGACCTTATTCAGTTATATTTTTTCTTGACTTATTGTAGTACAGAAAGGTTAAATGAAACAAGTTTTTTTTTATTAAAAGCTAAACCCTGCTTTGGAAGTGGACAAATGAAAGACAGAAAATATGGCATAATTTTGCAGGCACTAAAACAGATTGAGGAGTGTAGATTAGGTTAACTTTGATGTAAGTTTCAGAATGAAAACTTGGTGTCTAATCTCAAATCATCCTCCAGAGTAGGCGTTCTCAACCTTTTCTTTTGCTTTTGAGCCTTTTTTCCTTCTATTATGAAATTCAACAGACCTTCTGTAGTACAAAAGAACTGTCATTGACAGACTCCTGTTATCAGGCCATTTCAGCTGCAAATCTATAAAAACCCATGGCAGAAAATCAGATGCTTCACTACGGGCTCACTTCACAACACTGGGGGGAAGAAATATCAACATTTATTTCTAACCATATCCAACATGAGTGGTGTCCGTGGATTTGGACCCAGGAGGGGACAGAATGGCCCGGTGTCGTTATTGCTCGACTATTAATCCAGAAACCTGGGTAATGTTCTAGGGACCCAGGTTCAAATCCTACAATGACAGACAGTGGAATTTGCATTCAATATGTGAAACTGTTGTCAATTATTGGGGAAAAAACCATTTGGTTCACTCGTGCCCTTGAGGGAGGCTGCCATCCTTACCTGGTCTGGCATCCACATGAGTCCAGAACCACAGCAATGTGGTTGGCTCTTAACTGCCATCTGGTCAATTAGAGATGTCCGAGCCAGCACTGCCCACATTATGTGAATGAAACTTTGTAAAAAAGCTTTCAGTTGTCGTGGGACAATTTGATCACCTTCTCTGGAAGCAGCTGCCATGGGGAGATGACAGTATTATTGCTGGACTGCTAATTCAGAGACCCACCTAATGACCTGGGTTTGAATCCTCTCATGGCAGATCGTGGAATTAAAAGTCTGTTGATGACCAAGAATCCATTGTTGCTTGTTGTAAAAACTCATCTGCTTCACTAATGTCCTTTAGGGAAGGAAACTACCATCCTCACTCGGCCTGGCCTACATGTGACTCCAGGCCTACATGTGACTCCAGACCCACAGCAATGTGATCAACTCTCAACTGCTCTCTGGGCAATTAGGGATGGGCAATAAATGTTACCCTACCAGTGATGTCCTCGTCCCATGATTGAATAAATTTTTAAAAAGCCCCAGGTGGAACAGAAGCTGGAGTCACCTGAGCAATCAGTTGCACTGAGCTTTCAACTCCAGAATCACCTGAACAGATCAAATCTCAGTGACCCTGTTGTTTTACTCCACAGTTTTTAAAGTGGCAGGCAGGAGAGCATGCACCTGTTGGGAAAAGGACTACCTGCCAATTGCTGTCAATGTACAGGGGGGAAGTGAGTGAAGCAGCGATGTCTCCTGTCCTCCTCCACCCTCCTGCATCATTGGTGCCAGCAGTAGCACCTCAATCGAATCTGGCACGGAGAGGATTGAATCGAACTCTTCGAGGTGGCCTTTTTTTTTTTTTAAAAAATAGCTTCTTTCACAGTCTCTTCATAATGAATCAAGGGCTGTTGGCATTGGTAGTATTTTTTAAATTTGTTGTTATTTACCCAATCCACAGAGTGGTATTTTCAAAAGAAGGTTTTATTCTTGTAATACCTGATTTGGCAAAGCCTTTACATCCTTCTCACAAACCACTGGTTGAGAACCTCTCCTCTGGAGCACCCTGAATTGGCTGGTAGTGAAGTGTATATACATCGATGTGCATGTTTGTATTATTCTTGGAAATATATGAAAAGTTTAAACTAGTGGTCATTGTCTGGTCCAGACTGCATGTAAGGATCGTTCAATGAATGAGGGTCTGTTTGCATCATGACCTATCTGTCTGTACAATAAGGAAGGCACAAACCAGAATTGTATTTGATTCAAAGCCCCTATTTGACTATATTATATACTCTTGAGCAGAAATTGATTTTTGTTCTTAATTTACTAGGGAATTTAGTGTTACAGAATTTTTCAGCTATCTCGGTACATGAATAGGAAAGGTTGAGACGGTTATGGGCCAAACGCAGGCAAATGACTCTGTTGTAGTTCATTGAAGAAAGGATGATAATTTTGTTTTGGGATTTGAAATCTGAAGATTTATTAAGAAAAATATTTAAGACCAGTCTCCTTAATTTCTCACAAAAGATGGCAAATGGAAAAGCTTCACTATGCTGGTGAATCATCTTAAAGCATAAATTTGTGATGTTGTTAGTAAAGTCAGAACAGTAGCCCTTTAACAGACTTTAAATATTTCTTTGACTTCCTTTCTCCTTCCAGTGAAACACTAGTATCTTGCTGTAACTTGGCCACAATTCTAATTTGTCAGTGTTTCTTAAGTATTAATAATTAAATGGTCTTTGAAGAAAATATTTGTCTCTGTTATCACTATGAAAGTTACATTCCTGCAGTAAATGATTTAGAAAACTAAGGGGAAAATAAAGCATTGAATTTGAGAGTGTAAATTGCAGTACTCCTATTTTTTTAATGAAGCATTGCATGATGTTGTATGATAGGATAAGATGAAAATGCACAATTTCTTAAAATAAAACATAGCACTTAAATTAATTCGGTGACAGCACCACATGGATCTATACCCATCAAACAAACTTTCTGAATAATTGATAATGAGTTCTTATTTTAGTCTTCATAGAGACTTAGCCAAAAGTCCTAAAAATATGATCTGCTGGTGTAAATTGAGCTGTTAGGATCTCTGGACAGTTTGACTATTATTCTGTTCATATAAATGCTGCAAGCAGACCTGTATATGATTATGCTTAAAGAAAGCAATGGTACACACGAGGGCCTGAAAGTTAGGCTGCTGTCACATGGATTGAAAAGAGTTCCTGAAATAAAGTTTTTTGCTTCTGGTGTAAATGAGTTGCATTTTTTTCAAATTAACATAGTTAGTTACAAAATTGTCACTATGTTTGATTTAAACCAGACCAGATCAATTTTGTATCTCAAAGTCACATGAACTCTGAAGAAGATAAATGGGCATTTGTGACCTCATTGATTCCCCATGCAGTGCGGACAAAAGCATCCCATTTTGCTGAGCTATAATCTGTGCTCCAAAGCCACCTTACATGTATCCAATATAATTTCAGCTAGGTGATGTTCATGCACCACTGGATACCTTAAGGAGACATTCAGCCCCTCCTGAACACATACAAAGTTCCAAAGGTTCCTTAGTTCCATTTTAAGATCCCCCATCATGAATAGTTCAAGGTGAGTGGAACATGTTCTGACTATGTTCCTCTGAAGTTTGTGTGTTCTTGCTGTGGCTTAACCAGCAGTCCTTAAAAGTGAGTGCTGAAAGCCAGTAGTAAACAACTCTTTTTTTTAATTTGTCATATTAGCTAGAGTGGCACCACAGCACTTCTGAAAGCTATTTCTGACCTTCCAGAATAGAAACCTATTCTGTTCCTCTTCCCCACTTTTTGAAACCAATTGAGGGACATTGCCATATCACAACACCCAAAATCAGCGAACTTCCTTTGAATGCCCAAGGAGTGTCCATAGCTTGTTGGCCCCTAATGTATGTCTGAGCATGCCACTTATTTTGGATTTAATCCAATTTCTAGCTCTTAATCCTGCTGTGCTGTACAATGTTAGGAGTATAACCATTTAAGCTTCAATTTTATTAAAACCATATAATTGTACGATTAAAACTGAAGGATCCTTGGTACATTGCTTTATATACGTACTGTTCTTCTCTCTGAATGCTACGCATTTGATTGTAGCACAGATATGGCCAAGTTGCCTTTAATCATTAGATTGAGATACATCATTGATAATTCAGTTCTGTGTGCTTTGCGCAGCCGTCAACAGAAGTAACTTCAATGTAATCAACCTCTGGCTTACTGTAGAAAAGGGATCCTTATTCCGTGCAGCTTATCTCAGAATTGGAATGGCTTTAAATTAGTTTTTCGAGATCCAGTGTTTCTAAATTTATTTGTGTAAGTTATTTGTTTACTGATGCTGTATAGTTTGACCCAAAAACAGTCACACTTACAGTAAATTAAAATGGGACTGAAATATCATTTCTATGAGGCCTTTAAACAATGTGATTTGCTTTTATTGAAAAGCATTCAATCTTGTAACTTGCTATTGCACTTCTCATTTTGCCTTAAACCATTCTCTGAGCTTGTTCCACTTAATTTGTTTCATGCTTATAATGAGCCTTTTTTTGTCACTGAAGCTGATATGCAATAAGAGATGTGAGTAAGTCACCTTGCAATTAAGCGTCACTGTTTTGACAAGGCTGATGTATTTTTATTCCTGCTTTCCTACTGGACATCTTGGAATTTTGCTGACAAAATAGACTGACAGTGAGCAGACTGACGCTACGGCTCCTGCTGATGGGGAAACCACCGCAGAGGTTTGTACATTCCACCAGCCTGCATTTCCCATGGAAATGATCCTGATAATCTCGCTTGTTTGTCTGAGAGTTTTAACTGGTGCAGCTGTAAATTTGACATTAATGTAGCCACAAGATGGTGTACAGATTCATGTGAAGAAGTACCAAGTACAATGTAACAAAGCACTTATTCTATGATAAAATGGGAATTGGCAAACTAGGTCAGGGCAGAGTGGTTCAACAAGTCAGTGCACTGCATGAAAATTTGATCAGGAAGTCACAATTTATAGTGACATTAAAACCGTCTGTGTTTGTTTTTATTTCTTCGTTCATATGATGTGCCTTTTAACTGTAGTGTGATTTTTTTTATTTTTACTGGAAAGTGGGCCAATTTAGCTTAGTTAGCTGGATGGCTGCTTTGCCTTGCAGAGTCATGACCAGAGTGTGGGTTCAGTTCCCATATTGGTTGAGGTTACCATGAAGGATTCTTCTTCTCAGTCTCTCCCTATGCCTCATCAGTCATTCCCCCTGCTCGCGCTCTCTCTCTCTCGCGCTCTCTCTCTCTCGCGTTCTCTCTCTCTCGTTCTCTCTCTCTCGTTCTCTCTCTCTCGTTCTCTCTCGTTCTCTCTCTCTCTCTCGTTCTCTCTCTCTCTCTCGTTCTCGTTCTCTCTCTCGTTCTCTCTCTCTCTCGTTCTCTCTCTCTCGTTCTCTCTCTCTCGTTCT
>NC_063335.1:19329744-19335789 GCF_021869965.1 Rhincodon typus
TTCTCTCTCTCTCTCTCGTGTTCTCTCTCTCTCTCTCGTGTTCTCTCTCTCGTGTTCTCTCTCTCGTGTTCTCTCTCTCGTGTTCTCTCTCTCGTGTTCTCTCTCTCGTGTTCTCTCTCTCGTGTTCTCTCTCTCGTGTTCTCTCTCTCGTGTTCTCTCTCTCTGTCTTTTGTTCTCTCGCTTGCTAATGAGAGAGCAGCCCAGTGGTCTAGAAAGACTGAAAATCCAGCCAGTGTGTAGGTTTTAACCTTCCCAAATTAAGATGACGACCAGTGCAGATCAGGAGCCAAAGTGTTATTTTGGTACAAAATTGACCATTTAGAACTTGTCCTTCAGTGTACCTCCCCTCTTCTTGCACGCCTTGATAACCTGACTGATATCAAAACTCATTTCATGATGTATCATGGACGTGACCCATTTTCACTGCTTTGTGGTGTTAACTGTTTCATGCACCCAACCACTTAACTGCTTTTATTTTTTAAGCCAATTATAATAATGTCTAAACAAGGTTAAGAAAAGCTACAGAAAGACCGTGCTCTGTCCTCTTGGCATGAAATTAAACAGTATGTCCTTGCTGCTGATTTTCTGCAATCATCTTATCTTTTGTTTCTCACTTAAACCTACTTTGTGTTTCATTGCTCTACTGTGTTTTCCAATGGTCCACCTCTCTGCTAACCTGAGTGTAGAGACCCACTGGCTGGTGGGTATTAAATTACTCAGATTGACAGCTGGGTAATGACAAGAAACATGATGTTTCAGCTTTAACAATACTATTATTTTTCTCAAAGCTTTACTTAAAATTAATTTCAATTCACATTACTTCAACTGTCATAACAGCTGTAGTATTTTAGCTAAATGAAATATTTTATTTCACATTGTTTAAAGGACATATTCAACTGGTGTTTTTTTTTATACCACTTTTGAGTGATCTACTTGTGGAACAGTCTGTTTAGTCAGACACTCGGCACACTGTGACCAAAGGTTTCGTGCAATTCAAATGACAAAACAAAAACAAAAATTTACGTAATATTCACTTCAGTGATGGTAACATTTGAGAACATGCTTGAAAATGTATGGTATTAAAAATGGAAAATTGGCAGAACTGACATAATTACTTAATTGTTTATACACTTAACTCCTGTCAAAGATTATCTTGCTCATGTGTTTTTGGTCCATATATGTATAATGTTTGCCTACCAATATACATGCAAGAACAGTCACGAGCAGTTATAGAAAAAAAGAACACTTAGTGCAACTGGTGTTCTTGTAACAAAGTGATTTACTTTATATTCTGAAAAGAGGAATTGTTGTCATGTTGTGAAAGGTAGAGGATAATCCTAAACCACTTTAAAGAGGGCATTAACAAAATGGCACGTCTGCCTAGTTACTCCCATAAAGCTGTTGATGCGCTTTAAGGAGATTTTATATTCGATCGCAAGCGGTTTGGTCATTTTCAAGGATTTTTTGAATCTTTATATATTTCCTCACTACATTCCTTATTTCCTGACTAATTTTGAAATCTGCTGAATATAATGCAGCAGCAACTTTGGTTAAGGTAGTATGGGTTTCTTGTGACTGAATTTGTACATTGACATAGTGTGTCAGTGATTAGATGTTGTTAAAGCTTTGACTTTCAAATCCTTCTTTATGCCATCAGTCTGATCACGAGGATGAAACGGAATCAAAGACCCAGGTACAAGGAAGAGATTTTTATGTAAACAACTAGATTGTAGAGTAGTCCATCAGTGCGAATTGTGAATTATTCATTTCCAGTACTTCTCACTTTCTGTGGTAGAGTTTCCTGATCCTTGCTTATTTTAACTTGCATCATCTGCTCGTATTTTTCCTTTGCCTGTGCTTTATTCCAAATACTTTGTTTTACATCCTTTGTTCCATATTTGTTTCCATTTTACTTTTGCTTTTTTTTTTACAGAATAGTCTTGTAAAGCAAATCAAAGGTGAAAGTGTGTATGTGAAACATAGTAATCTTATGTTAGAGGTTTGTATCTGTTTAAGTTGTGCATTATTAGTTTTTTGTGCACGTTAGTGATCCCCATAGCTGGTGATCAACCCTTTTGATGTGGAGTGCTGTGTGTATAATGCATGTATTGCACAATCCTGGACTAGCAACATTAACATTACACTCAAAGAATTCACATTTCTTCAAATACTGTGTACAATGATAGTGAAAACTTGAATTGTGTACATTAGTACTCTGTAATATCAAGTCAAAGTAGCACAAATTGCAAGTCTTTCATTATTTTTGTTTTTAATGTTTAACACTATTAATACTGATACTTCTAAAAGTAATAGTGAATCATATACATCAGACCATAAAGTTTTGGATTCTTAATTTGTGAAAACTCCAAGTGGGGTGCATGCCATGGAGAGAATCTGAGATCTAGATTCTTGAGCTACTGAAAGTGGGGTTAGGCCATTCAGCAACGGAAGAGGTGAGATATATGCAGAATGTTGTAAAAGAATAATTTAATGTTAGATCAAATAATGGGATAGGAAGATCATTTTGGTTTTGTACATTGGGTTCAACGTGAAGGAGCAGCCAAGATCCTTGATGGAATTGATGCCAGAGGGGACACAAATGCTGATGGAAGGGGAATACAAAGTTTTTGCACAGTTAAACTGGAGGGAGCTACCATTCAACTGTGATTCCCTAATTCATCTTCAAACCTTGAGATCAGGCACAGAGTTCAGTATTGAGAATCAAAGCTGGTGGCAGAGAAGTAACAATGTATGCCACTGTCATACATGTGAAGATTTACCCTATGCTTTCACAGGATGTTTCTGGGGTGGGCAGTCTATAATTAGGAAGCAAATATGGTGCAGTCCAGGGATATGCCATTCCAAACAGCATGATGTGAAATGTTCTTCAGCAGCTTTGTAGCCATGACAAAAAGATCAAGGAACAGTTAAACCAGATGTAATCTTACAATTTTGATTAGTGACTTTGACTAGTAATCTCAGCGCTGTGGTTAGCTGGAAGCAGTGTTGGAGGGAGTGCTATGAAAAATAAATATGTTGCATTGTGATTGTATCGTAGAATCCAATGCTGCATCTACCCTGACATTTTTTTTTCTTTGTAAGGGTAGAGAAATTAAAGGGGACTTTTGAAGCTTTTGTGACGTTTTTAAATGATTGAGAAAAATGTTTGAAGCACAGTTGAAATTGACACCAACAAAAACAGGCTGACAAAGGGAACTCATTGAGGAATTGAGATAACAAGGTGTAGAGCTGGATGAACACAGCAGGCCGAGCAGGAAAGCTGACATTTCGGGTCTGGACCCTTCCTCAGAAAATTCATTGAGGAATTGGTTAGGCAGTAGTGACAGAGGTGGTGTAAGGAAGCCATGGGTGGACTTTTGTTAAGAAATTCATCTACAAAGCTGCAACATTTGAGGGATGAGTTTTTTGGTTAGAAGGAGAGACAAAGATGGCTGAGTGAATCCAAAGGGGTCCAGGAACTCTGTACATTTAAGGCTTAGATTTCAGGGTGGACAGTATGCAGTCATGGCTGGTGATGATAAGGAGGAGTGAAAGGTTTTCTTCTTCAAGGATGATCCTGGAGCATTAGAAGAATTTTGGTCTGAAGGCGAGCGATGTTGCTTGAAGAGGTCAAGCCAGAATGATGTGTAGATAGCTGGAGTTTGAAGTATTGTGTTCCAAATTACAGGGAATGTGTTTATTTCAGATACGATAGCATGTTGAAGTTGGAATAATGAATGATGATGCATTTTTATTGGAAGCAACATGCACAGAGAAGCAATTATTATCAAATCTGACTAGTGTTTCAGTTAACCCAGCAGAAAAATAACCCCATATTATTGTTGCAGTGATATTAAACTTGAACTGTTTAAATTGATACAAAATTTGACAAAATTCTCAACTTTTTCTTCTTCATTCTTGAAATCCTGTTGTGAAAACCTTGACTCCTTGCTGCACCAGTAACTCATTTGATGATTGCACTATCTGTAAATGCAATGAAAGCACAATCTATGCCAAAGTTTTCTGGTTGGGTTTACTCAGCGTGATTCTTCACATTAGTAAAAGCAGCTTAGCAGGGGCAACAGCACTTTCAGGCCTACTCATGTCTCACTTGATGTGCACTTTTGCTTTGACTTTTGCATTGATTGAAGAAGGAACCCTGGCTGAAGTATAGTCCTCCACACACTACTCGTGGGAGCTGACATAAATTCTAGCATTCTTACCACTAACTTCCGCTAAAACAGCATCCACGATCTGGTGATTTGTCATTCCAATATTGCTGCAGAACAGCTGCATCAAGATAGTTGAATAGCAAAATTCTGGGGAGATGACCTATTTAGGGATGGTGAAGAATTTTGTCCAAAATGAAGGGGTTTTTCACCCAGTGCTGCAGCATCATGAAGTTTTTAATCCGTCTGATTCATTCTTTTCAAAAAACTTACAACACAAGCAGAATTTTTTTTGTTTTAAAAAGGCACACAATACGATTCAGTTCATGCTGTTTGAAATGTTAATTACAGAATTCTTCAAAATGCAGACTAATCATGATACAACTATTCAAATTAAATATTTATAGCACTCTCCTCTAATGAGGAAATGAAGAGCAGTAATAGTTTGAAGAACACAGTTATGTTAAGTTGGTGTGTTAAAATTATTTGCCTTTGATGTTTCTTTGTTATTGGAAAGGACTTTGACAAAACTCAGGAAGATGTGGTTAAGCACCATGCCAACATAAGTGAAATGAAACGAACATTCCTGGAATCCACATCTGAGAGTGGACCTGACGAATGGGAAAAAAGGTTATCTGCCTCTCCGGTTCGATCTTTCTCAAAGAATGGGGATTTACCTATGATTGAGCCACTTATACCTGAGGAGGTAATTTATGTTGCAGTGCTACTTTTAAACTTTATGTTGCCTTCAGGAATATACATCTTTTGACGTATTAATAACACCTCTTCATTAGTGTCTCCATGCTTATGCAGCTAAAATGTACATGTTACAAGTTGTTGGATTTTGCTTCATAAAATGCTTTCCGTATAATAAATAGCAAGTATAAAGTAAGGCCAAGAAATTCACACAACTGTATGTTTCCCATATTATTGACCCTGTAATCATGGTCGATGTTTAGGGTAACACCGTTTGAAAAATTGTTTTACACAGTTGTGTCTAATTATTTTAACATTGATAGCAGACCAAAGAGGATTCCGGTGAAACCCTGCAAAGGAAGTCTGTGTGTGAACAAGGTGTTGCTGGGCCTGACATTTCTGCGACAAAAGATGATGAAAAATTAGTAAAGGTATTGAATTTGATGTCTTACTATTATGAGTAGCTATGTATTTCCTTTTACACATTCTGATATGGTTAATATCTTGGAAATTCAATCAGTGTTGATTGGCAAACATCAGGCACTTGACTTTGATAGAATGCTGCAATATTCCAGCAGACATTTAGCTATATTTTGCACTGGTGTGCAATTTAATGACAATTAAATTTAATGACAATTTCAATGCCCCTTCAATTTCCCTTTTGTTAAATATGGACTGTTGTGACTGAATTGAGCATTACCGATGATGTCAGTCAAAAACATTTTGCAAGAAACAAACGATTTGCACAACAGGAGATTCTGCATTTTTGAAAGATGTCAGGCATTTTGCCTGTCCTACCACTAAGATATAAAGCTAAGTATATGATGTTGTAAATTGAGGGTTATGCTACTTCACAATCTGACTTGGGTTGAAGCACATGCCTGAAAATGTTGACACTGCATTCACTGAATTGATTTTTTATTTGTTTACCAAAATACTAATTAATTTATTTATCAAAGGTACAGTGCACAGTATAATAAAGAGGTAGTGATGTAATGGGAAAATCACTTAATTAGTAATCTTGGAAGTCCAGACTAGTACTCTGGAAATGTGGGTTTGAATCTCATCACGGTAGCTATTGAAATTTAAATTGAATTATACATCTGGAATTGAAAACCACTCTGGTGCTATAAACACAGCAGGCCAAGCAGCATCAGAGGAGCAGGAAGGCTGACGTTTC
>NC_063335.1:19345789-19371014 GCF_021869965.1 Rhincodon typus
GGGCATCCTTGCCGACAGCGTATGAGAGAGACAACATTGGCCGAGTCACATGAGTCTCTGCTGCTTACATGGTGGGTGGTGTTCTCGTGTGATGGTAGTATTCATGTCGATGATCTGGTATGTCTTGCAGCGGTTTCCGTGGCGGGGTTGTCCTGAAGGCTGGTTAATTTGCTACAAACAATGGTCTGTTTAAGGCTTGGTGCTTGTTTAAAGGTGAGAAATGGGGGCATAGAGATGATCTTGGCGAGATGTTTGTCGTCATCAATGACATGTTGAAGGCTGCGAAGAACATGGCATAGTCTGGGGAAGTGCCAGACGATGAAGGGTATGCTATCGGTCGTATCCTGTGTCTGTCTTCTGAGGAGGTTGTTGCAGTTTGTCGCTGTGGCACGTTGGAACTGGTGATCGATGAGCTGAGCGTCGTATCCTGTTCTCATGAGGGCGTCCGTCAAAATCTTTTGTCTGTTGCATTCCTCCTCATCGGAGCAGTTGAGATATTGGAATTGGTTGGATGTGGCACACTGGTGACGTCTCTTCTGGAGTACTGTGCGCAGTTCTGGTCGCCCTTTTACAGGAAGGATGTTATTAAACTGGAGAGGGTTCAGAAAAGATGTACCAGGATGTTGCCAGGAATGCAGGGTTTGAGATATAAAAATAGGCTGGAAAGGTTGGCACTGTTTTCACTGGAGCATGGGAGGTTGAGGGGTGACCTAATTGAGGTTTATAAAACCACGAGGCGCATAGGTAAGGTGAATGACAAGCATCCTGTCCCGAAGGTGGTGGAGTTCAAAACAAGGGGGTGTATTTTTAAGGTAAGAGGAGAAAGATTTAAAAAGGACATGAGGGGCAATGTTTTTACAGAGTGGTTTGAGTGTGGAATGAACTACCAGGAGGGGAAATGGTGGATGCAGGTACAGGCCTAACGTTTAAAAGTCATTTGGATAGGTTCATGAATAGGAAAAGTTTGGCGGTATACAGGGCCAGCACAGGCAGGTGGAACTAGCTTAGTTTGGGGATATGGTCAGTGTGGACCTGTTTGACCGAAGGGTCTGTTTCCGTGCTGTATGACTCTATAGCTGTGTCAAAGGTTGCATGGAAGATGAGGAATGATCACAATCATAGTTGCAGAGGATATAATTTGTAACTTTGGTTGGGGCTATTCCAGCAAATAACCTAAGAGCTCTGAGCATTTCTTGTCCTCTCTCTTATCATAAAATGTATATTTGAATATTACATATACATCTTCAGTAATTGTGTAATCCTGTTAGACAGCACACTTAAGAATTCTTGTGATACATTGGTAGCATCCTTAACTTTGGGCAGGAAGTCCCACCTCAGCACTTGGTGACAACAGAAGGTGTCATGAGAAAGCCAAACAGTATGAAATGCTGCTTACAAGCCGTGAGAGCAGAAGAATTTCCTGGTCAGCCAGATCTTGTGACAGCTGCAGCATAACAGACTCCCACAGTCAGAAGAACCCAAGTGTATGCTCTTGACATGAGCAAAGGTCTTCCTTGTTCCAGGGATTTCTGCACACCCACACAATATAATTTCAGTTCATAGTGCTGTTATATCCTGAGCTCTACTTAGATTTCCACACTGAATGCTTAGCGTGTAAGGTGTTCTACTTGTTTAGATAGTTAGTTATTTTAATGTGAGTGATTTTTTTTGAAAACATGTCACTTTGTAATCTGTTCTGTTCTCACAACAGAATCATACAGTGCTAGTGCACTTCCCCTTTGAAACAGATTAATGGAGGTACCCTGTTGGTCTATTGTTGTAATGTTACAGTTAAAAATGTATCTATTCAGAAGCAAGTACAATGTTGTCATAAATGCTGTGAATTTACAGATTTGCTGTCTGAAAAGCGTTTTATTGCACAAGTTTAAAATCCCATTAACACAAACTAAGATTCAAGTACTGAGAAAACCATTGACCAAAGGTTATATTTCTATGGAAACATCGGTAATGAGTTTTGGCTGTATCATGTGGACAGTAACCTGGTAAAAAGATACCTGCTTGCCATGAGGTCCACCAGTGTCCAATCCAATAACTAATAAAAATCAGCAAATTCTTTAGATCAGTGACCCACTCTGCCAGATTGCTGTCCATATCAAATTTTTGCCTCTGGATTCAAAATGCATTTGAAGCTGATAATTTTGCAAATTTAAAAGGAGAAGGGATGGGTTTGATGAGTGTGTATATATAAAAAAAAAACTTACTTCCTAACCTACTTTACATAACAATCAAAATCTGTACCTTTGGAAAAATCACAAAAGGGTGGTGGGGAGGAGGGGAGGAGTGGTGAGAGGAACACCAATCATGCCAACATCTAAAAATGAATCTCTAAAGTTTTGACCCCTGTCAGTAGAGGAGGAAGTAAAGCTCAAGATGAGGTAAGATTTATTTATAGTAATCCAAACAACATTGGTAGATTTTGTGTCATCTGTCAAACAGCAGAAAGTTATGCTGTCCACATTGGAAAGAACTGACATTTCAAAGAAGGGGGAAACAAAAAGAGGTGATGATGAAGGTAGACTGAAAATTAAAGAGACTGCGAGACAGAAAGGATTTGAAAGCTCTCCTCTGGAGCCATCAATGCAGAAATATGAGACCTCAATGACCAAATGGAAGACTGATGAAGAGCCAACGTTTACCATTGCTACAGCCCACTATTTTACTGAGTCAACAGGATCAAGATTATTGGTAACTGTTGTGCTTGACACTCAGTCTTAATATCCGCATGATTTTCAGGCGACATGGCTTTGGTATGCTTAAATAGCTAAGGCCACCATTGAGTTTACCTGCTTTTTGCTTGCACCCAGATCCCCAAGACAGTCCTCCAAGATAAGTTGTGCTTTTTTTTTTTCTTTTTGGCATTACTAACTGTTTAGTTAAATTAGGCACACTGCCCTTTAAAATGTAGACATTCTCAATATACACCCCTTTGCATTTCAGCAGATAGATCCATCACCTCTTTACTGCATAGATAATGTTTGTTCAAGGTTCTCATGCACATCCCTACAGACCAGTAAAATCTCTGAAATGTGTGATGTACTGGAGTATTAACTGTTATTTTCCCTGTTGGCTGTTTCCCTTCACTTCTTTTCAGTTCCCCTTTTGCTCTTCCCATATGGCATAATTAATCTCTTCAAATTTCTTCAATCTGTATATCTAACTTGGATTTTTTCTGTCTCTGTTTACATAGTTATATATGTCAGTTGGCTTTTATATGTTGACTTTGTGTCTACACAGACAAAGCAGTCTGGTTCGGAAGTAGCCTCAAAAAATGTAGACGTCTCCAATCTAATAGATTCAGCTCGAAAACAAATGGATGCAAAGGAATGGGCTTCTTCTTCTTCATACAGCTGGGCTCAGGTGTCTTTTTATTCCTTACAGAAATTAATTGCATTGAAGCGAGCTCAAGGCATTTTTTATTTGCTTCCACTTCTTTCTCAATGCTTGTGCTGTTTTGTCTGCCAGTGCGTTTTTCTTTACTTTTGAAAACTGGATTTGAAAGGATTATTCTCTGAGAGATCAGCATTTTATCCCTTTAAATTATCTTCTTTTCATGCCACACATCACCCCCCCCATAGCAGTTTTATATACTCTAGATATACCCTTAGATGTTTTACCACATCTCCTCCTGCCTCCAACTGCTACCATTGGCCACCCAACGTTTTTATCCTCATGTTGCACTGCCTTCCTATGCCAGTTGAAAAATGAATACGCAATTAGACTGAACCTCCTCTTCTGCCATGTCCAAACTTTGTTTGTGTAAACTAAAGCATCCAAAACATTTTGAAACCAGTTTTTCAAAATTGTCACTATGATATTTTCCTGGGTTGCTTGAAGCAGATTATTCTCTAATCCCTTAACTCCAGGCCATCCTCCAGGGTTTGGCAACTTTTTCTGCTATGAAAACAACTTTTTCCAGGTCTTTACTAATGTCACTTTCAAACGGGGCCAGGATATTTGCGACAGTGAACCCGGGAATGATTCTCCCTCAAATTTCCATCTGTGTAGGGGATATCTGGCCTCCACTTGGTGCTTTCTCACAGTGAAGCAGCTGGTGATCAGGAACTTGAATTGTGGCAAGTCTGTGCTGAAGCTGCAGAGCTGTCATGTTTAATTTGTAACAACAAAAATTTACCTTCACTCTGGTAAGTTTTTTTGAAAAATGTGTTGTGAAGTGTTTCCATTGTTGACTTTAAGCAATAATGCATTCTCCATTTGAATGGTGGTACCAGCTACTCTTCATAGTCATCGGATTTGAGATTACCTGAAGCACATTGCATATCCAATTGAATGTGTGAGAAGCTGTATGGAGTACATTGGGATTTTGGCAACATACAATTGCAACTAGGTCATCTTGTCAGATTGCATATTTTATTTTAAGAATGCTTCTTGAAAGCTAAATTACATGTTATTTGTAGTAAATTTATTGTTTAAGTCATTGTGCTGGCAATAGTTTTACCTTGGTCATCTTTTTTAAAAAATTTGTGTATTTTAGCTGGAATTTATTTAAACCCAGAAGATGCACAGAAATGAAGTTTCCTCACAGTGCATTGGCGATAGTAGCACTTGTGCACAGGCTAACCAGCAAGAATGACAAATACAGAGACCAGTACATGCATTAGAGTCCTTAAAGGTTTATGCTGGAAATTTCCTCGAAGCTGCTCCTGCTGGTCACCACAATTTTGCCAGAAGTGAGAGAAACTGATTTTCTGTTGCACTTCAGGTTACAGTGGTGACACGAGCAGCTCCAAGAGGACCAGAGGATACCAATTTAAGCCAATTGGCAAAAGAACCAAGGGCAACATGAAGAATTATTTTATGCAGCGAGTATTTAGGATCTGGAATGTGTTGCTTGAGAGGGTGGCAGAGACAAATTAAATCATGACTCTCAAAAGGGAATGGGATAAGCAACTGAAGAGACAATATTTACATAGCTACATGAAAGGACAGAAAATTGAGACTAGCAGAGTTGCCATGTTCTGATGTGGCCACAGTGGACCTCAGCCTTTTTCTGTGCTGTCATAATTCTACGATAACTCCTGGGCCCATATTTTGTCATTTCGCTGTATGTTTTTGCTTAATTTTGATAGCTCGTGCCTTCTGTTTTCTGAAATGCATGACTGCATGATTGGTGAGTTTAGTGCCATTAACTTAGCATTTCTGTTCGTTTACTTTTAACTGAGTTTAAATGTATTTATATTCAGTATGATTTAATTTTAAATAATAAACAAATTGTTAGATTTGATTAGTAATGAGACTGGGAATGCATTAACTAGTATGGGTTTGCTCAATGGAAGACTAAGTTCCTAAAGTTAAAATTCACTAATATAATAACTTTCTATTCTGTCTAATTTACTCAAACTTAAAAATTTGTCAAAAGTCATAAACACAAAAATAGTAATCAAGTCATCCAAACTCAAAATGTTAGCTTGCTCTCCCTATGGATGCTGCCTGACCTGCTGTGATTTCCAGCATTTTTTTTTTCAAGTACAAAGTGTATACTGGCACTGAGTATTTCTGTTAGGAGTTTGGCACACACTCAAGTCTTTACTGCAAATGTCAGCTTAATTATTAAGTAAAACCAAGCAGAGTGCAAATAAAATCACTAGTAGGGTTGGTGGATTGTCTGACTCGTTTTTTGGAAAAATCTTTCTTTTGCTTTCATTTTAATTTAAAGAGCATGGCACTTCTTATCTATTTTTACTTGCAACAATACTTACTAATGCTGAGAATTGTGGCAATTGAAATTCTTCTCCAGAACAGTTTCAGGAATAATGTATGCTTCTAGTAATTACTTCTATTTCCTACCACACTCTGTTATGACTCCACAAATGTTGTATTGTTCAACTCCATGGCTGCTTTGAAAATTTTACTAGTGCAGAATATTGTCATATGTACAGATAAACTAAGGGATGTAAAGTTCTTCAGTGGTGCATGGGAGTTTAAATCTGCTGGGAAAAGGAAGAAAATAATTGGAGAAAACTCAAAATGCCTCTACATTTTCATATTTATATTAAACATTCTTTTGTATGTATTCTACACCTAAAGCATGCTTAAGAAAGAACAGTGAGGAAGATCTTTTTTAGAAAATCAATTTATGTAAGCCTCCCACACTGAATAAACTACCATATTCATGAATTTAAATGATTTTAAAATTTTGCAATGCTTCTGATATTCAGTGTCGAGTACGCTTTTGATTAATATGCTTTTCAATTTCAATTTTACTGAGTATATGGTTGGGTCACATAGGGATTTAGGAAGATGGAGACAATTATGCCTTAGTCTGAATTGTTTACCTGCAAAATTGTTATGTATTTACTACATATTGTCATAGCGGAGTTATTTCTCTCCTCTAGAAATCTGAAATGAATTGGGAAGTAAGTTCCAAAGTGGTGCAAATGGAAACCCACGAACAGGAGAAGACGATGAAGGAAATGCAGGAAGCAATGGTGATGGAAGAAAAGCATGTGATGAATGTGCATGCAAGCAAGGATGCTTCTGCTGTATGTGCTAAGCTGGCAGCAGTTGAGTGGGATACTATAGCCGAGTTGGGCAAAGCTCACACATCTGGTGACGTAGGGGGTCTGAGTTGCCTGGCGACCGTGGAGACCAAAGAGGACAAGAGGGAGATGGCAAGTCCCAAAGTGGATAAAGCGAAAGCTGAAGTAGCAGAAGGACCTGCTTCTGCTCAAGGGTGGGAGGAACAGGCTGAAATGACAGGCAAGCCTTCAGATAAATCTGAAGAGAAACCTCAGTTTGAGGTAACTGGTTTCACTCACCTCAACAACTGTCATTATTAATCATTCTCATTTGCTCTACTATACTATTGGAAAGAATTTAACTTGAAAATAGCATAGAACACTGCAATGCAATGATTGCAGAGATTGGCTATCATTTGTAGCTATCGATTCAAGTGATTTGAAGCACTTCTTAATGCAGAGCTGATATTTTGTTGTCACTGTCAATTAGAAGCCTAAAAGGTCATTTTAATCCCACCTGGCCAGCAAGAAAATGGCCAGAGCTGAATTTTGTTTTTTTAAGTAAAATCAGGCAAGATGAAAAATGGACAGCTTAAACTTTCACCCTGCATGAGTTATGTTAAAATTACCCCCAATATCAGCATGCTATCATCTCATCACACTGATTTTGAGATGTTACTTTTGCTCTCCTGCAGCTTTTTAACAAAGTGCCTCCTGCAAGCTTGCAGTGCTTTTGATCTAACTTTAGATGATATGATGCTGTCTTCTTTGGGATATGATTTTCAGAGTCTCTCTTTGCTGCAGTCAAATCCAATTGTTGTAAATGCCCGGCACCAATTCACATTTGGGTTCATGATTGAAACTTCAAATTCTTTCCTGCCAAGATCAAATACTTCCAAATGTCAGATGGTGAAGTTTTTATGATAAGTTATTTTGATATTCTAATAAGATCTGAATAACATTTACATAACTGTTTCTTTAACAATGTAACTATGCAAATTATTTCAGAAGTCAGTTGTTTTGATTTATCCAGGTGAATGTTAAACTCTTCTTAGGAGTTTTTGTTTTGTTTTTAGTTTTGGCCCAATTTCTGCACTATGGATTTTATTGTACTTTGGGCAAATAAATTGCAGTAGGAAAAAAATGGCCTGGATTTTGTGATCATTCTCTTAACTCCAAGAAAGATGTCTGCAGTGATATTTCGGACTTTTGAGAAACACAATGAATTACCTCATGGGGGGCCAGCTATAGGGGATACATGTTGTCCAGTATCAATTATGCCATCATTCAGGCTAGGCAGCCTGTTAACGCTGAAGAATTCTCAGATACCAAAACATTAATTATCTTTCACAATTGGATCACTTTACAGAGCGCAATATAAAACTTGGGATACGGACATGAGATTAAGTAGGTGATCAAATGGCAAAAAACCTTTAAAAGAATTTTTTTAACAAATTAAAGTCAAGGGACTTTTATCACAAAAAGGAGAAATTTGACATTCTAGAAAGAGGTTTTCTGAGCCGCAGAAGGTGACCCAGAAAACGGTTATGACTTAATACACCATTTAAAATCCATGCAGTCATTTAACAAAGTATATTTTCCAGAATTTTAACAGTGAAACTGATCATGTTTCTAAAAAAAAAAAGAAAATTCCATCACACCAGTGGTTTCCAGATGGTTGTCTTCTGTGGGACGTCAACAGCATTCCTGATGGAACAACAGGGAATGACTGACAACAGCTTGTGAATTTTCACGCACTAGGCAGATAGCAGAGGTTGCTATTACAGAGTAATGACGAGTGCTGACAGTTCAACCCTCAATACAACTTGAAAATCTGGACCAACAAAACAGCAGTCTATCCTCGAATATTCTTAACAATTGAATTAGATGTTAGAAACTGGTGTCCGGGTTTTCAAGAGACAAACCAGGAAGAATAGATTAGTAAGGATTAACTGAAGTTAGCTCTTTTTTTCAAAAACATACAGATGTCTGCCAAAATGATGGTGTGCTTCAGTTTGTGTTTTCTTTAAATCTGGGACAAGTTAGAATGCAAGTACAAAAAGCAAGGAGTTTGGAGTAGAAGAATAAGCAAGTATTAATACAACTCAACAGGACATTATTGAATTAGCAAGAATACAGATATCGCCTCACCAATCTAAATACTTCAGTTACTTAGAGATTGAAGTTGTTCTGATTTGTCCAAGAGAGGATTAAACTCTGTTACCAAACTCTTGTCAGGTTTGTTTTGCACATTTATATTTCCTCTTCTTTTGGTCTACCTTCTTTGCAATGGCAAGAAATAAAATGCACTCTAATGTATGATATATTCACCTTTTGGAAGTAGTACATCAAAGAATCATTGTATTGACTAATGCGATGAGAGGGGTTCCCCTATAAGGTTAAATAGCCTGAAGTTCAGAAAGTTTGAGAGCGGACCATTAAAACATAAAAGGTTTAAAGAAGGCTTAAGAGTAGATGGTGAGCTATTGTTTCCCTGGATAGTTTAGAACTAGGGCTGTAGTTTTTTTTCAAAACTGAAGCGAGGGATATGCTTTCACTCAAAGGACTGCAAAGTTTTGGCATTCTCAACTCTAGACTGAGAGCCTAGAGGGGGATTGAGGTGTATGAGGCTCAAGTGTGAAAGTAGACATGAAGTCCAGGCTAAGCTGTGATCTTTTTGCATGATACGCAGGCTTGAAGGGCTACATGATACTTTATGATCTTGTGGTGTTAGGAGAGGAATAATGAAGGAAAAGTTAAATGGCTGTGCCATGCACAGTCATACGTGGAATATTATTTGTAGCACATTGAAATAAATGCAGTTCATGACTGCTTGCCCTTGTTATTTTAACATTTGTGTCCACTTGAAAGAAACAAACCCTCTAATTGCTAGAATAATACTAGATCTTGTTCCATGATTGTTCTGCTTCTTTTGGATGCCTGCTTTACTACATTTACCCTTAGATATAGTTGTTGACTTAAATATGTATCATTTTAAAGTTTTCATTCTGGATAACATTACTCAATGAAAAAAAGCTTTCTATTGTGATGCAAAAAAAAATAAGATTGGTGATTTGACAATACCAGAATATTTCTACAATCATTACTTTTCTTTTGGATCCTCTGGGCAAAAATAAAAAGCAGCTTACTTTATTTTTGGATGTAGCTAAATGATTAAGACCCCTACTGATCAGTGTGCACCCTACTGATCAGTGTGCAAAATAGCAAGATGACAGTAGCAAACCAAGAACTAAAATGGACTGATTATCCTTAACTTTTTGATACACTTTGAAGAAAAGGTAGTAAGTTCCTGTGCCTTGCGCAATGGAAGTTGGAATATCAAACTTAAAATCTCTGTTATTTAACGTATCTTTTAATCAGAACAGCAAATTTGACATTACACAAATAAAGCTTCTTGGCATACTAATAGGCTAATTACACCTCTGCAATAAAGCATAATGTTTTCATGGATTTAGTCAGCAATATTACAAAGCAAAAAGAGAAAATTCTTGTCCATTTGGTCATTTCTAATCGATTGCAGTCTACAAAGACTTCAGTCACACATCTGGTGAAGTGTGCAGTCATGAAAGTAAATTTTTAAATTTCTGCTTTTAACTGTGTGTGTGTGTTGGCTCCAGAAATTGCTTTCAGTTCAGAGAAGTAATGACAGATGCTCACAGTTTAACATTCATTGCAAAATCCAGGCCAAAAAGACCATGAAGTAGTGGAGCATAATTAGGCTGTTTGGCTATCAAGTATGTCTTTTCCACGTAACCCTTGATCTCCTTATTTTTCCAGTTAACTCCACTTGAAATTCTAATAACATGACAGTAAAACAATGGAAAAATAAAATGTTTATTTTGATAACAAAATGTTTCTTCAGTAATAATCAAGACCTCTGCTACCTTATGAGTATTCTTAGAACTGGAGCCAGTTAAAAATTATTCCCAAGTTCCTAGACCTAATTGGTTGGACCTTAAGAGATAAAGTATCATAGATCCATAAAAATGTGGAATGATAACGTGTCACTAGTTTGAGGCACCATGTTTTGGGAAATACCCAATGTAAACACACAGGTCTCCAATGGTTATCAGCATTTTTTGTGAATTCCATCACTCAACAACAAATGCCAGAAACAATAATGCAGTACTGGGGCAAGTTGATATGCAGCACTCTCCTAGTGCCTCTCCAAGTAGGAAGAAAAATCCCTCCTTGTAAAATCAAGTTAAAACTGATATGGCATGTATAATATTATGAAAGGATCAGTTTATGAATGCTGGGAATGAAAATGCCTTGAGATTTGCTTACATTTGAGTTTTGTTTGTCCTTTTCCCTGTAGCCACCTGTGGTGAAAACAGAAACTGTCAGTTTTGGCAGTATGAGTCAGGAGGACGGGAAGGAGATTTGCACGAAGGATGTGCCTGTAGTTCATACCGAGACTAAAACAATCACCTATGAATCATCCAAGGTAACATACTTGTTGAGGGAAGCCTTGTGCAGTGCATAAAAGCAAATTGCTGGAGAAATAGGTTCTAATGAAGAGTCACTGGACTCGAAACTTTAACTCTGCTTTCTTTGCTCAGATGCTGCCAGACCTGCCGAGTTTCGCCAGCAATTTCGTTTTGGTTTCAGATCTCTAGCATCTGCAGTTCTTTGTTTTACCATTTGTAGTTTACATAAAAATAATCTTTAAAAAATTGGTCCTGGTATTATTTGTTTAATGGGGGTTTTCCTTGCTAATTTGTGCATCACCATTCTTTCTATTTACTTAACAATTTAGTGCTATGCACAAGCAAATTAAAGGAAATTTTAGTAACCTCTAGTCAATTTACCTTAGTATTGATAAACATACACTAAAATATTACTTAATTTATGTATATTTGTGCATTTTGGGAGCATCAAGAATTTAAAAACAATTGACAATGCTGGTATCAAATCGGTCCAGAGAAATGTTTGACCAGGTATTATAGTTAATAGCTAGAATTCCACACGTGGAGAAGAATTTCAATAGAGTTGAGAAGTAATATTAGTATCATTGTCAGTGAGGCTGTTATGTAGCCAGCACATGGGCTGCTACTGCAGTAAATGTGTCAAAAATGCAGGGACGCAGCTGTGACTGCATGGGAGACACAAATGGGCTATGACTGATAGAAACCCAAGTAGGGTGGAAAATCTGTGTAGCTCATACGACAGGCATGAAGGAATTTAACACAAAGTGCAAGGTTAAAGTAGCCAGCTAGTGCTATTAAATGTGTTTGAAAAAATGTAAAACATCTGTCTTAATACTGTAAAGGAGGGAGCTTCACCTGCAGTTGTGAAAGCCTGTAGCTGATAGAAGCAGTTTTGATATTGAAATATAAACAAATGAGACAAGTGGATAAATTTTCAGTGTCGTAGCTAACCCAGGGAGTGGAAAGTCAATATGTGATGGACCACTGTTGACCCTGGAAAAGAAACAATGCCTATTATTTAAATGACGTGAAAATTATGATAGAAAAGAATAGAAATAATAATAACTAAAACTTTTCAAGTTACAAAGTTCAGTCCGCTTACTTCTGCTAATCAAACTTTTGCGAATTCTGTTTCGAGGAGAGATTTTAATGATGAGCAATTAATAATAAATACGAACTTCCAACAGGGATCTTTGTTACTGTTCATTACAATATTTTTGCTTAGGTTCTTTAACTGTAGGAAGAAGGTCTGTTTAAAGAGATGTCATTCAGAGAACTGGGGCAAATTTTTTTTTTCTTGCTACAGCTTCAGTTGTTTCTAATAATTGGTTGGTAAATTTCATCAGAATTTCTTTTCCTTTTGTCAGTTGGACTCGACAGCTGACAGTGACCCAGGAGTTCTAATGAGCGCTCAAACGATCACCTCAGAAACTTCAAGCACTACAACCACTACACACATCACTAAGGTATTTTGATTTCCATTTTAACAGCTAACTTTAGAATAGGTTTTGAATTTGCAGCTTGATCTTGCAGCCCAGACCTCACTGTACACAAAATTCCCCATTTCCATTTTCGTTTGACAGTCTTTTGTATTTTCTTTCCACTTTTGAGAACTTCTTTTTGTGTTACAACACGTCTTGACAATACTCTAAGATATTATCCCACATATTGTTTATGAACGCCTCTTGTCGTCAGGGAGTTTAAAGATTGAACTGCTCTGATCAAAGAGAGACCTACCTGTACCTGAAGTAGGTTTCCTAGACCTGCCAGTACTCTCATTTACTGTCTGTAGATTTATTTCAATGTATTAGATGTGTCTGGGTATCTTTGCCTTACTAGGAAGGGATTCAGTCGGTTGTGACATCTTGTGCAGTTAGAACGGCAATGATGATATATTGGAATTGTGAGGAACACTGATATCCCACAACCTGTGCATGAATTTGTGTATCATGACATAATTAAATACTATGCACCTAGGTAGTGTTTTATAATAGCTTGAGGTTGATACTGTTGGTGCCATGAAAATAAATTGTGTCCAGAAGATGTGCTCCACTGAGGAATATGGCCTATGAAATTCAGAGAGACAGCTGTAAATTTGTTTGGAGCTTTACATAAGAGAACAGTAACCGTGGAACAGGTTTATGGTCTGCACTTCTCTTAAAAAGTAACTCTGGACTTGATATCCAGTACACAATACTTAATGCAGTTAATCAGAGTTTCCAGATTCTGCTTGAACAATTATTTGTGGTCATGAATTCTAGTTCATAGCATCTTGAGATTCCTCTTGTGGTTTTCTTACAATTGTCATCTCATCAATTAGTAGAGGCCATCCATCATCACTCACCCTCGAGCTTCTTTCAGCATTCTGTATGATGATCGCTGATCTGATTACTCCCCATTCCTGCCTGCCTCTGCTAAATGTTCACCCTGTTGGGTATCAAGAACTGATCTGCCTCTGTCTTAAAACTATTCGAAGGTTCTCTTTTCACTGTCTTTCGAGTAAAAGCATCCCCAAGACACTCGGACCTCTGAGAAATAAATTCTCTTCATCTGTGGTTCAAATCAGGTCAATCCCTGATGCTTAAACAAGAATCCCTAGTTCTAGATTCTCCCACAGAAGGAAACATCACTTCCAAATATACACTGTCAAAACTCCCTCAGGAACTTCTGTGCTTCAAACAAAGACACCTCTTACCCTTCTAAGCTCCAGCAGATACAGGCCTGGCCTGTCAAACCTTTACTAAGAGAATACCAGCCATGTCTTTGTCATAGTTATCTGATCATACAGGATGTAGTTCTATTTGTGCTATCTGTTCATTTGTTTTGTTTTGTTTTGAATACTCAGAATGCAGATACAGACCTTTTTAGTTTATTTACCATTGTTCTCTTCTTTGGAACCTCTAGCCTTATCTGTCGATTTACTCAGATTTGTAATCTGTACCTTTTCCTATTACAGTCCATTTATTAAATATTAATACCTTTTCTCTTGCCTTGCATCTTTACTTTTTCCACATCTTCTCAAATTTAATCCCTTCTCCCTTTTCCCCCCTCCCTCCCCAACACCTCCCAAACTATTTACTTTAAAACCTGTCTACTTCCCTGGTTAGGTGGCTTATTAAACCATTGGCTCCAGCGTGGTTCTGGTGTAGATAATCCCGAGGGTACACATCCCGCTTTCTTCAGTAGTGCTATGCCAGTGCCCCATGAACTGGAACCAATTTCTGGCATTCCAGCATTTAAACCATGTATTAGTTATCATATTTAATCTTATTTGCCCGAAATATGTTCAACGTTTAATTTTGTGCCTAGCTCCTCATGCCCTGCCTGTGCCATTGCTGTTGACATGGATCATGATGACTAGATCATTGTTGCAGAGTGCAGTGTCAGTCCCCTTCGTGATACCTTCCTCTGTTGCCATCAAAGTTCTGGAGTGTGACTTAAACCCAGAACTTGTGGCTCAGGACTCATGTCCACTGTGTCACAAGACTGTACTGCCACTGTAGGAAGTGTATTAGAATTGCGAAAACCTAATTTATAGGGTATTAGCCTATAACTTTGTGCAGTTCCTGTCAGTAAATACCCCTAGTGAACTCATTGTAATGAGGGTTTATCTAACCTTAACTGTATTCAACTTTCTGTTTATAGACTGTGAAAGGAGGAGTTTCAGAAACACGTATTGAAAAACGAATTGTTATCACAGGGGATGCTGACATTGACCATGATCAGGTAGGTTCACACTTGAAGTATGGTCACTTTGCATCTAAATAGGCTACTAAGTAAAATAGCTTTTCTTTTAATCTAAAAGACTAATCTAGTATACAGAAACGCTAGTAGCAAAAAGGAATTAAAATCTGCATGCTTTGTAATTTAATTTAGCAACTGCATTTCAAATTAAAGGAGCTGTAAGTCATGGTATGGCCCATCGGGTAGATTAATTTAATCTAGTAAGTTTGCGGCCAAAGCCATGAATGGAATAAAGAAATAACTTTCAGATTTCACAAATTCATTCATGAACATTTTTCTGCAGCTTTTGGGGGAGGAAGGGTTGGAGTGTGGGTGTAAATGAGCGAGTGTGTAAGCAGTCCCAGCAAATGTCAGCTGCTGTGCCAGAGTTTTGGGCAAATACAAAAAGTTCGCTTATTGTGGCACAATGAATATGGAAGCTAGTGGAACATTCAAATGCTACAGGTTACTACAGAATGAAAATTAAATCAACATTCAAGAGGGATGAGGTCAAATTCATATGTTTAGCTTACAATTGTGTGACTTACTGCTCCTTCCGGTAGAAATTTTAAAGTTTTTTCTTTCAATCATTTCCATCAATCAAGTAATTGAGAAAAAGTCATCATAATTCTCCATCCTGCTTCTGATCATGCATGTCCCACCTACTGTTTTTATACCTCGGGGGCTTTCTTTGGGTTAGGCCCTGGCTCAGGCAATTAAAGAGGTCAAAGAGCAGTACCCTGATATGTCTGTGATCAAAGTAGTGGTACACAAAGAGACAGAGATCACACCAGAAGACGGAGATGATTGACCACAGGTAAGAACAAACTGCATCCGCCTGATATTTTACAAGCTGCTGTGCAGTACCGTAGTGCTCTCCGCACATCTATGATTTTAATTTGCCACTTAACTCTATAACCCATAGGCAAGTGCTTTGGGATGCTCTGTAATGTGTTCAGTCACAACTAATTGAACACAATGTTTACTTCAATGTAAAATCTTACAACTTATCATGTGCATCTTTTCTTCACAATTGTTAGTTGACAATGAAAAACAAATTGGTACCAGTTTAGTTAGTCAGTTATAATGGTACTGGAGCTGATCCTGTTATTTACTGAATTGTTTTTGGAGATCAAAAAATATTTTTCAGACCTTTCTTTCAAGGGATTAGATGGATGGGATAAGAGATTACTGTGGAGTAGATTTATAGTGTATGGAAGCAAGTTGGTGCACTGACTGACACATTAATTTTCCAAATTAAATGTTATGATCTAATTTGTATACTGTTGCCTTTATAATGTAATGGTTGTCAATCAAATTGGGTCCAGAATATATTAGAAAGTAAAATTGCTTGATGCTGATCTAGTGAGTCTTTTTTTTTTATATTGCTGAAATAGTTTATTAATCTGTTTCCTAAGCTCAAACCCCAGGGCTAATTAATGAGTACTTAAATGTGTCACTTGAGTGAAGTTTAACATTTCCTAGGATGACTTTTTGTTTATACATTTGAGACAAATGCAGTGTAAAGGGTTCAGGTCTGAGAAGTTAGGGTTTTGGCTACAGATGAATACTATTCAATACTAATTGTCAACCTGTATAAATCTGCAATTTGCCCTGGTCTATCTTGCTATGTTCACTCAACTTGAGAAGGAGAAAAATATGTGATCATAAGTGATACAGAAGTATTTCCTAGTATGGGTACGGAGAGCTTGAGAGACAGTTCATTGACTTAGCAGCACTCTATAATAGAAAACTGTGGGTTAGAGAGTGATTTGTATGCCTGCTTATGGTTATTTAAAGAAACCAAGTCCCGCCCTCCACAATTCCACTGATGTGTCTTTCTACTATGCTTTTGCATGTCCTAAATCATATCATTTTTATGCCATTTCCACTTCATTTTTTATCTGGGAGTAAAACTTTGTTATGTATTAAGCCCATGCTTTCCTTGACCATATTTTATTGTGGGTAAAATATTCTGTGAAGTCAGTGGTTAACTCCCAGCAAAACTTTAAAAATGCAATGTATGGAAATTGTATGATCCTTTCATTTAGTGTTTTTATTTAATTCTAGCTTAAACTAATAAAATACTTCTTTAAAAATCCATTTAAATCTTGATATGAACCAGAAATTGTTGTTGTTATTTCTCCATCAAAATCAGAAAGATAATTAACAAAATTAACTTTATGCAAAAGATTTATTTGAAAAACATGATTTAGTGCTAGTTTACATTGGCTGGAAATTGCTGGAAACTTGTGCCATAGTACTTGTGTGGCTACAACATATGCCAAGACAAATCTTGCAAAATAATTGGTATAGGTTACTCAAGCCATTACTTGCACAATACCAACATTTTCTCTGCTCCTGTTCATGACCCTCACAAAAATAGAATTCCATTATCACAGCTTCCCTCTCCAAATTGCCCACCCCTTGTGCCACTCTAAAATTAATTGCTGTTTCACCTTAAACTGGATCAGTGCAATTCCGTGACCTGGTGCTGATGTGATTTTCACTGAAAGCAAATGACTGCATCTTTTAATTGGATAATTTCAACAATTGAAAAAGGCCTTGTCTTAGTGATTGGTAATTAAATTTGGCAATTATATTGAGTAGAATAAACAGAATTCAATATTAAGCAAAAGACAGAAATTGAGGTAGGTATATACAAATGGCAAAACCAAACCCCTTTTTAAAGTTACAGGACCCCCTCAATGATTCTATCACTGGGGTATTGAATTTTGAAGTCATGACAGTAAATTTATGGGTCATTACTCCACTGAGACTGCCAGCAACCTCTACAACCATGAGAGTCAATTTGTGTGCAGATAACACGCAATACAATAAATTTTTGACAGTGGTTCTACACTTCTGTAGAGTGTGCACTGTTAAGGCAACCCATGCCCTTTTCTTCAACCCAACCCTCATCCCAAACAAAAGCAGCTGAATGGTTGAAAAGCACACTGCCCTGGAACACACTGTCCTTTTAAATGAGTTCGTTGTGGATGTCCATGTACCTTCCCTGGATCTATTTTCTGGTCAAGGATTTACGCAGGTTTCGGCAGATCCTTGATCAGCTAGTTTTGTTCATTTGCTTATGCTTTAGTACTTGTTAAAGTTGTTTTAAAAACTCCAATAATTAATTTAAATACTTATGCCCAAAATGGAGATTGTCAGATTTGATTAGCTTCATGTCCATTAGCACTTAGGATTAATGTATTAACCATCAGCTTCAGAATGTGAATCACCATTGTACTTGCTGTGATGTATTCTAATAAGTGCTCCAGCAAGTTTGATTGTAAATTCATCATTGAAGGATTGGATTACACACCAATCAAATTGATGTTCATCTCAAGGTTTACTGTTTCAGCAAATTACAAGTCAATGAAAAGCATCTCCCTGAGCAAACATGTGCCCAGATAATAAGAGATGTCTATACTTTTCAAACCACGCCAATCATTAAGTGTACTGAAAAACAAACACTGTTGGCTCACCAAAAAATGCATCATGCAGCAACATCCCATGTTGGATTGCTATAATTTGATCCAATAATGCAAAACCCTGCCATCGCATAAAAAGATCTAACTTTGAGCATCATTTTAAAAATACGTTGCAACCTCTTACTTGTTTATCAATTTTTTTTTTTGTTTGATTTATTTGGCTGCCTAGTAACTTACCACTGCATTTTGCTGTTATGGACCTTTCTGGAAGTTTGCATTTTCTATTTCTCTTTTGAGTGAGACTCCTCTCCCTCATGCTGGGTTCTAGTTTTGCGTTGTTATATTTTTCTACTGTATCAAACTGTAAACATGAGAGGATTTGTAATATACTTGTCACTCTTAAAAAGCTGTGCAATTTTAACAATGTAACTTAGTAACATTGAAAACATACTGCGTATTCTATGAATTTTGATACTTCTCTACAAAGTTATTGATAATCCTCCAATTAATCTGTTTCATTAATGGACTTCATGTTTCATTTTCCTTTCCAGGAGTAACCACATCTTCATGAAAGAAGTAATGCATACACATCATTAGGAATGATTTTGGAGTCTAAATGGAGTCATACACATGACTTCATTTGTTCTGAATCCATCCACTAATGACCTTTCACACCAAGCATACTGGAGCACGTTGTATGAGGACCCCTTTCACTAATAAAAACATTGGCAAAAAACCTCATTCCAGCATATCGAAACAGCAGATGAATATTGCATGATTAGAATAAACCTTTGTCACAACAGGAATAATGAGAAAAGCATTTTCCAAATCCACATAGTAAGGTGTCAACATCTCTTAAGTTATCATTTTATCAGCAAGTTTAAAAGGCAAAGGATACATTGGAGCACTAATGTTTAAAAGGAAGCTGGGTTGGGGGCACGGGTGGAATCCTTTCTTTGCCAGTTTAAAAAGTCTATAGCTGATATTTAAGATAATAAGTCAGCAGTAATTCATTTTAATTGTACCTGGTTTCATTTATACACAGTAATTTTCACCATAAATCTGGTTAATTGTATTGAAGGATTATGTCATACCTTACAGTAGATGTGCCAATGGCAGTGTAAGTCCATATCTATTATCATACTAAGCAACTTGAAGCTTATAACTGGAAACCTTGATATACAATGGTAATGCCTGTGAAAACATGAATAACCTTACACAGATTAGAACAAGTTGTTTTGCTGCATCTTGTGCTTTGTTGGCATAATTTAATGTCACCTAACAGATTTTTTTTAAAGAAATATTATATATATATATAATAACTATATATTTTACTTGAACAATTTGGTTTTGTTAGATGAGCACATCTTTTAAGTTAGAACCAAAAGGCCAGGTAGATTAATCCATCAATAGTTGTCAATGTTTACTTCCCTTAGAAAAGGAGATGTCAGTATTCCTTTTTAAACTGAGTGTCTGTTTTGGTCGGTTTATGTTGCAAGTGAAAGTGTCTGCTCTGGAAGGAATTTCTTTTGTTTACTACCTGTGACCTTCCGTTCTCATCATTGAGTATAAAAGCAATGATTCTTTTTAAACACTCTGCGTAGACTCCAGATTCTGAGCAAAGCCTTAAATGAAACAGAAAATAATTGCAAACCCCATTGAAAGCTTTCAAATCATCATGCATTTATAATTTGCAGAAGACCACACAGCTAACTAAAGGGTACGATTTTTTTTTTTTTTTGCTGCAATGTAATAAATGTTGAATGTATGTTTCTTCATGGTGAAATAAAAGTGGTAAAGGCATCAACAGCCTGCTTTGTCTTATTTTGTCCAACAACCTAACTCGCATCATTGTATTTTTACATTGAAAGTATAGACGTTTTCCTAATTGCCTACTGAAAATTTGGAAAAGCTGCAGGAGTCTCAAAAGAACTGTATAAAGTTAGCTATTACAAATTATGTATTGTTTTACTATTATTACTTTATTTAATTTTGTTCTGTCTTTTGTATAAGACGTACCAGGCAAACCCAACAAGTCCTTCAATACATTTATAATAGCACAATATTGTAAAATAAATGAAGTTATTAAAATAGCTTCCCAGTTGATGTGCTATATGTAGCTGTAAAACTTGTATTCTTTCATTTATTAACTTTAAAAAAAAAACAAAACCTTTGTTTACAAAGCCTTTTATAGAACTGGAATGTATGTTTCCAACATCCTTGAGGTAAAATTGGATAACAAAGGTAAGTACAAACTGGGTTCAAGGAACAATCCTTGCACCAAATTAGAGTGGTCTGGAATACGAAGTACTCCAGATAAAGCTCTTCTATCACAGTTCTGAGCAGGTTGATTAGAAACAATGCAAAAACAAAAAAAAACACTTACTGGATACTAGGCCACTTTTAAACTAGACCAGTGGGCTGCAGACCACTGCTAAGTGCTTCAAGCTGGCAAAGCAGATGTAAACTTATTGATCACTACTGGCTGCCATCCTCTGAGGTTTTGGGAGGGGTGAAGGTGTTTAGGGGTGGACCGTGGAAAGGTTAGGTGGAGGCTGTTACCAAAGCGATTCATCAAAACCAGCAATGGCCTTTGGGACTGCTGTTGTTTCAGGCTCTACTATTAGACATTTGTATTTCACTGAACTCTAATTGTTTTCCAGTGAGCCCCACTGGTTTCCAAGATGACATGTAGATGTGACTATTTCGAATGTAACACTGTACTAGTAACAGTTGCATCTTTAATTTATAGAGGTGGCTCCTGAAACAGGAACTAAGATTCTATTTGCGTTAAGTGATTTTTATCTGTTTCAGATAGGGGCCTTGGATATCTAAAGCTGCAATCTTTAGTCATTTGTTAAATGTTCCAGTTTTGATGTCTAATGTGCACAGGGCCGCCCCCTGCTTTATTGGATGTTTAGTGAACTGTACAATGAATTTTTCCTATCCCTCTGTTTTTCTTCTCAAGCCACTGTAAAGGGAACAGAAGCTGAGTATTATAGATCACTACCCAATTATTCACACTCTTTACACCTTTTGACTGAAGGAAAAAGAATCAGGAAAATTAGACTTTTGTTAATCTAAGTGGAAAGCTTAACTGTTTGATCAGATGACCAAGGTATCTTTAATCTGAATGTTGAAGATATTGATCACAAATACATATAGGTTGAGAGTTTTAGTTTCAACAGCGGGGAGAAAAGGAAATTGCAGCACAATTCCAATGTGATGCTACTTTAAGCAATTACTGGAGTTAACGGCGCTTTGAACAATGAAGTTCAGAGTTGGATTAAGGCTTAGTTCCGTTTTATAAAGTGGAACTAAAATTTTTTTGAGACTTCATTAATATTTTACAAATTCAGAATTTTGTCTTGCAATTGCTTAAAAAATATTTTTAAGGAAGACTAGCTTTTCTTCATATCTTACACGCCAAAGAAATTTCTCAAAGCACTTCACACAATGTAGTGTGGTTATTGTAATTATACAGGGAAACTTGAATTTATGATCTGGTACTATGAATCCATGCTGTACAACCTGCAACAACTGAAGCTACCTCTGAAAGCGTTATCGTGCTGCACTGCAAATACTCTTCAAATTATTAATATGCATGTTAACACAGGCTGTTAAATAAACACAGGGACAGATCTTCATGTAATAGTATTAAATGGACAGGAATGAGATGGCAGCCCGTTTTACAATCTTTTTATTTCCATTAATGGATGGCCAAGCTGATATCTCTTTTTGCAGTTATCCAAAGTCAAAATTATACAAGATTTACCAGCGATGTGAATCACCAACACACACATTTTTTCTTTGTCTTCCCCAAAAGAGGGATTGAATTGTATTCCTTGGTTTTGTGTGCATTCAAAATCATATTATAGTTGCTGCTTTTAAAAGATTTTCACAGCATTACAGTAATGCACACAGCAAAGGAAGGCTAGAAGACAGGCAAGAAATTGTGGAGTGCAGTAGACCTGAAGCCCATTGCTGGTCTTTGCTCCAATTGCCCTCAATCGTGTTACCTTTAACTTTCCCAGATCCATCCAAGGGTTACTACCAATAGTGACTCAAAAGATTGTATCTGCATTGATTAGGTACTAAAAGCACATAGCAGTTGCCTGCAACCTAACATTTTAAGTAAAATCCAAACACAAATATTGGATGCCCCCTTTGCTTACAGGAGCAGCATTGGGTTTGTGTGCAGAGTATTCACTGTTCATCTGGCCCGAACCCTTTGTAAATTGAGCTCATCAAAAGAACTGTTGCTAATATCTTAAGATGCACCAAGTCTCTCTCTCCATCACCTTTTATGCTTGCTGACCCACTTTGGCTCATTGTTGGACAATGCCTCAGTTTTACCATTCTTGTCCTTGTGGCAAAATCTGTCTATCTCCTTAAGTACTACACGCCTCTGAAATAGCAACATCCTCTAACTCTGGTTTCTTGGATATTCCCAATTTTCATCACTGCAACAGAGGTGTCTTTAGTTTCAGCCCCAAGGCCTAAGCTCTTTGGTGTTCTCTCCCTGTACCTCCCAACCCTGTATGTCCTCTTAAAACGTACCTTTCTGATTCAAATCTTTGAGCACCTGTCCTAATACTTCAAAAAGCAATTAGATCTGTGAGAATCTGTGACAGAACGATCATCAAATAAGGTCATAAGGAATGAGCTAAGAAACAAAAAAGGGAAGTCACACCACTGGGCATGTACTATACACTCTCAAACAGTTATGAGGAGGCAGAAGAACAAAAATGTAGGCAAATCTTGGATTTGTAAAACAAACAAGTAGTAAGAAGGGATCTTAACTACCCTAATATTAACTGCAAAAAAATTGTAGTTTGAAAGAAATGGAGAGAAGGGAATTTTCGAAGTGATTTCAAGAGAGCCTTTTTGGTTAGAATGTAGCAAATCCAACAAAATTGGCCATGTTCTAGACTTGATTTTAGGAAATGAAGCTGGGCAGGTGGAAGAAGCAACTATAGGTGAGCATTTTGGTGTTAATTATCATAGTTTTGACAATATTGGAAAACAGGAAAGATAAATTGGACTTGAACTTCAAAGTTGGGTAATGCCAACCTTTTCTTAAACTGGCAATTGATTTAGCAAAAATGGATTGGAAACCACTATTTGAAGGCAAATCAGTGTTCATCAATTCAAACGGGTTCAAAGTAAACCTGTTTCTACCAAGGAAATCTAGATATACCCAGATGCTGAGATGAATACGGGTACAATGGGTGGGACACTAACTGCTGAAAACCGAGAGGACTTCACAAAGTGCAGAAGTGAAAACAAAAAGGAAATTTACGAAAGCAATGAAAAGCGATTAAAGCATGTTGGCCAATAAATCAATGATAACCCCATCTTATTTTATCAATATGAGTAAGTGCACAGCTAAGGAAAGAATAGGAGCCATAACGAAACAAAAAAGGATAACAGTGTAGATGGATGTGGGCATGGTTTTTAATGAATACATTGTATCTGCCTTAACAAAAGGGGGATGGGCGTTATGTAGGCATTATAATTCAGGAGGAGTGCGAACACTTGAATAGGGAGAGAGGAATTATTAGAGGGATTGGCATCTTTGAAGTGGATACATCACCAGGGCCAGTTGAAATGTATACCAGACTAAACTGGAAGGAAGGAAATAGCAGATGCTCATTTGTTGTAGGTGAATTACTACAGAATTGGAGCACTGCTAACATCGTATCTTTCTTTAAAAATGGAGTAATGGATACGTTGAATAATTACAGACCAGTTAGTATAACCTTAATAATGGGGAAATTATTGAAATTGATTTTGAGGGACATGATAAAGTGTCATTTACTAAAATATACTGTATATTAAGAAGGGTTAGTGTGGATTTGTTAAGGGAAGATTATTTCTGACTACCTTGGTGATTTTTTTTTTGAGACCATAAGGATTAATAAGGATATTGCCATTGAGATCTATACAGATTTTAGCAATGATTTTTACATGTCACCCTTATGGCAAACATTTTCTTAAGTAAAAGGCCTTAGGATCTAGGGTATTACAGGAAGCAGTATACAAAATTGGTTCAGCGACAGGAAAGTAATAATTATTTGATATTTTTGTGACAAGAAAGCGGTTTACAGTGGGCTTCCAGAGTGGTGTATACTAGGCCACCTGTTTTTTTTTTTTATGGTGTATATTTATAATTTGGATTTAAATGTAGTAGTACGATCAAGGAGTTTGTGTACGACACAAATTTTGTTGTGTGGTTGAGAAGGAAAACTGTAGGCTACAAGAAAATATTGATTAATTGGTTGGGTAGGCAGAGAGGTAGCAAATGGAATCCAATCCAGAGATTGGTGATGCACTGGGAAGGTCAAGTAAGGCAAAGGAATACATGAGTTGCAGAGGAAATGAGGAAGCTGGGAAGTATGTACACAGATTGCTGAAGGTTATAGGACATGTCAATTAGGTGGTTAAGAAGTCCCATCTGAGGTGTACAGCCCAAGGTTATGAAGGAGCTATATATGAAACACTAGTTGGGCCACAACTTGAGCACTACATACAGTTCTGATCATCTCATTAGTGGAACGATATTCTATCTGGAGAGTTATGAAGAGTATTGAGCATGTTTTCAAGATTGGAAACTGCAGCTTTTGGGAAAGATTAGGAAAGCTGGGATTGTTTTCCTTGGAATAGAAATGGTTTATGGGGAGATTTGACACGTAAACGGTTGTGAGGGACTTTGCTAGAATGGATATGACCTAAGAGGTAGAGATTTAAAGTGATCAGTAGAAAGATTAGAGAGGAAATGAGGAAAATTTGTTGCACCCAAAAAGGTTGGTGGGGTTCTGGAATTCACTGCCCGAGTCTGAATATCCACCTGACATCCTATAACTTCATGACTTACAGTCTATAATAATTCAGGAAGTCTGACTGGAAAAGAACATCATTTATTGTTGAACACCACTACTTGTGGCAAACATAGGCTTGTCCCAGCGCAGGAGAGAGAGTTCTGCAGACCCATCCCTTGGTCTGCTTTCTTCTTTTTCTTTTTATCCAGAAGCATACTTAACACAACTTATTTCTTTTCCCCCACCATCAAATCACCGTGACTTTCTTTTCCATCATTGACTGCCTCCAGTAATCACCT
>NC_063335.1:19371414-19396223 GCF_021869965.1 Rhincodon typus
GGTCCAGACCCGAAACGTCAGCTCTCCTGCTCCTCTGATGCTGCTTGGCCTGCTGTGTTCATCCAGCTCTACACCTTGTTATGTCAGATTCTCCAGCATCGGCAGTTCCCAGTATCTCTGGGTCTGCTTTTTATTTTCTTTCCAAACAAAGACTAATTCTTAGACATTTTTAATCAAAGTGTTCACAGATGTTATTACACATCGGTTGTGAGGGACTTTGCTAGAATGGATATGACCTAAGAGGTTGGAGCAGCTGAACTTGAACCTGGGTCTCCTGACGCAAGAGGTACAGACACTACCACTGCACCAAATGAGTCCTAAAATGTAACCAGTCCAAGCAGGAGTCAAACTTGTAACCTCCTGACCCACAATCAGACACATTATCCATTGCACCACAGGTCCAACTGACCTGGGTTTGCTTTATATCTTCTAATCAACCTGTTCAGAGCTGTTATTATACACCCCTGGAGCAAGTTAGACTTGAAATCGTGCCTCTTAGTTCAGAGGTACCATTGCACCAGAAGAACCCTTAGCTACAAGTCAAACAGCCAGTGCTCATGCTGGATTTGAAGCAGGTCGTCTTCAATACCGGTGCACTGCAAGTCTGAAAGCAAGAATCACACCTCTAGACCAATTAGCCATGGACCTGAATCTGCTTTATATTTTCTAATCAACCTGTTCAGAGATGTTTTTACACACCTCTGGAGCAGGTGGGACTTTAACCCAGGTCTCCTGGTTCTGAGATAGGGACACTACAAACCACGAGTCCCTTCTGGGTCTGCTTTTGTATCTTTTATATATCTGCAAGTGTTATCACATACAACGGAATGAATTTCCTCTCACCAAATCATCCTGACTTTGTTTTTAACTACGAACCATCAACAGTAAACACCTATTCCAGCCTATGAGAAGTTTACTTGCAAAATCCACTATGAAAATGTCATCCATCAAAGATAAGGGGAAAGGGGTGACAGGGGAGTGGGGGGAGATGGAATGGAAATGTTAGAAGAGACTTGAGTTATTTTTAAATTTTTTTTTAATATTTCCAGAAGTGTTATCTCACAACTGAATGATTTTCCCACCACCAAATCACCATGACTTTTTTTTGGTTTCTAACTATTAACTGCCACCAGTAATTTACCCCGCAGCCAATTAAGATACAAAGCCCATACACGGTGAACATAATGGCAGAAGAGGGGCAGACAGTTGGCAGATATGAACCCCCCTACAGCCCACAGCCTGGACATGTCAATAGCCAAGGCGTCTACTTTTATTTTCCACATTGGAGGTGCTGTAATATGCAACCAAATGTCATTCCCATCACCAAATCACCGTGACATTTTTTTTTTTGTTTTAAACTATTAACCGCCACCAGTAAATCACCCATCTAACTAATTAGATATTTACGTGCAAAGCTCATTATGGGCAATGCAAACCATCAAAAGTGAGAGAGAGGTAGAGATAGCAGGAAGAAGTGAAATCAAAGTGGAACTGGAGGGAAAGATAAAGCACTGTATCCCCTGTGCTGCCCACCTTTCTCTGAAAAGGCATCAAAAGCATAGAAGGGGCACCATATCTCACTCTCCAAGGACACCTAGGCTCGAATGTAACTGCAGAAAAGAAGCATAGAGTTAGCAGATATCAACGCATGTACAGCCCACTTCCTGGACCTGTTAATACTCAAGAGATCTGCTTTTCTTTTCTCTTTTTTTCTATATCTGAATGTGCTCTAACACACAATGAATGGTTTTCCCATCACTAAATCACCGTGCCAAAGGAGTCTGTTGTTTTTATATATATCCAGAACTGCTCTTACACACAACTGATTCTTTCCCATCACCAAATCACATTGACTTTTTTTCTTTGTTTTTAATTCTTAACTACCACCAGTAAATCACCCATGTAGCCAATTGCATATTTACATGCAAACACCGTTATGGGCAATGCAAACCATCAGAAATTGAGGGGGAGGTAGGGAGAGCGGGAGGGGTAAATAAATTACTGTATCCACTGCAGTGCCTACCTCTCTCTAAAGGGGGTGTCTTAAAAATATTTTTATAATCGGCCTGCTCAGAGATGTTGTTACACACCTTTAGAGCGGATGGGACTTGAACCTGAGCTTCCTGGTTCAAGGAAGGGACACTACCACTGTGCCACAACAGTTTGAAGGGTGTTTGCTTTAGTTTCCTTTTTCTTCTTTTTTTCTGTAGCCAGAGGCGTTATCTCACACAACTAAACAATGTGCCCACCCCCAAATCACTGATGTTTTCTTTTGTTCTTAAACTATGAACTACCCACAGTTGTCACCCATGCAGCCAATTATGGCCAATGTGGAACATCAAAGGTGATGGCAGTGGCAGTGGCGGTAATAAAATGTGATGGTGCTAAACCAAAATGGAGGTGGAGGGGGAAATAAAGCCCTGTATCCCCTGAAGTGCCCACCTCTTTTTAAAAGCATTGATGGACACTGCTCCCTCTCCACTGACAACTGGGCACAAACATTACTGTGGAAGAGAGGGGCCTGCTGGGTATATTTCTTTTAATACCCAGAGTGCTAACTCACACAACTCCAAACTTTCTCACCACCATAATCATTGTGATTTTTTTTTCCCTTTTAACTTCCACTAGTAAATCACGCATGCAGCCAATTAAATGTTTACATGCAAAGCCCATTAAGGCCAATGCAATTCATCAAAACTGAGGGGGAGGTAGGGACTAAATCAAAATAGAGATGAAGGGAGAGCTAAAGCACTGTGTTCCCTGAGGTGCCCACTTCCTTCCAGGGTATCTGCCTAACCTTATTTATTTGCCTCTTGGTATAGGGCTAGGGACACTATGCCACAGGAGGGCCCCACTGGGGTCTGCTTTTTTCTTATTTAACCTTGTTTTCTAGTTAACTTGTTCAGGTAGGACTTGAATCCAGGGTGTCTCGACCCAAGGGTAGGGATACTATCACTGCACCACAAGAGGGCCCCTACCTTTCTATTTTTTTTAAAATTAAGTAAGACAATATAAAGGCACCATTTTCAGTGGGTTTTTTTTGTTCCGTTCGGGTTTTCTTTCTCCACTACCAGGGAAATACCTGTGTGACCAAGTGAATATTTACAAGCAAAGCCTGACATGAAGGAAGTGAGGGAGAGATGGGGAAGGGACTGAATCAAAATAGAGTTGGAGGAGGAGGAAAAGCACTGTATCCACGGGTGATGCCCACCTCCCAGTATGGGGTCTGCCTAAGAAGGTCTCGGGTGACGTTCCAGCTGTGTAGACCAGTGCCTGTAACCAAGGGAACTCCTATTCAACAAGCTCCACATGGAGATAAATTAATGATTCCTCATGGGCCTTGTAGGGGTTATCACACAGACCGATTGATGAAAAATGAGATTAGGTCGATGGCTTGTTTTTAAGCAAGCCCAGACATGATGGACAGAGTGGCTTCCTTATGTGCTATAAATGTTTCTACGTTTTCGAAACATGTGAAGTGGAGGGCTCCGAGAAGGGTTCAATTTCTCAGCCTGAGTCAAACAAAATCAGTTTCAAAAACTTGAGTTATTTTCTGTTCACAAGTTTATGTAATGCAGATTATTATACTATCCATATACTTTCAATGTATAGTCACCACTGGCATTTTAGAAACGCAAGCAAGTTTCAGTGCATGGAAAATCATATGGGAGCAAACCTACTCTTTTCCAATGATGCCCTCTAGGTGGGGAAACTCCAGGCTGGGCATTTGCAGTCAAAAATCAGTCAATCAGTGCTCTTTGATTATGGGATCAACAGGCAATGGTATAGAATAATCACACACAGATTTCAAACACAGATGTAACTTGATTGATGTTTCGTTCATCTTTTTTGGAAAAATAAGAAAGAGGAGACCCGAATAGGTCTGGAGTCACCAGACTGTATGTGCGAAATGAACAATGTTTCGAAAACCTTGATAACTTTGGAAAAAATTGTTTCTGGAAGTATTTACAGAAGATAGAAAAAGGAATATTTTTTCTATTAGTGCCCAGGAAACATTTCATGTGTTTTTTTTCTATATTTGCAGTCAAGCGCAACTTGTTGAAAACGGAGAATTAGTTTTTTTTTTGCACTTGCCTGCCTGCTAGATACTGTGATGTTACAAAACCAATCAAGAGAGAAATAAGAAAACAAAATATGTACAGAAGGCTTGCTCTGTACTAAGCTATGCTAAATAAAATACGGTGGTGGCATACTAATTTATTAAAGAAAAGGACTGAAACTAGCCATGTCATTTAATCTGAAATGCTTTGTAGGGCTTGATATTAAAGAATTCAAGGTCACTGCCCTAAAACGTGTGCATATACAGCTAGAAACTTGATGTGCTCCAATTGAATTGCTTCATTGTTTGTATTTGCCTTTCACTAGGAAAAGATTATGTGAATGTTTTAATGCATTATTCTTTACTCTTTAGCCTTCAAAATTAGAGAAATCTGGAAGGAGTGATGATGGTATACTGGAAATAACATTAAAATATTTGCATCATGTGGCATTTGTTAGCTCTTGTTTATTATGCTTTTTTTTATTGAAATCATTTTGTCTTAAAAATAAACCTTCAAAATATTAATAGTAGTCTAAGAATCCTATGGTGGCCCACAAGTTAAGACAAATGAAAACCTTTGTGTTCCTGACTGAGAAACTCTTCAGCCCATGTTACCTATGTCAGCTCTTTGAAAGAGCTATCTGTATAATCCTATGCTTGCTCTGTTCCTCCGTAAATGTTTTCTTTTCAAGTAAATCTCAAATTCGCTTCAGAAGATTACAATGGAATCTGTTTCCAACATCCTTTCAAGTACTGCATGTCTGATCATCAGAACTTATTGCATGAATATTTTTCCTCATTTCCATGGTTCATTTAACAATGTGATAATTGTTGGTTACAGCTAACCAACCTTACTGGCAATGAAAATTAATGATTAAGGATCACTGATTCATTCAGGTTTTGAAATTTTGGGGATTTTAAAAGCTTTTTCTTTAAAGGAAGAATGTTTATCTTTCTCTCTCATTTTCTTAATCCAGTTTTATCTTCCCTCTGTTTTTGATGTGGTATTGAATTGACCCTTCAGTTCACCCTTTTCAATCTTTCTTTTCAAATCTGTTGTTTGCACTGTTCACCTAAAGTCTTGAATGCCCTTGCCAACTACCAGCTTGCATTATTCACATTTTGTGGAAACAAGTTTTTTTTTTTAATTAAAGCATGCAGGGCAAGTCAAACCAACTGCAGATGCTTAGATTCTTGGCTACAGTAAATTCTGGCCTTCCAAATTCCTCCCTAATCTCTGGTGTATTGCAACCAATCTCCACTGTTGTCTTTTTTATAGCTTACTGCTCCATCTTGTCATGTCTTCTGATTATTCTCCCCTCTGCCCCTTCAAGACCCTAGCATCCTTCCTAAACCATGGTGCCTTGAATTTGACACACTATTTAAGCTGACACCTGAAGAGAAATACCACAGCTTATTTGTTTTTGTACTCTCTTTAGAAAGCAAGGGTCACATTCTTGTTTTAGCAGCTCTATCAGCTTGTCATGCCAATGTGTATGACTCTCCAGTTTCCTAAATCTCCTTTAGAATGTTCAGTTCCTATTGTCTCCCTTCACTCTTTTTCCCCAAACTACAACAATTCATCACTCTTCTCTGTCAACATGCGAGAATTATGACTAACCAACAACTAAACTGGACCAGTTCCATAAGTACCATGGCCACAAGAGTGAGTTAGAGGCTAGGAACTCTGCAGCAAGTAACTCTTCTGACTCCCAAATTCCTCCTTCCATGATCTACACTCAAATCTACAAGTGAGAAGCAAATGCTCTCTATTTGCTTGGATGAGTGCTGTTTTGCAGCTCTTGTGGAGCTTGAGACCACTCAGGCCAAGACAGCCTGCTTCAGCAGAACCCTATTCACAAATTTACATATTTACTACCTCCACCCCCACTGCTGCACACTGGTTACGTATGTATTCCAAGATGCACTGATGCATTTCAATGACTCATCAAGGTTCCTTCAATGGCACCTTCCACATCTGTAATGTCTGTGACCAAGCAGGACAATGGCAGCTGGTATACAATACACTCAAATCCTGTAAAATCCTCTCTAAGTCACACAACATTTATCACCATTCCTTCACTGTTACTAGGTCACTAAATTCCCTTTGTGACAACAGTGTGTCCCACTGTCACAGGAACAGCTACACTTCAAGATGTAACTCATCACCATCTTCTCAAGGGCAATTAGGAATGGCCCGGCCTGCAATGTCCACATCCCATTGAACAATGAAATAAAAAGAAAATATTCTATCCATGTAGCTGCTACTCCTTTAATCCCATGTGCTTTGATCCACTTGGACTAGGGAAATATAGAAAATAATCTCGCCTGATACATTTCAAAGACAGTCTTCAGCTCTTAGAAAGAATAGGCTATCCACTTAATTCAATTTTAAGAGGCTGAAATGGCAGAGAAAGGAAATGCAGGAAGAGAGATAAACTATTTAGACATTAACCTGGAGCTTTTGGTGGGGAAAAGCAACAGGAGGTTAGGGGAAATGTTGGAAGGAAGTTCTCAAGGCAAACTCCCTGTACGGTTGTTCAAAGGTAGCATGACAGGTCATCATTTTGAGGATTTGGGTCAAGGTGGCCAAAAGGTTATTGACCTGAAAAATGTTATAAAACTAAGTTCATGCCTCTCATTACTCTGTTCTTAGCCATGTGCTGCTGCTAGCCTCAGCAGTCATAAGCCTTCCTTCCTCCTCCCTTATTCTCATGTGTCCTCTCTAATCACTGCTATAAACCCCACCTCCTGCTGCTTTTGCCACTTTAGATGTTGCTATGTCCCCCACTATTACCTCACAAAATTATTCAATCCTGATGCACACATCCTCAAATAATCTCAATGTTACCACTGACGTGCATCTTTCTTGGAGATTAAGCTCATTATCCAGCTCCCCAGGATGATGAGCCTGAAGCTGGAAAATGTGACTAGTGCAGTCAGATCTTGTTGACCAGTGTGAATATAATGTGCCAAATAGCCGCCTCCTCTGTTATAAATATCTATGAATGTACAATGTAAGAGAAAAGGCAGACATTTGAGGAGGGTGAGTCTCCAAGAATATAAAACATCTCATGTCTTTGACCAAGCCATAGCAATGCCAGTCTACCAGAGAGAGAAAGCGCGGTAGGCACCAGTAAGCCTCAGTTTAAATAAAGGAACTGATCACTAATTAATGCACTTTGCCAGCTAATGCACACGATGATGGGAAGCAGGGTGAGGTCCAACCCCAACTTGTGCAATCCTTTCGTGTTGATTATCCTGACTATGCAGCCAGTCATATCAAGTGATCAGCTTTCTGAACGGTTCCATAGAGTCCACATTGATGGAGTATCTGGTAACAGCTCTGTAAAAATGAGAAGTCAGACTGCTGCAATCCTGGCTTGGCTCCAATATCTTTTAGGCAGAAATGAAAGCATAGACAAGCACTTTTATGTGTTCACCTCATTCTGAACTTGTTCTTGCCCAGAACAAGCAAACTGTCAAGGCACAATCCATGACATTAGTTCCATTGGAGAAGTTCATGGTTCTCTCATAGGATGCAAATAACCTTATTGATACTGGTCTCCAAATCCTCAAAGTAATGACTTGTTCTGCCACCTTTGCACAACTGAGGTAGAGAGACTGCTGCAGGAGATGTGACTCTGATGTTGGTGGCTCTGGCACAGGCAGTGGCTGAGGAGAAACAGCCTAGTGGTGAAAGATGGTGCCTGAAGTGTGGCAACTTTGACATTAGTTGGATCCGGTGTAGATAGTGGTAAAAAGTGATGGAGGAGGGATTGTGGTGAAGGTGTCATTGATAACGAGTTAGCTGAGGACTGATGGACTCTCTTTAAGCAAAATCTTTTATTTCTTGTGACACCAGCTCATGGCAACAGTGGAAAAGCTTTTCATTGTACTTTACTGTTTTTCTCACTGTAAAATACACATGACAATAAAAAAAATCATTCACCTGATGGTCTGGATGAAATAATAGGTAATGAGGACTGTCACAATATTAAAGCACTACAAGAAATTGCAGAATGTCAGGTGCAGACCTGCATGTCCCATTGCCTGTGATTACAAACAGTTAAGAAGAAAACTTGCCAATGTAGTGATGGGGCTACACTTGTGTGGTCTGTGATGCCTTACACCTGTGAAAATTCAGAAATGGTGGGGTGGGGATTACTACTATTCTTTCTTTCTGCTTGTCAGCATAGTAATTAATTTTTGGTGCTTTACAAATAGTCCATTTATCACCACCAGGCTGATGTTACTAATGTATACATTACCATTGTATCTACCGGAAGAGGCTAGAGCGATAAGTTTAGAACCACATTGACCTCTGCTGCCAAATCATTGCACTGCAAACAGTGATGCTCAGCATCAATCTCACTTCAGCAGATGACATATGTGACTCACTGCCTTGCTCTTGAAATTCAGTTGCCTTACATTCTGCTCATCTGTGAAACTGTGGTACGGTGTTGTGTTTTGGAAGACTGCATACTGTATAGCAACCTACATACTTCCCTCATTCACTATTTTGCAGTTACTACAGGTCTTCACTTCCTGCCTTCGCTGGTGCTGCTCACCCTCCTGATCTCGCAGTCTCAACAATAAGCAATATCATCTAATTGAGCAATTCCTTTTAGCCTACCATGAGAAACAATTCGGGACCTGTGAAAACTCACTTTTCAAATGTACTTGATATCCAAGTTAGCCATACTTGGCCTGAAACTGTGAGCAGGCTGCTGCAAAACTCCAAAGGTACACCGATAGTTTGATTGTGTAGGTAGATGAAGTTCAATACAGAGAAGTGTGAGGTGATGCATTTTTCGAGGAAGAACATGGACAGACAATGTAATATAGAGGATACAATAATTAAGGGGATGGAGGAAGAGACGTGAATGTACATGTGCAGAAATCATTGTAAGTGGCAGGGTAGGTAGAGCAGTTATCAGTCATAGAGCCGTACAGCACAGAAACAGATGCTTGTCCATGCTGACCAGATATCCTAAATTAATCTAGCCCCATTTGCTAGTATTTGGCCCATATTCCTCTGAACCCTTCCTATTCATATACACATCCAGATGCCTTTTAAATGTTGTAATTGTACCAGTCTCCACCACTTCCTCCCTCAGCTCATTCTATACACACAACGCCCTCTGCATGATAAAATTGCCCCTTAAGTCCCTTTTAAATGTCACGCTCCCCCTCCACCAACCTTAAACCTATGTCCTCTAGTTTTGGACTCCCCCATCCCGGGGAAAAGACCTTATCTATTTACCTTATCCATGCCCCTCAGGATTTTATAATCCTCTATAAGGTTACCCCTCAGCCTCCAACGCTCCAGGGAAAATAGCCCCAGCCTATTCAGCATCTCCCTATAGCTCAAACTCTCCAACCCTGGAAACATCCTTGTAAATCTTTTCTGAACCATTTCAAGTTTCACAATATCCTTTCTATAGCAGGGAGACCAGGTCTGGATGCAGTATTGCAAAAGTGGGCTAACCAATGTCCTGTACAGCCGCAACATGAACTCCCAACTCCTGTACTCACTGACCAACAAAGGCATGCATACCAAAAGCCTTCTTCACTATCCTATCTACCTGGGACTCTACCTTCAAAGAACTATGAACCTGCACTCCAAGATCTCTTTGTTCAACACTCTCCTCAGGACCTTAATAAAGCATATAGGATCCTGGGCCTTCTTACAACAGACATGGAGTATATGAGCAATGAGTTGATGCTAAACTTGTTTAAGATATGTCAGAAATCAACCAGAGAATTATGTATGGTTCTGAAGGCCAGACTACAGGAAGAAGGTGAATGCACTGACGACAGTGCAGATGGGATTTACAGAAATGGTTCTGGGGTGACAAAACGTAGTTATGAGGATAGATTGGAAAGATTGGGACTGTGCTCCTTGGAAAAAATATGGTGAAGGAGAGATATGTTAACAGTATGCAAAATTATAAGAGGCCTGGATAAAGTAATGGGAGGAAATCTGTCCCTGCTTACAAGAGGATCGAGAATGAGAGGGCACAGGTTAAATTGATTTGCAAATGGGATGGAAGACTAAGTATGGTGCAGGCACAGTCAGCTGAGGAATTCAGGAGGAAATTAAATTAGTTGAATAGAAGCAATTTGCAAGGGCATGAGGCAAACACAGGAGAATGGCATAAAACCATAAAGCTCATTAGAAAGAGGCGATGTAGACACAATGGGCTGATGGCACCATAATACTTCTGTGATTGAAATCTCTCTAGAGGTGTGATCCTTTAATATGTCTGCTTCCTTGATATTCCGACCATGATTTGTTGGGCAGCCTTAGCACATGAAAGATAGACGACCAAATAACAATTTTATAAGTACTTTCACTCTGAAAGCACTCTTGGCTCAGAACCTTTACTATTTAATGATGTCACTGTTTCTTTCAGCAGCCATCAAGTAATTGGATATGCATTTAAAGTGTCATAATGTACTAGACTGAGGAACAAAAGCTGGAAAGTTGGTTTAGGTGGATAATTCCTCTTTATCCAGGAGAGGCAAGATGAAGACAAGAGACAAGATGGGCGGCATGGTGGCACAGTGGTTAGCAATGCTGCCTCACAGCGCCAGGGACCTGGGTTTGATTCCAGCCTCAGGTGACTGTCTGTGAGGAGTTTGCACATTCTCCCCGTGTCTGCGTGGGTTTCCTCTGGGTGCTCCGGTTTTCTCTCTCAGTCCAAAGATGTGCAGATTAGGTGGGTTGGCCATGCTTAAATTGCCCATAGTGTTCAGGGAGGTGTAGATTAGGGGGATGGGTCTGGGTGGGATGCTCTGAGGTTCGGTGTGGACATGTTGGGCCGAAGGGCCTGTTGCCACACTGTAGGGATTCTATGAACCAAATGACCTCTTATTTTTTCTTCATGCTCCTATGTATGTAAGAGGCAGCAATAGTTCCATATTACTAAGAACTGAACATAATAATAAAATTAAATACTATAATGTGATGTATTCAGTTTGCATTTGATCAGGTCAATATGTTCATGTAGTGCACACAAAACAAATATTAGTTTTATTTTTAAAACAAAAATGTAACTCTTAATATTTATGTCAACAATCATACCTCGTGTTTCAGTCTTGGAGTTTGCATATAAATCACAGAGGTAAACAGGCAAGCTTTTTAATTCCATATGTAGTAGAATTTGATGAAAATGTTTAAAGAATAACTCAGGCTGCACAGTATTACAAGGCAATAGTGCAGTGACAAATTAAGAACACCTCAGAAACTGTCTCACCACAGTGAGGAAACTGTAATACCACAGAGTCAAACTCCATCAGATCAATCTGTAGCACATTTCATATCACTTCTATTTTATCAAGTTGAGTGTAAATTTAATTTTGCATTTTTGTAAAAAGGCACACCTAGCCTACATGTTGAATATTTGATTGAAATAAATAGTGGTAGATCAGATCCGACAGTTTCCATCCAATGACCATTACCGGTAACCCACATGCAACACATTGTGCTCTTTGAAAGTCCCACAGTTTTGATCTTTCCTGGAAACCCGAATATTTTTCCTATTAAAGTATTTATCCAAATCCATTCTAAAAGTTACCGTTGAATTGGCTTTCATTGTTCTTTCAAGCAGTGCATTTCAGATGACAGATTCTAATTCGTGGATGTTTGGTGATTTCCTGATAACAAGCCCCCAAATGAGCATATGTGTGATAAAGGCTTGCAATATGGTATAAAAATTTCCTGCAACAGGACACACCTGCAGAAACTATTAGTTGGTGCAGAAGAAGACATTTATGACAAATCGGGGAAGTGCAGGGGTGGATGTATCATCCAATAGGTGGCAGCACACTTCAGCACTGGCTCAAAGAAAAGCAATTCAGCAGAACAAGCTCTGTGCCACAACGATGCCACCCGAAGGTTGCAGGAACAGCAACTCATATTCCGCATGGGAACCCTGCATCCCAATGGTATCAATGTGGATTTCACAAGCTTCAAAATCTCCCCTCCCCCTACTGCATCCCAAAACCAGTCCAGCTCGTCCCTGCCTCCCTAACCTGTTCTTCCTCCCACCTATCCCCTCCTCCCACCTCAAGCCGCACCTCCATCTCCTACCGACCAACCTCATCCCGCCCCCTTGACCTGTCCGTCCTCCCTGGACTGACCTATCCCCTTCCTAACTCCCTACCTACACTCACCTTTACTGGCTCCATCCCCGCCTCTTCGACCTGTTTGTTTCCTCTCCACCTATCCTCTCCTCTATCCCTCCTCTATCCACCTCCCACTCTCTCCCTATTTATTTCAAAACCCCCTTCCCCTCCCCCTTTTCTGATGAAGGGTCTAGGCCCGAAACGTCAGCCTCTCTGCTCCTGTGATGCTGCTTGGCCTGCTGTGTTCATCCAGCCCTGCACCTTGTAGCCTCTTCTAAGGATGCCTAACCTGAACAATCTCTGTTGTCCTTTGCTAAGTCCAAGCTCTCTATTTGTTTCAATCACTCTCTGTGGTAGCAAGTTCCACAGGCTTACCAGCCTTTATGCAAAGACGTTTCTTCTGAATTCCTATTGGAGTTTTTCATTTTGGGTATTTATTTTGGGTATTCAGCAAATATAAATTCCTGGAGCCAAGCAGTCACCTCCGCATTTGCTGCTTCTGCTTAAGTCTGCAAATTGGGAAAAAAAAGAGTTTTCAATTTCAAAGATAGTAAGAACTGCCGATGTTGGAGTCAGAGATAACAGAGTGTGGAGCTGGAGGAGTACAGCAGGCCAGGCGGCATCAGAGGAGCAGGAAAGTTGATGTTCTGGGTCAGGACCCTTCTTCAGAAATGGGGGAGGGGGAAGGGAGCTCCGAAATAGAGAGAAGGGGTGGGGCTGGGGAAGGTAGGTGGGATGGTGATAGGTGAGTGTAGGTAGGCAGTGATGGGGATTGGTCAGTGAGGTGGGAGGAGTGGATAAGTGGGAGAGATTATGGACTGGTTGTGTCAGGTCAAGGAGGCAGGGATGACAGGAAGCGTTGGTCATGGGATGAGGCCGAGGGAGTGGGGAGATTTTGAAACCGGTAAAGTCCAAGTTTAGACCATTGCGTTGTAGGCTCCCAAGGCGGAATATGAGGTGCTGCTCCTCCAGTTTCTGGGTGGTGTTATTGTGACACTGGAGGAGGCCCAGCATGGACATGTGGCCCAGGGAGTGGGAGGGGGAGTTGAAATGGTTCGGACTGGAAGGTGTTGTTGTTTGTTGTGAACAGAGTGCAGGTGCTCTACAAAGAGTTCTCCGAGCCTCTGCTTGGTCTAAATGGTATAGAGGAGGCCACATCGGGAGCAGTGGATGCATTAGACCACATTGACGGATGTGCAAGTGAACCTCTGTCTGATGTGAAAGGTTTGTTTGGTGCCTTGAATGGAGGTGAGGGGCAGGCGTAGCACTTCCTGTGGTTGCAGGGAAAGGCGCCAGAGGTGGTGGGGCTAGTGGGGATTGTGGAGCGGACGAGGGAGTCGCAGAGAGAGCGGTCCCTACGAAAGGCAGATAGGGGTGGTGAGGGAAATATATCTTTGGTTGTGGGGTCGGATTACAGGTGGCAGAGAATGATACGTTGAATATGGAGGCTAGTGGGGTGATATGTGAGGACAAGGGGGATTCTTTGTGGGGATCTGAGGGCAGAGGTGTGGGAAATTCAAGAGATGCGGTCGAGAGCATTTTCAACCACCAAAGTGGGGAAGTTGCAGCCCTTGAAATAAGAGGACATCTGGGATGTTCAGATGTGGAACGCCCCATTTGGGAGCAGACGCGGCAAAGGAATTGGGAGTAGGGGATCGCATTCTTGCAGGAAGGCGGGTGAGAGGAGCTGTAGTCTAGGTACCTGTGGGAGTTGGTGGGCTTGAAATGGATGTCGGTTTCAAGGTGGTCACCAGAGACCGCCTCAAAACCACATCTTTTTCAAGGCTTAATCTTGTGTATGGGCTAGGACTACTTGTCTGCAATTTAGTGTTCTACTTACTGTTTTAAGTCTAAAGTGTATTAGAGGCTTGGGGGCAGGATTAAATAAGCAAATCAAGACTGCTGCAGACCAGATAAGAGCAACCAATTAAGTAACTGGCTTAATTGTTTCTTTTGCAATTGCATGTTAGGAAAGTGACTTGAGTCACAGTAGTATAAATAAGAAAGTTTAAGTGCTCTGTCAAAGACTGGTAATGCTGAGTTTAGTAAGAGGGGAGTTCAGTGAGAAGGGAGGAGGTAAACTTCTCCCTTTTCTTTATCCATCTTTGGCCTCAAAGAGACTAAGAGTTCAAAAGGTGCATGAGAGAGATGAGTTTTGAAAATATTAAAAAGAGTGACATGCCAGGGAAAATGTAAGTTCATCAATTGGGATCTGGTGCCAGGACGGGACAAGTGGCTGCTTGATAAGTATGACCAGGTGAATAGTTCTACAGTCTTTAAAGTAAAAATTCATCTTTAGATTGAGTGTATAAAGCATAAGGGATAAGTGAGGTCCCTGGTACATATTTCCTATTATTTAAACTAGAGGAAATTAATGGAGAGAGTTTTTTAAAGCTAGGTTATGGCAAGGAAGCTCAGGAAGGTGGAATGCTCCTCCTCTGTGAAGTGGGTAGTTAGGGGCACTTCCAGTGTCCAAACTGACCATATGAGTAGGAAGTGTCTCAAGCTGCAGCTACTGGAAATTTATATTTCAGATCTGGAGCAGCAGCCGCAGTCACTGTGGACTATCTGCAGGGCTGGGATCTTCATGAGTAACACATACAGTAAGTTGGCCTCGCCATAGTTGAACAGGGTGCAGGCAGAGAAGGAATGAGTGACTGCTAGACAGCATAAAGGCACCACGCAGGTAGTGGCCTGGATCCATCTCCCCCTCTAAAAGATGGGTCTGTTTTGGTCCTGCCAGGTATATGGTTTCTCAACGATTGCAGCCATAGCAAAGTCTTTGGCACCAGCAGTGACCCAGCTGCATAAGATCATAAGACATGAGAATACCAGTGGACCATTCAGCCTCTTGAGTGTGCTCCACCAAGGAATCAGATCGTGGCTGATCTGGCATTCCTCTCATCCACCTTCCTGTATTTTCCTAGAACCCTTGATTCCACTATTGATTAAGAAGCTATTTATTTCAGCCTTAAATATACACAAGAACTCTGCCCCCAGTTTTCTGTGGCCTGGAATTCCAAAGACCTTCTGACAGAAGAAATTCCTCCTGATCTCAGTCTTAAATTAGTGCTACTCCCTTATTCTGAGACTATACCCTCTGGTCCTAGACAAGGGATGGGAAACCTTTTTACATTGGAAGGCCACATTTAATTTAACCAAGATCCTATTAGGCTACATGCTGAGAATTTAACACGTACAACAAAATGTCATATTTTTGTCAACATACTTATTAATTTTAATTAAAGCCTGCTGTTATATGAGGATTTTAAACAAAATAAAAATTAGCAGACACATTTATTTGTTCGGCAAAGTTGACACGAGAACTAATAATGTGAAAAACTTTGACCACAAACCATGTAATGACTTTTTGTGATTGCTTATTGCAAGATGGGAATTGGATATTTGGTTCCAATATCGTTGACCGTAGTTTTAATTGATCGTCCAAGTGAATATCTGTCACCTGAGATCTCAAGCACATTTTAATTTGTCACATATGAAAATGTTGATTCACAACAGTAAGTTGTGCCAAAACAGATAGCATTCGACGAGCATGTTGACATAGATGTGGGTATTCAATGGCATTTTTCCATATTTCAATGGGATCCTTCTTCGTGTGAAATAGGGACTTCAGAATATTATCTTTTGATAGCTCAATCAGTTCCATCTGTAAGTCATCAGGTGCTTTGGAGACATCAACCATGTGTGGTTGAAAAGCTAGTTTCAGTGTAAGATCATGTTTCTCAAAATCTGCAAACCTTTCATTGTATTCTTCAATCAGGGAGTCTAGAACAACTGTAAATTCTTTCACGTCGTATTTCCTTAATGATTTGCTTGTATCCTGTTCATTAATTATCTTTGCCAGTTCAGGAAAGCGTTAAGCTGAAAGTTCTGATCGGGTAAGGGGTTTTGAAAAAGGTCAGCTTTTTCCGAAATGCCTGGATTTTTAGCCAAATATCATATATATAGTTTTACCTTGCAAAACAAATTCAGATCATTTTGCTTTGACATTAAATCACACAAAAATGCAGCATTTCTGCAGAAATCTCTTTTGACAATTCACATAATTCATTCAGTTGCTCAAAAAATCTTATGATTTGTTTTTGCAAAGATAAAAGGACAACCAGTGCACTTTAAAATGATATGGCAGATCTATACTGAATGTTTCATCATCAAGCTGAAGCATGTTGTGAAATTGGCGATGCCATGATGCATTTGCTCGAATATAGTTTACAATATCTACGACTTTATTTAATGTGTCTCTTAAAACAGTAGATTTGGCACAGAGATTCTGTTGATGCAAAAGACAATCAAAGGAAATCAAAGTATCTGAACCCGGCAAGTCTTTTTGTAGTAACACAACAAATCCTTCACATTTTCTTCTCATGGAAGGTGCATTGTCTGTGCATACACTTACTAAATTACATAAATTCAGTTTCACCTCACGGCATTTTTCTTTGAAGAGTGAAAATGTCGAGTCCACATGTCTTTGCTGTATGGGTACCTAAAGCCAGTAACTCCTCGTGGCAATGAAAATCCACAGTTATAACATGAATTAAAAAAATAGCACCTGTGCTGAGTTAGTAACGTCAGTGGATTCATCCAAGGCAATCTAATAATAAATGTCTTCACTTTGGCATATTGTATGAAGGTGTTCTGTTACATTGAAGGCTAATTCACGTTGCCGATCAGTTATAGTCCTTCTTGAAAGAGGTAGTTGTTTGTACTTATTAACTTAATCTAAATCTAAACATCCTACAACTTCAACAATGCATTCTTTTATGATTTCCACATCGCTAATTGGCTTACCTCTTCTTCCACGCATATATTGCTACTTTTTAAGTTGCTTCAGTCATGTCAGTCCCTGAGGAAGGGTCACCAGACCCGAAATGTTAACTCTGTTTTTTCCTTCACAGATGCTGCCAGACCTGCTGAGCTTTTCCAGCAATTTTGTTTTTATGTCAGTCCCTTGTCCTGACATCATTTTAAATATTTGCTGCTGCTGCTTTTGATCTTTAATTTTCTTAAGTGCAGACTTTCAAGGGTTCTCCTTCCAGCTTAGCATATTTGTGGTCCTTATGAGTTGCATAATGCTGATATGTATTATATTTCTTCACTATTGCAATTATGGCATCGCAGAGCAAACACATCATTTTATCTTTTACAGCAACTACGTAATACTGCAATTCCCATTCTTAATTGAATACCCTGTTCTCTTCCTTTAATGTTCTTTTCTGTTTTTGATATGACCAGGTTACCAGTAAAAATTTCAAAATGGTACACAGATTTAAAAAGGTGGATTTAGTGTTTGCAGACAAATAGGCAGAAGACCATCTACTACCCCAAAAGGCCATATGTAGCCTTAAGGCCACAGGGTCCCCACCCCTGTCCTCGACTCTTCCATGATGGGAAACATCTTCTCAGCATTTACCCTGTCAAGTCCCTTAAGAATCCTATATGTCTCAATGAGATCACCTCTCATTCTTCTAACTGTAGAGTCTCAACCTGTTTGGCCTTTACTTATAAGCTAGTCGCTCCAAGGATCATCCTCGGGAACCTTCTCTGAACTGCCTCTGAAGAAATAATATCTTTCATTAAATAAGGGATGGGGGCAGTTCTATCATAACAGGAGCATATAGACATTTTTATGGCCACAAACGTGACACCAGGATGATATGTTGCTGCCCTGGTGTCAGAGCTGAGGATGTCATTGAGCCACTGCAGGACATTCTGAAGTGGGCAGAGTACAACCAGATGTCATGGTCCATGTTGGTATCAATGATACATGTGGAAAAAAAAAGAGGGGTGAAGGGAATATAGGGAGCTAGGAGATAAACTGAAAAGGATTTCAAAGATTGTTATCTTCTCGAGGCAACTATGGATGGCCAATAAATGCTGGCCCAGTCAGCCATGCCCACAAGAATAATAAAAAATGAATCAAAAAAAAAAACTCCCAGTGCCATACACTAGTAAGATCAAGAATAGGAGAATAGACCAGTTGTATGCACAGCTGCACGGATGGTGCAGGAGGGAAGGGTTTAGATTCTTGAGATATTGGGACTAATTCTGGGGAAAGGTGAAATCTGTAAAAGCTGGATGAATTGCATCCCAGAAGAACTGGGTTCAATATTCTCACAGGGGATATTGCTGGGGAAGTTTTAAACTACAGTGGCAGGTGGTTGGGCACCGGAGACAAGAGTGAGGGAAACAAAGTTGGAAATGAAAGAAAGGTAACTAAAAAGTGGAAGGCAAAGGGCTCGCAGCAAATGGGGCCACAGCAGAAAAAGAAAGTGCAAAATGTCAAAAAGACAAGTGTAAAGGTATTAGATCTGAATGCAAAGACAATTCACAATAAGGGTGGATAAATTAACAACACAAACGATTGTAATTGACTGGATGACCAAGATTGTAGACTGAAATCCAAGCATATTCATTTTTTAGGACGGACAGGTGAAACAGAAAAGGAAATGAGGTGGTGTTGATAGTGAAAGATGAAATCAGTATAATAATCAGAAAAAATACTGTCATTGGAAATCTAGATGTGGAATCAGTCTGGGTGAAGCTAAGAAGCAATGAAGGGCAGAAACATTAGCGGGAATTGTCTTTAAACCTCAGGACAGTATTGGTAAGATAATGGGTAACATCAAGCAAGAAATTAGAGATGCTTAGAGCAAGGGCATGACAGTAATCGTGCATATAGACTGGGCAAACCACACTTGCACCTTAAGCTGATGAATTCCTGGAGTTTGTACAAATGTTTAATTTGGCCCAGTACTCTGAGGAATCATGGATTGGTTTTGTGCAATGAGAAAGGGCTAATAAATAATCTTGTTGTTCTGATAGGTTATTTTGGAAAAAGTGATCATAACATGGTTGAATTCTTCATTTGGATAGAGTGATGAAATCTGATCTGAAACAAGGGTCTTAAATCTAAACAATGAAGGTATAAGAGATGGGTTAGCTGTTATACACTGTGCAACTTCAATAAGGCATGAGAGTGGATAGGCAAAACTTAATATTTGAGGAACCCAAAACTACTATTTTGGATTTAAGCAAAGGCAATTTTGACGGCATGCTAGCAAAAGTGAACTGGCAATTTAGGTTAAGGGATAGGTCATTAAAAATGCAATGGCAAACATTCAAGGGAATATTCTCGAAAGCATGGGATAGATACATTCCAACATATAAGAAAAATTCTAAGGGGCATGCCCAACATCTGTGGTTAACTAAAAAAGTCATTATCAAACTCAAAGAAAAAACATAATTGTGCAAAGATATAGCATAATTGTACATGACTGAGACTCTATTTCACAGCGATGGTCAAGCTAGTATACTGACTTAAAGCATGCCTGGACCTGCTTCACTGGAATACACAACTGAGCTGAGTTGCAAAGTCAGGCCATTAATAGGATAAACAACCAACACAAGGCCAAATCATGTCTGACAACTAATAAAGGAAACAAGAAAATGTCTTTAAAAAGGTCAAAATGGTGACTGCAGTTGGCTTGAGCTAACTTTTTCAAAATAAGGAAAAAAAAAGGACTGGTGTTTCATCTGAGAGCGAGTGATGACTGCAGACCAACACTGACAATAAAGGGCCCCAGAGACTACAGCCAAGAGAAGAATCCTTACACTGAAGTGACGTGGCCAGCTACCTCAGTGCAGTTAATATCCGTCATCAGAAGATTGGAAAAAAATTAAAAAATCATGAAGAATTAGTAAAAAAGTTAATAAGGAAGGAAAATTAGAGCACAAGAGAAAGTAATCCAAAAATATAAAAAACAGATGCGAAAAGTTTCTTCAGATATTTTAAAAAGAGTTAACAGAAGTGTTGATCTTATAGAAAGTGGGTTTGGAGAATTAGTAATGGAATCAAATCGGTAAAGAGATGGCAGATAAGCTGAACAGATATTTTGTATCAGTCTTCATTCAAGAGGTTACAAGTAGCATCCTGGAAATAGCTGTAAATCAGAAATTAAAGGGAGAGAGGAACTCAAAAAAAAACTCCAATTACCAGGGATATAGTGTTGAATAAATTGTTGGAACAGTGAATTGATAAGTCCCTGTGACAATTTGTCACATGAAAAATGTTTCTATTATTATAACAGGGCACTTGGACAAGTTCAAGGTAAACAGGCAAAGCCAACAAGGTTTTCTCAAAGGGAAATCATGTTTAACTAATTTATTGGAGTTCTTCAAAGAAGTAACTTGTGCTTTAGATAAAGGGATACTGGTGGATGCACTGTACTTAGGCTTCCAAAAAGTATTTGATAAGCCAACACATCAAAGGTTATTGCAGAAAATAAAAGCTCATGGTGCAGGGGGTAACATATTGGCATGGATAGAAGATTGATTTTCCAACAAAAAGCAGAGAGTAGGAGTAAATGGGTCTTTTTCAGGCTGGCAGATATCACGACTGGTGTGCCATGGGGTCACTGCAGGAGCCTCAATTCTATGCAATTGTTATAAATGATTTGGATGAAAGAATCGAAGGTATGGTAGCTACATTGCTGATGGCACAAAGAAAGGTCGGAAAGTAAGTTATGATGAGCACATAAGGAGCCTACAAACATAGGTAGGTAAGTAGGCAAATGCACTATAATATGGGTAAGTATGAAATTGTCCATTTTGGCAGAAAGAATAAAAAAGGAGCAAATTATCTAAATGGGGAAAGGTTGCAGAGATCTAAGTGATCTCATGTATGGATCACAGGAAGTTAGTATGCAGGTACAGCAAATAATCGGCAAAGCTAATAGAACATTATATTCTATCATGAGGGTTATGGAACACAAGAGTACAGAGGTTATACTTCAGTTATACAGGAAATTTGTGTGACCATATCTGAAATACTGTGTACTGTACTAGTCACTATGTTTGCAGAAAGATGTTAATGCATTGGAAACAGTTCAGAGAAAATCTGTCAGTTGAAGAAAAAAATTCTCTGAGGGTTTAGAATTTTTAGAATTCCCTTCCTCAGATGACAGTGAATGTGGAATCTTTAAACATTTTTTAAGGCACAGGTGGATAGGTTCTTAGTTACCAAGGGGATGAAGGATTATCAGTGGTGTGCAGCATGTAGAGTTTAGGTTAAAATCACATCTGACCTTATTGAATGATGGAACAGATTCAGAGGACTAAGTGGCCTACTCTTGTTCTTTGTTCATATGTTGGGCTTCAAGGTGATTTAGAAAAGTTGAGTGGGCAAACGTGTGGCAGATGCAGTATAATGTGGATTAGGATAAAGTTGTCCACTTCAGTAGAAAAAGTAGATTGACAGTATTACTTATATGGTAATAGATTGGGAAATGTTGATGTACCTGGGTGCACCTGCCACCAAAAAGGAAACTTGCAGGTACAACAAACAGTTAGATTGGGCAAATGGTATGTTGACCTTTATTGTAAGAATGTTTGAGTATAGGAGCAAAGACGGCTTACTGCAGCTGTCCAGGGTACTGGTGTGTGTGAGACCACAAATGGAATATTGTGAACAAGTTGGTTTCCTTACTTAAGAAAAGATATCCTTTCCATAGAGGGAGTGCAATGAAGGTTCACCAGACTGATTCCCAGAGTGGTAGATTTGTTGTATGACAGGAGATTGGATCACCTGGGCCTGTATTCACTAGAGTTTGGAAAAAATAAGAAGGGATCTCAAGGAGGATTATGGGGAAAGGACAGGAAAGTGAATGTGAAGAATGTCAGATCTGCAAGGGTGGAGCAGGTTCGAGAGGCCAATGGGCATACTCCTGTTCCTATTTCTTACAGATTCATAGTGATAAAAGAAACCTCAGTTAAATGCTGATAAAAAAAAATCCAAATTTTCTGACATTCTCAAATACAAACCTACCTGACTTTGAATGGAAATGCAGATTGAAGTTCTCACCTGATCTTGCAGCCATTTTTTAAAAAAATAACACATTTCCTGCTGGGCTTTCTATTTTTGAGCCAATCTCCCAGGCCAGGAGCTGGGGATGTATAAACAGCTGCTCATAAGTCCCTCACCAATTATTTTCTAAATTGCCTAAAATATGTTTATTCTTATCACTGCCCCACAGAGATCACATGCTCATGCTCATTGGTCATAAGGCAAACCTGGAGAGACAAAGCAATCGTATTACAGCTTCAACATAGTACATAAACATTACAACTGCTTCCCCCATATACAAGACAAGAAAAACAATAATGCTTGCATTTAAAGAACCAGTTTATAAAATCACTTTTCTGCTGGGTGCACATAACCAGGAATAATAACTTCCTGCTATACTGCAAAAGCTTGATAAGCTGATACCTGAAACCTTGGTGCATGACGCTCCCTTACAGGAGCGGATGTACCCTAATGTACAGAACACTTCTTCAATCTCTCCTATTGAAATGTGATTGCTGGGAATGGAAATGAGTTACAGTAAGGAACTCATATCTTTTACCACTACAGATATAACAGAAAGTTTGCTACATTTTGCTAATGTCATAACAAAGTAAGGGGATTGATTTAACAGGTCAGAAATGGACATCCTATCTGCGAAACAAGTTAAAATTTGCTTGAACACAAGTTGGCTATAAAACCAAACTTGTGAGTCTTTATTTGATGGAACAAAAATATATTACGGATGTAGTTGCAACTTTTATTTTTTACCGAGTTTACGTAATTAAAACTTTACAGTGAGATAAGTGTGGGAATTAAGTTTCCTTTCCCGCTTCTAAATAAGCATTTTTGCACAACTGAAAAATACATACACAAAAATTGACAACGAGACTATTTTCATCATTTGTAACAGCTTGTACTAACAAGTTGAGGCTTGGGGGTGGGGGGCAGTGGTTGGAGAGGTTGAAGGAGGAGGGGGGAAAGGGGAGAAAGACGAGAGAGTATAGGGAAGGGGGGTGAGTGGGCAATAGGAGGGGCTGTGAGAAGGAGGGGAGGGGAGGGGCTGTGAGAGGGAGGTCAGTGAGACAACGGATGGAGTGAGAGGGTGGGGAAGGAAAGGGGTTGGATGGGTGAGTGGGCGGTATGAAGGATAGGATGTGGGGAGGTGGGCGGGGCAGAGGACAGAGTGGGGGGAGGGGACAGAGTGGGAGGGGGGGGTGAGGACAGTGTGGGCAGGGGGGAGGAGGAGAGAGTGGGGTTGAGGGGGAGACGAGGGGGAAGAGAGAGTGGGGTTGAGGGGGAGACGGGGGAGAAAGGTGAGCGATGAGGGGAGAGGGGAAGAGGGGGAGGAGAAAAACGGGAGTGAGAGAGACGGGGAGTGGACCCCCCCTTTCCCGAGGACTGCTTGGTGCCGGTTTCACCCCACCCCCAGGGCCCTGGCCCGGGCCCGCCCCCGTGCGTGCTCTCGCCGGGCTCGCCCCGGTGCGCGCCTGCGCCGCGCGTCACTGTGCGTCCTCCAGGAGCGCGCTCGGGCGGAGCGGCCGCCTCCAACAAAGTCGGCGCCGAGAAAGCTCGCTCCCTCGCTCGGTGCGGAGAGCGTGTGTTAGTTCCCCCCCGGGGGGGCGCGGGGCCGAGCGGGAGCCGGGAGGTGGACCAGGCCCCATCCTCGGGAGTCAGGTAAAGGGGGAGGCGGGCTCTGTGTGTGAGACCCCCCCCCCCCGGGGGGTGTTGGAAGGCTCGGGGCCGGGAGTGCGCGCACCAGGCGGAAGGACGGACCCCCGTCACCGAGCGCCTGCAGCCTCCGGGAGCGGGGGGGGGGAGGGAAGCCCACGGTCTTACGGGAGAGAGCGGCGGGCGCGGCCCCGGTCTCGGCCTCCCGCAGTGGGCTGGGCCTGGAAAGGGGGTGGGGAAGGAGGGAGCGGGATGGTTTGCATCGAGTGTGACCCGCTTCCTCCTTGGTGCACAGACCTGGAGAAAATAAATAATCGTTAAACCCTCAGGCGCGGGGTGTCGGTGTTTGCCGTTTGCACCGGTTTAACAAACACCCCCCCACCCCGGTGTTAATAACCGAGACCCACCGTGAGACCGTGACCTTCCTGTTGACGGGGTTTGGGGGGGGGGGGGTGTGGCAGTGCATGGCGCCGTTTTGTTCATTTTCATAGCCTCCGGGACGTGATTAACGTCAGATCACAGCGAGCGGCGGGAGCGAGCTCGAGACACAGAGAGAGAGAGCACGAGAGACAGCGCGCGAACCCGGGCCGCAGGCGGGAAGCGCCGCCCCGCGCCCGGGAGCTGCTGGCGGTGGCGGGCCTGTGCACATCGTCTGCAGAGTGCGCACATAGACAGAGAGCAATCCGCCATGTAGAATGCACCACTCTACACACACACGCACACAGCAAATCCGCCATGCAGAATGCACCACCCTACACACACACAGCAAATCCGCCCTGCAGAATGCACCACCCGACACGCAGAGCAATCCCGCCCTGCAGAATGCCCCCCCCCCCCCCCACACACAGCAATCCGCCATGCAGAATGCACCGCCATGCAGAATGCACCACCCTACACACACAGCAAATCCGCCCTGCAGAATGCACCCCCCACACACACACACAGCAATCCTGCCTGCAGAATGCACTCCCCGCACACACACAAAGTAATCCGCCCAACAGAATGGACACACACACACAGCAATCTGCCAGGCAGAATGCACGCACAGAGCAATCTGCCCGGCAGAATGCACCCACACGCACAGAG
>NC_063335.1:19396233-19401752 GCF_021869965.1 Rhincodon typus
CACGCACAGAGCAATCTGCCCGGCAGAATGCACCCACACGCACAGAGCAATCTGCCCTGCAGAATGCATCCCCTGCACACACAAACCCAGAGCAATCCGCCCTACAGAATGCACCCCACCTCGCGCACACAGAGCAATCCGCCCTGCAGAATGTACGCCCCGCAGGCGCACACACACATATGCACGGAGCAATCTGCCCTGCAGAATGCACCCACACACACAGCAAATCCAATCTGCAGAGTGCACACACACAGCAATCCGCCTTGCAGAATGCACCCCCCAAGCGCTTGCGCGCGTACACACACACAGCAATCCACCCTGCAGAATACACCCCCCACATGTGCACACAGCAATCTGCCCTGCAGAATGGACACACACACACACACACACACAGCAATCCGCCTGCAGAATGGACACACTCGCAGCAATCCGCCTGCGGAATGGACACACACACAGAGCAATCCACCCTGCAGAATACACACACATATACACACAGAGCAATCCACCCTGCAGAATACACACACACATACACACAGAGCAAATCCACCCTGCAGAATGCATGCTCCCCACACACATTGAGCAATCCACCCAGCAGAATGCACCCCCCAACACACACACACACACCCACACAGCAATCTGCCTGCAGAATGGACACACGTGCAGAGCAATCCGTCCTGTAGAATGGACACACACAGCAGACTGCCCTGCAGAATGTGCACACGCACAGCAATCTGCCCTGCAGAATGCGCACACATGCCCGCACACACAGAGCAATCCGCCCTGTAGAATGCACACACAGCAGACCGCCCTGCAGTATACACCCCCACACGTACAGCAAATACGATCTGCAGAATGCACCCCCTCACACACACACACACAGAAATCCGCCCTGCAGAATGCTCCCACACACACAGCAGACTGCCCTGCAGAATGCACCCACACACACAGCAATCTGGCATGCAGAATGCACACACACACAGCAGATCGCCTTGCAGAATGCACGCACGCATACGCAGCAATCTACGGTGCATAATGCACCTACACAAAGCAGCCCCCCCTGCAGAATGCACACACACAGCAGATTGCCCTGCAGAATGCGCACACACACATACGTGCACAGGAATCTGGCATGCAGAATGCAGCCACACAAACAGCAATCCGCCCTGTCGAATGCGCACACACACAGCTGACCGCCCTGCAGAATGCATACACACATACAGCAGACTGCCCTGCAGAATGGCACACACACACAGTAATGCATCTTACAGAATGTACACACAGACACACACACTGATCAATCTGTCCTGCATAATGCCCACAAATGGAGCAATTCGCCCTGCAGAATGCGCGCCAGTGTGCGCACACACAGCACACTGTCCTGTAGAATGCGTGCACACACACAACAGACCACACTGCAGAATGCCCACATACACAGATCAGTCCACCCTGCAAAATGCACACATACACCAACACAGCAGACTGCCCTGTGGAATGCACACACACACAGCAATCTGCCCTGCAGTGTGCATGCACATACACGCATGCACAGAGCAGTGTGCCCTGTAGAGTGCACACACGCAGCAATCTGCCCTATAGAGTGCGTGCGCACACGCAGCAATCTGCCCTATAGAGCGCGTGCACGTGCGCGCGCACACAGCAATTCATCCAATAGAGTGTGCATGCACACACACGCAGTCGTCTGCCCTACAGAATGCACACACACAGACACACACCCAGCAGTCTGCCCTACAGAGTGTGCGCGCGCGCACACACAGCAATCTGTTCTATAGAATGCACACATACAGCAATCTGCCTTATAGAGTACACACACACTGACACAGCAATCTGCCCTATAGAGTACACGTACACACATACACACAGAGCAATTTGCCCAATAGAGTGTGCATGCACACACACAGCAATCCGCCCTACAGCATGCACATACAGCTATCCCCTGTGATGAATGTGCACACGCACATGCGTGCACATACACAGCAATCTGCCCTGTTGAGTGCACACACAGCGATCTGCCTTACAGAATGTGCAAACATACACACAGTAATCTGCCCAATAGAGTGCGCAAACACGTAGCAGCCTTCCCCATAGAGTGCACACACATGCAGCAAACCCCTGCCCGTAGAGTGCACGCGTGCACACACTCACTCACTGTCTCTCAAAGAGCAACTGACCTGTAGAGTACACATACACACACACATTGAGAGCAGTTACTTTACATGGGAAAAAAAAACACCAAGCTGTGCCTCTATTTACTCCACTGTACACAAAATGGGCTTTGAATTAGTCAGTGCTCAGCCTGAGGCTTCATTATTTGTTGGGAAATAATGGGCTTCAGTCTTGCTTTGAAATTAATACGCTTGCATTTTACTGTAGAAAGATCAAAGGAAGTCACTGCAAGAGAAAGAGGCAAGTTATAGAAGAAATTAGGGCAGATATGGGTTTGGAGACAAAAAAGTTACATTGCAGAACTTAGGATTCATAAAACTTAGAACAAAGCTAATTGATTTAATATGGAAAGTAATAGAAAACAACCTTAAGTGAAGTATTAAAGCATAAATTTCAGATGTTTCTTTTCCGTAAGACTGACAATCAGTGCTGTCCAATTTGACTTGACATTTTACATTCTAAATGCATCTTGTTTATTGACTAGATGCGGAATCTTAGATTGCATTATTAATTTTTTAATCCTTTTTGCCTATTGCTTACAGTGCACAATGGGTGAAGTCGTGAAATACGTTGATGATGAACATAAAAATGCATTTCTGAAGACCCTGAATGAACAACGATTAGAGGGAGAGTTCTGTGACATAGCTATTGTGGTAGAAGATGTTAAGTTCCGAGCACACAGATGTGTTTTGGCAGCTTGCAGCACTTATTTCAAGAAACTGTTTAAAAAACTGGAGGTTGATAGCTCTTCGGTGATTGAGATTGATTTTTTGCGTTCGGATATATTTGAAGAAGTGCTGAATTATATGTACACTTCCAAAATCGCTGTGAAGAGAGAAGATGTAAACCTGATGATGTCTTCTGGACAAATACTTGGAATAAAGTTTTTAGATAAACTATGTACTCAGAAGCGTGACGTGTCTCCTCAACAGAACACACCTCGCCGCAAAAGCCGTTATCCTTATAGTATAAGTGCTAAAATCCATCGGCCCTCTGTGAATAGTACTGATGAGGAGATAGAAGAAATCGGAGATCAAATTGAAGCCCAATCCGAAGAGGCAATAGATGAAACCGTACCCAATCAGGATGACGGGAAGACCCAAGCAAATGGCCTGCGGGTTCAGGAAGCCATTTTAAAAGAACTTGGAAGTGAAGAAGTTCGTAAAGTCAGTTGCTTTGCTTCGGAAGTGGAAACCATTGAGACGAGTGAGCCAAAGGATGTAACTCCCCAGCCTCCTCCAACTCTTGCGTTCAACGACAGTATGAGTGGAGTCAAGGAAGAACAGCCACCAGGCTGGACAGCAAACACTGATGTGAAGTTTGAATATTTGTTATATGGGGACAGGGAACAGTTCAGCTGTCAGACCTGTGGCAAGACTTTCACCGATGAAGCCCGTTTGAGGAAGCATGAGAAGTTGCATTCTGCTGATCGACCATTTGTGTGTGACATCTGCTCAAAGGCCTTCACCACGCAAGCTCACTTGAAAGAACATCTCAAAATTCACACAGGTTTCAAACCTTATGGGTGTGATGTATGTGGGAAATCTTTCATTCGAGCACCTGACCTGAAGAAACATGAACGTGTTCACAGTAATGAAAGACCCTTTGCTTGCCACATGTGTGACAAAGCTTTCAAACACAAGTCTCACCTGAAAGATCATGAGCGGAGGCACCGAGGTGAAAAGCCATTTATTTGTGGTTCCTGTACCAAAGCTTTTGCCAAAGCTTCGGATCTAAAGAGGCACGAAAATAATATGCACAGTGAACGTAAGCAAGTGCCTACGAGTGTGATTACGAGTGAAACGGAGCAGTTGCAAGCTGCAGCAATGGCTGCTGAAACAGAGCAAAACCTGGAAACTATAGCTTGTAGCTGAGGCTAAATTAATGTAACGCTGGTTTCCCCTTTCCATTTTATTCTGTAAAGGGCTCCTATGAAATATAGATGACTGCATTAATAAATGTGACCTTCTTTAAATTGGTCCTTTTCACAATTAACTGAAAAATCTTTTTGATTTCTGTGTATATAATCTAATGTATGTAGGCTAAATTGTTGCACTGTATGAGGAGTTATTAGGGTGGCCATTTGGGACAATAGGAAAATTTACAGAATTGAACATTTGAAATGTTATAAATGCTTTAATCCCTGTATAGTGCAATAATGTATTTATTGCATACTTTGTGTTGCAGTTTTAATTTTTTTTAATAAAGTTACTTTTAATGTGTGGCCTGCCATTACATTTGTTTTGACTTTATTTGGTTGTAACAAATGAACCACTAGGGTCAAAACGCTTTAGGAATAAGATTAAAGTATTTGTGATACCTATTCTTTTGAATGGACATCTGCCCACAAATGCGTTGCTAATTTAGTTGGAGCAATTTTATGCCTGGTTTTTAAGCATTCTTAACAGAAAAGAACGATTATTAGTGTCTGTTTTTGTACCACTATTTCTTTTAAGTAAGTTTCTTTTAAGGGAAGCAAAGACAATTTTTATATAGTATATATCACATGTTGGTCTTACTTTATATCAGCTAATGGTACAATTGCGTACTTTGTGGTGTATGACCTGACTCCTTTGCTTCACATTTAATCTATAATGGCAAAGTAAAATAAGTATCAATTGATGTTTGGTATTTTTAACAGAATATATGATGTAATAAAAAATTTGTATGTAGTATCTCCTTTGTTAAATTGAATTTTGATTGTGGTCTGCAAAAATAACCGGAGTTGAAAACAGCAAAGTTTCTGACTTTAAAAAAAATCTACCAGATCTTTAAAAAGGCTTTGAAACAAAATCTTGAGCCCTAGCAATTTAACATTGGAATTATGCTGCTCTTAATACTCTTCCCTGCACTTGAGAAAACTCTATTTAAAGCAGCTATTTGATCATTCCTATGGTGACTTTTTAGATTGATACTTGTCTGTAAATATTTTTAAGTAAAACTGAATAATTGTAAAATTTACTGTTAATTTAGACTTTGGATTTAGTTGTCGTGTCCAGCTCAGAGTTTAGAAAATATGATTAAAATGTTCATATGTATGCAAATTTTTGAATGAACTGTGTAACATGCTGGTTTTAGTTGAGACCAGCTAATGATACAGGTCACATATATCAAAGTGTTTTCACCCTAGTCTGTGCCAGAGTCTGTGTTCATTTGTTATGCCTGTAGAAAAGTTTTGTTAGCAATGTGCTTACTCTGAAATTAGTTGTCAGTGTTTTGACATGAATATTTTGTAATCAACACAATGCGTATAAAAGAGATAACAAGGTGTAGAGCTGGATGAACACAGCAGGCCAAGCAGCATCAGAGGAGCAGGAAAGCTGATGTTTCGGGCC
>NC_063335.1:19402152-19482485 GCF_021869965.1 Rhincodon typus
GGCCCGAAACGTCAGCCTTCCTGCTCCTCTGTTGCTGCTTGGCCTGCTGTGTTCATCCAGCTGTACATCTTGTTATCTCAGATTCTCCAGCATCTGCAGTTCCTACTATCTCTGAAACAATACGTATAAAGTTGAGTTGGGTTATTTGAACATGTTTTCTATTTTATAATCGGTTAGATCAGTGTTAGATTAAAATTAACTTGCCATTCTCAGAAAATTTACTCTTGTCTTAAAGAAATGTCTTTTGCAAATTAAAATGTAACATTTTAGAAAAATGTGTCATTTTTTTCAAACATGCATTTCACATGTAACAAATTTATTACCAGTGTCATATCACCACCCTCACATCCTAGCTGAATCCATCATAATAATAATAACTGCACAAGTTACAGAAATTCTGTAGGTGCAAGATCAGGTCAGCAGTTGTATTTACTGAGGTGAATGATTCTTGACTGCTGCATGTACAAGACGCAAATCGGGAATGTATTGGGAACGCTCTGTACTTGTCTGGATGAGTACAACTCTAACAATGCTCAAGCTCAGCACCATCCAGGACAAAGCAGTCAGCTTGATCAGCAGCCTACCTCCAGCCTTAAAATGTGCCATCCCTCTACAAATGACATACTTTGATTGCAATATGTACTATTTACAAGAAGAACCTCCTAAACATTCAGTCCTAATTTTCATTTCCGAGTTGCATGCGCAGAACCGAGGGAAATTCTAGCTCTGTGAATTTGATTCCCCCAACTCAGCCTGGCTCCCAAACTAAAAATCCTTTCTTGTGACTTTCAGTCCAATAGGGCCGGCTGAATTGAAAATCAGACCAGGTCACCTCAGTTCTTAAGGCAGATTGGACAGAAAACCTACCTCAGGGCTTTATCACAGTGGTCAGAGTTTAAAAATAATGGTTGAAATGTGAGCGTCCCTTCCCATTTACCATCACAAATTCCCCATACGATATGCCCCTCTACCCATTGTAATGTCTCCTCATAACCCTTGTGCCACCCTATACCATGTATCCATTCTCAAAATCCTTGCGTTACTTTCCATGCATCTGCCCATGCTTTGCACCTGCATGAGCTTAGGGCTTTTTATAGCCACTATTCCAATGTACCTGCTATAAAACAGTTTGGTCCTTTGTCTCTATGCCAGTTTACCTCATATTTCAGGAGGCATGCCGACTGCATTGATTCCACTGCTGAGGAAAAATGACATGTTGGTTATATAAAAATAAATAATTTGTTCTTTATGAAAACAAACACTTCAGTTAACTGTGAAACTCTTACATTCCTAATCCTTTACGTAAGCAAACATTTCCATTTACTAAGTTGTTGGAGCTGCCGTTCAAAATGCTAACTTGATATGCACTCCCTTTATGAAAGATATAGTTTGGGAAATAAATCCTACAATTGTTTAATGTGGACACTGAAGTACCTTGGACTTTTTAAAACTCCATTTTTCTATTTGGTCAGTTGCTTAACAACAGTGTAGTCCCAATGAACTTGTGCACATTACGCAAAATACCAAAAAGTTCCCTACATCAATAGTGTTCCCAGGACCAGATTCAGAGGTAACCCAAATAGCAGAAACATCAAACATTCTTCCAACCTTCATTCATCTGACCTGCTCCCAATGCTCTCTACCCAACCCAATGCTCCCTCATACCTCTATGCCAACTTCTTCTGACTGCTGTATCGATCATCAAATAGCCACAAGTATCCTTGTACATTAAAAAGAATCCTATTACTGAAAATTCACTGTTGCAGACTAACTATGGAGAAAGGCAATCATTCATAAAAAGTATTTTGACACTGTGGCATTCGTGTTGCTTGAGGCATTGACAAGTTGAACCTTGTTAATATTTTGTGACAGTTGGAACAGTTCTTGACAGGTCTTAATACTTGACAGTTTGACACTTAATGGTCCCAATGAGTGCCACCTAACCCCTCTCCCTTACCCCACCCAACAAGCACACACACACACAATAGAATCCTTGACCTCCATCCCAAAGATATTCTGCGATCATATCCGCAGGAGTACCTTAGCTTTCCAAAGAGGTACCCTGGAAATTGAAAATCAATGCACAGATGGTCTCTGCCACACTATGAACTCCAGACACTAGGCACAAAAACCCAAATTTAGTGAAGGCAGCTGTTCACTTAAATGGCCAGCTACCTCCAGAAATTGTGAGTGTGTGTCTGAACCACAGATGAGCTACTCTGTCATGATGGAATCAGACCCTCAATCTCTGCCATCTAGAGGAACAAGACCAGCAAGTGCATGGGAAAAGCACCAGCTCAACTTGAAATATATCACTTTTTTTTTCATAATTAGTGGAGAGAAGTCCCGGAACTCTCTGCTTAACATTGTGAGAGTCATTCACCACACAATAAAACAGACTACTCACCAACATTTTGAGAGCATTTTTGGAGGGTGCAGGGAAGAAAATGAGAAATTTAGGTGCTAATAAATGGAAATCCTGACAGTGCTTTTGTTGCAGCATTTGACCAAATGTGGCATTAAGGAGTCCCAGCAAAACTGAAGTCAATGGGAAATGGGAAAAAGTCTCCACTGGTTGGAATTATACATAACATGAAGGAAAACAGTAATGGTTTTTCAAGGTAAATCATCATGGCTCCAGGGCATCAACACAGGAGTTCATCAAGGTAGTTTCTTAGGCTCAATCATCTTCAACTACTTTATCAATAATCTTCTATCAATCAAAAAGTCAGCAAAGAGCAGGTTCACTGACAACTTAACAGTATTCTGTGCCATTCGCCATTCCTCATACACTGAGGCAATCCATGTCCATATATAGCACCACCCGAACAACATTAAGGCTTGTGGTGAGAAATGGAAAAAAAGCATTCCTACCACATGTACCAGCCAAGGACAATCTCTAACATTGGAGAATCTAACCATCTCCCTTCAAGCTTTGGACTACAATTAACCAGAAACAGTCCCTGTTTTGTCATTTTTAGGAGAAGAAATTCATAACAGGATTCACATAAATAAATCAGTGTTGTGCTATTGTTTTGGAAACTGATTGACAATTTAGAAAACACTCTGTCTACACTACATATATGCATTGCTTTAACTGTTTGAATATATTTTTTTCCAAGTGGCCTACATGTGATTTTACTTGTTCTCATCAACTTAATATTGGATATAATGTACATGTTGTAAATCCCAATCAATTTTATCTTAAAATCTGATGACAGAAGGCAAAATACTCTCTCAAAAATGCTGCTTTTGTGAAGGGGTGGTTTAGTTCCAGCAAACTCTGGTGCAGAGAAATGGGTTGGTGCTGCATTTCTTATGCTTACATGGGAAAGTACTGGTAATCCATCTGGAAGTAAAAGTGATGGAAAGTAATGGCATCATGTCATAGTTGACAGAGATAACAGGTGACATGCTGTATGTATTGGAAGATGATTGAGGGGTCATGGCAGAAGAACAGAGTTGGTCGAGAGCACTACTGACCCAAAAAGGGGGATCTAGGCCTGAAAAGTCAACTTTCCTGCTCCTCTGATGCTGCCTGACCTGCTGTGTTCCTCCAGCTCCACACTGCATTGTCTCTGACTCCAGCATCTGCAGTTCTTGCTATCTCCATCAGTTAGTTCGGTTGCTGAGATGGATGGTTTGTAATGCTGGTTGATGCCAATGGCATGGATTCATTTCCCACACTGGCTGAGGTTACCATAAGGATTCTCTTTCTGAACCTCTTTCCTCACCTGAGGCATAGTGACTCTCATGTTCAACCATCACAAGTTGTCTCTCTCCCATAGGAGGGCTGCTGTTTAGTCTGGTAAGAGTATGGCAGCTTTACTTTCCCTTATCACTAAATAAATCAAACCTGAACCCCTACCCTACTTGGTTTTGGGGAGATTAAGAAATACTTGTATTTATGTGGTCCCTTTCACGTCATTAAATAACTCAAAGCCCTAAGCAGTCAACTATTGTAATGTTCAAATCACACCAAGCTCAAAGAAACAGCAATACAATGGTGATCAAACAATCTGTGGTGTTAAATTTTTTTATTCATTTGTGGGATGTGGGCATCACTGGCTGGCCAGCATTTCTTGCCTATCCCTAGTTGCCCTTGAGAAGGTGGTGGTGAGCTGCCTTCTTGATCCACTGCAGTCCACCTGCTGTAGGTGACTAAGGAACAACTCCTATATTTGTCCAAAATTTGTGCTATGAGATCTTCTTGCATCCACTTAAGAGACTGCCCAGGTACTGGACTTAATGTTTTGATTGAAAGACAGCACTAAGCACACTGGGATGTCAATCTTGATTTTTGTGCTCAAGTCTGAGAGTTGAATTTGAGTCTGGAAACCTGTGTCTCAAAAGCAAGTGTGCTGCCAGCTGAACTAAAGCTGAAACAAACAGAGGATGAAAAGTTACAATTGAAATGTTGATATTTGTGCTGTTTAAATTTCACATTATGTGACAAGTGGCAACATCAAAAATATATTTTTCTCATATAATCTTAAAATGTTAGAATGGAATGAACATTAAATTCCTGTCATGCACTCTTAGGTCATTTTAATCTTTTGAATATGTCACTGAGTTGGAATACACTTCATGTTTAACAAAGCTTAGTAGTCAGGTGTAAAAATTATGTTCTACCATATAATTGTAGTGATCAGTTACCCATTTTTTCATTCCATTTGAAGGGAAAGTACTCCACTTAAAATGATGATGTTTATAGTTCAGTTTTGACATTTCACTTTTTCTCCTGACAGTGCATTATCTCAATTCTGATTGAAACATTTTCAAATATCGCATCTACTGGAGTTACATGTCACATGGTACTGGCATTCCACAGTAATGCTGATGTTTTTAAAAATGCATATAACCATTGCAATATAGTACATGGAACATCGAACAGTACGGCACAGGAGCAGACCCTTTAGCCCACCATGTCCGTTCTGACCATAATGCCATTCTAAACTAATCGCATCTACCTGCATATGGTCTGTATCCCTCTATTCCTTGCCTCCAAGGTAAGTTTCCAAGTGATCGAGGCTCGGACATCTCTAAACTTAATTGCTAATTAATGATGAATTCGATGAGCTGGTCAGGGCAGCAACAAAAACTTCTGTAAAATTCCAATCCTTCCATGCTAGCTGGTCACATATTTTGAGAAGGAATGTATGTGATTTTTGCCAAGATTTTGATGAAAGAGCCTTTAGAGTTATAGAGTTATAGAGTCATACATCATGGAAACAGACCCTTCGGTCCAACTAGTCCCTGCCGAGCATAATCCAAAACTAAACTAGTCCCATCTGCCTGACTGTGGCCCATCTCCTTCCAAACTTTTCCTATTCATGTACTTATCCAAATATTTTTTAAACATTATAATTGTACCCACATCCACCACTTACTCAGGAAGTTCGTTCCATATGTGAATTACCCTCTGTGTAAAATAATTTGCCCCCTCATGTCTTTTTTAAACCTTTCTCCTCTCACCTTAAAAATGTGATCCCGAGTCTTGAAATCCCCCGTCCTTGGGAAAAGACAACTACCATTAACTCTATCTATACCCCTCATTATCTTAAAAACTTCTATCAGGTCGCCTCTCAACCTCCTATACTCCAGTGAAAAAAGTCCCAGCCTATCCAGCCTTTCTTTACAACTCAAACCTTCCATACCCAGCAACATCCTAGTAAATCTTAGTTCAGGAAAATTGCTGACAGTCACAGATTTATACTCATTTTTTTAAACGACCCGGAGAAGAGTAAGTGTTTTAGATGAAGCACAAAACTTGAGCAATGCTTCACCTACTTACTAACTGTCACATTTACACTGTCTCCTCATTCAGCACATCATGAGCTCTCGTTCATGCGTAGAAATTGGTTTAACCTATTTTTTAAACTTGAGAAATTCTTCAGAGGAGCAATATTTATAATTAAAGCGTTAAAAAAATGAAAAGTATAGGAGTGCCTCATTATAGCTCTGAGAACATCGGCCTGAATTATAGGCTCATGTTGCGAAAGCAAGAATTAAAAACCCACAATCTGCTGAGTGAGAGGATAGAGCACTGCCAACACCTAAAGTGCTCCTCACAGATGCTGCTAGAAGAGTGAAATTGCTACTACAGTGAATATTGAACTCTCATTCCCCAGCTAGGTATGGAACAAGGTCAGCTACAGCTATCACAGCTAACCCAGGACAACGCAGAGTCACAATTGTTCTCTGTCTGTAGTCTCCCCCAAAACAATGAACTTTTCTCATATGCAGTGTGATGATACTGTGACTTTAAGAGATGTATTTTGTCCTTTTTTTAATGAAGAGAGATTGAGGCAGAGGCACAGAGCTGTCTGCTCCCAGACAAAAAAGTAGAAGGGTCTCGACCTGAAAAGTCAACTTTCCTGCTCCTCTGATGCTGCCTGACTTGCTGTGCTCCTCCAGCTCCACACTGCGTTATATTTGTGAGGTCTTGGGCTCATTTCTTAACTTGGAACAATAGAAGCAGCATGAAGGGGTGGGGCCAAGCTCCCAGAGAACCAGGATTTTAGTTTAACTTTCAGTAGCTGTTGTGGTTTGGAAGCTGCTACACATCTGTCCCTGCTACAGCAAAATGCTTAAGTTCTTTATCTGTCAGAGTTTTCTGTTGATGTTCTTTCCTCCTGGACTGCAGAATTGCATGTGAGACAATCTATTTTACTGAATTCGCCTTTGTCGAGGGTGTGTTTATGTTATATTATTATATTGAAACAGTTGCTGTTTAGAAGTTAAATAATCTATTATTCTGTGAAGTTTTCCACAAGAGTTGTTATTCCAAAATAGAGGAGGAAGTGCTGGACATCTTAAAACACATAAAGGTAGATAAATACCCGGGACCTGATCAGGTATACTCTAGAACTTTGTGGAAAGCAAGGGGGGTGATTTCTGGGTCCCTTGCTAAGCTCTTTGTATAATCAATAGCCATGGGTGAGATGCCAAAAGATTGGAGGGTGATTAATGTGGTCCCAATATTTAAAGAAGGCTGTAAGGAAAAGCTACGGACTATAGACTGGTGAGCCTGATGTCGGCCATGGGTAGGTTGTTGAGGGGATTCTGAGGGACAGGATTTACATGTATTTGAAGAGGCAAAGACTAATTAGGGATAGTCAACATGGCTTTGTGTGTGGGGAATCGTGTTTCAGTAACTTGATTAGTTTTTTGAAGAAGTGACAAAGAAGATTGATGATGGCAGAGCGGTAGATATTGTCTATATGGACTTCAGCAAAGTGTTTGACAAGTTCCGCACGGTAGACTAGTTAGCAAGGTTAGATAACATGGAATCCAGGGAGAACTAGCCATTTGGATACAAGATTGGCTTGAGGGTAGGAGACAGAGGGTGGGAGTGGAGGGTTATTTTTCGGACTGGAGGCCTGTGACCAGAGATGTGCCACCAGGATCAGTGTTGGGTCCACTGCTTTTCATCATTTATATCAATGATCTGGTTGTGAATGTGGGAGGAATGGTTAGTAAGTTTGCAGATGACACGAAAATAGGCATAGTGGACAACGAAAAAGATTATCTCAGACTACAATGGGACCTTGATCAGATAGACCAATGAGCCGAGGAGTGGCAGATGGAGTTTAATTTGAATAAATATGATGAGTTGCATTTGGTAAGGCAAACCAGGGCAGGGCTTATACAATTAATGGTAGGACCTGAGGTGCGTTGCCGAACAAAGAGACCTAGGGAAGCAAGTTCATAGTTCCTTGAAGGTGAAGTCGCAAACAGACACATTGGTGAAGAAGGCATTTGGCATGCTTATCTTCATTAGTCATAACATTAAGAATAGGAACTGGTATGCCATGTTGTGGCTGTATAGGACATTAATGAGGCTGCTTTTAGAGTACTGTGGTACAGTTCTGGTCACCCTTCTGTAGGAAGAATGTTGTTAAATTTGAGAGGGTACAGAAAAGATTTACAAGGATATTGCCGTAGTTGGAGGGTTTGAGCTATAGGGAGAGATTTAATAGGCTGGGGCTCTTTTTCCCTGGAGTGTCAGAAGCTGAGGGGTGATCTTATAGACGTTTATAAAATCATGAGGGACTTGGATAAGGTCCCTTGCTTTCCCTTGCTTGAGGAGTCCAAAACTAGAGGGCATAGTTTTAAGATGAGAAGGGAAAGATTTAAAAAGGACTTGAGGAGTAACATTTTCACACAGTGGGTGGTGTGTGTATGGAATGAGCTGCCAGAGGAAATAGTGGAGGCTGTACAATTACAACTTTTAAAAGACACCTGGATGGGTATATGAATAAGGAGTGTTTAGAGGGGTATGGGCCAAATGCTGGCAAATGGGAATAGGACGGATAAGGATGTCTGGTCAGCATGGATGAGTTGGACCGAGGGGTCTATTTCCATGTTGTATGTCTCAATGACTCTATGAGAAGAAAAAACATTATGGCATATGAGAAAGCTAGCTAGAAATGCGCAAATAGACAGCAAGAATTTCTACAGCTATTTGAAAAGGAAAAGAGTAAGTACGGAGAACTTGATCCTCTAGAGAGCGAGAATGGGGAGTTAATAGTACATAATAAAGAAATGGTGGATGAAATGAGGAAATATTTTGCTTCTGCCTTCACTATAGATGATACTAAAAATTGCACTAACAGTTATACATCAAGAAGTGGCAGGAGGAGAGTAACTTAGTGAAATCATTTGAGAAGAGCCACAAAGAAAAATTGGTGGAGCTAGGGGCTATCAAGTCCTTGGACCTTGATGGACCTCATCCTTGCGTATTAAAAGAGTTGGCAAATGAGTTAACAGTTGCATTGGTATTAATTTTCCAAAACTCCCTAGATTCTGGAAAGGTTCCGTTAGACCAGAAAGTAGCAAAGATAACTCTTGTATTTAAGAAGGGATTAAATCAGAAAATAGGAAACTATAGGAACAAAGGAAATCAACAACACAATGCTTGATGTCTATCATGGGAAAGGTGTTAGAATTAGTCATGAAGGAGATTACAGCTGTGGACTTTGAAACTCTCAAGGTGGCCAGGAAAAGACAGCATTGTTTTTACAAAGGGGAAATCATATTCAACCAATTGATTGGAGTTCTTTGAAGGAGTAACATGTCCTGTGGATAAAGAAAGACTTTGAAACATAATGTACTTGGATTTCCAGAAGGCATTTTGACAAGGTGCTATATGAAAGCATATTGTGCAAAACTATGACCTCATGGTGTAATGATAACATATTACAATAGATGGAAGATTGGCTGGCCAGCAAATAAATATGCATCAATTTGTCTTTTTTCTGAGAAGTGGAGACTCATAGGATTTGTGTTGGGAGCTCAGTACTTTATTACAATTTAAGCCATTGATTAAATAAGGGGAATGAAGTTGTGGTAGTATGGTTTCATTTTCAGATGACACAAAGATAGGTAAGAACGTGTTGTAAAGAGGATATAAAGAGGTTGCAGACAAACGAATAGATCGAGTGAGTTGGCAAAAATTAGGCGGATGGAGTATAAAGTGGAAAAATGTAAAGTTGTTTACTTTGGCAGGATAAAACAAGGCAGAGTAAATGGAGAACAACTACAGACTTCCAAGTTGCAAAGAGAACAAGGCATTCTAGTGATTCACTAAATGCAAGTATACAAGTTCAGCAAGTAATTGAGCATGTTAATGGAAGGCAAGTAGGATCAAGGAAAACCCTAAAGCTTTCTATAGGTATGTCAGGAATAAAAGAATGACTACAGTAAGATTAGGGCCAGTCAAGGACAGTAGTGGGAAGTTGTGCGTGGAGTCCGAAGAGATAGGAGAGGCAGCAAATGAGTATTTTTCGTCAGTATTCACACAGGAAAAAGACAATGTTGTCGAGGAGAATACTGAGATACAGGCTATTAGACTAGATGGGATTGAGGTTCATAAGGAGGAGGTGTTAGCAATTCTGGAAAGTGTGAAAATAGATAAGTCCCCTGGGCCAGATGGGATTTATCCTAGGATTCTCTGGGAAGCTAGAAAGGAGATTGCAGAGCCTTTGGCTTTGATCTTTATGTCGTCATTGTCTACAGGAATAGTGCCAGAAGACTGCAGACTAGCAAATGTTGTCCCCTTGTTCAAGAAGGGGAGTAGAGACAACCCTGGTAATTATAGACCAGTGAGCCTTACTTTGGTTGTGGGTAAAGTGTTGGAAAGGATTATAAGAGATAGGATTTATAATCATCTAGAAAGGAATAATTTGATTAGGGATAGTCAACATGGTTTTGTGAAGGGTAGGTCGTGCCTCACAAACCTTATTGAGTTCTTTGAGAAGGTGACCAAACAGGTGGATGAGGGTAAATTGGTTGATGTGGTGTATATGGATTTCAGTAAAGCGTTTGATAAGGTTCCCCATGGTAGGCTATTGCAGAAAATACGGAGGCATGGGATTGAGGGTGATTTAGCGGTTTGGATCAGAAATTGGCTAGCTGTAAGAAGACAGAGGGTGGTGGTTGATGGGAAATGTTTATCCTGGAGTTCAGTTACTAGTGGTGTACCTCAAGGATCTGTTTTGGGGCCACTGCTGTTTGTCATTTTTATAAATGACCTGGATGAGGGCGTAGAAGGATGGGTTAGTAAATTTGCGGATGACACCAAAGTCGGTGGAGTTGTGGATAGTGTGAAAGGATGTTGCAGGTTACAGAGGGACATAGATAAGCTGCAGAGCTGGGCTGAGAGGTGGCAAATGGAGTTTAATGTGGAAAAGTGTGAGGTGATTCACTTTGGAAGGAGTAACAGGAATACAGAGTACTGGGCTAATGGTAAGATTCTTGGTAGTGTGGATGAGCAGAGAGATCTCGGTGTCCATGTGCATAGATCACTGAAAGTTGCCACCCAGGTTGATAGGGTTGTTAAGAAGGCGTATGGTATGTTAGGTTTTATTGGTAGAGGGATTGAGTTTCGGAGCCATGAGATCATGTTGCAGCTGTACAAAACTCTGGTGCGGCCGCACTTGGAGTATTGCATACAGTTCTGGTCACCGCATTATAGGAAGGATGTGGATGCATTGGAAAGGGTGCAGAGGAGATTTACCAGGATGTTGCCTGGTATGAAGGGAAGGTCTTATGAGGAAAGGCTGAGGGACTTGAGGCTGTTTTCATTAGAGAGAAGAAGGTTAAGAGGTGACTTAATAGAGACATACAAGATGATCAGAGGATTAGATAGGGTGGACAGTGAAAGCCTTTTTCCTCGGATGGTGATGGCTAGCACGAGGGGACATAGCTTTAAATTGAGGGGTGATAGATATAGGACAGATGTCAGAGGTAGGTTCTTTACTCAGAGAGTAGTAAGGGCGTGGAATGCCTTGCCTGCAAAAGTAGTAGACTTGCCAACTTTAAGGGCATTTAAATGGTCATTGGATAAACATATGGATGATAATGGAATAGTGTAGGTTAGATGGGCTTCAGATTGGTTTCACAGGTCGGCGCAACATCGAGGGCCGAAGGGCCTGTACTGCGCTGCAATGTTCTATGTTCTATGTTCTATGTTCTAAAGCTATTCTTTATTCCAGGAGGAATTGAACATTAAAGTAAGGACATTATGTTATGATGAGGCCACATCTGCAATGCTGACTACGGTTTTGGTTACCTTATTTAAGGAAGGATGTAAATACATTGCAGGCAGTTCGAAGAGGGTTTACAAGATTGATACCTGGAATTAATGTGTTATTTTTCTAGGAAAGATCGGACAGACCGGTTTTATTTCCACTGAAGATTAACGGGGTGACTTGATTGAAGTGTATAAGATCCTAAATGGTCTTGACAGTGTAGATGTGGAAAGAACGTTTCCTCTTATGGTTCAGACCAGAACTAGGGGCGGGGGCACTGTTTAAAAATTAAGAGCCGATCTTTTAGGACAGAGATGAGATGTTCTTTTCTGTCAAAGGGTTGTGCAGCTTTGGAACTCTGCCTCAGAAGACGGTGGAGTTGGGGGTAATTGAATATTTTTAAGGAGGAGATAGTTTGATTCTTGTTAGGCAGATTAATTACCTGGTCATTAGCAGATTGGCACTAAAGGAGGTTAAATTCTTCTGACACATGTTCCTCAAATTATCAATTGAACGGAAATATTTTTCAAAACGTTAAAGTGTGTAAGAGGGTGCTCAACATTCATTCAGATTCTCTTTCTAGGAAAATAATGCCTCTGTCACATTATATGCAGATTCCTTATCCTTTCATCTGTGGTAATCTTTCCCAAGCAGATGTAGGGAAGTTCTCTTACAAGTGCAAGTGTATCCAGGGTGGAGCAAAAAATTAGACTAAATGCCTGAACAAGCCAGTTACAGAGAATCTGAGTGGAACAGATAACATCACCAGCAAAGGAAAGCAACAACACAATGCTTAATAACCTGTCATTTTGGAAAAATGTTAACTCAACCACACTTTGGAAGATCTAAGGCTCTGGTCAAGAAAAAGAAGGAGGCAGATATCAGGTAGAGACAGCTGGGATGGAGTGGAGACCTACAGAAGTATAAGGGCAGTAGAACTATACTTAAGAGGGAAATCAGGAGGGCAAAAATGATACATGAGATAGCTTTGGCAAATTGAGTTCGGGAGAATCCAAAGAGATTCCATAAATACATTAAGGGCAAAAAAAGTAACTAGGGAGAGAATAGGGCCCCTTAAAGATCAACATGGCTGTGGAAACATGGGAGATGTATAAGATACTAAAAGAATATTTCACCTTAATATTTACTGAAGAGAAAGACATGGAAGCTAGGGAACTTGGGGAAATAAATAGTGACATTTTAAAAATAGTTCACATTACAGAATAGGAGGTGCTAGAAATCTGAAAATGCAGAAAGGTAGATAAATCCCTGGGACCTGATCAAGTGTTTTCCAGAACTTTGTGGGAAGCTAGGGAAGAGATTGCTGGGCCCCTTGCTGCGACATTTGAGATGCCAGAAGAATAGAGGTTGGCACATGTGTTGCCATTATTTAAGAAAGGCTGTAAGGAAAAGCCAGAGAACTATATACCAGTGAGTCTTATTTCAGTGGTGGGCATATTTTTGGAAGGTATTCTGAGGGATAGGATTTACATGTATTTGGAAGGGCAAGGACTGATTAGGGATAGTCAACATTGCTTTGAGAGTGGTAAATCGTGTTTCACTAACTTGATTGAAGAGGTGACAAAGAAGATTGATCAAGGCAGAGCACTAGATATTGTCTATTTGGATTTCAGCAAAGCATTCAACAAGGTTCCGTAAGGTAGAATAGTTAGTAAGGTTAGATGAAATGGGATCTGGAACGCCCACCAATTGCTTGCAAAATTGGCTTGAAGGTAGGAGACAGAGGGTGGTGGTGGAGGGTTGCTATTTGGACTGGAAGCCTGTGACTGACAGTGTGCCTCAAGGATCAATGTTGGGTCCACTGCTTTTCATCATTTATATCAATGATCTGGATGTGAACATAGGAGGTTTGGTTAGTAAGTTTACAGATGATGCCAAAATAGGTGGTGTAGCGGACAGTGAAGAAGGTTATCTAAGAGTACAACAGCACCTTGATCAGATGGGCCAATGGGCCAAGGAGTGGCAGATGGAGTTTAATTTAGATTAATGTGAGCATTTGCATTTTGGTAAGGCAAACCAGGACAGGACTAATACAGTTAATGATAGGACCCTGGGGAGTGCTGCCGAACAAAGAGACCTAGGGGCACAGGTGCCTAATTCCCTGAAAGTAGAGTCGTAGGTTGATAGGATGATGAAGAAGGCATTTGGCACGTTTGCCTTCATTGGTCAGAACATTGAGTATGGGAGTTGGGATGTCATGTTGCAGCTGTACAGGACATTGGTGAAGCCATTTTTAGAATGGTGTGTATAATTGTGGTTTTCCTTCTATAGGAAAGATGTTGTTAAACTTGAGAGGGTGCAGAAAACTTTTACATTGTTGCCTGGACTGGAGGGATTGAGCTATAGGGAGAAGTTGAATTGGCAGGGGCTGAGGAGTGGCCTTATAGAGGGTTTATAAAATCATGAGGGGCGTGGATAGGGGGAATAGCCAAGGCTTTTTTTCCTAGGGTGGGGGAGGCCAAAACTAGACGGCATAGATTAAAGGTGAGAAGGGAGAGACTAAAAAGGACCTGAGGGGTAACATTATCACGCAGAAGTGTGTGTGGAATGAGCTGTCAGGGGAAGTGTTGGTGGAATACAATTATATTTAACAGTCACCTGGATGGAATATGAATAGTAAGTGTTTAAAGGGATATGGGCCAAATGCCTAGGTCAGATTGAGATGTCTGGTCGCATGCATGAGTTGGACCAAAGGGACTGTTTCCTTGCTGTTTGACTCTGTGACCCTGTGACTCTATCTGAAAACATTAACAACGACCATCCTATAGTCTCTAAGCTATACAAAAGATTGATTATCTAATGTTGTTATCCTGTAAACTATCTGAAGTTAATCCTAACTTAGTATCACTGGTTTGGAACAGTCTCAGACACTCAGTCTAATAGTCGGTAATTCTGTTAATACACCGATAATTTGAATTGCCTGTCGAAGTTCTGTTCTAGATTTTGTCAAATAACCATTCTTAATTATTCAAACTTTTACACCACTCTACAGAACTATGGGTGAGCAATGTGCTGAGTGGGGTGTGGTGGGGAATGCATGGTGTGTGGGATAAGTGGGTCAGGTGTGAGTAAGTCTTAGTGTAGTGATTGGAATCATGACCGGGTGGATCTCATTGAGTATGAGACCCTTGATTGGGGTTGTTAACCTGCATCAATTAGGGAGCCCTGGCTGACAGATATAAACAGGAGATTCAGAAGATCTGGCTTTGAGCTGGCTGGTCAGAGGCCATGTAGCATGTAGACTAGTATCATTACTGCCTGATAATAAGCATAGGTAATCTAGTTTTTTTGGGGACAGGGAGTCTAGGTCAATCCTTATTGAAAACTACATGCCACGTTTAAAGTTATTATTTAACCCATTTTCCTAATTGACCTGTTCAGAGATGTTATTGTACAGATTTGAAGCAGGTGGGACTTGCACCCTGGCCTTCTAATCCAGGGATAGGGATTCTATCCCTGCACCACAAGAGGCCCCATGTGTTAGAGTTGGCTGGAAGAATTTGCCATGGCTGGACCTAGAGACTCTCAAGCAGTCAGAAGGACAGCCCAGGTACCTAGACTTCACAGTTGCCTATGATTTTGAAAGACGAACACTTTAGAGAAACAAGTCTTATTTATGAGATAATTCGTTTTTATACTGTGGGGAAGAACAGATTAGTGATGCAGTATATTTCTACTTACTTTGTGTGTTCTTTAGAAAATAACAAAACACTCTCCTCTCCTTCTTGCACCTAGGAAAGCATGAAGCAGACAATGAATGTGCTTATATCTATCTCCAAAACTAATTTTTGATGGAACAGGTCAGTAGTCATCAGAAAAAGAGCCTGAAGGGCATGACATTTGTTGGGGAGGGATATCAAAGAGGAGCCTTGAGTTCTGTGTTTAGCAGCACAATCAATCTTTATTCAGAGCTCTCTTACCATGCAACATGGGAGACATTCCTGAAACAGTGTCCACCAAACACTGTGCTCGCCCAGTCAAATACAATATCTTTATACATTTCGCGTTACAATAATTACATGCAACATTGATGTCATTGTTAGCTATGTCCCGCCAATCTATACATCCAATAACACGCAATCAATGATGGACATCGCTATGGACAGCCCTCAGTTCCCCATAATCACATGATGATTACAAGATATCGGTATTATCAGGCCTTGCTATTTTACAAAGTACTCCATTCATTTACATCCCAATGTTAACAGCTATACTCTTTCTCAGACACTTGCCAGAGTTTTTTTATTTCTAAGGATTGTTTAAATTCTGTTATTCATTGCTATTTTTATCAAATTCTGTTACTCAACTTATATTTACTATCCTAATCACAGGAGACACAAAAAGATGCTAATTCCTACTAATTGTGATAAAATTCACAATATCAGTTCGAATATAAGGGTAGTTATACATAAAGTTATATGGTTACACCTAATGTTAGAATTCTTTTGCCAGCTTCTGTCCCATCTGACCTTGGAACGTCTGGTAAACATTGCCCCTTTATCTTGTAGCTGCAACTATAACTCTTTCTATTTAAATGCTGTCTGTAAGTGTGTTTTAAACAGGAGATTGCTTCAAAGATGAAATTTACTGTTGCAACTCTAAATATTTCTACACTAACTCTTTTACTTAATTAGACATCTATTCAAATTCTGTAAACTCAATCACTTTGACAGCTCAAGAAGCTTGCCTGAACTCCTAAGATTTTACAAAATATATTCTCGTTCCCCTTTTACCTTATCATTTGTCTCTGTCCTTCCTCCCTTGATCCTTGGATGCACAAATCCAACATTATTATTCACATTTGCTTATTTAGGTGGTGAAGCTGCCATTATTTATTTTCTCGAAGTCAAGCTTGTGCCCTTTAGGGGTTATCTATTTTCCCCATTTGTAAATCAATTCCCCTCACTGACGGGATAGGGACCTCTCTCCCCTCTCTGTAGCCGTTTGTTTAATGGAATTCAGCCAACTTTCTTAAAGTTACGTATAGATTGCATTTTTTAGATTTCTCAACTCAGTTACCTGAAGAGTCTTTATTATTGTTGGATCATACTTTTCTTTTAATTCTTGCTAAACTACAAACCTTAGGCTGTCTGTTCCCAGATATTTTCGTATCAGAGTGTCTATTACAAACATCCACAGTTCTGGGTTTGTACAAAACTTCTTGTATTTTAATTTGTAAGATTCTTTGTTCCACCTGGAACTTGTCACCTTGGATTATCTTGTTCTCAAAGCTACCATTGTCCTAAATTATGATCTCAACCTAACGTTGAAAAAAACAAGCTATTTCTATCACTACCGCTAAAAATCTTCACCATTTTTATGCCAACTCCATGGGCTGTCATTTTGTGCTGCCTCTGGCCAGCTTCTGGCTTACGGGCAGAAACACTACCCACTGCACCACAGGACCTCCACAAAGTAAATTATGCTATCTCTATTTGTCAACTAAATATGCTTTTCAGAATAGCATTCTCCCTAAATCTAGTGTTCTCCCTCTTTGATTGACATCCTTACCATTTCTCTGACTCCATCTGCAGAGCATGTTTTTCTCTTTCACTTGTTATAGAAGAAACTAACAGATTAACCTCTGACCATTTCTCATTTTTCTGTGTTGCCATTAACCCATGAGCTTCAAACAGGCTGCAGTAAACACATGCTGGGTTCACAGTAAGATAGTCAATGCAATATGTAAATCTTAATTGGAGCTATTAGATTTGTTAAAGGTTCCCCTTTGACCTAAATATATATAGGTAACAACCTGAATGATTGATCCATCTCCTTTTGGGGAAACAAAAACAGAAGTTGCTGGAAAAGCTCAGCAGGTCTAGCAGCATCTGTGAAGAAAAAAGTCAGTTGTGAGGAAAGGTCACCGGGCCTGAAATATTAACTCTGATTTTTTCTTCACAGATGCCAGACCTGCTGAGCTTTTCCAGCAACTTCTGTTTTTGTTCCTGATTTACAGCATCCACAGTCCTTTTGGTTTTTCGTTTTGAGAAAGTCCATTTACATTCCTAACACTGCATTGTTCCTTCAATTTCTCTGCCCCTTTCGTCCAAAGGTGTGCAGGTTACATGGTTCGGCCATGCTGAAATTGCCCGTAGTGTCCAGGGATGTGCAGACTAGTTGGATTAGCCATGGGAAATGCAGGGTTACAGGGGTAGGGTTGGAGGTGGGGGTGGTGGGTAGGATGCTTTCCAGAAGGTTGGTGTGGACTTGATGGGTCGAATGCCCTGCTTCCACACTGTAGGGATTCTATGATTCTGTGATTTGCTCTGACAATTTCCACTGGAAATCAGTCCTTAGAATCCTGAATGCATTTTTACTTTAAAAACATAATATAGTTTATGTATGATAGTCTAAAATAAAAATCCCTCCCAGTTTGCGGTTATAAATCCTGAAATGTGAAATGAATAGATTATGAATTACAGAATTAAGAAGTAGAACTGTTGTAATGCAAATATATTTTGGTTGATACAATGGTGAGGAGTTAAGATATACTTTTTGTGCATCGGTAGCTATGCGTTGAGCTTTCATAGGAGAAAGACAGCTACCAATTGTGGCGTGTGACCATGGGGAGCCATGAGAAGCTCCCCGAAAGAGTGCAAGTTCCCTATTGATTTTATAAGATTATTTCATTTGCATGAGTTACCTTCACTCAACCATAAATAAATGAAAGTGTTTGCATGGCTGAATATTGTGATGTCTACAAGTACCATGGTCTAGAAATTGTATGCTCAGAAGCTAGTGGGTGTGTTATGAATGTGTTGCAAGAGACTCAGGTAGCACATAATATCCATGCTGCCTGGAAATTATCGTCATGGAGATTGAAACCAGCACTTTTCAATGGCTGCACTCCTAAAGTAGGTTGGACATTCTGCTTTTCTACTCTTCTTACCAACGTAGTCAATCTCATATTTTCCAAAATATACACCATCTGCAACTTTTGTCTCACTGGCCTAACCTATTTCCTTTTTCTAGATTTCTATCCTCCCATAAGTTTCTTTCTTCAGATAATCATCAAATTTGGCTACAATTCACTCAGTCTATTTGTCCAATCATGAATATAGATTGTAAATAACTGAGGCCCCAGCAGTGATTCCTGTACTTTCCATTTACACTCTGACAACCAGAAAATGGCCTATTTTATCCTGACTCTCTGTTTCCTGTTAAATAGCCAATTGTCATCCTTGCTAATATGACATCCCCAAAACCATAAAGCTCTCACCTTGTGCTTTTATGTGGCCGCTCATTGAATATCTTTTGGAAATCCAATGCACTCCTCCTACCGGAATGATTTATTCATTCTGTTTGTTACATCCTCAATATATTTGTTTACTACAATTTCCCTTTTATAAAGAAATAGCAAGGATTGCAGATACTGGAGTCAGAGATAACACAGCATGGAGCTGGAGGAACACAGCAGGCCAGGTAGCATCAGAGGAGCAGGAAAGTTGATGATTTGGGTCGGGACCCTTCTTTAGAACTTTTATAACACCGTGTTGATTCTGTCTGATTTTATTACAATTCTCAAAATGCTTTGCTTCTATTTCCTTAAAAATGGATTCCAGGATTTTGCCAATGACAGGTGTTGGACACACTGGCCCATAGTTTTCTGCTTACGCTTCTTTCTTGGGTTTGTCACAAAATCCTCTTTTGAATCAGTTTTATACTGTGCAAACCAGCAATCTGTCAGTATTGTAACATCTGGGGAATATGCAGTTCCAGAAGATTGCTACATTTGGCTGTTTGAAACATAGTTACATTCAATCCTGCCTTAAAACATGGATGGGGTTTGTTGCAAGGTTTTCAATAGGCCACTCAGAACAGTTCAAAGCTTACTGAATGGTCAGTTCAGTCAGTTGCATGGAAGCAGCCAGAGGAGAAATTTGTTACCATTGGCTATTTGCCTGTCAGGTATTTAGGAATAAAGAGAAAAGGAACCATCCTGAGAAGATTCTGCTATACCAGGCCCTGAGTAATTAGCATTCATGAAGTCCAGGAAGCTAGGAGGTACAGCCAACAGTTATGGCTATGGCTCAGAAGAAGCCATGCTCCATTAACAGCTCAGCATATGAGAACAAAGAAAAAGGAACCCCACAGCAAGTATTTGCTTTGTACATCTGAGCAGGATTAGAGGTCAGAAAAAGTTTCCAGAATCCAGGCATGTGCAATCCTGTTTGGATGGTGAACCACCAGACTGTGAGCCCACGTTGAGGCAGTCAGTTTTTGAGGGACTTCTGAAGTTAAGTCTTCAAAAAAGAACAAGTTGGAATATCTTGTAGAGTTTAATGAGATTTGATAACCCACAGTGTCACTAGTTTCTGGGAGATAGCTGAATCTTTCCTGACTGCAGTCACTATTTAATGAGCTCTGTGGCATGCTCACAGTTTGTTATTCAAATTTACTTCAGGTTAATTTTGGATGTTGGGAATATGTTGTGTGTAGATTGCAATTGTATTGTTCTCATTTTGTACAGAAAAGTTTATTGTTGTTTATTCAAAACTTTGGAATCTTGTGTCTTTACATTCTTAGTAAATGCCTTGAATGTCACACATGGTTAACTGAAAAAAAAAATGTTTTAAGTTCCTAGCTAGATTATAATATAATTTTGGCAGTCTGGACTGGGATCATAACAGGTGACACTTGTGATTTTTTAATCTGCTGGGAACATTTCAGCTTCTAGATAGTTTTGGAAATTTATAACCAATGCATCCATGATTTGTTAGCCTTTAATCCCATTAGTTTCCCACTGCGACTGGACATTATTAGCACTAACCCACTACAGCACAAGGTCTTCTTGAGCAAGTCTGACCTATGACTCTCTGTTACAATGCTAAAGAATGAGCAAGCTGCAACTGTGGGTAGTCTTCTAGCAGTGAACAGGAATACTGCTGAGAAAGTGAAGCTGATGAAAAAAATCCAAGCAAATGATGCCCACTCAAGCTATTAATATCACTTTGGCCTAACCAATAACCTGTGTCTTTGAGGGTACACGTCACCAGTGAAACCTCCAATAACCAGAGTTTCTATTTAGATAATTATTGACAGAATGGTACTTTGAGTACAGTAGTCGTGGTCTATCAGTGGCTATGAAAAAAGCATTCTATGTCAGGACAATGATTTCAGGAAAGGGGAATAGATAAAACAAAACTATGATATAAATATTTCTTAAAAATACGGAAATGTGTTTTGTTTTATCTGTTTACAGTTAACATACACTCGTACCAGCAGGAAAGATCATCTCCAAATAGCAAAGGCATCAGGAAAAGCCAAGATTTGATTCCCAGAGATTCACTCTTGGTTAATTTCAGCAATAACAGAGTTTGAGGGGCTAACATTAACTTCGGTGAGATCCCTCGATCATAAGGAGTGAGGGAAAAAAAACCTTAATTCCAGTACTGTTTGCTATCCAATGCATCATGTTTCAAATAAACATAATTGAATACCAAACCAGATCTAGATTGACCGTAGCTGATACTTAGAATATTACAGTTTCTTTTCTACTATTTGCTTTTGGGGTGCAGGTGATGCTGACGAGCTGAAATTTCTTGTCAATGCCTGAGAGTACTCTAGAGTCAACCAGAATTGTAGAACTGGAATCTCATGTAACCTAAATAATGTAGGTCAAGACAAGTTTTCTCTTCTTCAGAGAACTAAAATCATCAGACTTAATCAATTTAATTTTCCAAGTTGTCATGGTGGGAATTGAACTCTCAACCCAACACCTCAGAAGAAAGTGTTAAGAAGGTGGAAGCCCTTGGAACTAAAGGGAAAGCGATGGTACAGATAGGGAATTAACTCAGTTATTGGAAGCGGATAGTGGTGGTGGATGGATGTTTCTCACTTCAATAGATTGTAGTGATGTTCCTAAATGTTAGTTTTATGTCCATTACATTGAATTTTTTATAAATATTTCCATTCAGGCATAGTAAAATGTATTATAAAACTCGTAGATGATGCAAATCTTGGTAATGTGGCAGATAGTGAGGGTGATAGCTGTAGGTTTCACGTGTACGGGCAGTTTGGAGAAGTGGGCTGAAGAATGACAGATGGTGTTCAATACAGTGAGGAGATTAATTTCTATATTCTTTCATGGGATGTAGGCACCAGGGGCAAGGTCAGCACTTCTTGTCGATCCCTCACTTGAGCAGCTCACAAGGCCATTTTAGAGGACAGTTAAGAGTCAATACATTGCATTGGGTCTGGAATCGCGTATAGGCCAGACCAGATAAAGATGACAGATTTCTGTCCTAAAGGATATTAGTGAGCATGATGAGTGTTTACAACAAAAGTAATAGTTGCCATGGTTGCAATTACTAAAACTAGCTTTGTATTCAGGATTACTAATTGAATTTAGATACCAGCAGCTACTATGGTGGGATTTTGAACCCTTGGCCTCAGAACATTATCCTGGGCTTCAACAATGTATGTTAGATGAAATAGTCAGTAGGCCTCCACTTTCCCCTGTGATGTGGTGCACTTTGTATTAATATACAAAGATAATATAAATAGCACAATTTTGAAAAATGCAGATGAGCAGAAAGACTTTGGTGTCCATGTGTATACATCAGAAACATATTGGGGGAAGTGGCGTGATGGGTGAAGTTGATAAGGTGGCTAAAGTGGGTTACTAGCCTCAACAAAAATCATAGAATATAAAAGCAAAGAGAACAGGCTAACATTTATAAGGCACTGATTAGTTCACAGATGGAGTATTGTTGTCATTGCAGTGCACCAAAAATCAGGTAACGTGATGACCTTAGTAAGGAAATCTTTCCAGGCAGTGGTGAAACACTGCTTTTTTTTTATATAGAATCCCTACAGTGTGGAAACAGGCCCTTCGGCCCAACAAGTCCACACCGACCCTCAGAACATCCCACCCAGACCCATCCCCCTATAACCCACCTAATCTCTGTTGCCTCGATTAAATTCCGTCTATGAGGATCCTCTTGACCAGATTGAAATTTACATTGAAAAAGGAGAAATCTGCATCAAAGATATCAATAGATCATTGATCTTCAAGGTCATTGGCAAGTGCTGTTCTTTCACTGTTGATCACAAAATTCAACCCATTATATCTGTTGAGATAATTAGCTATTGCTGAAACATCCTAGCCAATGGTTACGCAGCTCATGTTCAGACTGCAGAACCTCTCTCTAGCTGATCAGAGTCAACAATGTAGGTAAAAATCTCAAGTTCATGGTCAGGCTTTTAGGTTAATGTATACCTTCAAGTAAAAACTTTAATAAAATTATTAAAATGCATAAAAGACTATTCAGAAAGTCAGTTTATCTTATCATTGTGTTGCATCACTTCGAAATGTTTTTATTTGGTTTAAACCTTTATTTTTTGCATGACTATTTTCAATTACTGAGCAAGGAATATTTATTTTCCTGAGATAATTTTGAACCATTCATAATAATATCAATGTTTTAAATCAATAAATTCTCCTGGCTGATCAATCAGGACTAATTATACTTCTAAATTGCCAATAGTAGTTCACTGGCAGTTTATTACCTTGCAAATGATTGCTGTTTTTCCTCTGTCTTCAGCTCATTTGTTTCTCTTTTATTTTGAAAAAGTCAGCTAAGTATTACATCAAACCAAAAAAATCAATAGGAAACAATGTGATATTAGGAAATGCATATTAGATCAAAGACGTTATTACACATAATAGACGGCAAGATATTTTGATAACATATTTATAACAGCAATGCATTAAGATATTCTAATCAGTAATCTTCAGGACTAAAATACAAGCTTTATAACAACTTACTGAAAAAAAATTAGTTCCAAGTTAATAGAGCAAAAGAAAACTATCCTCAGGATAGTAAAGTGTAAAAATAAGTTTAACGTTGTGTTATGATCCCACTTGAATGTAATAACTGGACAAGGTAGATCCTGTACTGGGACAAGAGCAGAAATTGTTGGAGAAACTCAACAGGTCTAGCCGCATCTGTTGAGACAAAAACAGAGCTAATGTTTCAAGTCCAGTGACACTTCATCATCCATACTGAGACCTTGTTTGATAGACCTAAGTTTTATTAATTTTTCTTTGCTGTGGAGATCTGTCACTGAACTAATTCACAAAGGTTGTCAGTGTGTTTTTAACAAATTAAAAAATATTGTTCTACAAAACGTAGAAAAAGCACGCAAAATTTATTTTATGATACGATATCTGTTAGGATGAGGTAATGACAAATATCAGAAAGAAAGATTCAATACTTTTACCCTAACAATAACCTTACAGATACTCAATCCTCAGTGAAGGGTCACTGTAACTCCATGCTATGGCTCCTTGTTCAGTTAGCTCAACTGTACTTGGTTTATTTTTCTGCAAAGTTCTGGGCATTCATTTGATGCAATTCTCTCCAATTAATTTCTCTCCCTATGACTTTTCAATAAGTGACTAAGCCAACTCACTGTTACTATGGGAAATAGGCTCTTAAATGTATGTCAACAGCACTCTTGCAGGGAGTCGTCCTCTCTGACACTTCCACACCCATCTGCTTCTAGAATTTTCTTCTCAGCAAGTCATAACTTCTCCTTTCTGACCTGCCTGTTTTGGGGCAGAAAATTCTTGCTCGTCATTTAACTCCATTTACATGATTTCTTGGAAATGCTATCTTTAGTTCACTATTCAAATGACTTTTTGGCCTTTAATAAAGAATTAAGTCAGACCTTTGCAGCACTAAAAATTAAAATCAATTTTTCTTCTACTTTTGAACCAAAGTTTCCATATAATAACAAAATATCATGAGCATTCATCATAATTGTAAAAAAAAGCAACAAGATTAAAATAGTTTGCAGAATCTAAAGCAATATGTGGTATCTGCTCACAAAGATATTACTGTTTAAAACCATACTGAGACATTATTAGTGAAGAAAATATTTGTGTAGCTAAAATAATGCCTTTGATCATGGAATAGAATCCCCACAGTGTACAAAGAGGCTATTCAGCCCATCAAGAGTGCACTGACCCTCTGAAGAGCAGCCCACCTAGAGCCAGACCCCCAACCTATCCCCGTAACCCCACATTTACCATGGCCAATTCACCTACTCTACACATCTCTAAACACTATGGCAATTTAGCATGGCTGATCCAACTAACCTGCACATCTTTGGACTGTGGGTAGAAACTGGAAAACCTGGCAGAACGCCACGCAGACACAGGGAGAATGTACAAACTCCACACAGACAGTCGCCCAAGGCTGGAATCAAACCTCGATCCCTAGTGCCGTGAAGCAGCAGTGCTAACCACTGAGCCACCATATCATGCCAAATTTAATTCATTTCATTTCCAACCTGAAACACAACAATATTTTGACTTTGGCTTTCTCAGGAGATTGTAGAATATTCTTGTTTTATCATTGTGAAATACTTGAGAATATGTGGTTTGAATATCACGATGCATTTGAACGTAAAATCTGAACATTGGTCAAAAGATAGATTTTCTGAGTAAGAGTTGCCTGTGTTTTTCTTGCATTCATCTTAACAAACAAATACATCACAAATATGTAATAAAACAAAGTGCTAGTGAGATTTGGTCAGAAATCACACAAGACCAGGTTATAGTCCAACAGGTTTATTTGAAAACACAAGATTTGGCACACCAGCACTTCTGTACGTAGACTTAACATTTCAAGTCCAAGTAAATCTTCCTTGATCCCCAAGGGGCTTAGGAAATGATGAATGTATGCTTTTGAGAAAGGGGAAGAGGAGAAAGTGGAACATGTGGCGAGGATGCCCAGAGGAAAAGACAATGGGAGTTCTGATGGTAGTACAGGAGGGATATAGATGCAGAATAGGTGTTAATGGTAAGTGAGAATAGTGGAGTTATAGATCAGCTCAGCTGAGAGTAAACCCATGTTAAAAAAAAAACAGTGGTATGAGGAATGGAGTGTAACCAAATAGAGGACACTATTCATGATCTGAAATTGTTGGATTTGAAGTTCATACTGAGGCTATAAAGTGCCTATAACAAAGTACTCCTCAACAGTCACCAGCCTGGCTTCAGTGGGAGACAAAGCATCACAAATGTTTTGCATACCTAAGCTGTAGGCCTGGGAATCGGGAGGGGTTGGTGATAATGTGGGGAAATGGAGTCTTAAGTAAAGGTTTGGATGGAAGGGTGATTTGCTCAAACCTAACATGGTTTACAGAAATGTAATGCAAAAATGAAATGAAAGTTTTTGGGGGATGGGAATGTATTGGTTGGCCAGATTGACAAACTGAGCCTGCAGCACACACTGTGAAACACAACCTGTGTGGTCCTTCATCCTCATCTCAATCATCATTTAAAAATGGCTGCCACCACACTTGGAGGGAGCAGAGCGAGTATGTGTATGTCGGAGGGAGCAGGTTCTCCTTGTGAGTAATTTGAGGCCTTGCAGGGGGCAATAAGATTAGTCAAATGCTTACACAGTATAGGTTAAAGACATCTGGAATCATATATGACCACGTATGTGATCAAGTGCATGTCTGAAAATCCTGGGTACATGTATGTCATGTCATTTACAAATTATTTGTAATAATCACTGTGAAGGAAATGTAACATCAGTAATGAAGCTCCTAAAGCTGCTTACCTCTTGCCTTGGAATATAACATTTTCACATTACTACCTTACAAGCAATGCTGCTTTTCTTGGGTAATGAAGCTGATGGGGGCTAGGTGGAAACAGACTCATTCTACCACATGACTCTCCTACTGAGCATACATGTGAATCAGGTCTACCACATAAAAGACTCATTGTCCTCCTTCTCAGATGTTTTCATGTCCCAGTGTTTGGAGGGCGGTGGTCACTTGTGTGTGCTGCAATTGCTGACTGATAACATAACTGAAGAACTGCTTCATTTCAGATATTCCCCACATAGGCCACACTATCACCAATGGATCAAGACATAGAAACTTTTGTCATCTCTGTTACAACTAGGAGTGTTCACATAAATTGATGAGGAGCACATGAGCCTGGAAGCCCAGTTCCAGCAGCAACATCTAGAGTTTCCAGCAAGTGGTCCCTCATGATGCAGAGAAAGTGTAGAAGATCAACAATCTTTCCTCATCGATGGAACATTCTCCTAATGAGCAAAGTGTATCAAATGACATTGTCTCAGAATACCATGCTAAAACAGTGCCATCTGCTGAATAATTCCAAGGTCAGAGCACTATAGTCTCTACACCTGTCGGAATGCCATATCATGAAACCCAATGTATATTCAATGTAATACCTTCTTCTACTGGGACCATCGACCAGACAGGAATTCTTTTGTAACCACTGTCAATGGGATTGAAGTTATCATTTATTAATTGTAAATGTATTGATGTTGGAAAGAATAGCAGCCGTTACTTAACCTCAACTACAAACCACAGCCAACTGGCTTATTCTTTCTTCATTTTTCTTGCTGTTTAATAAAACTTAAATTATAAACTGATGACACTTTTACAACATTGGGTGTTCCTTCATTCAATAAAGACAAAATGTCATGCGCTAGAAAGAATAGCTATCCTTCACCTAGCGTTCTAACATCATGTGACTATGAGAATGAATGTCCTTTGGAACTCACCCAAGTGAGGATGAAAAATAAACATAAGTTTATAAATATGACACTCTAATTAAAATGACCTTACACCCAAGCCACCTGCATGCTCTCAGAAAGTTTCCTTTTAACTTTTCCTTCTGCTATGTCTCAATGAAGTTCAGCCTGCCCTATAATGCAGCCTGTTGACCCGAGAGATTTGGATGAATGATACTAGGGCATTTTTAGCGCACACGCAGCAGGCGGTGAAGAAAGAAAATGGTTTTGAAGAAAGATCACTGGAGTCAATGTTAACTCTGCTTTCTTTCCACCAAAGGAGCCAGACCTGCTGAGTTTCTCCAGCAAATTCTGTTTTCATCAAAGCAAATGATATGTTGGTCCTCACAGCAAGAGGATTCAAGTCCAAGAGCAGGGATGTCTTGCTGCAGTTATACAGGACTTTTGAGAGATCACACCTGGAGTTTTTTGTGCAGTTTTGGTCTCCTTATAGAGTCATAAAATCATAGAGACATACAGCACAGAAACAGACCTTTCAGTCCAACGAATCCAGGCTGACTATGTCCCCGAACTAAACTAGTGCCATTTGTCTGCGTTTGGCCCACACCCCTCCAAATATTTCCTATTCCTATCCATTTATCCAAATATCTTTTAAATGTTGTAACTGTACCTGCATTCACCATTTTCTCTGGCAGTTCATTCCACACACAAACCAGTCTCTGTGTAAAAATGTTGTCCTTCATGTCCTTTTTAAAACTTTCACCTCTCACCTTAAAAATATGGACACTAGTTTTGAACTCCCCCACCTCAGAGAAAAGACCCTTGCTATTCATCTTATCAATGCCCCCTCTGAGGAAGGATGTTCTGGCTATGGAGGGAGTGCAACAAAGGTTTACCAGGCTGATTCCAGAGATGGGATCAGTTAGGACTATATTCACTGAAGTTTGGAAGAATGATGGGGAATCCCATAGAAAGCTGTAAGATTCCAACAGGACTAGTCAGGTAGGATGTTTATAGAATCCCCACAGTGTAGAAACAGACTCTTTGCCCCAACAAGTCCCACCAACCCTCTGAACAGCATCCCATCCAGACCCATCCTCTTACACTTTCCCTGTAACCCGGTATTTCCCATGGCTAACCCATCTAATCTACACATCTTTGAACACTATGGGCAACTTAGCATAGCCAATTTATCTAGCCTGCACATCTTTGGACTGTGGGAGGAAACCCACACAGACACAGGGAGAACATGCAAACTCCAAACAGTCACCCGAGGGTGGAATCAAACTGGAGTCCCTGGCACTGTGAGGCAGCAGTGCTAATCACTGAGCCACCAGGGAGTCTGGAACCAGGAGTCACAGTTTTAAGGATATGGGGTAGGGCATTTAGGATTGAGTTGAGATGAAATTTCTTCAGTCAGAGAGTGGTGAGCCTACGGAACTCTGTCAGTTGAGGCCAAAACGTGGAATGTTTTCCAGAAGGACCTGGGCACCATTCTCACAACTAAAGGGATCAAAAGGTATGGGGCATAAGTGAGAACAGGATACTGCGTTAGACAATCAGCCACGAACACAGAGAATGGCTGAGCAGGCTTGAACGGTTGACTGCTCTAAATGCTACAGAAAGCATGACTCATCAGCACACCAGCAGGTTCACAAGGGAATAACTGCATACACCTGCATGGAAATATGTTGAAAAATGTTCTGTTCTATGTGCGAACCCCAGTGGAAAAACATGTGCACCAGCAGAAGCGAAGGCCAACCAGTGCAGAGGGAGAGTCAGAACCAGACTCCACTGCGGATAAAGGAGGAAGTCAAACCTGTAACTCTGACAGAAACACCCCTGATGAAAGGGTGCAAAGGCTTCAGTTACAAACTTGCAATGGGATGGGGTGTTTACAGACCAGGGATATTTGCTGATACTTTGGTGAGGGAAAGGCTAGCTGCTAATGTTTGGTCATACCTCATATTCCCTAAAAGGTACAGAATGCTTTGTAACATTGTGCAACCTGATATTGCAGAAGAATCCTTCGCTGAATTCTGCTTTTGAAATATTATATTTTTATTTATATTTATTATATCAAATGCTTGGGTGCGCCATGATTTTGAGCATCTCATCCCAATACTCTCCTCAGGCTGTCTACTGACTGTCACTGTATACAGGCTGGAAGAGCCCCAAAAAAGAACAAAAAAAATCTAAGTTTATCAGTAACAAATCTGTCCAAACGATCAGATATTTTGCCTATCTGCTTCCACGCATTGGATTCGAGAGCTGCTGAATTGATTGTCAAACTAATGCAGTTTAAACATTTTCAGTTGCCGCAGCTGTTAAAAGTACTGAACGGAAAAGATTCTTACTATTTTCAGCCAGCAGGTGGTGCTGATGTTTTATTTTCATAAATTCTTGAGGTTTCCATAATTACACATTTCTATTGCAACTCCACTGTGGTGTCTTCAACACTTCTGCTTTCTTTTATTTTTAGTACACTCAATAACACATTCATGTTTATACCTCTGTGTTAATTATTGTACCCTATGTATTTCAAATGCGTTAATGGACAAAGATAGCACAGGCAGTAACACACATGGCCTGTTACACCAGCATTAGTTGGATAGGCTATTTCAATCTGACAAAACTGGTCCAATTTCTCTAACATCCTTGGTTGTTGTTTTCTTAAGCTGCTCTTAGTCTTCTGTCGCCAAAGAATGTCTACAGAGCCTGAAATAGAACGAAATACACCAACTTTTATTTGCAAACATAACTAATGGTACCAACATCTAACAAAGACTTTGACTTTCCACAAGGCTGTGAGAGAGCAATATAATGTGTCAAGTGACACTGCATCACTTCCTGTGATGATATTGACCGTGTTTTATTTACATATTACACAGTAACCTCTTAGATTACAATTTTCAAAGTATTTATTTGGAGATTTGTTCAGATAACAGACCTTAGTGCATTAAATAGAGCAATTTCACACTTAGACAATATCATCAAGAAAGACAAGATGTGAGCTGTATACTGGCTAAGACTGTGCTTTACAATTTTCAAATTTATGTTTCCTACATTAGCAAAATTGGGCGAATGACAGTGTAGGGACAGTTCTGTGCAGTGCTCAGGAGCTCATTGGAACTAGGCTGAGATTTCTTGTGTAAACAGCAGCAACCTATATTTATAAATCTCTTTTAAATAATGAAATGCCCGAAAGTGCTTCATAGGATCGTCATAAGTCAAAGTTCAACAATGAACCATGTATGAAGATATTAGATCTGTTTTCTTGAAATCTTGTCCAAGATTTTGGCCGAGTCCTAAAAGAGGAATGTGAGATAGAGGGATAGCGGGATGTAATTACAGAGATTGGGGCTGAAGTAACATAAATCAGAGGAATTAAAAGCAGAGCTGTACCAGTGGCCAGAGTTACAGGAATACAGATAATGTTAGAGGGTTCTGGGATTGGAGAAGATTAAATATATTGGGAGGAGTAGGGTCACAGAGAAATTTAAAAACAAGAATGAAACATTTAGTCTTGGTATAGCCAACAAAGAGAGGAGACATTTTCTCACTGATGCACTCAAGACTGAATGAAGATCTCACAGACGGACCAACTTGTTGGGCCCTCCAGTTTAGTTTATCATATTACAATGTTAAAAATAATTATATGTGTCCCTGTTTAATATGATACTGATTTATCTCACTGATATTCCTCTTGTTTCTAAGTCAGAACAATAATCCAAACCTCACATAACAAATTATCATGTCAATGCATTACTTAGGATGCATGGCATTGTCAGAAGGGCTGCTTTTTAAATGAGGACTTAAAAATTTCTCCCTGTTCAGTCAGATGCAAAAGATTCTTGTCACTTCAAAAAGGAATACGTTCTGACTAATTCATATCCTTCAGTCATCACTACTGTTGATCAAATTAACCATCCGTTGGAGTCAACTTGTTATTTGGGAGTCCTGCTGTGCAGAAATTAGCTACGACACCTGCTTACATAAAAGTTTGAACAATACCATGAAGCCTTGGGGCATCCAAATGAAGTGAAGTCTAAGGACGGATTTAATGTGAATTGTTCATGATTAGATACCACGGTAGTGATTTTCAATGGTTGCACGCCTTGCACTCCAGTGCCAAAGGGACAGACTGCAATTGATAAGCGGGGAGGGTGAAATATCCATCACCCATTGTGCAACCAAGGCCTGTCTAATGTGATTTTTATGTGAATAAGAAGCTAACCCTGCTTTTAAAAACAGGCCTATATGCAATTGTCAGCAGCAAACAGCTCATCAACTTTTTGTCCATTTTGTGTGTAAATACAACACCACTTCGATATCCCAACAAGATTACTGTATACTGATAACTCTTCAAATTAATGTTCACAAATGTTTCTTAGTATCAGGTCACCATTGGGCTGAAATTGCACATCGTCAGTACAGGATTACAATGTGCTTTGCATAGAACCTCCATTCAATAAAACTCCAGACAGACTATAATAAAACGAGATTTAGAAATTTATCTTGGAAAACATTTAAGGGAAGGTGATGCGAACTTTGTATATAATGCATAACTGGTCAACCTCCTGTGCCATTGCACACAGAAATAAAAAACTGAAATGTCTGGAAAAAGATTGCATCAACTTTCTTAAACACTGTCTGACATATCACTGAACAGTTAAGATTCAGAGTAGACAAAATTCACTATTGTGGAGGTTAAAAATATATTGAATGAAATGGAGGCATTAAAATGGCATACATATTCCTGGTTTGCTTGAGGCAACTCACTTGCACAAAGTACAAGATGATACATAATATGACAATGAGGCAATCTGGTAAATTAATAAAGGAGCAGAACCATCTCATTACTGAGGAACACTGAAATTATATTCAAGAAAATGATTGATTTCTGAACAGTCAAAAGGTGGATTAATGCTCCTTCTGTCCTTCAAAAGTCAATCTCCTCAATACCTAAATCCTTCACGTACTTGCACCAGCTGGTATCTGTGCAGGAGCATTAGATTTGCAGCCCTCCACAATATGCTGTTCCAAATGCGTAATACTAGGTAATGAGATCTGACCAGAAAAGTTGGCCATTTTAAAACAGACATTTAACAGACAGGGCACACATACACGATCTACTGGGTAGTACACACTCTTCGTCTTTTGGGGTGCCGGTAGATCTCAAAGTGGGCACTATAGCGATATGATTTGGAGTCCATCTAGCGAAGATCTCCAGCGAGCAGTGGCCAGAAGCGCGGAAGCCAGTGACCGGAGGTCGAGTGCGGGAGTGGGGTTAGTGGCCTGCTGTGGAAGCAGGAACAACAGCCCAGTGCGGAAAGCAGTCAGACTACATGGAACCCCCTACGCTGGTCTGCTGTGGGGAGCCCTTGGAAAGAGATTGTGATGTTTGTCTTTTTAACTATGATTCTTGTTTTTTCTGACTTCTGGTTACACTGCATATAGCTGTAATGTAACATTTTTTTCCTTATTCCTCTATTCTGTAACTAAGGACTGTACCTAAGATGGTGCTGTGTTGGTGACATGTTTACACTGTAACTAATCTGTAACTGAAGAATCTGTGCCTAGGTATCTTTGTACCTAAGATGGCACTGTAAGTGGCAACTTATTAACTTTTCACTGCATTCATTTGAGTAGATGTGACAATAAAGCAAATTCAATTCAAACGTAAAAGTGCATTAGCAGGTGGTAATATATTAGCATGGATCGAGAATTGGTTCATGGGCAAGAAAGAGTGGGAATAAATGGGTCTTTTTCTGAGTGGCAGGCAGTGACAAGTAGTATATCACGAGATTGATGTTTAGATCCTAGCTATTCACAAATACATATAAATGATCTGGATGAGGGAACCAAATGCGACATTTCCAAGTTTGTTGATGACACAAAACTGGGCAAGAATGCGAGTTATGTGAAGGATGCAAGGAGGCTTTAAGGTGATGTAGACAAGTACTGGTCAACGCAAGTACAATGTGGCTAAATGTGAAGCTAGACACTTTGGTGCGAAAATAAAAAGACTGTATTATTTGAATGGTAATATATTGGGAAGTGTGGATGTACAAAGGGATCTGGGTGTCTGTACACACCAGTCAATGAAAAGAGAGGCAGGTGCAGCAACCAGTTAGGAAGGTAAATTGAACATTGGCCTTCAGTGCAAGAGGATCTGTTCAGTTGTACAGGGCTCTCATGAGACCATACTTGGAGTAATTGGTGCAGTTGTGGCCACCCTACCTCAGAAAGGATCAACCTAACATAGAAGGACTGTACCACTGATACCTGGAATGGAAGTACTGTCCTATGAGGAAAGATTGGTTTGACTGGGCCTGCATTCAACAGAGTTTAAAAGGATAAGAGGAAATCTAACTGAAACATATAAAATTCTAACATGACTGGACAGACTAAATGCAGAAGTGTTTTCTCTGGTTGGAAAGTATGGAACAATTAGGCATAGTCTCAGGATTTGGGATAGGCAATTTAGGGCTGAGACGACTAAAAAAGTCTTCACTCAAAGAGTAGTGAACCTGTGGAATTCTCTACCTCAGAGAGATGTGGAGGGCAAGTTGCTGAATATATTCAAGAAAGAGATAGAATTTTTAAAAATATATTAATGGTAGCAAGGGGTATGGGGAGAAAGCAGAAATGGAGGATCAACCACAATCATAATGAATGGTGGAGCAAGCTCGACAGGCCAAATGGCCTACTTCTGCTCCTAACTTCCATGATGGAAAAATACCCGGAATTGTTCCCACAACTGTTCCATCTCTAACCTTATTTGGGCTTCCTGTGATCATAGGCAAAAATATAACTTTTACTTTTACAACGCTCTCAGTACCAAGCAGTAAATCAACTTAATCCATCAGTCTGGAAAATTCCTACTACCACTGTTCTGGACAATACCACACTCCAATTACATCTTGTACAATAACTTTACTCTTCATTTATCCCATTTCCCTTTCTCATGTTCAAGATGTTTTAGAAACATTGAAAATACAAAACAGGAACCTTGGAGATGGTGCATCTGACTTTGTGCTTTTCACTCTATTTGATTGTTTAGCCATTTCTGCGTGAGATGCTGCCTGCTGTTCTCTGCAAGGCAGTGATAAGCCAAACATCACTGCTGTCGGCTTTTGCCACTTATGCTCTGCTGGTATCTCTTGCCTCCTGGCTTTGCTCCCTATCACTAATTGACAACTAAGCTTGCCTCCAGCCCAGTTCAGCTGTATGTATTTAAAGGTAAGGTCACAGGAGCAAAGCAGATAAGAAACAGATTGGGACAAAAAATATCCACCTCCCCGCCATCAAGTTGAAAAGGAAGTCCCTGAGAGGTGAATTTCAATTGGAATTCATGTGAAAAAAGTTGGAGCTGGTGACAATTGCTGAGAAAAGAGTAAGGCTATCAGAGTGTTTTGGCAAACACATCTGTACCTAGACTGAATCATCGGAAGTCAAGGAGAGAACATGTAGCACAGTATTTACGAATTAATACGTGTCTGTCCGAGCCTTTTTTCCAACTTGTCGGCCAGATGCCAGAGTTGTGGGTGTATTGGGACAGTGAGCTAGGGACGCTACCAATTCTGGACCATGTTTTTTGTACCATGGATGATATGTCATCAGCATAGCCTTAACTGTTTCCAGAATGGATCATCTACTTGGCACTTCTGGCTGAAGGTGGATGCAAATGCTTTGGCCTTGTCTTTTGATGCTGGAGGTATTTGTGCAGGCTTCTCCTCTGGTGCCCGCATCATTATTGCTTGGCTGCAACTTCATGGCCATGAGTTGCATGCTTTCTTCAAACTTTACTACCCCATTTGTCACTACAAGCATGCCTTCAAAACTTACATCTTTAATAATTTCCTCAGACATCCCCTAATTCCTCTAATTCTTAATAGGCATCTGTTGTCAGCCCTGTGAAATGACTCACTTCAATAAAAATTGGTTGTGGTTACTTACCCCAGTAATTCCCCGCATTTTCTTTTACTTTTTTAAATGAACATTTAATGCTAAAAATGAAAGATAACTAAAATAGCCAGATAATTTAAAAAAAAGTCAAAGTGTCTTCTATTTTTCAAAAGGCCAACTAGATCAGCACTTCCACAAAGATTACCTGAAAAGTCAAAATGTGACATCCAATCCCTCAAGCTTCCAGTCAGAAATACTAGGCAAGTTTTCTTCCCCAATCATTGCGTGAATAGAAGCAGGCAGCTATACCATTTTATGGTATTGATTGACCTGTCAGCTTCCTGGCACCACACCAAACCAACATCACCCCCTTACTCCAGCGCTGGATCAAGGTGGAATTGTGATGGGCACACCATCCCCCCTTCAGAGTAATTGTCAATGGACTCTATCTTTGGAAAAGCAGCAACATGGACTCTATACAGTCTTTGAATGGTTTCTGGAAAGTCAGGTAACTTGTGTTTGTGGTTTCTGGACAGAGACAACATTCCTGGGAAGTCATTTAAAAATGCAAATAGGTTTTCTAGGTGTGGATCAACTGCCCCATATCATTTCGATGGAACGGATTGAAAGAGATAAAAACTCTTGGAAGAGTAAATAAATTGAAATCATTTGAACTGGTCTGACCGATATGTACTGAAAGAAGACTGAAGCGTGAGCAGAGAACTAGGGGAGCAGGGCAAGAACTAAGGAAGCAGCAAAAGAGATGGGGCTAAGCAGTAGCAGCATTGGCAGTATTAACATTTTGATTTTCTTTTGTGATCTCAGCACAACAAATTTCACACCAATTCACTCATCTTGGTGGGAACCACACCAGGACGTTCTCAGTCAGGAGCATCTCATCGGTCTGTGATTTTGGTGCCTATTCCTGAGCTTGCCATCCTCAATTTGAAATCTGAGGTCCTGTATATCTCCGTAAGATTATTTTCCAAAGGCCTGCAGATTGCATCAGAGAATACCTGGATACAATACTTAATGTGAAATTGCATCAGCATAGAGTTTGATCATCATTGCCACTAAAATGTATTGTTCTGGCTATTATTGCTTTAGTATACACTTTTTTTTTTTGTTTATTATTTGATTATTTAATATCTTACCTGCTATGAATTCAAGGTCTCACTGGGCCCTGTGATAGTTTTACGGTGGCACAGTGGCTCAGCGGTTAGCACTGCTGCCTCACAGCACCAGGGACCCAGGTTCGATTCCACCCTCAGGCGACTGTCTGTGTAGAGTTTGCACATTCTCCCCGTGTCTGCGTGGGTTTCCACCGGGTGCTCCGGTTTCCTCCCACAGTCCAAAGTTGTGCCGGTTAGGGGATTGGCCATGCTAAATTGCTTATAGTGTTCAGGGTTATGTAGGTTAGGTACATTAGCACTGGGAAATGTAGGGTTATAGGGAAAGGGCAGGGTGTTGGATCTGGGTGGGATGCTGTTCGGAGGGGTGGTGTGGACTTGTTGGGCCAAATGGCCTGTTTCCACACTGTAGGGATTCTATGATTGTTCACCCACATAGACAAAGTAGTTTAATAATGTTCTGCACCTGTGGGATTGAGTTCAATAGCGACGGAGATTGGCCAGTGGCAAAAATAGCCTCCTTATTGAGCATCTGCAGCAGCACAGTTTAAGGCAGCGACGGAACTCAAAGTACAATTTGACAGTAACCTTTTTTATACAGTTTTTACATACATTAAAAGTTTAGCCCGATGGTGTCATATTGTCATATCTATTGCACACAAGTTTACGTGACAACTGTCCTGGAGAAGCATTTGTTAAATACTGGCTGTTTCTCCTGATGGGATTAGAATGCCTGTCTGGTCTGAGCTTGCATAATTAAGAGGTTTAATTCTTGTCTTTAAAGTTAGTAACATTAGTAAAAATACTAGACCAATATGACCTAAATAAGTGAGAACTAAATAAACATATGGAGGATATTAAACTGATCTCCCGCAGCTGGATTGTCAGATTTCATCTATTGTTGCTGGTTTTTGACAGTTCCTACACATTCATTCATGCAGCTTCACGGAAGTGCGGTTTTGATAGTAAATTTCTGAAAGGGAGTAGCTGTCCTATTTAAAAAGTATAAATCCGTATGTTAATACAAGATGGTTGTCCTAAATAAAAGTTTGAAGTAGGTAGTGTATAAGGAAATTTCAAAGAGATAAAAAGCAGCACACTGTAGGGACATGATGGTAGAGGAAACTGTTTGATGTCCTGCAGCCTATTCAGGTTGCGAGAGAGGGCTATTAAGCGTTAGTTAATATTATAATCTTTCCATTGTTTCGAGTGAATTTATGGAGACATGATGGCAGGGATGACATTGTTCTGGGTAGGTTACAGTATTAACACTTATTCAGGGGTAGACGGGGCAGGGTGGGGGGGGGTTGGGAGAGTGGTAAACAGTTGGAGGTAATGCCCCATTATGTTGCTGTAGGTTTACAGTAGAAAGGGATGAGGCCCTGCAAATAATAGATTTCAGGAAGCTAGGAAAAAGAAGTAGTAGCAGTGAATACTAGCATTGAATACAAAAATAGGTGGATAGTATTGAATGGCTGGCTAAAACAATGGTGAAGAAGGGCTTTAGATTCCTAAGGCATTGGACCTGCACACATTTGATGGATTGGACCATTGCAAGGTCAGGACCAATATTTTGACTGGGCGCTTTGCTAATGCTATTACTCAAACTAACTTGCAAGATAATTTGATAATCTGCAGTAAAGAATTCTGCAGATTCACTACTCTCTAAAATAAATTCTTCCTCATCCCTGTCCTAACTGGATAACCCCTTATCCTGAGATTACACTCACTGGTCACAGACTGTCCCACAGGGGGAGAACAACCTCTCAGCATTCACCCAGCCAAACCCCTTAAGAATCTCATACGTTTCATTAAGGTCTCCTCTCATTCTTCTAAACTCCAATGAGTATAGGCCAAACTTATTCAACCTTATCTCATAAAACAATCCTTCCATACTCAGTATCAATGCCCCTGGTGAAAAGTCTCTGGACTGCCTGGTCTGTCTCCAAAGTCAATAGATCTTTACTCAGCTATGGGGACCAAAACTGTTCATAGCATTGTAGATACAGCCCAGCTAATACCTTGTATAGTTTTAGCAAGACTTCCCTATTTGTAAACTAAATTCCCTTTGAAATAAAAGACCAACAGTCCATCTGTCTTCTTTACTACCTGCTGAGGTCAATTATCTCCGTTCCAGGATTTTCTCCAATAGTTTCCCTATCATTGACGAGAGACTAACTGAATTGCTACTGAACTACTAGGCCATTTCAGAGGGCAGTTAAGAGTCAATCACAATCACATCGCTGCAGAACCAGAGTTATATGTAGGCTACAAAAGGAAAGGATAGTGGATTTCCTTTCCCAAAAAGACATTAGTGAATAAGATTTTTTTTTAAAAAACACTTGGTGATAAGCTTCATGGACACCATTACTGAGATTAGATTTCAATTCCACGTATATTATTTGAATTTTTAAATTTCATCACTTGCCGAGGTATGATTTCATGTTAAAGGTGGGAAGTTAAGAAAACCTCACATCTTAGAGGAGGAACTAATATCACATCACCCGCAAGTGCAGTTGTTATAAGAACAATATTCAGAGAGAAGACCCAAAATCAATTCAGTTAGTGTCTGTAAATCAGTGTGACACAGTTGTTTGGTGACAGCTAGTGATGCCCTAACTCAGTGAACCATGACATTAGCACTTTGAATTCGCCCTCAAACTGGCCAAATCCAGAGATGAGACAGGTTTAGTTCAACTTCTGAAGCTACAATCCAAGAAGATATTTTGTTTTGTTACCTATCAGAACAGCAGCCACGGAGACACACAAAAGTCCTGACAGCTACATTACTCAACATACTCTGGGTACCAGGTACTGCCACCCGCATCAATGCAGCAATAGTGGGCACAGCAGAATAGTAACACACAAAGCAGTCTTAGTGTGGGTGCATTCCAGTACATACAGAAAACATTCGCTGCTGGAAGCATAGCTACCAACCTGAAGGAAGTCCAAGAAGGTGTAAAATTGGTAAACGTTACAAGACAGTCTCATTTGAATTCCACAATATTTGTTCCTGTGTACGTTGGCCATTGTCAGTTGGTTGCAGACACGTCTCTGAATCACAATGTTCAGGGTCAAGTTCCACTTCAGAATGAACAGTGAGCACTGCATTGATGGAAACATCATATTTGACGTCAGATGTTAAACCGTTGCCTCATCTGCCTGCTTTGTTGGAATAGAAAAGATCCCATGCATTACTTAGAGGAGCAAGGAGTTATTTCCAGCATCCTGACCAAAATTAATGTCTTAATCAACATCACAAAAATGAATTGTTTAGTCATTATCAGATTGTTCTTTGTGGGCAATTGGGGAGCACAAATCAGCTGTTGCATTTCCTACCCTGCACTTTAAAAAGTACTCAACTGGCTACAAAACACTTTGCAACCAGTGATCATGAAAAGCGTTACATAAATGCAAGTTTTTTTTTCCTATGTAATATTATGGGAAATGAGCACATCCACTTCTTGTTTGAAGGAATTTCAATGGTTATCACTTAACAAGGTCTTTGGGAAACAATCATACCCATGTTAATTCAGAAGATTTTCAAATACCAGCACTGTACTCCTTACATAGATAAACATGTGTAACAGCTCTGTCAATTCTATTCATGACAAGAGATGCACCTAGTTTAAAAATTGCTAATATTTTCTGCTTAAAAATAAAGCTTTTTTTAATCAAGGCTCTTTTTAAGTATCTGAAGACAAATGACTTTTATTTGCATATAACTTTCTGTTGTCCTCAGTTATATCTTGGAATCACCGATATAGTCACAAAAAGGTGGCGCAAGTTGTATCAACAAAAAGTACCAATTAGTAAAACACAATATTGTTAAATTGACAGGACTTAAGTGGCTAATTCAGGCATAATATGCCAATAGGGCAATAAATTAGGATTCACAATCACTTATTTTGATAGTTACTGGAAGACCACAACTCCCCATGTTACTGGTAACATTTTTTTGGTCTTACTTCAGAAAGAAATAATCTTTAAAATGACACCTGAATGAAGAAGTGAAAAGATGTTTTAACATACTGATCAGTTCCATTTTTGCCAAGTTTGCCATTTTTAAACTAAAATGGTAAAACATCATTCAGCACTTGACAAGGCTTGATTTTCCAAGTATGTTCAGGAATAAGTGAATACATAACGGGAATATCCAATTTAATGTTAGTGGCTTTTTTTTGATGCCTTCTCATATGCCTGAGGGTCTTTTGCAAAGCATCTCTCATGGAAAAATGACAGCATCTCCCTGCTTGTCAAGTTTGCTGCTTTCATGACCAATCTTTCTCCATCATCTGTAGGAAAAAGAAATTTTTGTCAAAGTCAAAAAGTTATCATAACTACTTCAAAATAAACAAGCCAAAGTGTTCATGCAAAGCTGAGCATTCACATAATTTACTTAAATATGATTTTGGAGTTTTATTTTCATAAGTATGCTTTAAACCTTTGGAAAAAAGGAAATAATTTCATACATCACCAAAATACAACTTCTGTAATGATATATACTGCAAAATGGTACAACAGTGCATGTATAATGCATTTTTTACTGCACCCTTAGGGTAAAAAAAAGTTTAAAAAATCCAATTTTCTGTTACTCATAAATTTCATGGTTTTGCGCCAAGCTGACATAATTGCCTCAATATGTATTTTTCTCTAATAGATGGCATAATAGACAAGAGGGCTACAATAAAAGGTCACTAAATCTTAAATGTGGTCTCACTAGCCACTGGCACACAGAGACTTAGAGAATTTCTCATGAGCTACCAAGAAGGGGCTTTCCAATATCAATTGAACACAGTTTCTGCAAATAACATTTTAACTTCTGCATTCCAGACAGTGTTATCGATGACAAAACATCTATGAGAGATTTCTAAAGGCAAAGGAATCATCATATGAAAGTTCATTACTTTAAGGCTTTTTGAAATTCCATTAAACTATAAACACGGATGCTGATTTCAGTACTAACGTCTCATTATTCTGCTAAAGTCACAGACTTGCAGTTAACTAAGCGCTTATCACACTAATATTCTTATCACAGGTTCTGTTTTGTTTCTGGATACGACATTCTGCACTAAACAAGTCAACATTTTGTTTCTGGTCAACTGCATGTAAGCAAGCAGCTAAATTTTACAAATTTTACTTTGATAAAAACAATTATTCAATGCAGAAACAAGTCAAAGTTGAATGGGAACTTGTTACTGGTACTTTTTTAAAAAAACCTACATATTTAAATGGTCAGCTAAGAACAGTATTGAATGTGTCAACAATTTAGGTTCTGCGCCTTTTCTTCTCACTTTCAGCCTAGAAGGCTCCAACAGAGTCAGAAAATGCGAGGTAGTAGTAGGGAATACATTCTCAATAAAAATAAAAGGTTGAGCACTGTTATGCATTTCCAATATTTTACAATTGTGCCAATATCATCTAATTTATCACAGCCACTGTAGAAATAGAGTGCAGAAGTGCTATCAAAATGGCAATGTGCAATGAGTGAAATGACACATAACCACTTACAACACTTTACTTCAAAGGCAAAAAGAACTATCACCCTCAAACAAGATAGCCCAATAACCATTGTTCGCAGAGAATAGAAAAGTAACTGTAATTATTTTAATCAAATGCTTGGGCACGTTATGACACACCCCCAGGACAGGTGGATACGACCACTCTGCCATAAGAAATTCATGTTCAACAACGTGCTGCAGCTGAGCTGAAGCAAAGATTGTAGACTATGGCTAGGAGCTTGAGAGAGTCAAGAAACACTGGAGAGTCTGAAAGGACAGGAAAGTGGGAACCCTCAAGTGATTTGCAGAATAATCTAACATAAATGACCATTGTAATTTCAATCCTGTAGCATATCTAGCTTAACTTCTTTCCTACTTTAAGAAATACACAGAATCCTGTGCCAGAAACAATCGGAGGAGATACTAAGAACTGCTGATACTGGAGTCAGAGATAACAGTGTGGAGCTGGAGGAGCACAGCAGGCCAGGCAGCATCAGAAGCTAATGGGGTCTCAAAAAGGTTGGAAGCTTCAGTGAATGTCATCTGGCTGCTACCCTCTCTCTGAATTTTCTCTTGATGTTTTCCTCCTGGATGGAAGAATTGCATGTGAGAATCTGTGTCGGAGTTTTCCATCTTTGTGAAGGTGTGTTTATGGGATGTTCCTACATTGGAACAGTTAATTAGTAATATTACTATCTATTACTCTCAAGATTTCCAATAGAGTTAAGTTATTCTAAATTTCTCTTTCATTGGTTGTGTTTTAACTAGTGTTTAAATAAATTGTGCTTTGCGTAACGTCATGTAGTTTGACCAGTTGTACTGCATCTGGAATAGACTCTTTACATTCTTCCCAGCTACAATCAGTTCTGAAGCAAGGTCACTGGACCCGAAACGTTATCCCTGCTTCCTCTCCAGATGCTGCCACACCTGCTGCATGTTTCCAACAATTTCTGTTTGTGTTTCTGATTTCCAGCATCCACAGTTCTGCTTTTCTCTCTAGACCTCTGTTGCTCACCAGAATGGCCTGATGGTTTGCCACTTGTACGCTAATGGTAGACCAACATTTCCCATCCAGTACTACCCTTCTCTGCCTGCCTGAATGTGTTTGCTCACTGAGCAACTTCTCTTAACTCCCTTCACTTCCTCCAAATTAAAGGCGTTGCTATGGGTACCAACATGGTTGCAGCACTGTCTGTATTTTTGGAATATGTGCTTAATTTTTGTTTAAATACATCAACAGCCCCTTTTTTATTATGCCAATGATTGTAACAATGCTTACTTCCTACACTCGCCTTGAATCATAAAACTTCATTTATTAAACTTGCTATCAATTTCCACCCTTCTCTCACCTATACACAGCCTACTTCAGATTTTCTTTCTCACCCTCACTTTATCTTCATTTCTGGCTATCAAAGTATCATCAGCTCACCATCTCCCTCTATTAACTCAAAACACTTCCTCACATCCAGTCTTCTGTAAAGATTCCATTCATTCTCCCAATTCCTCTCCCTCCATGGCATCTGTTTTGATTATACAATCTTCTAAACCAACGCAATGAATTTGTCTACCTTGCACCTCAAGCAAACATCCCCTGCCCCTACCATGATTGACATGGCCTTCAACTGTGTCGGACTCATTTTCTGCACTTTACTTTCACCCCATCCCCACCCTTCCTGATACACAACAGAATTCCCCTGCCGTCAGCTTCTACCCTACCAGCTTCAGTATTCAATAGACCATTCTCTGTCACTTCCACCAACTCCAGAGTGTTGCCAACAAACACAATATATCCTTCCCTCCTTTTTTAGTATTCCAAACAGACAATCCTCTCTGTAATATCTTGGTCTATTCCTCAGTCATCCCGAATGCTCCAACGCTTTCCCATGGCACCTTCCCATGCAAGCACAGGAAATGCTACACCTTCTACATCTTTTAGATTCACTTGCCCCATTGTCAAGGCCCAAGGATGCCTTCCAGTTGAAGCAGAAGTTTACACATACTTTAAATTTCATCTCCTGCATTTGCAGCTCACAATTTGGTCTCCTCTACTTTGGGGAAACCAAAAGAATAGGTGTGGAACACTTCTGTCCAGACTGCAACCAGAGCTTCCTGTGGTCTGCCACTTTAACTTTCCACCTTGTTCTCAGGCTGTCTTCATCCTACTGCACCATTCCACCAAAGTGCAGCACAAGCTCAAGAAACAACATACTTTGATTAGGCACTGTGCAACCTTCTGGGCTAAACATTTGTTGATTTATCCACAAGATGTGGGCTTCGCATTGGAGTGAGTTTGGAGTTACATACAGGCAATACCAGGAGGGATGGTAGATTTCTCTGTCTAAAAAGGACCTTAGTGAACCAGGTGAGATTTTACGACAGTCAACAGCGGTTACATGGTTGACATTTGGCCAGTTTTTTATTCCAAATTCTTATTGAATTCAAATTTCCACCTCTGCCAAGGTGGAATTCAAACCCATGTTCCCACGACATCAGCCTGGCATTCTGGCTTACTAGTCTAGCAATTTTACAACTATGTTACCAGCTCTCCATTGAGAGTATCAGAGTATCAGAGCATCAGAGCATAATCTCCATTTCCCTATTTTGCTTCCTTCTCTTTGCTTAGGTTAACCTTAAACCGGTTTTTCACATTTTTGCTTTCAGGTGGCAACTGTTCATGATTTTGTCTTTCACATCTCTTCTGGGCATATTTTTTGTTTATTTGCTTCTCCCTGTACCACTCTCTTTAGCTGTACCTCACCAACTCTATTATCCAATAATAACTCTGAATTTACATCCTATCAGGCCTTCTCTTTCGTTCTTTGTCCACCCTTTCCCATTCGGCTGCATTGCTGATACCGAGGAGCACAGACAGTATGCGCTAGAGAGATGTGTGCAGATGCGCTAGCGATTAAGATTTGTTGAAGGAGGGAGAGGCATCAGGACCCTTGAAAGAAGTGTGTAGATCTGGATCCAGGTGGGGGAAGGTGAAGTGTGTGAGAGAGACTGCATGAGAGATCGAGAGACAGCACAAAAGAGTTAGCATTGTTAGCAGTGGTTAGCATTGCTATACCACAGCACTGGGGAGCCAGATTCAATTCCAGCCTTGGGCAACTGTTTGCGTGGAGTTTTAATGCTCCCCCCAAGTCGGCACGGGTTTCTGCCAGGTGCTCCAGTTTCCTCCCACAGTCCAAAGACATGCAGGTTAGGTGGACTGGCTGTGCAAAATTGCCCAGTGTCCAGGGATGTGCAAATTAGTGGATTAGCCATAGTAAATGCAGCGCTATGGGGATAGGGTGGGGGGTTATCTATTTTTAGATTTTTAGACACCGTTGTCTCGTACTACAAACTGCTTCCAAAGCCTTTGCATTCTTTCTTAAATAAGGAGCACTAATGTTGTACTAGTACTCCTGATATGAGCTTGCCAATATGGTGTACTACTTGTTTATTGTGAGGGATATTAAATACACAATAGCATTCTGTAACCTATGATTATAGAATATTAGCATGGACAGAAGATTGGCAGGCCGGTAGAAAGCAGAGAGTATGTACAAAAAGATCTTTTTCAGATTGGTAGATGTGCCAAGTAGGGTCTTGCAGGGGCCTGTGCCAGGCTCGCAACTTTTCACAATTTATATCAATAACTTAAATTACAGAATTGATGGAATGGTGACTAAATTTGCAGATCACACAAGTTAGGTAGGAAGCATATTATGAAGGTAACACAATAAAGATGCAAATCAATAAAGATAAGTTAAGCCAGTGGGCAAAAATCTGGCAAATGGGAATATAAAGTGGGAAAATGTAAAGTTGTTCACTTTGGCAGGGAAAAAAAAAGAGTATTACTTAAATGCAGAACTGCAGAATTCTGAGGTGCCAAGGGATTTAGGTGTTTTAGTCCATGAGTCACAAAAGGTTAGTATGCAGATACAGTGCATAATCATTAAGGCTTATAGGATGGTAGCCTTTATTATGAGGGGGATTAAACTTAAGGATGTTATGTTTCAGTTACACAGGACATTGGTGAAATCACATCTCGAACACTGCACAGTTTTGGTCTCCTTATTTAAGGGAGGATGCTAATGCATTGGAGGCAGTTCAGAGAAGTATTACTATATTGATAAAAACCAAAAGAACTGCGGATGCTGTAAATCAGGAAGAAAAACAAAGTTGCTGGAAAAGCTCAGCAGGTCTGGCAGCATTTGTGAAGGAGAAAACGGAGTTCTGAGGAAGGGTCACCGGACCCGAAACGTTAACTCCGTTTTCTCCTTCACAGATGCTGCAAGACCTGCTGAGCTTTGCCAGCAACTTTGTTTTTATTACTATATCGATACCTGGAATAAGCAGGATTATTTTGTTGTAGATTGGACAATGTTAGGTTGGTTTGCGTTAGAGTTCAGAACAGCCAAGAGTGATTTCTTCGAAATTTGTAAGATCCTGAATGGTCTTGACAAAGTGAACATGTAAAAGACAGGTGATCCCAGATCCAGGGGACACTTTTAAAAAGTAAGGGTTGCCCTTTTAGGACAGAGATGAGGGGATTTTTTTTACCCATTCTCTCACAGGGTTGTACAACTTTGGAACTCTTTCCCCCCCTCAGAAGGCAGTAGTGGCAGAGTTATTGAAAGTATTTACAGATGACAGATTCTTGTTTGCCAAGGAAATAAAAAAGATCATCAGAAATAGATGAATTTAGAATTTGGAATAAAAACTAATCAGCGATTATCTGTATTGCTGCTGCTCCTAATTTGTATATTCTTTCTTAAAATACAGCATTTTAAGTTGAGTCAACATTTTTGGCACAAAAATACTTTCTAGTTTGACACAGTAAGTTGACCATTTTGTGAAACATTTCCTTTTCCTGAATGTTCTCCCCTTACTAATTCCCCTTGCGCATGGTAAGTCATTTTGGCAGGAATATTTCCTGTCAAACCATTATCAATGCATTTATTCACTACCAACCAGACGAGGTTCAACTGAGCGAAAATAGATATTCCTTCTCTCATTATTTGTCACATGCAAATAAACATTTGGCCTCTGCATCATACTTTACAAAGCAGCACAAATGCGGCTGGGTAGAGTTTGGCGCATCACACTCATGTAACCAGATAAAACTGATACCAAACCGAAAGGGGAAAAGTCTAAAACACTGGTCCAAAAAGTAAAATTTTAAGGATCGTTTCAAAGGACAAGAGACAAGTAGAGAGGAAAAGAGGTTCAGATCAGGACTTTTTTTACTCAAGGCTAAGCAAGTTGCTTCAGTCAATTGCAGATGTTAATCAGCAGCTCGGACTGACAATCAGTTATGGAAAAATTATATGGAGGACATCAATCCCCAAATGGTGAAAGAAAGCTTCGAGAAAAATATGGAGTGCCTCTTTCAAAGCTGCATATTAAAGCCTGCAGACCCAAACAATTTACCATCTGGACTTCCAGGGAATGAAATCTGGGTTTCTTTTTAATATTTTTGACCTTTAATGGACTGAAAAGTAATGCAAAACTTACTGAAGGTGACTGATACAACAGGCTCCGTCTCATCATGCTTTACATCAGCTACAATCCGGCAATTAGAGTTTGTTAGGCGTGCCTTTTCTGTTCCTACTGCAGCAAGAAATTCCCTACAAAATTTTGGAAATAAAATGTAACTGGGCACAAACTATGCAAATAAAAACAAACACAGTCTTTTCACGCTTTTTTTTCTGTTCAAGTGAGAAATACACTTTTGTAAGTGTATAACCATACATGTGCAAGGTCTCACATTTGCAAACGTTTTTTTCCAAAAAAATTGTCTCTCTTTAGCAGTTAGCAAAATGCACTGTTTTATTTGAATTTATATTACTGAATTCTGAAACACACGTGTTCATAGAAATAATGACAACTTAGAATTATTAAAAATTCTTTCACAGGGTCTAGGGATTGCTAGCTAGGTCCTCATATATGCCCCTTTTCTAATTGTCCTAGGAAAAAAAAATGATGACCTGTCTTCAACTGATGCAGTCTTTGGAGGGTAAGTAACACAGTGCTGTAAGGAAGGGAGTTCCAGGATTTTGACCCCATGATAGTGATGGAGCAGCTATATAGCTCCAAGTCAGGATATTGTGTGCTTGCAGTGCAACATTTAAATGGCAGTGTTCCCATGCATCTGCTGCCCTTGTCCTACTAAAACGATAAAACTAAGGGTTTGGAAGCTGCTGCCTGGGTGAGTTGCTGCAGTACATCTTACAGATGGTGCACACTGCTGCCACTTGTGCATCAGTAGTGGAGGAATGAACGCTGAAGGTGATAGATGGGATGCCAATCAAGTTGGTGATTTGCTGCTGATGGTGTCGAGCTCCTCAGATGTTGTTGTAACCATACCCATCAAGGCAGCTGGAGAGTATTCCAAACTCCTGACTTGCATTCTGTACAAAAACATTGCTAGAGAAACTCAGCAAGTCTGGCAGTATTTTTACAGGATTTGTCCTGCTTTTTGTTGTCAGGACACATAGATGCTGTATTGGTACATCTTGGATAGGGGTGCAAATGGTTAGAGTGTCATAGAGTCATACAGTATGGAAACAGACCCTTCAGTCTTACTTGCCCATACTGAGCAAGTTTCCCAAACTAAACTAGTCCCACGTGCCTGCGATTAGCCCATCTCTCTCTAAACCTTTCCCATTCACGTACCTGTCCAAATGTCTTTTAAATGTTGTAACTATACCTGCATCTACCACTTCCTCTGGCAGTTCATTCCACATATGAACCACCCCCCACCGTGTGGGAAGAAGTTGCCCCTCAGGTCCCTTTTAAATCTTTTTCCTCTCAACTTAAAATTATGCCTTCTATTTTGAACTCCTGTACCCTATGGAAAACACTTTTGCTATTCACCAAATCTATACCTCATGATTTTAAAAGCCTCCGAGGTCACCCCTCAACCTCCTACGCTCCAGTGTAAAATGTCCCAGCTTATCCAACCAGTCCTTATAACTCAAACCCTCCAGTTCTGGTAATATCGTTGCAAGTCTTTTCTGCACCCTCTCCAATTTAATAATCTGTTCCCTATTGGAGGGCAACCAGAGGCGTACACAGTACTCCAAAAAAGTGTCTTCACCAACATCCTATACAACAAGCGATATGACATTCCAACTCCTCTATCAAATGTCTGACCAATGAAGGTAAGCGCACCAAACACCTTCATTACCACCCTGTCTACCTGTGACACAACTATCAATGAACTATGTACCTGAACCCCTAGGTCTCTCTGTTCTACAATGATCCCCAAGGCCCTACCATTAACTGTCCCGCCCTTGTTTGTCTTACTGCCAATAAGTTGTAAGGGTCCATAACCCTTGCAGCATTCAATCCTTTACCCAACACACCGAGTAAATTGAATTGATTGAAGATTGCATCTGTGATGCTAGGGACATCAGAAGGATATTACTCATTCAGTGTTTCTGAACAGGTTTGGACTCCTGGGTTCGTGGACACAGTAGCTTGTGGGATAAGCCGGATCATGAGGTTACAGATTGTGGTTGAAGACAATTCTGCATCTGATGCTCTCAGTCCCACATAAATGTCCAGTTGTTAAGATATGTTTGAATACTATCCCATTCAGCCTAGTGGTAGTGCCACACCACATAATAGAGGGTATTCTTAAAGTAAAGATAGGGCTTTGGCTCACAATGACTGTGTGATGGTCACTGTGACGATATTTGGCTCTAAGAGGTGTATTTCGTCCAGGGTTTATTTTTGGAGAGGGGTTGGTATAACAGAAGCAGCAGAAATGAGTGGAGTTAGGCTCCCAATGAAGCAGGGTTTTAGTTTAGTTTCAGTATTTGTTGGGGTTTTGAAGCTGGCTATTGAAGTTGCTCCGTCTCTCTCTCAGCCACATCTTTTCTCCTGGACTGGAGAAACACTGCATGTGAGACAATCTATTTTACTGAATTTGCCTTTGCAAAATGTATGTTTATGAGATATTACTATGTTGGAACAGTTGCTGTTTAGTAGTTAAATAATCTATTGTTCTGTTAAGATTTCCAATAGAGTTAAAGTTATACTGATTCTTCTTTCTTTTGTTTGTATTTTAACTGTAGGGTAAGAATAAAGTGTGCTTTGCTTAAAGCCTAGTAGTGTGACCATTGAATTACAAATGAAATGCAGCACCTTAAACTTGCCTTTATATAAGATAAAAATTAGGGTCTAGGCTATCTCCTTGATATATATGAAGGGGGTTTGGTCTGGTCATAGCATCACTCCTACTAATAATGTCACGGATATCTGCTACAGCTAGACCTGTGAAAGCAAGGTCAAGTAAATGTTACCATCTTGTTAGTTTTCTGACCTCCTGAGTGAAGCAACTCTATTCTTTAGGACTTGATCAGTTGGTCAGTAGTGGTTCTACTATGCCACTCTTGGTGATGGATTGAAGTCTCGCACTTCTATTGGATTTTGTGTTCTTGCCACCCCAAGTTGTGTTTACCTGTTGGTATGACAGGATATACCAAGGACCCTGTGATGATAGTCTTACAGTATCATAAGGTTTGAAATCACTTGGGAGACAAACAAGCAGCAATATAAAAGAGTTAAAAATACTTCATTTGAGAGCCCAGCTCTGGGTAAACAAGAATCAAAGATTAGCTGACAAAAATGTTACTGAACAACACGCTACTTTTTAAAAGATGGCTCACGTACACCTGACGTACATTCTTGCGCGACGAAGGAACAGCAATCAAAGCCGGAGTTCAATGGTAACAAAGCAGAATGTAGAATGAATCAGATAAAGGGTCTGTATGACAGATGTCAAATGTTAATACAGGTGAGAACCAAGCTGAATATAGAAAGCTCAGAGAGGAACTGAGAAAGGAAATACAATTGCAACAACAGAGTCTGAGAAGAAAGTGGTAGCTGACATAAAGGCGGGAATCCAAAGATTTCTTTTGGCACACAAACAACAGGATGGTTAAAGGATGAGTGGAACCAATTAGGGACCACAAAACAGATCTGGTCATATGTCAGATGCTAATTAAGTACTTTGCATTTGTCTTTACCAAGAAAGAAAATAGTGCAGTGGTAGTTGATATACCAGGTGCATTACAAGCTGATAAAGAGAGGCTATTAAAAAGCTGATTGTATAGACAAGTCAACAGGGTTGAATGGAATGTATCCAACGGCATTAAGAGAAGTAAATATAATACCATATGAATTTGGAGAGGTAGACGAATCAGCCCATCAAGCCTGTTCCATTATGCAATAAGATAATCATGGCTGATCCGATTACCCCACATTCCCAACAGTCCTTGATAACCTTTCACTGTCTTGCTCATCAAGAATTTATACACCACTGGCTTAAAAATAGTCGAAGGCTTTGCCTTTGAGAAGCAGAGCTGCAAACACATGACCCTTTGCGAGAGAGCATTTCTCCTCATCGCCATCTTAAACGGTGATCCCTTATTCTGAAACAAAGATCCCGAGTTCGAGATGATCCCACAAAAACAAACATCCTTTCACAATGTACCCCGTCAAGACTCTTCAGGATTTTATATGTTTCAGTCAAGATGCCTCTTAAGTAAGGGTGGAAACTGTGCATGTACCTCTGATCCTCCTTAGATATGGAGGTGGCACCAGAGGACTGGAGAACTGCAAGTGTTGCACCCTTGTTCAAAGCAGGGCAGTTTAATTCTGTAGGGAGAAAGCTTTTAGAAATTTGAATCCATAACAAAATTAATAGTTGCTTGGACTAGTGTAGCTTTATTAAGGAAAGTCAACACAAGACTTGTTAAATGCAAAGTGAACAGGTGTGATTGCACCTGTAGATAGAGAAAAACAGAGTTAATGTTGAGTTCAATGTGACTCTTCTTTGGAACTGAACAGGTCTGGAAAACTTGTGTTTTATGTTGCAATGAAAAAAGGGGGCAGAAAAGAAGGAGCAAATGAGACAGATGGGAAAGATGCCCCACAGCAAAATGCAAAGGGAGCCCTAAAGAGGCAATTCTTGATGGAGAGTAGGCATTAACAACAGAAAATGGGTTAACTTTTCTGACATCAAATCCACATAAACAAGAAACTGGGGAGACCAAAATGGGGGACAGAGTTTATGATCTCAAGTTGGTAAACTCCAGTGTTGAGTCTTGAAACTTTGACCCCAGCTCCAAGTCATCTACATAAATTGTAAATAATAATAAAAGTATTTAGATTTTCAGAATGTTTTTGATAAGGTACCGCACATTACACTGTTTAATAAGAGACCATGGTGTTGGAGGTCATATATTAGCAAGGAAAGAGGATTGGCTAACTAATAGAGTTGCAATAAGGGGGACATTTTCAGGCTGGCAGTCAGTAACTAGTGATTAGTGCTGGGGCCATTATTATTTATTTGGATGAGGGAAATAAATTTACAATCACGAAGTTTGCAGATGACAAAAATAGGAAGGCAAGTGGTGAGATGATGCAAAGATGTTGCAGGTGGGTATAGACAGAGTGATATGGGTGACCAGACCTCCATACCTTGGTAAATTCACCACTCATCTTCATCCTTGCATATTCATCCGCAAGCACATTTGTGACTTTTTATATTTTGGCGCAGTCACCCATATTATTGGCTATAGCCATCCTCACTTAATTCCAGATTACCTCTAAATTCCTCAACTTTAGCTCAATTTCTGAACTAAATCCTTTGCGTTGTAAACAATATTGGCCCAAGCGCATATCCCCCCAGAACACCACTTCCCTGCAGTCCAAAATTATTTCCTTAAATCCTGTTTTGCAGCAATATTTCTCTTCATTTGCCTACATAGATCTGACTCTCCATCCCATGTCCTTGTCATAAGGCTCTGAGATTTAACCCAAGATTTTTCCTGAAACGGAGACATATATCACATCCTCTGCACATGGAATCACCGAAGGGCTACAACAGAGATCATTCTCCGAGTCATATCCATGGTGGCTCCCTGTAACAGCAATTGACTTAGCATCACTTTCATCTTCGCTGTGCATAGTTTTTTTTTCTTTCCAGATAAAGCAAAAGCAGAGTTAAGGCTTCAGCTCCACGTTTCTTTCCAATAACAGTGCCTGATGAACTGAATGTTTCCATTTTTATTTCAGATTTTCGGCATATTGCTTTTTAAAAAAATTATCTCCAACACATGCATTGTTATTTAATCTTCCATAGGCATAATCGAAGTGGGGGAAGAAAAACAGAAATTGCTGTAAAATCTCAGTAGGTCTGGCAGGCTCTGTGGAGAGAAAGCAGAGCTAACTTTCCGGGTCCAGTGATGCTTCTTTCAAGTTGCCATCGGCTTTAAAGAAGGGTCACTGGACCCGAAACGCTAACTCTGCTTTCTCTCCACAGATGCTGCCAGACCAACTGAAATTTTCCAGCAATTTCTGGTTTTGTTTCAGATTTCCAGCACCGGGAGTTGCTTGGATTTTAAAAACGAAAATAAAGGACATATATTGATATTGATTTACAATAGAAATTACAGACCATTATGGCACCGCAGTTTCAGTACAACTGGATGCACGTCTTCCAGAAAATCCAATTAATTCTGTTGAGAAGTTTGTTTTCACCAAAGGGGCAAACTGTATCAAACTAAGACAAAATCACCAGAAGAACGAGTACGAAATAAAGCTTTATTCTGAAGGCCTTTCCTACCTGGCGCCGCGAACATTGGACTCAAAGGGACAGAACTGCACAATAATTTCTTTCACTGTTCTCAGAACGACTCTTACCCTAGCCGCCGCCGCCGCCATCTTACGTGACTCCCAAGAGACCGGGGCTGGGCGGGGCGACGGGTACCCGCGGTGCGCTCTGGGAATTGTAGTCAATTTCCTGCCCACAAGCCGTGACTGTTGCGGTGAGCGTTAGCGCTGCGTTCGGACTGGCGGCGGGACGTCATGACGTCACTGTCACCCCCCACTTACGTCGCATCCCCGCCTGAGGCGATCTGGGTCTGAGGGCGGATCCCTCTGTTCAGGGCTGCGCGTGCGCATGCGTAGCCCGCTCCTGCCCAGCTGTACCGACTTGGGTCTCGCACTGAGTGTGGTAAGAGCAGAGGCAGAGCCAAGGATCGCAGCAGTGCAGCTGCTGTAGAGCCTGGTAGGAACTAAATTATTGCAGCTCTGAATGCGCGATCTCTATTCTTCATACAGTATATATACAGTACGTTACAATTGATTACTTTAGTTGCTGTTTATGTTGGTGCTTAAGCTCCATCAACTTGTGTGAAGCAGCTGTGAGATTTAGCGATTTCTTTCATCATTTTTCATGGTAAGTTTTTTCTTTCAAAATCTCCTTTGTAAACGTTCAGTTTCGCAGCCAGATTTGTGAAATATGGAAATTATTAATTGTGCACAACATCTATTAACTAGTAGCTAGAAAGTCGCATGGTTTGATGGTTGTACTCTTCACGCCGGAGATGTACAGACCGTAATACTTTGTCTCGTTGCCTTGGGCACAATGAGAAACTGACATTTGTGGAATTGCTCGAGGCTAAAAATGCTGGGCATTTGAAATTAAATAAAAATGTATGGTATCATACAGTTTATAGTTTGATTTTCAGTGAGTGCATCAAATACAGTATATTCGCCTTTAGTAACGGATAAACTACGCGGTTCGCAAGATAACCTAAATAAATCTTGTGTTTTCATTAGAAACCGTCAGTTGTCTATGTGACTTGGATCCAAATCTTCTATAGTTTGTGTAGTGTTGACCGTTATATGCAATGCAGAAATATTTTATTTGCACTTAAGAGTTCAGAGGAGGTGTCTTCAAACTTCACTTTAAACGTGTTATTTTTTTTTTAGAAAAAACAGTTTCTTCTCCAATGGTTTAGCCAACCTTCAGATAAAGATTTCTTTGATCTCATGTTAAATACCTGTCTTTGTCTCACTCACAATAACTTCGGGATCATATGACCGTGGAATGTTGCAAAACTGATCGTTTTACATAATTATATGTTCGGTACCACATTATATGTTCAAGTGATTTTATTTTGTATGCTGAGTGACAAAAACAAATGCTTGTTTGGGAATTACATGTTTAACTGATATTCCAGGAAATAAATGGCAAGTGATTTTGTAAAATCTGTCATTAACTTCAGATGGATTCAATGCCCTAAAATTATGTGGTGTAGTTTGGAAATAGTTTCCACAGTCCAGACACAAACACCTAAATGCATTTTCCCTTTTTAATGTGGTTTTGAGTGAAATTGTTTGCAGGTTCTGACTAAACATTTCCAATTGGCTGCATTATAGTACTAAAAAATATTGCATGCTTTTTCAAGTTCCGAAGTGACAAAATGCTTATCACTACGTGCACGTCAATTAAAGCTCATTTCTTTTGAATTATGTTACATAGTAACTGGAGTAGATCATTTACCCATCAAGCCTGCTCCAGCTTTCATCAAGATCATGGCTGATCTATCTGAACACCATTTTCCTGTGCTATGCCCATACAGCTTGATACCTTTAATTTATAGGATTTTTAAAAATTCATTCGTGGGATGTGGGCTTCGCTGGCTGGCCAGCATTTATTGTCTGTCCCTAACTGCCCTTGAGAAGGTGGTGGTGAGCTGCTTTTTCGAACCGCTGCAGTCCACCTGCTGTGGGTTTAGCCACAATGCAATTCAGAAGGGAATTCCAGGTTATTGACCCAGTGACATTGAAGGACTAGTGATATATTTCCAAGACAAGATGGTGAATAGCTTGGAAGGGAACTTGAAGGTGGTGGTGTTCCCATGTATCTGTTGCCCTTCCAGATGGAAGTGTTCATGAATTTGGAAGATGCTGTCTGAGAATCTTTGGTGAATTTCTGCAGTGCATCTTGTAGATAGTACACACTGCTGCTGCTGAGCATTGGTAGTGGAGGAATTGGATGTTTGTGGATATGGGGCCAATCAAGCAGTTGCTATATTCTGGATGGTATCCAGCTCCTTGAGAATTGTTGGAGTTGCACCCATCCAGGTAAGTGCGGAGTATTCCATCACACTCCTGACTTGTGCCTTGTAAGTGATGGAAAGCTTTGGGGAGTTAAGAAGTGAGTTACTTACAGAGGTGCAATATTCTTAACCTCTGACCTGCTCTTGTAGCCACTATGTTTATGTGGTGGGTCCAGTGGAGTTTCTGGTCAATGTTAACACCAAGGATGTTGATAATGGTGTTACTATCACTGAATCCCATCTGAATATCAAGGTGTGGTGGTTAGATTTTCTGTTATTGATGATGGTTATAGCCTGGCATTTGTGTGGTACGAATATGACTTGCCACTTGTCACCCCAAGCCTGGGTATTGTCCAGATCTTATTGCATTTGAACATGGACTGCTTTCAGTATCTGAGGAATTGCAAATGATGCTGAACATTCCCACTTCTGATCTTGTAATGAAGGGAAGGTCATTGATGAAGCAGCTGAAGATGGTTAGGCCTAGGACACTACCCTGAGGAACTCCTGCACGTATGTCCTGGAGCTCAAATGATGACCCCCAACAACAATGACCATCTTCCTATGTGCCAGGTATGACTCCAACTACTAGAGAGTTTGCCCCCTAATACTCATTGATTCCAGTTTTACTTGATGCCACGCTCGGTCAAATGTAGCCTTCATGTCAAGGGCTGTCACTCTCGCCTCACCTGTGGAATTCAGTTCTTTTTTCGATATTTGAACTTAGGCTGTAATAGGTCAGGAGCTGAGTGGCCCTGGCAGAACCCAAACTGGGCATCACTGAGCAGGTTATTGCTGAGCACATGTTGCTTGATAGCACTGTTGATGACACCTTCCATCACTTTACTGATGACCAGAAGTAGACCGATGGGATGGTAATTAGCTGAGTTGGATTTGTTCTGCTTTTTGTGTACAGGACAAAGCTGGGCAATTTTCAATATTGTCAGGTAGATGTCAGTGTTGTAACTGTACTGGAAGAGTTTGGTTAGAGGACTAGCAAGTTCAGGAGCACAAGTCTTCAGTATTATTGCTGGAATGTTGTCAAGGTCCCTAACCTTTGCAGTATTCAGTACCTCCAACCATTTCTTGATATCATGTGGAGTGAATCAAATTGGCTGGAAAATGGTATCTGTAATGCTGGGGACCACTGAAGAAGGCCACATTGGATCATCCATGGGGCACTTCTGGCTGAAGATTTCTGCGAATGCTTCAGCCTTATCTTTTGCTCTGATGGGCTCTTCCATAATTGAGGAAAGGGATGTTTGTGGAGCCTCCTCCACCAGTGAGTTATTTAATCATCCACCACCATTCATGGCTGGATGTGGCAGGACTTCAGAGCTTAGATCTGATCCATTGGTTGTGGGATTGCTTAGCTCTGTCTATGACTTGCTATTTGGCATGCAAGTAGCCCTGTTTGGTGACTTCACCAGGTTGATACTTCATTTTTAGGCTGCTCCTGGCAAGCCTTCCTACACTCTCCACTGAATCAGGGTTGATCCCTTGGCTGGACGGTTATGGTTGAGTGGAGGATATGCTGTCCATGAGGTTACAGATTGTGCTGGAGTACAATTCTGCTGCTGTTGATGGCCCACAGCGCCTCATGGATGCCCAGTCTTGAGTTGCTAGATCTATTCGAAGTCTGTCCCATTTAGCATGGTGATAGTGCCATAAACCTGATTGAGGATATCCTCAATGTGAATGCGGGACTTTTTTTTTTCACAAGTACTGTGTGGTGGTCAGTCTTACTGATACTATCATGCACAGATGCATCTGCAGCCTGCAGATTGGTAAGGAAGAGGTCAAGTATGCTTTTCTGTCTTGCTGGTTCCTTCACCACCAGTTGCAGACCCAGTCTAGCAGCTGTGTCATAAGAACATAAGAACCAGGAGCAGGAGTAGGCCGTCTGGCCCTTCGAGCCTGCTCCGCCATTCAATAAGATCATGGCTGATCCTTTCATGGACTCAGATCCACTTACCTGCGTTCTCACCGTATCCCTTAATTCCTTTATTGTTCAAAAAAAATCTACTTTTTTTTTAAAAACATTTACTGAAGTAGCATCAACTACTTCACTGGGCAAGGAATTCCATAGATTAACAACCCTCTGGGTGAAGAAATTCCTTCTCAGTTCAGACCTAAATCTGCTCCCTCTAATCTTGAGGCTATGCCCTCTTGTCCTAGCTTCACCTGCCAGTGGAAACATCCTCTCTACATCTATCTTGTCTATTTCCTTCATAATTTTATATGTTTCTACAAGATCCCCCCTCAATCTTCTGAATTCCAATGAATGTAATCCCAATCTACTCAGTCTCTCCTCATAAGCCAACCCCCTCAACTCCGGAATCAACCCAGTGAACCTCCTTTGCACCCCCTCCAGTGCCAACACATCCTTTCTCAAGTGTCCTTTAGGACCTGACCAGTTCGATCAGTAGTTCTGCTGCTGAGCTAGTCTTGGTGTTGGACATTGAAATTCCTCACCTAGAGTACATTTGGTGTCCTTGCCATCCTCAGTACTTCTTTCAAGTGTTGCTCAACACAGAGGAGTACTGATTCATCAGCTGAGAGAGGGACGGTATGTGGTAATCAACAAGAGGTTTCCTTGCCCAAGTTTAACCTGAAGCCATGAGACTTCATGGGGTCTGGAGTCAATGTTAAGGACTCTGAGGGCAACTCTGTCCTGACTGTATTCCACTGTTCCTCCACCTCTGCTGGATCTGGCCTGCCATTGGGGCATATCCAGGGATGGTGATAGTGTTGTCTGGAACATTATGGGTAAGGTATGATTCCATAAGTATGACTATGTCAGGCTGTCGTTTGACTAGACTGTAAGACAGCGCTCCCAGTTTTGGCAATAGTCCCCAGATGCTCCTAAGGGGGACTTTGCAGGGTCGACAGGACTGTTTCTGCTGTTATCTTTTCCGGTGCCTGAGGTGATGTCAGGTGGTTCATCATGTTTCATTTGTTTGAGACTTTGTAGTGATTCGTACAATTAATGGCTTGCTAGTCCATTTCAGAGGGCAATTGAGAGTTACCCACATTGCTGTAGGTCTGGAGTCAGATGTAGGCCAGATCAGGTGAGGATGGCAGATTTCCTTCCCTGAAGGACATAGATTGATTAATCTATCTATCAATCTCTGTCTTGAATATACTCAGTGAGCAAGCCTCCACATCCCTTTGGTGCAGAGAAGTCCAAAGTCTTGCCTTCCTTTGAGTCAAGAAATCCTTCATCATAGTCCTAGATGGTTTACCACTCATTTTGAGACAGTGTTCCCTTGTTCCAGATCCTCCCTCACCCGTCCTCCAGGAGAAACATCCTACATGAATCCTCGCAAGCCCTGTGAGAATTTTCAATGCTAAAATGAGAAATAAATGTGTACATCAGAGGGTGTTTTGGTGATGGAGAGCTGGAAGTGTGTGATGTTTTGAGGTCCAATGAAATCTTACAATGAATTGTTAAACCTTCCAAGTGGGGGGTGGGGACATGTTGGTGGGGGTTTGTGGGATTGGACAAGTAGGGTGAGAGAGTGCCAGGTGCATCAGTAAACTTAAAGTAAACACTGTGAAAGCTGGAGATCTGAAATAAAACCAGAAGGTATTCTATGAAGAGTCATATTGGACTTGAAATGTTAACTTTGTTTCTCTCTCTACAGATGCTGCAGATCTGCTGAGTTTTCCAACTCTTTGTTTTTGTTCCAGGGTCATCAGTGGTGCATGAGAGGGTATGATTTCACAGACTGATAACCATAGGAATGCTTGTGTGAAGTGTGGTCCAAGGGCTAGGTGGTTGGGAATTAGATACTGTCTTGGAAAGTGACTTGAGGGAGAGTTTTCCATTAAAGGGCACAGGAAGAAGTAAGTTAGGAGAAGGAAAGGAGAACTGGGGGGAACGTGATACAAAAAATAATCAGAGTTTGTCTTATCAGTGATTACCATTGGAATGACAGGGCTAAAAGATGACAACATTGAGAGGATGACTGTGGATATGAATTGAGTTAACTAGTAGAGTGAGATTTGGGCAAGAGGGTGGATCTCAGGAGAAAGAGAAATAGAGTTGAGATGGAAAGAGAAATCTCTCAGTGCAGAGTCTGAGAAGAAAAAGAAATGGAAGAATATCTTGGAGAAACCTAGTGCAATATTTGGTCAGGTGGCAAAGAGCAAGGATTTTAAAGTGGGGTGGAATAAGGTTCCATAACTAATGAGAGGAATAGCAAGGCAGAATAGTGTAGGAGTTAGTGATTAAAATTAACACCAACACATTTGAGAAGGTCACATGTCTGAAGTTATAGTCAGGAGAAGAAGTTTCCTCGAGGGAATGGTCTCATGCACCTCTCTGCTGTACCTCTCTCAAGGTCGTGATATCAGTGAGCCATAATACATCTTGGCAAGGGCCTTGCTCACAAGCGAACGTAGAAACTGGAGGTAGATGCATAAAGAGGTATTGATAACCAATTGGCTAGCAGAATCCAAAATGTCAAATCTGGGAGCAATGAGAGTTATTGGAAGGAAGTTGGCAAGACTGATCTTTTGATAGATATGCAGGGCAGGGAGAAAGTGGAGTATAACCATTAAAGTTTCTACTGGTAAACTGGCTGTTGAGTCCTTGGTTGGACTTTTAGGAGATGCAAGCGATGCACTGAGGATAGTTTTGTGATTATTTCCAAAGCAATCAACGCCTGGTAAATCAACAGGAGATGGAAGGAGACAAAGGATTGAGGACTTTACCTGAGGATAGAGAAAATAATATAGGCATGATGGCAGGAGGAATTAAAAAAAGGAAATATGGAAGTAATGGGCTCAGATCCAAAAGGGAAGCCAAATAGTGAAGTGGGGAAAAACTAAGCCACATAGGTGTGAGTACTTGTTAGATCAAAGTACAGTAGTTATGTTTTGAAATACCTGAGAAAAGAGACAAGCCATCACATAGGGAAGGTGTGGACTTTGAGTCTGAAGTCTGATAAAGTTAATATACTTGGGTGAATAGCAGGTGTCATAAATGGATACCAAGAAAGCTGAGTGGTGCTAGATGCTACCCAACATTCAGAGTTTGATGTGTGAATTTTGAACAATTTAAATACTTCCTCAGACCAAATTAAAACAGCTGTTTGTAGATTCCTAGGCTTGTGCATGAAGACTAGACACCCGCTGATGCCTAATTAATCTAAGATCAGGCAATTGCAAAGTGCTATTTCTCCAAACTCAGATTGAGAATCAAGCAATGTTTAACCGAAACCAGCTTAAGAGTTTTCTACTAATGTTAAACATAAGCAAGTTATTTTCTTAAATCAACTGTTCAGACATGTTATGACAGACCTCATGGGGCAGGTAGGACTTGAACCTCAAGCTTCTGGCCCAGAGGAGGGACACTACCACTGTGCCACAAGACTCTTGAGAGAAGTAATTTATAAGATTACTATTTAATTAAGCAAAAAACCTTTCCTTCTTATCCGACTCAACCTATTACACGGTTAGTCGCACTGTCCTCTATTAATGCCACTCTTCCATCACCCAAATGGTGGCACTGTCTTTCCTTCGTTCCATATTTATCTTGTAAACTGTGAAAAAGAATAACCTGAATAGATTATTTTCCCATTCCTTTATCGATGCCTGTAAGTGCCGCATTAATTATGGTTGGCCCGTTCATGTTTCTCATCTCAGTGCTGTCTCTTGGTTATATCGTCCGAAAGCAGGTTCTGCCTCTATGCTGATAAAACTCAATTCTTTTTCACCACCACTTCTCTTGACTGTTCCACTATCTCTAAAGTGTCAGACTGCTTATTTAGTATCCTGTACTGGATAAACTGAAATTTTCTCCAATTAATTATTGGAAAGAGTGAAGCAATTGACTTCAGTCCTCATTGCAAACTCTGTTCCTTATCCATTGGCTCAATTTTTTTTCCTGCACCTATCTAAGGCTGAATCAGGTTGTTGTAACATTGGCATCATACTTAACTCTGAGATGAGCTTTTGGCTAAATATCTTTGCCATCAATAAGGGTGCCAATCTACCTATGTACCATTGCTGACTTCACCCTCATCTCAGCTCATCTGTTGCAGAAACCATCATACTGCCTTTGATATCTGTCTTTCAAACTCTGCCCCACCAGCCTCCCAAGTTCTGCTCTCCGTAAGCTTTGTCCAAAACTCTTGCCTCTATCCTAATTTAAACCAAGCCCTGTTCATCTGCCACTTGTGTTTACTGACCCTACATTGACGGAATTCCTCAGTTTTAAAATTCTTATCTTTGTTTTCAACTCTGTCATGGTCTCTCCTTTTCCCATCTCTGATCTATAAACCACTAAATCTGGTGCCTGGGCATCTTCATTTTTTATTTCTCCACAATTTGCAGATGTATCTTGCATTACCAAGGCCTTAGCCTCTGGAATTCCTTTCCTGTACCACTTTGCTTCTCTACTTTCCTCATTTAAGATTCACCTTAAAAGCTATGGGCTGAATCTCACGTTTGTTTGGCTAAGAATGAGTTGTGTGGAGTTTTTTGGACTGTTTTTCACCACAAGGCCTAGCAAGTTCTTTAACTGTATCTTATCAAACTCATTGCATTAATTACTTACCCTGCCCAAGATGTCTCTTGCATCAGATTTCCGCCCCATCTTAGCAAACGTTTTTCCTACTACTCAGCAGATACTTGCTATAAGACCTGCACCCCTTGCGTCTATGTTAACTTTAAAAGGCTGCATTTGGATGAGCACTGGCATTCTGAAGCTGCCCTGCTTGGTCAAAGACAGAGTTGGGACATGGTGGAGAAGGAGAAGATGGCATTGTGCTTCTTTGATGGGGACTTGGTTGTCCTGGCGGATGGACTGGTCTAGAGGAGAGGTGTCCTATTTCCAGAGAATCAGCAGAAGACATCACACCACCAGATCCTTCCAGCCTGTTCCCAGGTCATCATTTTCAGGCTGTGGAGGAATAGCCAGCAGTGCTGCAGAACGTCAGTGACCTTCTCCACTCCACCAGGGTAGGTGCCATCTTCTTCTCTCTGCTACCTTACATTCAATCCATCTCTGCACCAGCACTAACAGCGACTGTTACCTCACTCATTTCTCCGCTTCTCTGTTGTTACAGGAGAAGACAGCCCATAATAGGGCAGAGTGAGCTTGTCTGGTGGGATATCAGGGAGAGGGCAGGGATGGGTGTTTGTCAACATTCAGATTCTCACCCCATACAAGGAGAGAATCTTGCCTTCATAGAAGAATACCAGGACTGCTCCTACAGGTATGCAGCAACATCTGTGTCCCTGCCAAATGAGTAAGTGCCACTCTGCTTGCTATTGCAGATCTTGCATTGAATTAACCAAGATATCAGTCAGATTCATTGCACACTACCTTCTGACCACTGACTGTGGCACCGTCTTTCTCTTGAGTCTTGCAGGTTTGGCCAACCACCCGACAACCTGTATGGAAGAATGCTGCCTCCCCAGAACCTCTGGTCCTCCTGCACAGCCCGCCAACTCAGTGTGTGGCAGTGCGTGCTGGTGAGCACGGTACAGCTGACTGAGGAGGACCCTACTACACCATTTGCGAGCAGTGGGAGCGATGTGTATGCATGGCATTAGACTTTGTCCCTCCTTTAATGTTTAGCTCCCTCTGTGCACAAAGGTGTAGCTGCCAAAAGGACAGCTGGGCCAGGAACATTCAACACGGAGAGTGTCAATGCTGAAGGATGGCCAGGGAGTAGGAAGTCAGCGTGCTCTATACTGCATTGGACTGTGGCCAGTGTTCTATTCCTTTTTAAAACCCTATCATCAGTGGTTGCTGCAACCCACCACCTTACAGTTTGAGTCATATATCATGTCCACGCTGAGTATGTTGTCAGCTGTTTTCCTTCTCACTGCACACTTCCTATTTGCACCATGAGGAGCCAGTGAGGTGCCAGTGGCTTCCAACCTGAACCTAAACTAGTGAACTAGAACTCCCAAGTCTCCTCATGCTTCAGATTTCCAAAGCCTTTCCCCGTTTAGAAAATAGTCAATGCTTCTATTCTTCCTAACAAACCTCACACTGTCCCACATTGTATTCCATCTGCATTTTCTTTGCCCACTCTCGTAGCCTCCCCACTTCCTCAACACTGCCTGCCCTTCCACCTATCTTTGTGTCATCTGTATACTTAGCAACAATGCCATCAGTTCTTTTGTCCAAATTGTTAAGGTATAACGTGATTAGTTGTGGTCCCAACACTGACTCCTTTGGAACTCCACTGGTCACTGGCTGCCATCCTGAATTATCTTTATCCCTACTCTCTGCCTTCTGTCAGATAGCCAATCCTCTCACCATGGTAGTACCTTGCCCCTAATACCATGGGTTCTTATCTTATTTAGCAGTCTCCTGTGTGGCGCTTTGTCAAAGGCCTTCTGGAAATCCAAATAGATCAAGTCCACTCCCTCTCTTTTGTCAAACTTGCTCATTAAGGAACTCCTCAAAGACCTCCAGCAGATTTGTCAGGCATGGCCACCCCTTGATAAAGCCGTGCTGACTCTGCTCTATTTTATCAAGCAATTCCAAGTCCTCTGCAATCTCATCCTTAGTCATGGACTTTAAAATCTTACCAACAACCGAGGTCAGGCTAACCAGTCAATAATTTCCTATCTTCTGCCTCTGTCCCTTCTTAAACAGGTGTGTTATGTTAGCCATTTTACAGTCCTCTGGGACCCTCCCCGACTTCGATGATTCATGAAAGATCATCACCAGTGCCTCTACAATCTCCATGGCTAGCTCCTTCAGAACCCTGGGGTTTAGTCCATCGAGTCCACGTAATTTATCCCCCTTCAGGCCTTTCAGCTTCCCCTACACCCTCTCCTTACTGATGGCAACTACATTCACCTCTGCCCCTGACTCGCTTGAAGTTCTAGGTATGCTGCTGGCGTCTTCCACCACGAAGACTGGTGCAGGGTATCTATTCAGTGCCTCCAACATTTCTTTGTCCCCCATTACTACTTCTCCAGCCTCATTTCCAGTGGTCGAATGTCCATTTTTGCCTCTCTTTTACCTTTAATGTATCTTCAAAAAAGAGACTCTTGAAATCTTCTTTTACATTACTAACTAGCTTACCTTCATATTTTATCTTCTTCCCCTTTATTGCTTTTTGCAGTTGTTCTCTGCTGGTTTTTAAACACTTCCCAATCCTCTGGCTTCCCACTGATTCTCACCACATTGTATGCCTTTTCTTTTGATTTTATACTGTCTCTTCTCTTCCCTCATCAGCCATGGTTGTCTCATTCTCCCAGAAACTCCTGTCATTGCTGCTGCACTGTCTTCCCTGCTAGGCTCCCCTTCCAATCAACTCTAGCCAGTTCCACCCTCATGTCTTTATACTTGCCTTGTCTCAGTTGTAATACTGTTACATCTGATTCCAGCTTCTTCCTCTCAAAATGCAGGGTGAATTCTCTCATATTGTTTCACTGCCTCTAAGGGTTTCTTCACCTCAAGCTTCCTAATCAAGTCTATCTCTTTACACATCACCAAAACTAGAATTCTGTAGTGGCCTCTACCACAAGTTTCTCCAAAACACCATGTCGTAGACATTCCACGAGTTCCTTTTCTGTGGAACCTGATTTTCCCAGTCCCCACCCACCTGACATATGAAGTGACCATGTCTTGTGTGATCATGTGTTGTTTCTTTCCACCTTGAAACCAGCGTGTTCTTGACTGTAGATGATTCTCCATCTACTCCCTCCTCCCACCCCCTCCCCCAAACCCATGCTGCATTTCAGCATTACACCCTGCATTTGCTGTATGTTTGCTGCATAATTTACTGGCATGTGATACAGGTATGGGTCTAATGTAGCAAGACCTAAAGCCCTAGACTAAGGACCGCTGAGCAGCAAGGCATTCTTTGGGTTATGAGACTGCGTTAATTGGCACAGCAAGACATGGATCGTTTGAACATACAGGTAGGCACTGAGTGAGCAAATGCTTATGTATCTTGGTCCAATCTCTGTGCTCTGTGTCGGTGCCTGTGTGGAAAATGTCCTTAGTGCAGCCAGCAATGCAAGTTTATGCTTCCAGAGCACACTGCCAGTGTATTGGAGAGGTGTCAAGATCGCCCTGAGAGCTTGTCAGATGCTGTTCGTTTGCTAAAAAGGAAGACTGATTATTAATGACATGAGTTATCCTGTCAACAAGGTCTCTAACAAGTAATAATCCCTCTCAATTAGCAGCTTACCACCATCCAGTGAGAATCTTGCTACACCACTTATAAAACCATGAGAGGTCACAAAGGGCACTTGTCATTCAGTGGTAGTGTCTCTTTCTCTGGGCCAGAAGTTCAAGACATATTCATAGGAAAAAGGCCCTTTGGTCCATCGAGTCTGTGCCAGTCAAAACAACCACCTAACTATTCTAATCTTTATTTTTCTGCTTTATACTAAGAACAACTGTAATGTTGAACTTTTAACTTATTTCTTTATTTTTCTATTTTGTGCCTAAGATTTTATACCTAGGTACCTTTTGTATCTTTGTACTTCTGTATTTGAGTACATGTGACAATAAACCTAATTCTAATTGTAATTCTAATTCCATTTTCCAGCACTTGGCCCATAGTCTTGGCATTGCAAATGTACATCTAAATATTTTGTAAATGCTATGAGGGTGTGTGCCTCTACCATTCTTGCAGGCAGTGAGTTCCAGATTCCCATCTGGGAGTGAAAAAATGATTCCTTACCTCCCCTCTAACCCTTCCGCCCCTCCCCTGAAATCTATCCCCAGAGATCATTGATCCCTCCAACAAGGGAAAATGCTTACTGTCTACCCTGTCTATGCCCCTCCTAATATTATACATCTCACTTACGTCCCCTCTCAATCTCTGCTTCAAAGCAAACAACCTCAGTCAATCCAGTCTCTCTTCAAAACTAAGCTCTTCCAGCCCCGACAACACCACCTGTCCAGGAGGTGTGTCATAACATGAGCAGGTTGATTAAAAATATCAAAAAGATGGTGTGAGTTCGTTCCAATCCCATCTGACTCTGTCACACGTGTCGCCATTGCTCACATCGCTTAGATCCCTAAAAGATTTTGCCATACTTCTTTGACCAAATCTGATCATCTGTGATATTATCTCCTTCTGTAGTTCAGTGTCAGGTTCTGTTCGACAGTTATCTCTGGGCAGTCTATTCTAAAGGAGCTATATAAATACAAGTTGTTATTTTTGCATCACCTTAGAATTTGATATTGAGATTGTTATTAATGTTCCTTAAAATGAAAACGGTATTAGCGGAATGAAGAGTGACCCATTGAAAAGTAGTTTTGGTTTATCGCAAGAAAATGGCAATTGTGTTGAAACCTAGAAATTTGATTCTTTAACATTGTGTTCAAATGGTGTAAAGTATGCTTTCACATGCCGTTTACAGTTTGCTTCAATCATATGTCTTCCAAAGCAAGTTGCACAAGAATGTCTTGAACACAGCATAAGTAGGGTTTAATCAACATGGCATAGATTTCCAAAAATTTATAGTGAGAAAGTGGCAAATGCAAAAAAATACTTTGCCTCAGTTTTACAGGCGGATATTGAGATTGTAGAGTGAAAAAGCTGGCTGGCTTTTAGACAACCTAACAGATAATACTAAAGTTACTCAAATCAATGCAGAAATATCTCTGTAACTACTTACATCCCTGGATCTGGGTGGAAATTAAAGAATTCGACCATTTTTCAAAATTTCACCGAACTGAGAAAAACTACCTGGGGCATGGAGAATGACAACTGTGATTTCATTTTCCAACAAAACAAGAGTCATGGATAAGCCAGCAAATTATAGGCCAGTTAATCATCGGTGTTTGAATACATGCGTAGCTTTTAATTACGGGATAAAGTTACAAACCAAACGCGAGAAATGAATTAATTGGGGGGCATTTGACTTTTCAAAGTCTATCATGGCAAGTTGCAAACGTGAATTGTGTAAATTTGGTGGCTTGCAATTTGACCCCAGAAAATTACCACTAAAGTTGCTGTAGTAAAGCTGCTGTTAAAAATGCAGTGGCATCACTACCCGTTCCTGATGGAAATTAATCAGACAAAATTATTTGGGTTGGCCTACATGTGAATGCAGTCACACAATATTACTGACTCTTGGTGGGGTGAATAAGTTCATACTATCTCACAAATGGCTATTATCTACCAGCAGACCCTGCAACATTGTTTGGCGTTGTATAAGGGATGGGTATTGGGAAAAGTAATATTTGAGGCACAATATGGATGTGGCTCCAACATCTAGGAATGGGGCCTAATGTCTGACAATACAATGGTTGGATATTAGGCTCTAATAGTATTTTTGGATGGGTTTGGAGGTGCACTGAAGAATGAAGTTCTGAGAACAATGAGGAAGACTTTAGAATAGGTTCACTAATAGGATTCATCTAGAAGTACTGATGAGAATAGCCTTGGACCATTCATGAGATCTAAGACTGCTGCCTAAGGAGACCATGGAGGGAGTTCCCAGATTGAGAAGTGAGGTCAAAGGGAATCTTGGGAAGAAGTTCAGGCATTCGGAAGGATTGGGGAAATGGTTTTGGCCATTTGGCAAGCCGGAATCTGGCAGTATTCAGGGAAAAATGGATAAGCGTCCCTTTGGGAATAGTGGGATCCAGCACACTTTCATTCCAATTCTTCTGCAACTGCATCTATCTGCATTCAAATAGTACCTTTAATGTAATAAAGCACCCCAATATATTTCACGGAAATTTTGTCAGGCAAAATTTGACATTGAACCACATTCAGTAGTGTGGGAACTGATGAAGCAGTTTTTAAAGACCAACTGCATCGCATTCCAAAACTCTTCATATCCTTTGGTGACCCACTTGCAAAATCTATTTTGGTCCACTTAGACTCTATCCATAGATTTGCACATTGTTTGCCGGGGAATCTTGTTACATTCTTGCCTTAAATTATTAAGGATAAAATGTATGCAAGGAGAAGCATGGGCATGGGATGCATATTTACTGATATATGTTCTCAACATTTGCCAGGAGTGGAAACTTGGTCAGTAACTGTTGTATCACCAAGCTGTGTGAATTATTGTTCCATCGTAGCTTTGCTTAAGCATGTTCTCCCAATGCTTAGAGATTTACCTCTAATGCAGTGTCGGCCGTGGCTCAGTTTGGTAGCACTCTCACCTCTGAGTCAGCTGTGTGTTCAAGCTCTCCCCTGCGGCATGAGCTAAAAAACTGAAGCTAACACTGTGGTGCGGAACTGATCGAGTTTGCACCGTAGGAGGAGCAGTATTCCAGTTAAGATGTTAAACTGAGGCTCCATCTACTATGTCAAGTGGACATCCATGATCCTATGTCTTTATTTCTAAGAAGAGTGGGTGAGTTATTTTTGGTTTCCTGGACAATGTTTATCATTGATCAACATTCAAAAACAGGTTATCAGGCCTCTCTTCTATTTAACTTTGTGGCAATTTGATTGCACACTTTTATTGCTATATGACTGAACACTTTAAAACCACTTAGTTTGCTGCAAAGACCTTGTGAAGCCCTTTGGTCACAAAAGATGCTATATAAATGCAAATTTTCTTTCTGTCTACTTTCATTCTTGACCATTTCTGAGACATTTTTTGGAGTTGCATAGTTTTGGATTTCAGGATTTTGATTTTTATCTTTGATTACTTATTTAACGAAACAAATTACTATAACATTATTTGAGATAACAAGTTGCAGAGCTGGATGAACACAGCAAGCCAAGCAGCATCAGAGGAGCAGGAAAGCTGATGTTTCCGGTCTAGACCCTTCTGGGACCTTGTTTATAACTATAGCCTGGTGAGCCTTATGTCAGTGGTGGGAAAGTTGCTGGAGGGGATTCCGAGGGGCAGGATTTACATGCATTTGGAATGGTAAGGACTGATTAGGAATTGTCAATATGGCTTTGTGCGTAGGAAATTGTGTCTCAAAAAACTGAGTTATTTGAAGAGGTGACAAAGAAGATTGATGAAGGCAGAGCAGTAGACATTGTCTATATGGACTTCAGCAAAGCATTTGGCAAGGTTCTGCATGGTAGACTGATTAGTAAGGTTAGGTCACATAGAATCTGGGAGAGCTAGCCAATTGGATATAAAATTGGCCTGAAGGTAGAAGACAGAGGGTGGTGGTAGAGGGTTGCTTTTCAGACTGGAGGCCCGTGACAGCGATGTGCCACAAGGGTCGGTGCTGGGTCCACAGCTTTTTGTCATTTATATAAATGATTTGGATGTAAATATAGGAAGTATGTTTAGTAAGTTTGCAGATGACACCAAAATAGGTGGTGTAGTGGACAGTGAAGAAGATTATTTCAGAGTACAACAGGACCTATATCAATTGGGCCAATGGGCCAAGGAGTGGCAGATGGAGTTTAATTTAGAAAAATGTTAGGTGTTGCAGTTTGGTAAGGCAAACCAGGGCAGGTTACACAGTTAATGGTAGGACCGTGGGGTGTGTGCTGAACAAAGAGACTGAGTGGTGGAGGTGCATAGTTCCTTGAAAGTGGAGTCACAGGTAGACAGGGTGATGAAGAAGACATTTGGCATGCTTCTCTTCATTGGTCAGAACATTGAGTACTGGAGTTGGGACATTCTGTTGTGACTGTACAGGATATTGGTGAAGCCACTTTTAGAATATTGCATACAATTCTGGTCAGCCATCTATAGGAAGGATGTTGTTAAACCTAGGAGGGTGCAGAAAAGATTTACAAGAATGTTGCTGGGGTTGGAGGGTTTGAGCTATAAACAGAGGCTGAATAGGCTGGGGCTTTTTTCCCTGGAGTGTCAGAGGCTGATGGTAATGGATAGGGTAAATAATGAAGGTCTTTTTCCGAGGATGGGGGAGTCCAGAGCTAAAGGGCATAGGTTTAAGGTGAGAGGAGAACGTTTTAGAAAAGGACATGAGGGGCCACCGTTTTACACAGAATGATTAGTGTGTGGAATGAACTTCCAGGGGAAGTAGTGGTTGCAGGTACAAGTACAACATTTAAAAGACATTTGGATAAATCCTGAATAGGAAAAGTTTGGAGGGAAATGGGCTGAGCGCAGTGAAGTCTCTGACGTTAAAATGTAATTAAGAAAGCAAGCCTGCCACTAGGATTTGGAAATTTCTCTTAATAGTTTGTTTTGAGAATGATGCATATTATTAAGAGGTCTTCATTGCAGGTAAACTAATCCTAAAAAGGAATTAAGTCCTAGAATTGAACATAGAACATAGAACATAGAACATTACAGCGCAGTACAGGCCCTTCGGCCCTCGATGTTGCGCTGACCTGTGAAACCAATCTGAAGCCCATCTAACCTAAACTATTCCATTATCATCCATATGTTTATCCAATGACCATTTAAATGCCCTTAAAGTTGGCGAGTCTACTACTTTTGCAGGCAGGGCATTCCACGCCCTTACTACACTCTGAGTAAAGAACCTACCTCTGACATCTGTCCTATATCTATCACCTCTCAATTTAAAGCTATGTCCCCTCGTGCTAGCCATCACCATCCGAGGATAAAGGCTCTCACTGTCCACCCTATCTAATCCTCTGATCATCTTGTATGTCTCTATTAAGTCACCTCTTAACCTTCTTCTCTCTAATGAAAACAGCCTCAAGTCCCTCAGCCTTTCCTCATAAGACCTTCCCTCCATACCAGGCAGGGAACAGCACAGAAAGGACCCTTCGGTCCATTAAGTTTAATTATTTTTAAATTCAAGTGGACTTACAGGCCAGACCTTATTAATAATAGAATCCCTACAGTGTGGAAGCAGGCCATTCAGCCCATCGAGTCCACACTGACCCTCCATGGAACATTCCACCCTTTGTGCAGTCTTTTTCTTTCATAGTTTGAAACTGAAGTAGTCATTTAGACAATTTTTGTTACACTTTCTTTTTGTTGGCGGTTTAAAATAATTGTTAAAGTAGGTCTATGTAGCAGAGTTAAACTCATTGAACCTGAGACCAGGGTATTGTTTGAAATGGGTAGTGAGTGGCCATCTGTCTGGTTTAACTAGGACCTGTATGCTGTGCCAGATTCTGGGGATAGAGAAGAGCCAGACCAGCTATGGAAATAAATATGTCACTGGCACACTCCACTAATCCAGCACTCCTGCAGTTATTACTTCCATGGCAATGAGCACTGTCAGCCATTTAGTTAAGCCTAAGTGCAAGTCATTTAATCAAGCCTGAGTGCAAGTCTAGTTAACTCGGCAGAATAGAAAAAACAAAAATAGAATATTGGAAAGAATAGTCAGCTTACATTTCAAAGTGAAAGGTCAAACTTCACCAACTTTATTACTATTTTAAACAGTTCAGTAAAAAGACTAGATGAGGGTAATGTGCCAGATGTAATATCTATGAACTTTCAGAAGGCCTTCACTAAAGCACTGCTTGGTAGACTCATGGCTCCCGTCAAATTGTACAGAGTCAAGGGAAATGTAGCAGAATGGATAGCAATCTGGGTACAGAAAATGAAAGCAAATGGAAGTTCAGAGTAGTTATTCAGTCCAGCAAGAAGTGAAAAGTAGTGTTCTACAATTACTGGTGTTGGGGCCACTGATCACTGTTTGTAGAAATGATTTGAGTTCTTATATCGCCCTGATAATCATTTTATAGTGAATAAGCATAATCGAATTGTACGTACAATATAGCACATATCAAATAATTGACTCAATCAGCAACAGTGCTGCGAATAACTGAACATATTAGCAGTTCAGGAACAATGCATCAATACTACAGAATCAAATTTAGATCGATGTTTAGCCATACGATGTTGCATGTCATTAGTTCAGAAATTAACATTGTATTGCAAAGTACCAAACCTGCGCTGCAAAAGGCAATTTTATAGAACTTGTACTAAACTTTTCAATATGCATGTTAAATCCATTGATCATTTTCCAAGAATTCAATGCCACACTTCTTTAGACGATCCTTTTTCTTGTCGGATTTTTAGACTTAATTTGCATAGACCTATACAGATTAACCCTACTGCTTTACACATTCTTTCATTAACAAGTGTAAAACTGATTTGTTTTGGAAATTATTTGTATTGATCTGTAAGACTGTAATATTCCTGCAACCCGAAGAATCATGATGCATGGGGTTTTGGGGGTTTGGTGAGAGAGGTTGAAAGTTGTTTCATATAAAATTACATAATTTAAGAGATGCATCAACAAAATAAAATAAAGTCATAAGCGTGTTGCAACGAAAAACCCTAGGGAGAGACACATGATTCTAGCACATCTATGGAATAGTCTAAAATTGAATGACAGTCACGCACAAAGCAAGTTAAATTTAAAACTCCCATCAGATCATTCAGTGGCAGTATTTTCAGCAGTAACCATTAACTGGAAACTGTGACCATACTCATTGCTGTTGATTGGAAACATTATCTACATGTACTGAACTATGTGAGTGGAACCTTGCTCACTAAAGTTTTATTTGAGCATGTATGAAATGAACACCAATCTTTAGTCTCCTACCTTTAGCATGAGAATGAAACAAGAAGACCAATAGTTTCTGTATGCTATTCCCCATTTCTCTGTTTAAATTCTTGGGGCTATGCACAGGTTGTATGACCACAGATGTGTCTCTCACTATCAAAAGTACTTGAATGGTCCGCATTTAGGCCCATTAGAACCAACTGTTAATCTGTCAGTCTTATTTCAATTATAACTGGAAATTCTTGCAAACTTCACTTCACAATTAATTTTATAAAGTGACATAGATTTCAGAACCCAGGACTGATGGAATGGGGATACACACAATACTGTTTTGTTTTGATTTGATTTGATTTGATTTGATTTATTATTGTCACATGTACCAAGATACAGTGAAAAGTATTGTTCTGCATGCTAAGCAGACAAATCATAACATATATAGGTACAACACAATAACAGAACAGAATGCAGAATATAGTGTTACACCTACAGAGAAGGTGCAGAGAAAGATTAACTCTAATATATGAGAGGTTCATCCATAAGTCTGAAAACAGTGGAGAACAAGCTGTTCTTAAATCTGTTGGTATGCGTTTTCAAAATTTTGTATCTTGTGCCCAATGAAAGAAGGTGGAATAGAGTGTAACCAGGGTAGGAGGGGTCTTTGATTATGTTGGTTGCTTTCCTGATGCAGTAAGAAGTGTAGATGGAGTCAATGGAAAGAAAGCTGGTTTGTGTGATGGACAGGGCTGTGTTTGCAACTCTCTAATTTCTTGCGATCTTAGGCCGAGCAGTTGCTATACCAAGTTGTATTGAATCCGGATAGGATGCTTTTTATGGTGCATGTATAAAAATTGGTATGAGTCATTGTGCTGAGTTTCTTTTCTTCTGAGGAAGTAGAGGCGTTGGTGTGCTTTCTTGACTGTAACGTCAATGTGGATGGAGCAGGATAGACCATTGGTTGGTTGATTCTAATGTTCATACTGGACAAGTCAGGTCACGAAAATTGCTTTGGTAGACTATTACTGTTCATTTTCACTTTGTGTTTACGGTATGGTCAGTCACTGAACACGTTCATGGCAGACTGTTCCAGTACTTTTAACACAAGAATATGAAGTTCATTACGCACAAAAGGGAAAAAGATCATCAACTGTGTTACGCTATGTAAGAAAAAGTTTAAACGATCTTATTAAAAATCTCTCAAATAAAGATTTAAACCTTTTACTCTCAATAACAACTTTATAGATACTCAAGCCTCGGTGAGGGAACATCCTGTCTCCACTTCAAAGTTCTTTGTTTAATTGGTGTGGAAGTGATTTGGTTTTTGGCATTTTCTTCTACTCAGTTCATTTTCAGATCAAACACATGGGTTTTAAATGCCCTCAGCTTCTAACAATTCTCTGCTGCTGGAGTTTTATTCCAAGCCACTCAGGCTTTTTCCATCAGCCTTAACAGTTGGATTCTGCTGAACTAACTACACCATTTCACCTTGACTGAATCTGTATACAGCCTGACTTTCTGGATGGTTGTCTTTCTGTGATACTGAACTCCTATTGCTAGGCAACTGCAAGAAATTTTTCTTCTACCTTTGTTTCTATTGCACTGAACTGTTCACCTCAAGCTATCATAGAACAAATCTAAATTGAAGGTAAACCTTTGTCTTCCCTTAACAGACACAGCATAGAAAAATACATCAAGCATGAGGAACAGCACCTCATTTTTCGCTTGGGAACCCTGCAGCCCAATGGTATCAATGTGGACTTCACAAGCTTCAAAATCTCCCCTCCCCCTACCACATCCCAAAACCAGCCCAGCTTGTCCCCGCCTCCCTAACCTGTCCTTCCTCCCACCTATCCCCTCCTCCCAACTCAAGCCCCACCCCCATCTCCTACCGACTAGCCTCATCCTGCTCCCTTGACCTGTCCGTCCTCCCTGGACTGACCTATCCCCTCCCTAACTCCCCACCTACACTCACCTTTACTGGCTCCGTCCCCGCCTCTTTGACCGGTCTCTCTCCTCTCTACCTATCTTCTCCTCTATCCATCTTCTATCCGCCTCCCCCTCCCTCCCTATTTATTTCAGAACCCCCTTCCCCTCCCCCATTTCTGAAGAAGGGTCTAGGCCCAAAACGTCAGCCTTCCTGCTCCTCTGATGCTGCTTGGCCTGCTGTGTTCATCCAGCTCTACACCTTGTTATCTCTGTATAAATAATAACACTGATTTGAGCAACTTTTTTTATATTTACTTGCAAGAAAATCTATTCACAAAGCAATGTTTATTGCCAAAGAAGCCAAAATGAAACTCGGTAGTAAACATTATTTTCATTACAGGCCACTAAAACCGGTTACTAGTGTTGACATATCATTATCACCTTGCATCCACACTGTCTGAATTCTGCCTTTAAATTGTGCAGAGAACTAGGTTCTGTGCAGGTAGCTGTTTCAAGTTTATGCTATCAGTTTTCCATTTGGATGCGTATTATTTTGTACTGAGGCACCCTGTGATTTTAACATCTGGCAGGCTGGAAGAGCTTGGTCAGACTGACTCACGTTAGCAGCTCTGTTTTGCTGCTCTGGTATATGAAAAGCTGAAATGTAATGACTGCTGATGTTTGGAGGCCGTAGGCTTTGTGGAGTTACTAGAGCAAGGAGGAGAGACAGTATTAGTTGAGGGCCATAAAAATTTTTAACATAAGCTTCAGAATTGTAAATTGGCCACATTGTGCGACAAGGTCCAGTGAAGGTCAGTGAGTGGAGAGGTGATAGTTAAGGTAGATATGGTTCCAGTTAATATATGGACAGCAGTGTAGCTTTTTGTGGTGCATTTTTTTTGTTGTTTTCATATTGAATTTTGGAATATTTGAAATAATATTATTGAATAACTTGTCTCGTGGCCAATGTTAACCTGGTTTAATGCTTATTTTCTGAAGAATGATTGAGTTGTTGTAAAGCACCTGATTGAGATTCTATATAATTAGTAAAAACAGAAATTGCTGGAAAAGCTCAGCTGGTCTGGCAGCATCTGTGGGGAGAAATCAGAGTTAACATTTCATGTCCAGTGACCCTTCCTCAGAACTACTAAGGAAGGGCCACTCGATGCACAACGTTAACATTGATTTCCGTCCACAGATGCTACCAGACTGGCTGAGCTTTTCCAGCAATCTCTGTTTTTGTTTCTGATTTACAGCATCTGCGTTTTATTTTGGTTTTTATCATTTGTGTGTGCAACTTTCTCCCTCTCAATTAATTTTTTCAGGAGTTTAAATCCTAAACTTTCAGAATAGTTGACTTTATCTCACACTTTTCAATGTGGAACAGGTCATATGTGGACATGTGATATAGCTAGTAAGTTGTAGTGATTTAAAGAATTTTGATCAACCATTGAGATATTGAGGCTAATCCATGTTCAGGAGGAGCCTGTACAAATAGTCTTTTGCACTGAATGCAAGGAAATTATGGGACATATGTTCAGTGTTGGATTTTACGAGTTTGTAGAATTTTGACACCCGATTCCTTTAATCTATGTAGCAATGTAAATTGTCTAAATAATAAGACAATATAGCTGAAACATTTAATGGATCATCATTACTTATCATCAACAAATCTTCCGTAGGATGATAATGGACATGTAAGGGTATAGTTAGGGATGGAACTATTTCCACTGGATCAGAAAAAACCAAGATGATATAAAATAAAACTTTTAAAAGCTATATGCATGGGCTTGAGTCAGTGACTAAGGAATGATTCATCCCTCTCGTGGGAAATTGTTGACACAGATTCATCATTTTAAAACAATTGGAGTATATAGTTAAAATTTCTTCAAGGGAACAAGATGCTAGAATATGGAATGTCTCGCTACAGTTACTTGTTCCGGCAGAATCTTATATCTTTTAAGGAAATACAAAGAATAGACAAACTTTTTAAGGAGTGAAACAGAACTTGAGGCGAGCTTGGAGTAGTGAGACTAGTTCTGGAGTTGATGTGAATGCAACAGCTGATTGACCTTGAGCCCAACCCAAGAGCTGTCTAAACAAGTTGTAGCAATGTTGAAAAGGGCAAAAGTTGTGGGTCAAAGAGTTAGGGTGGAGGGGGCAAACCAGAGCTGGGTTAAGCTTTGCAATAGAAATGCACAAGAGAACGTCTACTGTCTGTGTCAAACAGTTATTTACGGAATGGTATGTATGTTAATTTAGTCCAATTAATAGAGGCAAAGCAAGGCACTTCGGCCCCATTTGTTGCACACCCAGTGCCGTACAGTACTTCCAGAATGCTTCTCATGTGTAGGAGTTGTTGTTAACTGGAGGATCTTGAATTTCAGTCTTCAAACGTAAACAGCCCTGGCATTACTTTGCATACTCAATGCTTAAAGCTCAGTGGATAGCATGGTTCAGAAGGTGATGACACTACGGCCTGAACTGTGCTGGCAAGGAGGGAAATGGTGACGATGAGATGTGGTTGTGGACCATTATAATGCTAAGTTCAAAGACGTATGACAGATATTAGGGAATAATGAGAGAAATTAAAAAGGAGAACATCAAAGGTTGAACTCTCCAGATTATTACTGATGCCAAGTGCGACTAAGTTCAAAAACAGGAGGATAGTTCTAATTAATGCCTGGCTGGAGAAATTGAGCAGGAAGCAGGGGTTTAGATTAGGGAGGGTTTAGGTCTGTCAGGGCAGGTGGGACCTATCCAAGTCAGATGGAATGTGTCTCAATGGGATCAGGAGCAATATCTTGGTATGAATGTTTGCTGGTACCGTTGGAGATTTTTCATTAGCTTGGCAGGCTTGTTGGAAGCTAATAGAGGGTGGGCAGCAGAGATGGAAATGGAAGGCAGTAAGTCATAAGTGAGAGTGGAAGGAAGAGGAAACAAACCAAAAAAAGGAATTTGGCAGCACTTAATAGTATGTACTTAATTGCAAGGTGTCTAGTGAATAAAGTCAGAAGTCACATGACTCCAGGTTTTAGTCCAACAGGTGGCTCCTTCATCAAGTGAAGTGAAGAGAAGTCATACAGGCTCAGAATTTATCATCAGAGAGCAAAAGATTCTACAAATGGTGTGAATGGAGTGTCGACAGGCCGAATAATAAATCTCTGTAGGTGATCAACAGTGTCCTCACCTGACGAAGGAGCAGCGCTTTGAAAGCTTGTGATTTCAAATAAACCAGTTGGACTGTAACCTGGTGTCGTGTGACTTCTGACCTTGTCCACCCCGTCCAACACTGCCACCTCCACACATAGTGAATAATGTAAACGGGTTCAGGGCACAGATAGTCCTTGGATGTATAATATCACAGCTAAAGGCAAATGTTATATTGGTCTTCACCGTGAGAGTATTTGTGTACAGGAGCCAGGAGGTCTTACGCAGATATACAGGCCTTTCGTGAAAGCACAGCAGGAGTATTGTGTGCAGCTTTTGTCTTTTTACCTAAGAAAATATGTACTTGCTAAAGAAAGAGTTCAGTGAAGGTTCACCAGACTGATTTCCAGGATGGCACGTTTGCCAAATGAGGAGAGATTGGGAGCAATGGACCTGAATTTATTGGAATTTATTCAAATGAGAGGGGATCTCATTGATCACATTGGTTGTAGGAATGAGTTTTCCTACGGGCTCAGGGTCTCAGGAACAGTAGTCTATTTTGGACTTAGATGAGAAATTTCCTCATTCAGAGGGTGGTGAACCTGTGGAATTCTCTACCACAGAAGGCTGTGGAAGCCAAGTCACTAAATATATTTAAGAAAGAAGGGTGTCAGGGGTTATGGGGAGTGAGCAGGAGTATGGCAATAAGATAGAGGATAAACCGTGATCATGTTGAACAGTGGGCTGGGCTTGACAGGCCGAATTGCCTACTTCTGCTTCTATTTTCTATGTATCTATGCATGTGGAACTGGTATCAATGGGGCTAAATTTGTTGAAAGTAATTATGATTGCATTAGATTTTATGTAGTTGTAGAAAAAGATGAAGATAAAACTGGAATATAGCCAGTTTTACTCAGCTGAGATGGGATTTTGTGAAAATGGGCTGTAAACAATTATATAACGGTTAATCCTTGTTGAAGGAGTGGGAGGATTCAAAAAGAAGATAGGGTAAGAACAAATATGTTTCACAAAGAATAAGGCTGTGGCTCCAAAATTTGAATTGCCCTGGATGCCCAGTATAATTCTGATATGATAAGGCAAAAAGCAAAAGTTTATTCCAGAGACCTCAATACTGCAGAAAGCCTCAGAGTCTAGAGAGTGGAGAGGTGAAATGGAAAAGGAAGCTGGCAAAAGAAAGTGCCAATCAAATTTAAAGTATACGATGAAATATTACCACTGTCATTTAACCTAATGAAGTTAGTGTAATGAATCAAGAAATGTGTTTTTGTTTACTTGTTAAAAATCTAAAATAATAGCATGCCTTATTTGATAGAGAAATGAACAGTCACTAAGTTATTAAAGTTCAAAATTTCTTTCAACATCTACTAAATAAAGGTCATACAGTATTTAATTACCAATTGAATAAGTAATGGGTAGGAGATATTGTGTCATTATAATATCAAATAAAACTATGTAAACCAACCCAGTGTATTTTATCCCTCAAACTACTTTCACACATTCTGCAGTAAGAACACTTTTTTTTCAAAAATTACATTTTGCAGGATGTACTTGTTTTCTCAGTATATAAACAATGTACAATATTTTAAACCGTGGTTACCATGAGATATAATCTACAACTCACAGTGTAGTTAGACAACAAAACTATTCTGTTAACTGAGCAAGTTGCTTAAATGTGTTTGCTTGGTTTCAATGGTGAATGTGCATAATTAGATTGTGGCCAGTGCCTAAAATTGGAATGTTGCACGGTTTGACCGCACAAAATAATAACACTAAGGATGTTATTATTGAACTATCATTTGCTGGATGCCAATGCAAATGAATATGGGGAATAAAATGAACGTATATTTTATTCATTTAATATTTGGAAGAACTTGTGTTAATAAAGAAAGTCATTTAACCAATGATGTGCTCTTCGCTGGGAGTCATCCATTTGTCTGGGTCTTATGTTCTTTTTCAAATACCTATCTAATTCCTTTTACACTCCATTGTCATTTCATACAAATTGTTTATTCAAGATGTACTCAATTTTGTGATTGCCATTCACAATAAAATACTTCCACAGTTGCCTTTTCTTCACATAGTATTCTAAAGATGTCTACTTCTGCAACTCCTTCGTATTTCTCAGACATACATGCAAAAAGCAGCCATTCCGTCCATATAGTCTGCTGTGCCTTTCAATAAGATCATGGCTGATCTGATGATTCTCAAGGATAGTAGGAACTGCAGATGCTGGAGAATCAGAGATGACAAGGTGTAGAGCTGGATGAACACAGCAGGCCAAGCAGCATCAGAGGAGCAGGAAGGCTGACGTTT
>NC_063335.1:19547485-19685847 GCF_021869965.1 Rhincodon typus
CTCGGTTCGCAATAAACAACTGCACCTCCCAGTCGCGAACCATTTCAACTCCCCCTCCCATTCCTCAGACGACATGTCCATCCTGGGCCTCCTGCAGTGCCACAACGATGCCACCCGAAGGTTGCAGGAACAGCAACTCATATTCTGCTTGGGAACCCTGCATCCCAATGGTATCAATGTGGATTTCACAAGTTTCAAAATCTCCCCTCCCCCTACCGCATCCCAAAACCAGTCCAGCTCGTCCCTGCCTCCCTAACCTGTTCTTCCTCCCACCTATCCCCTCCTCCCACCTCAAGCCGCACCTCCATCTCCTACTGACCAACCTCATCCCGCCCCCTTGACCTGTCCGTCCTCCCTGGACTGACCTATCCCCTTCCTAACTCCCTACCTACACTCACCTTTACTGGCTCCATCCCCGCCTCTTCGACCTGTTTGTTTCCTCTCCACCTATCCTCTCCTCTATCCCTCTTCTATCCGCCTCCCACTCTCTCCCTATTTATTTCAAAACCCCCTTCCCCTCCCCCTTTTCTGATGAAGGGTCTAGGCCCGAAACGTCAGCCTCTCTGCTCCTATGATGCTGCTTGGCCTGCTGTGTTCATCCAGCCCTGCACCTTGTTGTCTTGTATGCTTTCATTAGCTGGGGCACAGAATATAGGAGGAGCGAACAAGTTTTGTAACGGCTTTATAAAACAGTTTTTGGGCCGCAGATGTAATACTGTGCGCAGTCCTGGTCGCCATACAAGAAGAAGGATGTGATTGCACTGGAGAGAGGGAGAAGAGATTCACCAGGATGTTGCCTGGGATGAAAAGTCTCAGTTATGAGGAGAGACAGGATAGGCTGGGTTTGTTTTCCCTGGAGCAGAGGAGGCTGAGGTGAGGATCTGACTGAGGTATGCAAAACTATGAGAGGCATAGACAGAGTGGTCATGAAAATCCTTTCCCCATGGCAGATGTGTTTAAAATGACAGTGCATTGTAGGTTATGGATCAAGTGCAGGTAAATGGGATCGGTGTAGTTTGGTGCTTGTTGGTGGGCAAGACATGGTGGGCTGAAGGGCCTGTTTCTATGCTGTATGACTATGACTGTATGACTGTGACAATTAAAACTTCTGATTAAAATTTTAGCATGTCTTTTTAAAAGCTACATTGGCTCCATCTAGTGGCAGCAGTGTATGGAGTAATTTAATTCTCTTGCCTACCTAAGATGAAAAGATGAATACCTTCGAGTGTGGCCATGGATCAAATTTTCCACAGCACAAATAAAACCACAATTCACTCTTCACATCAGCGAGTTGAATCTTAGTCACCAACCTTCAAAACAAAAGAACTGTAATCCCAATCCATTAATACTATGGGTCACTCTCCATGCTTGAATGTTCCCCTTATTTCTTAATGATCCCTTCTGAAAAACAAGTTGAAGACAAATTTTCATCTGGGTGTTGAGCAGTTTTGGTGTGCTATTTTCTGTATTATATTCCATTGAGCTATCAATATAAATTCAGCAAAGACAGAAATTGCTGGAGTAACTCAGCAGATCTGGTAGCATCTAAGGGAAGAGAGCAGAACTAACGCTTCGAGTCCAGCAACACTTCATCAGAATGTGATGCTGAATGTCTCCAACAATTTCTGTGTTTGTTGAAGATCTCCAGAATCCGCAGTTCTTTGTTTTATTTTAATATAATTAAGCATTCAATTTAATTCATTCATCTTCATTCACAGTAACCTGGTACACTGTTAATTTACAAACAATCACAATCCCTTTTCTGTTTCAATTTTAGCAATTTCTGTATTGTGATATATTTTGCAACTTTTTTTCTGCCATTATGTCAATTTATGTGTAGAATTTGCAACAATTGTTCTGTTCAAGCTTTGTAATATTCATGTACACATCTCATCAGCAAGCTGTCTAAAGTTTTTAAAGCAGGCAATGTTAAAATGAATCTTGAAATGTTTTATAAATCCAAATAATGTAAGCAGTTAGATAAGGAAAAGGTTATGTTTATTAATGATCTGAAGAAAAATTCACGGTAGAACCAGACAACTTTGGTTAAATTAATATTTTGCGCCTATCTTCAGAAAAGATGCAGGTGATGTAAATTTTATATTGAGGCAAGGAAAGTTATAGTCATTGCGGTAGAAGAGACACTGAAAGGGTTAGTGTTGTATAAGGCTCTGCAGGGTTAATACTGAGGAGTGGCTTAAGCTGTATCTACTATGATGTCATTTGGACTTGTATCTCAAAGAAGTAAGATCTACTGTCCAGGTTGTTCTTTTGTCCCTATAACAATGTCCATCATTTTCTGAAGAAGGGTCTAGGCCCGAAATGTCAGCTTTCCTGCTCCTTTGCTACTTGGCCTGCTGTGTTCATCCAGCTCTACACCTTGTTATCTCATTCACTTAGTTCCTACCTTGCGATGAACCACATCTTGATAAAGAGCCCCTTGTTGGACTAGAAAAAGTTTTTCCTTTAGAACGTCAGACCAAGCATGCCTTGCAGATCCCCATGTGAAAGAGGATGGCGGCAGTAAACCTGCCACATGGATGCAGAAGGACCCTACACCGTGGTGGTCAGCAGTGAGGATTCTTCACACAACAGTTAGTATGACTGATGGTTGATAAGACACCTGGTCTAGATGAAATGCATCCCAGTTTGCTGATGGATGCAAAGGCAAAAATAGCAGAACCCATTGGTCACCCTGTAATTGGGCGTGTGATAACTGTAGTGATTGTAATGAGGTCATAGAATATGAGTTCCTGAATTGGGGCTGTTAATCTAGTCCAATCAAGGAGCCCTGGCAGACAGATAAGAACAGGAGAGTCAGACATCCTATTCAATCTGAGAGCTGGCACTGAGGGAGCTGATCAGTGTCAAGGACTCTCCACTTGTAAATAAAGGGTGACTTGATGATGGAATACCAGTCTCTGTGGAGTTATTTCAGTAATATATTTGTTATGTTGCTTGTTCAGTAATCCAGCATATTAATGATCCTAATTCAGCAGGTCAAATCCAGCACTGCAGGTGGAGGATTTTGATTCAGCTAATTAATTAAGAATTTTATAATAAACTATTCAAAGAAATAGTATCCATGAAAATACTAGATTTCCATCAAACCTATTTGATTAAAGTCCTTGGGAAAGGCAGCTATCAGCTGCCAGCTTCCTGGTCTGGCTTATTTGTGACTCCCAAATCACAGCAATATGGTTGACTTTTAACTAGACTCTGAAATTACCCCATAAATCACTTCATTATAGGGATAAGGAATAAATGCTGGCCTTAGAATTGTCTTGTAGTGCAGTGGTAGTGTCTCTAGCTCTGGTCCTGAAGGTCTGGGTTCAAGCCCCACCTGCTCCAGAGGTCTTCGTAACACACCTGAATGAGTTGATTCAAAATATCTAAATGAATGATACCATGAATTCATGTTTATTTTTGAAAAAAAAACTTCTATCCTCATTAGTTATTGGAGGAATGATGGAAGACTGAAGATTGTTAACTTTTTGTAGCAGTCCAACAAAGGAGAGTGGGATAAACCCATAAATTATAGGCACTTAGCCTTGCATTAGTTATTGGAAACCATAATCGAGGACAAAATAAACTTCTGTTTGGGAAAGACATGGGTTAGTCAAGTCAAACCTGACTTGAAAACAATCATTTAAAGAGGGGAAGCACTGAGAATTAAGGTGGAAACAGCAACGTTGCTACAAAGATGACAGGCAGTAGCAGGTGGCGAAGATATTACAACTTTAGGAAGGGTCACTGGACTTAAAACATGAACTCTGTTTTCTCTCCACAGATATTGCCAGACCTGCTGAGTTTTTCCTGCAATTTCTGTTTTTGATGTAAAGTCTTGCTCAGCCTTCATTTGTTATTGTTTAAAGTGCGCTGCTTATCAAAAATGATGCTTGTGACTGCTACTTAAACTGTAACATTACAGTACACAAGGACAGTCTTAATAAAGATGTATTTTGCAACCACTGCTATTTGTATCATTGAAATCATCTAACTAATTCTGAGCTAAGGTATGTTAAAAAGGTAGGTGTGTTAGTGCTCACTTGAAACATATGTTATATTTTGTTACTGATTAGTGAATAGGAAGATTAGTAATTTTCTTTGCAAATCACGTGTGTAAACATTTCACTAGACCAAGCTTTTTTTAATTCATTCACAGAATGTGGGTATCACTGGCTAGGCCAGCATTTATTGGCCATCCCTATTTGCCCAGAGGGCAGTTAAGAGTCAACCATATTGCTGTGGGTCTAGAGTCACATATAGACCAAACCAGGTAAGGACGGCAGATTTCCTTCCCTAAAGAGCATGAGTGAACCAGATGGATGTTTCCAACAATTGACAATGGATTCATGGTCATCATCAGAGTCTCATTCTTTCAGATTTTTTTAAAATTGAATTGAAATTCCACCATGCGCCACTGTGGGATTTGAACCTGGGTCCCCAAAACCTTACCTGAGTCTCTGGATTACAGTCCAGCAAAGATACCACTAGGCCATTGCCTCCCCCAAATCAGCTTTGCTGTACTGAATGATTTTTTAAAAATTTTTTCTGGCAAGGCCAGCATTTGTTGAGCAGCTCTGAATTTTCTTTGAATGGGCAATGGTAGTTGAGTAGTGACAATAAAGTACTCATAACTCCAGGAGAATCTCTATACTGCACACACAATTATGTTGGCTTGATGGTAAACCAGTGTGACAGGCTTATGACAAGCAGGAAGATCCCACAAACTGACATGATCGACTGATCTGTTTTTCTGGCAGTGATGATGTGGAGGTGCCAGTGTTGGAGTGGGGTGGACCAAGTCAAGAAGGCAGATTATAATCCAACAGGTTTATTTGAAATCACAAGCTTTCGGAGAACTGCTCCTTCATCAGGTGTTTATAGGTTAAAGTCTCTGATTATGTCTGGAATGAAAAAATGTTAAATGAGGCATTAACATTGTATGCCATGTGGTCACCATTTTTTTTCTGTAGTGTATGTCTGTGACGGCTAACCTTTTGATTTTGAAAGACCTTTTATTTTCAGACTGCAACAGATAACAACATTGGTAAATTACTTTCTGATTGTGAATCTGTAGTTCAAGGCCACAAGAACGACTTTAGCTAATCAATGCTTTAGGGGATTAATTGACCAGCAGGTGAAATTCCACTCGGGAAGTGTGTGTTCGGGAGCGGGACTTTTAAAGATGTATGCTCATTAAAGAAAATGGAAAAAGAACAGTTGCCATGTGGAATGGGTAGGGTAAAGAAGGGAAAATAAACCAACAATTTGAAAACTTGAGGATGCTGTACGTGTCACAATAAATGAACTGGTTTTGACTGATCAGTTTTCCACATCATTTTTTTTTTAGTAGTCCTAGGATTTTTCCTGTTTCTTCAAGTCTTTTTGAGACATCCTTTCCTTTTTTTATCTTTCAGAGAATATCAGTTTTTTTGTTTAAAGTGTACTGCTTGTCAGTATTGGCACTTGTGACTTCCCTCTTATACTGTTAGTAATTCTTAGCAAGTCCTGAGATTTTTGGCTAATTTATTGCTGTTTCCAGTTGTGGGTCAATTTGCTGGGAATGGAGGGGTTGAGATATAAAAATAGACTGGAAAGGCTGGGAATATTTTCATTGGAGCGGAGGAGGTTGAGAGGTGATCTTCTTGAGGTTTATAAAATCATGAGGGGCAATAGATAAGGTGAATGTAAGGCATCTTTTCCCCAGGATGGGGGATTTCAAAACTAGGGGGCATATTTTTTTAAGGTGAGGGAAGAAAGATTTAAAAAGGACATGAGGTGCAAACTTTTTTTTAAACAGAGTGATTTATGTGTGGAATGAACTGCCAGAGAAAGTGGTGGATGCAGATACAGTTACAACGTTTAAAAGACATTTCAATAAGTACATGAATAGGAAAGGTTTGGAGGGATATAGGCCAAGCGCAGGCAGGTGGGACTAGTTTAACTTGGGAACATGGACTGGTTGGCCGAAGGGTTTCATGCGTTATGACTCTGCCGATGACACGAAGGTTGATCGAGTTGTGGACAGCGTGGAGGGCTGTTGTAGGTTGCAAAAGGATATTGACAGGATGCAGAGCTGGGCAAAGAAGTGGCAGATGGAATTCACCCCAGAAAAGTGTGAAGTGATTCACTTTGGAAGGTAGAATTTGAATGCCGAATACAGCGTTAATGGCAGGATTCTTGGCAGTGTGGAGGAACAGAGGGATCTTGGGATCCACGTCCATTGATCCCTCAAAGTTGCGACCCAAGTTGATAGGGTTGTAAAGAAGCTGTATGGTGTGTTGGCTTTCATTGGCAGGGGAATTGGGTTTAAGAGCTGTGAGGTTATGCTGCAGCTCTATAAAACTCTGGTTAGACCACACTTGGAATATTGTGTTCAGTTCTGGTCACCTCATTATAGGAAGGATGTGGAAGCTTTAGAGAGGGTGCAGAGGAGATTTACCAGGATGCTGCCTGGACTGGAGGGCAGGTCTTATGCGGAAAGACAATGGCCTCGTGGTATTATCGCTGGACTGTTAATCCAGAGACCCAGATAATGTTCTGGTGACCCGGGTTTGAATCCCATCACGGCAGATGGTGGAATTTGAATTCAAGAAATATCTGGAATTAACAATCTAATCATGACCGTGAATCCATTGTCAATTGTCGGAAAAACCCATCTGGTTCACTAATGTCCTTTAGGGAAGGAAACTACCGTCCTTACCTGGTCTAGCCTACATGTGACTCCAGACCCACAGCAATGTGGTTGACACTTAACTGCCCTCTGGGAAATTAGGGAAGGGCAATAAATGCTGCCTAGCCAGCAACGCCCTCATCCCATGAATGAGTAAAAACAAAGGTTGAGGGAGCTAGGGTTTTTTCATTGGAGCGAAGAAGGATGAGAGGTGACTTGATAGAGGTGTACAAGATGATGAGAGGCATAGATAGAGCGGATAGCCTGAGACTTTTTCCCAGGGTGGAAATGACTATTACAAGGGGGGCATAATTTTAAGGTGATTGGAGGAAGGTGTAGGGAAGATGTCAGAGGTAGGTTCTTCACACAGAGAGTGGTGGGCGTGTGGAATGCACTGCTGGCAGTGGTGGTGGAGTCAGATACTTTAGAGACTTACAAGTGACTCTTGGATAGGAACATGGAGGATAGTAAAATGTCAGGTATGCAGGGTAGATTGATTTTATTGAGATAATAGGTCTGCACAACATCGTGGGCCGAAGGGCCTGTACTGTACTGTTCTATGTTCTGTGACAAAACAAGTAGTGTGATTCCATGTACAAACACTGGGGGGCGGTAGCTCTTCTTGCTACACAGTGTGGAAAGATGTTTGTGTATACAGTTTAATAGACTATTAAAATCTGTTGTTTTTCACCAATTTAAAGTACTTATCCAGTAGGTAAAGCACAGCTAGAGTACGTTCAAATTTTACTGACAGTTTAAAAGGTCATAAATAAGCTATCACTGAATCTTTAAATTTCCTTACAAAATATGACTAGGTTCATTAAAAACATAAGTACCTCATATGCAAACAATTATATAATGTATTTTGAGTTTTTTTCACATACAATGTGCACTACCTGTCATGAAACATGCTGCCATTGCCAATTCAAGTATATAATGTCGAGAGCTTGAAAATGGAAACACATTGCAAAAGTGCAGCAACAGAGGTGTGAATTTTTTTTTTGAAAAGCACCTTTCACAACCACAGGAAGCCCTAGCCACTTAAAAACCATAACAATGCAACCGGTGGAGTATTTTTAAAGTATAGACACTGTTGCAGTGTAGAAAATATGATAGCAAGTTTGCACATAGCAAGCTCCAGGAAACAGCAGGATAATGATTTTTTTTTAGTGATAATGGTTAGGCATAATTCCCCTGTGCCATGAAATCACCTGTAAAGGCAGATGTGACCTCATTTTGCCATCTCATCACCTCTAAAAATGCACACTATCTCAGCAGCTAAACTGAAGTGTTGAATCTGTTAAATGTTAGATTTAACATCACACAGATGAGTCCTGCGTAACATGTTATTGTGTTTAAAATGAACATGGCATTAGCTGTTGGCAGCCAGCAGTAACACACATTCACAAATGCAGCACGTTAATGGGGGTAGTGGTGTATCTAGCCAACAGCACTAAGTGGAACTTAATGATTTTCTTTTAAATAATGCTCCAGGAGGGATAATCAAAACTCAAAATTTGAACGATTGGAAACCTGATGTGGAACAAAATAGAGGTTTCCTATGAGGAAAAGAGAACCTTAATCCAAAAATTCTCTTGATTGGATCACACCCCAAGAGTGATTTGAATACAGCATCACAAACATTTTTATCATAGATCTGAAGCTCTGATGGTTTCCAGGCTTTCTGGTTGCAGCCAAAACCTGACTAACATTGAAGAATGCTAATCAAGGCTATTTGTAAACAAACTAAAGGAATGAAATCCCGAATTCAGAGATTTAGACTGATAAACTTGCATTGTGTTCTATTTATAACTGCATTTCACAAATTGCTGTATGTGTAAATAGAAGGGCCTCTGTGTTATTAGAACCAGTTTTGTTCTGTTATATTCCACAGATCCCAAACTTCCTCCAAACAACTGACCATCTCCTACTCTTTTGAAAAGGAACAAGCTCTCAATGCACTCCCAAATTTCTCACTCCCAGTTCCGGCTTCTAACAATCACATCACTGCTGCCACTGAGTTGCTCAGCTGCTGTGTGTCTCTGGTCTTTCATTCTGTAATGCTTCCTATAAAAATGAGAAACTTGTGGCTTTCATAGTCTGTACGATAGAGTCGGTTGGTGTAGCATCTCTCTATCACCTTCTTTCCAAGTTTAATCACCATCTTCAATCATTATCTACCTATCCCATGTCTTGGGCCCATAGCATCCCTACAGTGCTGAAAGAGGCCATTTGGCCCATCAAGTCTGCATCAGCCCTCCAAAAAGCATCCCATTCCATCTACATAACACCACATTTTCTACAGCTAACCTCCTGGCCTCCACATCCCTGAACACGGGGCAATTTAGCAAGGCCAGTCCACCTAACCTGCACATCTTTGGACGGTGGGAGAAAACCAGAGCACCCAGAGGAAACCCATGCAAACGCAGAGAGAACATGCAAGCTCCACACAGACCGTCACCTGAGGGTGGAATCGAACCTGGGACCCTGGTGCAATGAGGCAGCAGTGCTAAGCACTGAGCCACTGTGCCACCACATAATCCCATCTGCTGTCAAAAATAATTTCTTCTGTAAGGCCTATTAGTTCTCTATTTTACGCTAATCAAACTCTGATCACTCAATTACCTTTGCTGACACTTTTTGCTCAGCCAACAACCTGTTTAGATTTTGAATGAGAGGCAAAGGGTGATGGTATTTTGTAATTGGAAACCTGTAACCAGCAGAACCACAGGGGTCGGTGCTGGGACCCTTGCTGTTTGTTATATACATTAATGACTTGGATGTAAATGTAGAAGGTATACTTAGTAAGTTTGCAGACAACATGAAAATTGGGGATGTTGTTGATAGTGAAGAGGATGGTCTCAGGCTACAGTCTGATCTTGATCAGCTGGTAAATTGGGCAGAGCAATGGCAGATGGAATTTAATCCCAATAAGTGTGAAATGATGCATTTTGGGAGGTCTAAGGGAAGGATATCCTTTGGGAAGGAGATGCACAATGAATGGCAGGTCATTACGGATTACTGAGCAACAGAGGGACCTTAGTGTACAAGTGCATACATCCTTGAAGGTGGCTGAACAGGTAGGTAGACAGGGTGGTAAAGAATGCATACAGGATGGTTACCTTCATTAGTAAGGGCATAGAATGTAGGAGGAGCAAAGAATTCCTGTTATAACTTTATAAAGCATTGGTTAGGTCACAGATGGAACTCTGTGTGCAGTTCTGGTCGCCACACTATTGGAAAGACACAATTTCACTGGAGAGGGTCCAGAGGAGATTTACAAGGCCGTTGCCTGGGATGTAAAGTCTCAGTTACGAGGAGAGGCTGTGTTTGTTTTCCCTGGAGGAGAGGAGGCTGAGGGGGGAATCTGTTGACATATACAAAATTATGAGAGACATAGACAGAGTAGATTGTGCGAACCTCTTCCTCAAGGCTCATGTAGTTAAGACCAGAGGGCATAAGTTTAAGGTGAGGAGCAAGTGGTTTAAAGGAGATCTTGGAAAAAAATTCACCCAGAAGGTAGTAGATATCTGGAACGTGCTGCCAGAGAGTGGTAGAGGCAAGTACTCTCACAACATTTAAAAAGCATCTAGACAAGCACTTAAAATGTTAGGACATGGTTGGCTATAGACTGAGTGTGGGGTAAATAGGATTAGTGTGGTTTAATGTTTATTTTTCGCATAGACATGGTGGGCCGAAGGGCCTGTTTGTATGACTCCAGCTATCTATTTGGAGAGAAACTTCAAGATACTTCAGTGCAGAGGGATTGGGGTTCCTCATGCATGTGTCGCAGAAAGCAATTATGCAGGGAGAGCAGGTAATAAGGAGGGTAAATGGAATTTTGGCATTTATTGCTAAAGGAGTGGAGTATAAAAGTAGGGAAGTGTTACTGCAACAGAACAAGGCATTGGTGGAACTGCAGCTGGTGCACTCTGTTCAGTTTTGATCCACTTACTTGAGGAAGAATGTAATTGCATTGGAGGCAGTTCAGAAAAGATTGACTAGATTAATTTCAAAGATGAAAGGCATGTCTTATGAGGAGAGATTGAACAGTTCAAACCTCTACTTGCTAGAGTTTAGAAGAATGAGAGGTGATCTAATTGAGGTATATGAGATGCTGAAGAGAATTGGCAAAGTAGACATAGAACGGATGTTTCTCCTTGTGTCTCCTTTAATTAGAATTGCTTTAAAGGGTTATGGATGGGGCAGGAAAGTGGAGTTGAGGCTTAGATGAGATTAACCATGACTGTGCCAAATGGCACATCAGCCTTGAGGGGTTGAATGGCCAATTGTTGCTCCTAGTTCTTTTGTTCTTATCTGAATCTGAAGTCACCCTGTCAACACCAGAAAACTAGCTCTTATGTGGATCTGTAAAGAAGATTTATGAGATTTTTGTTTTTATTAAAACCACAGGAGCAGAAGCAGGCCATTGGGCCCATCAAGTGTTCTCCCACATTCAATGAGATCATGGCTGATCTAATAATCCTCAACTCAATTTTCCAGCCTTATCCCCACTATCCTTGATTACTTTACTGATGAAGAGTTGGTTTTTCTCAGCCTCAATGACCCAATAAACCTAATGATCCAACCATGACAGCCCTCTATGGTAAAGAATTCTATGAATTCAGTGCCTTCCGAGAAAAGAAAATCCTACTTCTCTCTGACTTAAATGAGGAGCTCCATACTCTGAGATTATGCTTCTGGTCCAATACACTTCCATTAGCAGGAAACAACCTTTCCTCATCTACCCTGTTAAGGCCCTGAGAATCTTCTATGTTTCAATAAGGCCTCATCTCGTTTCTCTTCCATAACATGGGTGAGCTGCTGGATGTTGCTATCTTTATTTTCTATTTGTAAATGACAGTGCCACAATGCGACCTGAAATCACGGTCCACTCTACTAGAAGTGTTCAACTTTCTAAAATGAAGTGAACTCTGTAATATTGTTTTAAGTGTTAGAGCTGTCCGCACATTGTTTGAAAAGCTTTTGTTGCACATGGTATCTGCAAGAAATATGTGATATAAAACATGATATAATGTACATTGACTTTTAACATTAATTTGAAGTACCCTTCAGAAGGATGATTTATTGCTGAGTAATCACACGAATCAAGTGACAGATTTATTGTTGCATTTTGGAGAGTAATTCCTTTGTTCCATTAAATTGAGCGAATTAGGAGCGCTGGGTCTTCTAGTTTGAGCAGGTCCCAACAGTGTGTGCAACTTATTCAAAGTAACTGATTAATTAATAAAAATCTTTTGCTATAGTTTAACCAGTTTGTACTTGTTGGCGTAAAATCAAATGCTACAGTGCTGGGATGTTACGGTCGCGTTGGAAGGATGGATTAAAATCAACCAATGACCTTTATCATCCTTAATCACCATGTGGATCTAATAATGCAATCAGTTTAGGCGTTTTTGTTGTCAACAACTCAGTTTTAAGTAGGTCAGTGGTATGCAGATTGCTGCCTCCTAATACTAATCTGTTGTATGGATGGCTGCTGAAATTCCATACAAGATTTATTGTGGTGCGCTTATGTATTTTTTATTTTGAGTATGTTTAAAACACAGTTGGTGTATGAATATGACTGGTGTACTTAATTGTTTACACATTATCTGATGCATGATTTGGCAATCACTCAATACTGCACAACAAGAATACACATTCAAGCAGAATTAACTCACAGTAATGCTGGTCATTGGAAAACTGCATTGAATTACAACAGCCCCCAACTTTGGAGCCGAAAGGAGGCACGAATGTGTTTGCTGCTTATAGAGTCATACAGCACAGAAACAGACCTATCGGGCCAACTTGTCCATGCCAACCAAGTTTCCCAAAATAAATTAGCTTCTTCCCTTTATACCCCTCTCCCTGACTTGTTGTGTTACAGCATTTGCTAGGGTTTCATACCATTTTATTAACTGCAAACCTGGGCTCTTGAAACACTTAACAGATCAAAAAGAAAGCAAAATATTGTGCATGCTGGAAATCTGAAAATGAAACAGAATGCTGGACATAACCAGCAGGTTTGACAATATCTTTGGAGAGGGAATAGAAAACTGGAAACATAGAAAATTGCTGCAGGAGTAGGCCATTCAGCCCTTTAAGCCTGCACCACCATTCAATGCGATCATGGCTGATAATACAATTTCAGTAAAGCATTCCCGCCCTCTCCCCATACCCCTTGATCCCTTTAGCTTCAAGGGCCACGTCCAGCTCCCTCTTGAATACATCTAATGAACTGGCCCAACAGCTTTCTGTGGAAGAAAATTCCTCAGGTTCACAACTCTGAGTGAAGAAATCCTTCCTCATCTGAGCCCTGAATGGTTTACCCCTTATTCTTAGACTGTGACCCCTAATTCTGGGCTTCCCCAACATTGGGAACATTCTTCCTGCAATTAGGGGGAATCAGAGTTAACGTTTCAAGTGTAGTTTTATTCTTCGTCAGAATTGAAACATGCTGGAAAATATTTCTTTTACTTTTGACAGAGGCGGAGGCTTAGTGTGATAGACAAAGGGTTGTAAATGGTGGAGAAAGAGAAAAAGTGGTGTAAAGTGATTATAATTTAAAGTGTGAAAGGGAGAGAATGGATCCATGCTACTAAGAGCAAAGCAGAGAAGACACAAAAAAGACAAGGGTTGGTGATGGAGTGAATGGAAGAAAAATGGAGAATAGATATAACACGATCAGGTTGTGAAGTTGTGAGGTTGTGAAATTCAATATTGAGACCTGTGAGCCGAAAATGATGTGTTACTCTTCAAACATGCATTATGCTTGATTGGGACATTGCAGCAGGTTCAGGAAAGAAATGCTACCACGAGAGCAAGATAGCTTATTGAAATTGCAAGCAACTGGGGGTGGGAAAGTGGGGGTTGGGGTGGTACAGGGGTTAAGGATCATTCCTACAGACACAGTGGTGGTGTTCCTCAAAGCTGTCACTTAGTCTGCATTTGGCCTCACCAATGTATAAGAGATCATCAGGTCCTGCAGCATCTGTGGAAAGAAATCAGAATTAACATTTCAGGTTGAGCGACTCTTCCTCAGAACCAGACCTGCTGAGCTTTCCCAGCAATTTCTGTTTTTGTTTCTGATTTACAGCATCCCCAGCTCTTTCAGTTTTTAAAAAGAGATCATGTGAGCAGCAAACACAATAGACCAGATTGAAAGAAGTACAAGTGAAATGCTGCTTCACCTGGAAGGTGTGTTTGGGGCTTTGGAGAAAGCGAGGAAGAAGGAAGTGAACGGGCAAGTACAACTCTTCAATTGCACTTCTGCAAATGCATGGAAAGGTGCCAAGGAGGATTGAGGAAGTGTTAGGAGTGACGGAAAAATAGACCAGGATGTCACAGAGGGAACAGTCCCTGTGGAATACAAACAATGGAGGGGAATGGAAGATGTGTTTGATGGTGGCATCCTGCTGGAAGTAGTGGAAATGGCAGAGGATGATCCCTTGTAGTACAAAGGGAACCCTATTGTGGTTGTGGGAGGAAGTGGGTGCTGAAGGCAGATGTGTGGGTGATGAGTTGGACATGGCTGAAGGGCCTTCAAATACAACAGGGAGGGAGCGGATGGGTGGGATGAGGAAAAAGGAAGTCGTGCCAGAGGCAGCCCAGTGGAATTTGGCATATCAGTACAAATGTGAATTCAGAAATTGGAATAAATTTAGGGAGATACAAAATAACCCTAGAACTTTCATCTGCAAAATTATTTGAATTTTAATCTTCATTTTTTATTTTGGTAATTAAACTCATTGATCGCTGCTCACAATGAGAATATGTTATTGCAGCGGGAAAGGGCAATGAATACAAACTCTTTCATCATGTGCCAAGGAAGAAAGTTTAGAACTTCTGCTTGTTCATATCTCATTGTCAGAACATGTTTGCTCAAATTCACTGTTTTATAAAGTCTGCAATGAGGTGAACCCATTAAAAACAGTCACCAGAAGAGTTATTTGGGAATTTAAATGTAGTAGGTAGTTTTGATTCTTTTGCAAAACATTCAGCCTTTGTTTTCCTCATTAGAAGCACATTCCTTTTAAACTTGATTTACTAAAAAGAACCAAGGAAAATACAAGCTGGCATTTGGTTATTTTCAGTTTTCAGAAGAGATTTATTTGCATAGCTAAAATAAAGGGAATTAATTCCAAATCTGCCATAAATAATCCTACACAATAACTTCTAACTGAAACTGCTTGTATTTGGAAGAATCTGTTGTTTATGACTCCTCATGCAAAATGTAATATGATCTGCATAACACGACAGATCAGTGCACCACTAATTCAGTGGTATTTATCCTGTGTCAGATGCAGTGTAGTAATGGACCACTAAAAGTTAAAGGAGACGTGACATTCTTTAATAGTGATGCAGAGCGTTCAATGCAGAAAACATTTCCTTTAAGAAAAAATTGGTTCAACAACGCTCACACATTGCACCACAAATTAATCCCTGAAACATTGATAAAACAACAACTCCAAAGACATTGAACATGCATTTCTGCTAAAGTAATCATTGACTCCCTTTCTTGTAAGAACATAAGAACCAGGAGTAGGCCATTCAGCCCCTCGAGCCTGCACCACCATTTGATACGATCATGGTTGATCTCATCTTGGCCTCAACTCCATGTTCCTGCCTGCTCTCCATAACCCTTCAAATCATTACTAATTAAAAACCTCTCTATCTCTTCCTTAAAATTACTCAATGTCCCAGCACCCACCACAGCCTGAGGTAGTGAATTCCACAGATTCGCAACCCTTTGAGAGAAGTAATTTCTCCTCATCCCTGTTTTAAATCTGCAACCCCTTTTTTAAAAACTATGACCTCTTGTTCTAGACTCCCCCACATGAGGACACATCCTTTCTATGTCTACTTCATCAATTCACTTTAGCATCATATATACATGAATTAGGTCTCCTCTCCTTATACCAAATATCAGAGAGTTAGGCCTTAACAGCTCAAGCTCTGTTCATAAGACCATGCTGTCCTCCTTACCGGCCAACAATGTTTGTATCATCCGTGAATTTAACGATCAACTCTCCTGCATTCATTCTAAATCATTTACATATACTACAAAGAGTAAGGGTCCCAACACTAACCGTATGGAACCCCACTTTAAGGGCATTTAAATGGTCATTGGATAAACATATGGATGATAATGGAATAGTTTAGGTTAGATGGGCTTCAGATTGGTTTCACAGGTCAGCGCAACATCGAGGGCCGAAGGGCCTGTACTGCGCTGTAATGTTCTATGTTCTATGTTCTATGGGCTTCCAGTCACAAAACACCCCTGAACCATGACCTTCTGCTTTGTGCCAGTCAGACAATTTTGGTTCCAATTAACCAAATTTCTTTGGATCCCATGGCCTCTTACCTTTGCTACCAGTCTTCCGTGCGAGACATTATCAAAGGCCTTGCTGAAGTCTAAGTACACTATGTCAAATGCATTGCCATCATCTACACACCAGGCCACCTCTTCAAAAAAGATCAATCAAATTGGTCAGACATGACCTCCTTTTAATAAAACCAGGCTGACAGTTCTTGATTAATCCCTACCTCTCCAAGGTCGGATTAATTCTCTTCCTCAGAATTATTTCTAATAGTTTCCCCATCACTAAGGTTAGGCTGACAGGCCTGTAGTTTTCTGGTTTATCCTTTGCTCCTTCCTTGGACAGCGGTATCGTATTGACTGTCCTTCACTCCCCTGGCAACTCGCCTGTGGACAGAATTTTCCAATGAGATGGCGGCAGAGTAAGGCTTCTGAGCCTGGGGTTTGTCCACTCCGTCCGCTTTTCTTTTCATTCCTTTTTACTTTTCTTCCTCTCTTTACACTATTTTTTTTCTACTTTTCTCTTTTATTTTACTAATCTCTTGTTGAAGAGCTCGGTCACGGCGACCATATTGGCGACAGCAAGTAGACCCAGTACTGAATCGTCTAGGCCCAGCAGGGACTTGTGTAGGCTCAGCAGTGTGGACCCTTGGCAGTCAGAGTGGGCCTAGTGCAGACACGTGGCGGTGGCGTCAGAGGTGAGTGTGCGTACCCACCGGCTTCTGCATTGACAAGGCGATCGTAATGCCATGTCATGAAGACTAAGACAGAGGCCGGTTTTGGGCCCAGTGCGAGACCTGATGGCATCAACAGCGGCTGCATTGGCAAGGTGGGTCCGAAGTAAGCTCTACAGTTGCGTTTAGGCCAGTGCAGCACCTGGCAGTATCGGTGACATCTGCATTGGCAAGGTCCAGCGTGGACTCAGTGGTGAAGGCATTGGTGGAGGTGAGATGTCACTGAAGAGTGATGACTTTTGTTCCTGCAGTGGCAGTGTGGCAAAGGTGACTCAAGCCTGGCCACCAGGCCCGTGGTGGAGCTCTTAACAAGAAGGGCTGTAAAGTTGGACACTATTTATTTATTCTTCTGCCTTTATATTCTATCTTTTAGTTTATTTTTCTGTGTTTTAAGATGGCGCCAGAGAGTGGTGACACTATACAACACATTACACTGTATTCTCTAACAGAATACACATGACAATAAATAAATCAAATGATTGCTAGCACCCTTGATTCCTCCCTTGCCTCTCGACAGCCTGGGATACATTTCATCCAGCCCTGCATACTAGTTTGCTGTGATTCAGGTATGAGGATTCCCAGATCTCTCTGCCCAAGCTTAATTCTCTTAATTCAGATAATAAGTCTCCTTTCTATTCCCCCTATTTAAATGGAGAACCTCACAGTTATCCAAGTTAAACTTCGTAAAATCATGGAATTCTTACAGTGCAGAAAGAGGCCATTCAGCCCATCGAGTCTGCACTGACCGTCTGAGGAGCATCCCACACAGACCCACCCCTCCACAAACCCCTGCCCAACCCCACATGGGGTTCTTACCATGGTTAAACCACCAAACCTGTGCATTCCTGGACACTATGGGGCAATTTAGCATGGTCAGTCTGCCTAATCTCTAGATCTTTGGACTGTGGGAGGAAACCGGAAACCCATGCAGACACAGGGAGAACATGCAGCACCAGAGACCTGCGTCAGTTTCAGCCTTGGGCGACCGTGCGTCTGGAGTTTGCACATTCTCCCTGTGTCCACGTGGGTTTCTTTGACACATTAATTTAGGATATTGTTGACTGAACATGTATCTGTATCATGGATATTTTTGGAAACAACACTTCGCAAAGCAAAGGAAACTGACTGCAGCAGTGATAAAATGTTGCCCTTGTGAAGAACACAAGTTACTAAAGTGGAGTGACTGAGTCTCCAATACTTTCAGAGAGCAGTCACTTTAGACTTTATAGAGTCATACAGCATGGAAACAGGCTCTTCAGTCCAACTCATCCACACCAACCAGACATCTGACCTACTCCTATTTGTCAGCATTTAGCCCATGTCTCTCTAAACTCTTCCTATTCATATATCCATCCTGATGCCTTTTAAATGTTGTAATTGTACCAGCCTCCACCGCTGCTCAATTCATAGACACACCACTCTCTGCATGTAAAAGTTACCCTCAGGTTGTTTTTAAATCTTTCCCCTTTCTCCATAAACAATAATTATTATGTGAGAGTTCCTTCAAGCATGAAGTGATCCAATGGAGATTAGGTTGTGCATCTTTCTAGTCTAACTGGAAGAGCCTGATTGAGTGGGTGATATGAAGTTCCTTGCATTTCTGCAACTATTTACAGGTTACATAAATGTAACCAACATTGTTATAGAGACAGTTCAAAGAATATGAGCCCTAGGCCTGACCCCTACAAGTTCTTTCTTTATTCTGACAAAGTTCTCGTGACATCACCACAGTGTGTAATGCATGCGGCACTCATTCAAGAATTAACTCTTTCAGACACTTCTAGATACACAGTAATCAGGAGCAAGTCCCTTTCTAACACCAGGAGTTCAGGCTGATGGAAACTACTTGACCCAGTTTGAAAGTGTAATAAGACTATCAGAGACATGACTTGCCTGGTGCTATAGCTTTTTCCCTTGGTCTTCTTTGAAATACCCTCTCATCAAAGCAAAACTCAGTGGAAAGTCTCGTCATGCTAAATGGACAACTGGAAAAGCAACTTCAATCAGCCATAACTGATCCAGGAAGGCACTCTAGAGCTTGTGTGCAAAATTACTTTGGCTGCAGACAAACAATCGGACAATCTGTGAATAATCCTTTTTCCTGAATGTAACTGTTAGTTAGCCAAAGTTTCCTTTGAGATTCTGAGTGCGTGTATAATTTTTCAAGAAGAGTCATTGTAAATATTTGCACAATTTAAATATTCTGTTAATAGTCTTTGCTACAGGATGCTTTGGTTGTTTGGTTAAGTTGGCCAGGTTTGCTACTGGCTGATTTGTTTCTGATACTGAGCTCTGCATGGTATGTTTGGGAATGTCACTGTCAAAATTCAAACTTTGTTGTGAGTGTGAAGGAGTGATTCCAGGAAAGTAATTAGTCCACCCCTCTTAATCGTGTTGCAACAATTTAAGCACTGAAGGTTCTTCAGTGTGTATCTAAGAGGAGGTTATTCTTGTATTAGGCTCCTGTCAATAATGCAGTTAATCAGGAATATTTTGTGTTCTTTATGTGTTACAGGTACTACAGAACTATTTCTACGCCAATGTTTTTGGACAGTAGAATTTTGTCTCCTTTTCCCTAATGGCTCCAAATTCTGTCGATCTTGTCGGATTTATGCCGGGGGTATTTGACAGTGGACAACACCAAGTCATTCTCTGGATTCTGCTTGCCGTTGTCTGTGCCTTTTTGCTCCTGACCATTCTTATTTTTCTATGCAATAACTGTTACAGGTAGGAATGACATTTCACATGGGAAATGGGTTGCAATATTGCATGATGTTATATTACAAAGCATTGACATTGAATGTCAAACAACTAAATTTCAAGTGATCCCATACCATTGTAGCCCACCAGTAACTGACATGAAATTCTTCTGTTCAAATGCGATTTTTCTATTTTCCAGTGTAATTGATGTGTGCGGCTCTAAGGGCATCTCCAGCAGTCTCTAATCTGATGACTCTTCACAGAACAGAAGGAGTTTTTTTTATAGAGGGGAACACTGCAGCAATATGATGAGGCAGCATGAGTTTCAAGATCAATAAACAAAGTGGGTTTGTGAGACATGGTAGCTTAGCAATGGATCAAAACCAAGATGAACTTATCTTCAAATGAATGACGTGGATAACACTTTATGAGATTTCAAGGTTAATCATGCTGAAATTTTGAAGTTCTGTTATCTTTTTGTTCCTTCAGAATTTTTTAAACTATCTTTGGATTTGTCTCAATCTGGGTTAGAACATAGATAGAACATTACAGCGCAGTACAGGCCCTTCGGCCCTCGATGTTGCACTGACCTGTGAAACCAATCTGAAGCCCATCTAACCTACACTATTCCATTATCATCCATATGTTTATCCAATGACCATTTAAATGCCCTTAAAGTTGGCAAGTCTAATACTTTTGCAGGCAGGGCATTCCATGCCCTTACTACTCTCTGAGTAAAGAACCTACCTCTGACATCTGTCCTATATCTATCACCTCTCAATTTAAAGCTTTGTCCCCTCGTGCTAGCCATCACCATCCGAGGATAAAGGCTTTCACTGTCCACCCTATCTAATCCTCTGATCATCTTGTATGTCTCTATTAAGTCACCTCTTAACCTTCTTCTCTCTAACGAAAACAGCCTTAAGTCCCTCAACCTTTCCTCATAAGACCTTCCCTCCATACCAGGCAACATCCTGGTAAATCTCCTCTGCACCCTTTCCAATGCTTCCACATCCTTCCTATAATGCGGCGACCAGAACTGTACGCAATACTCCAAGTGCGGCCGCACCAGAGTTTTGTACAGCTGCAACATGACCTCATGGCTCCGAAACTCAATCCCTCTACCAATGAAACCTAACACACCGTACGCCTTCTTAACAACCCTATCAACCTGGGTGGCAACTTTCAGTGATCTATACACATGGACACTGAGATCTCTCTGCTTATCCACACTACCAAGAATCTTACCATTAGCCCAGTACTCTGTATTCCTGTTACTCCTTCCAAAGTGAATCACCTCACACTTTTCCACATTAAACTCCATTTGCCACCTCTCAGCCCAGCTCTGCAGCTTATCTATGTCCCTCTGTAACCTGCAACATCCTTCCACACTATCCACAACTCCACCAACTTTAGTGTCATCTGCAAATTTACTAACCCATCCTTCTACGTCTTCATCCAGGTCATTTATAAAAATGACAAATAGCAGTGACCCCAAAACAGATCCTTGAGGTACACCACTAGTAACTGAACTCCAGGATGAACATTTCCCATCAACCACCACCCTCTGTCTTCTTACAGCTGGCCAATTTCTGATCCAAACCGCTAAATCACCCTCAATCCCATGCCTCCGTATTTTCTGCAATAGCCTACTGTGGGGAACCTTATCAAACGCTTTACTGAAATCCATATACGCCACTCCAACCGCTTTACCCTCATCCACCTGTTTGGCTACCTTCTCAAAGAACTCAATAAGGTTTGTGAGGCATGACCTACCCTTCACAAAACCGTGTTGACTATCCCTAATCAAATTATTCCTTTCTAGATGATTATAAATCCTATCTCTTATAATCCTTTCCAACACTTTACCCACAACCGAAGTAAGGCTCACTGGCCTATAATTACCAGGGTTGTCTCTACTCCCCTTCTTGAACAAGGGGACAACATTTGCTAGTCTCCAGTCTTCTGGCACTATTCCTGTCGACAATGACGACATAAAGATCAAAGCCAAAGGCTCTGCAATCTCCTCCCTAGCTTCCCAGAGAATCCTAGGATAAATCCCATCCGGCCCAGGGGACTTATCTATTTTCACACTTTCCAGAATTGCCAACACCTCCTCCTTATGAACCTCAATCCCGTCTAGTCTAATAGACTGTATCTCAGTATTCTCCTCGACAACATTGTCTTTGTCTTTTTCCTGTGTGAATACTGATGAAAAATATTCATTTAGTGCCTCTCCTATCTCTTCAGACTCCACGCACAACTTCCCACTACTGTCCTTGACTGGCCCTAATCTTACTCTAGTCATTCTTTTATTCCTGACATACCTATAGAAAGCTTTAGGGTTTTCCTTGATCCTACCTGCTAAAGACTTCTCATGTCCCCTCCTGGCTCTTCTTAGCTCTCTCTTTAGGTCCTTCCTGGTTAACTTGTAACTCTCAAGCGCCCTAACTGAGCCTTCACGCCTCATCTCTACATAAGCCACCTCCTTCCTCTTGACAAGAGATTCAACTTCTTTAGTAAACCACGGTTCCCTCGCTCGACCACTTCCTCCCTGCCTGACAGGTACATACTTATCAAGGACACGCAGTAGCTGTTCCTTGAACAAGCTCCACACTTCAATTGTGCCCAGCCCCTGCAGTTTCCTTCTCCATCCTATGCATCCTAAATCTTGCCTAATCGCCTCATAATTGCCTTTCCCCCAGCTATAACTCTTGCCCTGCGGTATATACCTATCCCTTTCCATTGCTAAAGTAAACGTAACCGAATTGTGGTCACTATCACCAAAGTGCTCACCTACCTCCAAATCTAACACCTGGCCTGGTTCATTACCCAGTACCAAATCCAATGTGGCCTCGCCTCTTGTTGGCCTATCTACATACTGTGTAAGGAAACCCTCCTGCACACATTGGACAAAAACTGACCCATCTAAAGTACTCGAACTATAGCGTTTCCAGTCAATATTTGGAAAGTTAAAGTCCCCCATAACAACTACCCTGTTACTTTCGCTCCTATCCAGAATCATCTTTGCAATCCTTTCCTCCACATCTCTGGAACTTTTCGGAGGCCTATAGAAAACTCCCAACAGGGTGACCTCTCCTTTCCTGTTTCTAACCTCAGCCCATACTACCTCAGTAGACGAGTCCTCATCAAACGTCCTTTTTGCCACCGTAATACTGTCCTTGACTAACAATGCCACACCTCCCCCTCTTTTACTACCTTCCCTGATCTTACTGAAACATCTAAACCCCGGAACCTGCAACAACCATTCCTGTCCCTGCTCTATCCATGTCTCCGAAATGACCACAACATCGAATTCCCAGGTACCAGCCCATGCTGCAAGTTTACCCATCTTATTCCGGATGCTCCTGGTGTTGAAGTATACACACTTCAAACCACCTTCCTGCCTGCAGGCACACTCCTGCGACCTTGAAACCTTATTCATGAACTCATTACTCTCAACCTCCTGTACACTGGAGCTACAATTCGGGTTCCCATCCCCCTGCTGAATTAGTTTAAACCCTCCCGAAGAGCATTAGCAAATTTCCCCCCCAGGATATTGGTACCCCTCTGGTTCAGGTGTAGACCATCCCATTTGTCGAGGTCCCACCTACCCCAGAATGAGCCCCAATTATCCAGGTATCTGAATCCCTCCCTCCTGCACCATCCCTGTAGCCACGTACTCAACCGCTCTCTCTCCCTATTCCTCGCCTTGCTAGCACGTGGCACAGGTAACAAACCAGAGATAACAACTCAGTGTGTTCTGGCTCTAAGCTTCCACCCTAGCTCCTTGAATTTCTGCCTTACATCCTCATTCCTTTTCCTACCTATGTCATTGGTGCCTATGTCGACCACGACTTGGGGCTGCTCCCCCTCACCCTTAAGGATCCCGAAAACATGATCCGAGACATCACGGACCCTGGCACCTGGGAGGCAACACACCAACCGCGAGTCTCTCTCGTTCCCACAGAATCTCCTATCTGTCCCCCTAACTATGGAGTCCCCAATGACTAATGCTCTCCTCCTCTCCCCACTTCCCTTCTGAGCAACAGGGACAGACTCTGTGCCAGAGACCTGTACCCCATGGCTTACCCTCAACAGTATCCAAAACGGTTGCAACCGCCCAAATATATTACCTCACTTACTCAGCCGTCCCGTGTCCGCTCCTGCTCAGCGTGCGCTCTGCCTATTCACGAGGTAAGTTTTTAAAGGATTAACTTACCTTCCCGGCAGCCCCCTGGTCCTCGCTCTCACTGCTGCTGCAAAAATGGAATCACGTGAGGTAAGACTTTTATAATCGAAAAGCTTACCTTCCCAGGGTGCCCTCGCGCTTCCTCCTGGACTCCCGCCGCTGAAACAACTGAAAGGATTTCTGCCACTCTGAAGTTTCAAAGCATTTCTAGGTCAGATGGTGTAATGCATCATTCTTGGCATCTTCCCCTATTAAACACCCATCATAGAATTTAGTGAATTGAGGTGGTAGGCAGAAATTCTGCCAGTTTCTCCCCTTGTATGTAGATCAGGCACCAAAGGACAATAGTGCTTTTGGAGCAGTACTGCATCTTCAATGTGCAAGAAGGGGACAGCAAAACTGTCAAAATTGCAGTATGGCCTGATCATCAATTAGTTACTAAATAAAATTTTCTCATATGCCCATGTTTCTTTAATCAAGTTATACATTGATCTCTTTTTCCCAAGGAAATGTTTTGCTATTGTATTACATTCCTCTGTTGCAGTATTCTAGGAGCTGATATGCACCTATACAATTGCAGTGGGGATAATGTTTTCATAATGTGCTTCACTAATTGGGCTTTGAAACTTAAAGAAATAGTGCTATTTCAGGTCTTCATTAATCTGTTTTGATGGTAGAAAGGAAACCAAAATATTTTGGTTTTTAATAATTTCCTAAGAATGTTCATTGCAGAATGAACATGATCTTAATGTCATTTTATAGTAAGTTATTTGCTAAATTACGGGCAGTAATTATAACACTCAACAAGAAAGTGCTGTCTTCCAGTAATTCCAGTGAAATTGATTGGCATTACATGGAACCTGACCTGAACATTAATTGAAAAACTATGGATGTAGTATGCCTACATGGATTAACACTAAGCAATTTATTCAGTAACACAGTAACCTGATGCATCAATGCTTATATTCTCCCTCAATACAAAAATCTTGACCTGCATATCATGATATTGAAGAATCCAACAGACATTTATTGTAGCTATTACCTACAAATATTAGCAGATGATTCACCTATATTTATTCATGTGTTTGTAATGACCCTCCAATTGACTCCTCAGCTTTGCAATACCTTGTAGCTATTTGAGTGAAAATAGAATGCTTCTGATTGTGGATATGTTCATGACCAGCAGTGATACTGCTGTGTAGCAATCAGGAAATACTCTTAGAACAGAATCAGAGAGACAATATCAGCCATTCATGGTTTCTTACCACTGCCATTCATGTGACCAGTGGCAACTTAATATTTTCTGTGTCATGGACCATATCAAACACCCTCAAAATATTCATTAGATAGTCTAGACCCTAACTACTTCTTATTTTAATGTAAGTGTTGCATTCCAGATGCAACTCAATTGGTCAAACTGCTTGGCATTAAGCAAAACACACTTTACTTTTGCACTACAGTTAAAATAGAACAAAAGAAAGAAGAAATTGGAATAACTTAACAGAATAATATATTATTTAGCTACTAAACAGTAAATGTTCCAATACAGTAACATCCAATAAACGCACCCTTGGCAGAGGCAAATTCAGTAAAATAGATTGTCTCACAGGCAACTCTCCAGTCTAGGAGGAAAAACTTCAAGAAAAATCTCGGAGAGGAAGAAATGTACTGCTGCTTCCAAGCACAGCTTCAAGATCCCAGAAACTGCTACAGAAAAACTAAAAGTCCTGACTGTTAGGGATCTTAACCCTGCCCAATCATGCCCTTCTTTTGTACCAACTTTTAAAAAAACCACACCCCAAGGCCTCACAAGCTGTTTACTTCATTGGATTCGAATAGACAGCTCTGTACCTCGTAAAACATCTCTTCAAAAAAAAAGGACAAAATACATCTCTTAAAGCCATGGTATCATCACACCTGTATAGAAACTATGCATTGGCAAACCACTTCATGCACCAAGCTGGATCATGGATAATATTTCAACTGTTAAAATATTACTTTTACCTCCACCCACCATTTATATTTGTGCAGAAAGGAAACTTCTATCAACAGGTATCAAAATAGAACTCAAATTTACGATGGACTCATGAATGAGGGGAGGTGGTTGCCTAGTGGTATTATTGCTGGACTGTTAATCCAGAGACCCAGGTAATGTTCTGGGGATAGTAGGAACTGCAGATGCTGGAGAATCTGAGATAACAAGGTGTAGAGCTGGATGAACGCAGCAGGCCAAGCAGCATCAGAGGAGCGGGAAAGCTAACGTTTCGGGTCTGGACCCTTCTTCAGAAAGACCCTTCTTCTGAAACGTCAGCTTTCCTGCTCCTCTGATGCTGCTTGGCCGGCTGTGTTCATCCAGCTCTACACCTTGTTATCTCTAATGTTCTGGGGACCTGGGTTTGAATCCCACTGCTGCAGATGGTGGTATTTGAATCCAATAAAAGTCTGGAATTAAGAGTCTGATGATGACCATGAAACCATCGTCGATTGTCAGGAAAAAACCTGTCTGGTTCACTATTGTCCTTCTGGGAGGGAAACTGACATCCTTACCTGTGATTTACATGTGACTGCAGAATCACATCAATGTGGTTGACTCTTAACTGCCCTCTGGGCATTTAGGGATGGACAATAAATGCTGGCCAGCCACTAATGCCCGCATCCAATGAACGAATATAACAAAGATCTAATAATCCTGACTCGGAGGGTGATTACAAACTTTGTTGCAAGAGACAATTCCTGAGGGTGATCTCTGGAGCAATGTTGACAGCTACTTTTCTATTCTGTGGACATTTCTTTTCTGAACCATAAAGTTTTGTTGGTGATTATTAGTATAGCTAATTATTAGGATCATTAGTATAGCTAATGCATTTCAGTTGTACTTTGTTCTATGTTATGTAGCATTCACACAAGCAGATTTCAATTTAATGTCCAACACTAGTAAGTGTCACAGGTCAATGAGGAGTAAAGGATGACTGCTGTTTAATCAAAAAAAAAATGTTGTCTTGTTCAAATACATCAAACACCCATTTATAAACGATCAAGTGATGAGTATACCTTTCTATTACCAGGCACCTGAACACTGCCGAACAGAGTGGGGACAATGAGAACCTAATGAGTGTGGTATGTGTTGTACAATTAGCTGCTCTATATCAAAATCTAGCACTGTACTATATAACAATGTTGTGTATTTTTAAAAAATAGAGCGAAGTAAAATCACACTGACATCCTTTCACATGTAAGTGTTAACTTGAATTTTTCTGGGCGATTTTAGATATTTTAATCAGAATAGAGAATTCTCCAAGAACATTTTAATTTATGGTGGTTTCATTGGACTATATTTTTCAGTTTCATGACGCAACTTGCCTCTGTGCTATTTTCCAAGAAAATCAAAATCAGTGTTTACTTGATTTCAAAATTTTGCGTACCCAAAAATAATTGAGCATTGTCATGTGTAGGAACGATATCCAAATTTTTATAGCAGTGAAAGGACTAACTAAGAATTCATTTCCATGCGGGATTGATAACAGAAACTGCTTAATACCAGTGCCAACTTTGCATTGCAAATACACCTTCCTGCCATTCTCCTTTTGTGCACCTTCTCTGTTATTTTTTCTTATAGAGTCATACAGTATGGAAACAGACCCTTCGGTCCAACAAGACCATCCCAAACATAATCCCAAACTAAACTAGTTCTGCCTGCTGAATTTGGCCCATATTCCTCCAAACATTTCTTATTCACGTATTTATCTAAATATCTTTTAAATGTTGTAATTGTACCCACATCCACCACTTCCTCTGGAAGTACATTCCACACAAACCACTCTCTGCGTAAAAACGTTCCCCCCACGTCTTCTTTTTTAAATCTTTCTCTTCTCACCTTAAAAAAAATGCCCCCTAGTCTTCAAATCCCCCACCCTAGGGAAAAGACGCCTGCCATTCATCTTATCTATACCTCTCATGATCTTACAGACCTGTATTATGGTCAGCTCTTGATCTCCTACACTCCAGTGCTAAAACGTCCAGCCTACCCAGCTTGTTCTTATAACTCAAACCATTCCTGGCAACGTTCTAGCAAATCTCTTCCAAACCTTCTTCCCTTATTCTTTCATTTTTCATTTCTCTCCTACTCCTTTCTTGACTGTCTACCTTTCTTTCTTTCCTCTACTTTCTGCAGTAACTTTGTAACACTGTTAACATTTGCGTAAAAAATGTTGTGGGTTCTAGGCCTGCTCCAGAGATTTGAATGAAAACCTCAACTGATGCTTTAGTGTAGCAGAGAGAATCAGTTGCATTGTTGGAGATAGTAAACTGAGAACCAAAGCCTTTTCTATATACTTATTTGGAAGTAAAGGACTACATGGTGTCTTAGTCAATATTTATCCCCCAATCTTCATGAAAAAAACAGATTATCTGGTCATTGACAAACAGAAAAATGAAAGAATAAGGGAAGAAGGTTTGGAAGAAATTTGCTAGAATGTTGCCAGGAATGGTTTGAGTTATAAGAACAAGCTGGGTAGGCTGGACATTTTAGCACTAGAGTGTAGGAGATCGAGGGCTGACTGTGTGAACTTGCTGTGTACAATTTGGCTACCACATTTCCTACTTTGCAACAATGGCTATTAAAAGTACGTCATTGGCTGCAATGTGCTGTGAGATACACTAAGCAGTGTTCCTTATAGTATGCACCTTAGTGCAATAAATTGTCACAATTGACTGTGTGGGGGGATGGAATGGCTAAAAGTGCAAATAGCTGGAGTGACATTGGGAAAAGGTATAGACTTGATTGGGAGAACAGTGATCATGATAGAGAGGGAATCTGTAATTGAAGCAGCAGTAAGTGTAGGAGAGAGAAAACTCAGAGTGGAAGAGCATGGGGAAAGAGTCAATCTGTGATTGGAGCAGGAGCAAGTGTGGGATGGAGGAGTGAGATCACACACTTGGGGAAGAGGGTAAGTGTTTCTGTAATTGGATGTTGCACAGAGAAAAGAGCAAGGAGTCAGACAATGCCTCAAAGCCTCAGAAAGGACCTGGCTTCAGAAGGAAAGAACACTCCAAATTCATTAGTCAAGGGTTGTCAGTCAAGGTGGGCAGTACTCGGGCTAAGTTTGGCAGCAATTAGTCAGCTTGTGAGGAGAGGACCAAGGTGGCTGAATGTAATGGGACCTACAGAGTGTACAGTTGTCAGCACTGAATTAGATCTAGACCCTGGAGATAACCCCATTTCAACTGAAATTCAGTGACCTAGAACTCAGCCTGGAGACAAATGGCCCATAAAAACCCACAGCAACTGGAAGTCACGAACCTATTTGACATGGCTAATCATGGCCAAGAAATTGTCACCTCAGATTGTGACTAAATCCATTGAGAAATTCACTCATACTACCCCATGCAGATGTGAAGAATGTCCCAGATGAAATTTACACCATCACCATCACTCTGGAGATGAAATTCCCCAAGGCCTTATTCATTGTGGCCGGCAACTTCAACCAGGGCCAACCTCAGGAGTACCACCAACACCATCTCCTGCCCCTGTAGAGGACTGAACATCCTGGACCACAGCTACATGACCATCAAAGCCGCCTACTGTCCACATTTAGCGAAATCAGATCACAACACTATGTTCCTCCTCCCAGCTTACAAGCAGAACCTGAAACAAACAGTAATACAATGCTGGCCCAAGGCAGCGGAAGAACATCTCCAGGACTGCTTGGAATCGATGGACTGGACCTCATTAACTTCTCAGCATAAAACTTAGCTGAGTACACCACCACCAACACAGACTTTATTAGCAAATGCGTGGAGGACTGCATGCCAAAGAAGTCAATCTGGGTGTTCCCCAATCAGAAACCTTGGATGAACTGGGAAATCCATTCTCTATTGAAGACCAGCTGGGCAGCATTCAAGTTAGATGACCCAAACCTGTACAGAAAATCCAGATATGACCTCCACAAAGCCATCGGAGATGCCAAGAGGCAATACCAGACCAAATTAGACACCCAAACCAACCATATGGACTCCCGCTGCCTATGGCAAGGCCTAAACAACATTACGGGATACAATATGAAGCAGAGCAGGATAGCAGACAAAGACACATCCCTCCCTGATGCACTCAATGCTTTCTATGCTCAGTTCGAGCAGAATGCCAGCGACATGATGTCACTTGCCCCAACATCCCTGGACACACCTGTTCTCCCTGTCATGGCTGCAAAAGTCAGATCGATCTTCCTGGGAGTCAACCCAAGTGAATTGACAGGCCCGCATGGTGTCCCCGGCCGAGTGCTCAGATCCTGCGTGGACTAACTGGCGGACATATTCACCGATATCTTCAATTTCTCCCTCCTACAAGCCGAAGTCCCCACCTGCTTCAAGAAGACCACCATCACCCCTGTACATAAGAAAGCACCTGCACTGTGCCTTAATGACTACCGCCCAGTGGCTCTGACCTCTACAATCGTGAAGTGCTTCAAGAGGCTGGTCATGGCCCACATCAGCTCCAGTCTCCCAGCCCGCCTCGATCCCTTGCAATTTGCCTATTGATGTAACAGATCCAGAGCAGACGCCATTTCCCTAGCGCTGCACTCATCCCTGGAACATTGGACAACAAGGACACCTACATCAGCCTCCTGCTCATTGACTACAGCTCCACCTTCAACACCATTATCCCCTCCAGACTGATCTCAAAACACTGTGACCTTGGTCAGGGCTCCACCCTCTGCAACTGGATCCTCAGCTTTCTGACCCATAGACTGTGATCAGTAAAGGTAGACAACAGCACCTCCTCCACAATAACACTCAACACTGGAACCCTCCAAGGATGCGTTCACAGCCCCCTACTGTACTCTCTACACACGTACGACTGTGTTATCAAATTCTGAACAAACGCCATCGACAAGTTTGCTGATGACACCACCGTTGTAGGACAGGCATCAAACAACAATGAGTCAGAATACAGAAAAGAGATAAAGAGCTTGTTGGCTCAGGAAATTTGGCATGCCCATGAGGACGCTCACCAACTTTTACAGATGCACCGTAGAAAGCATATTGTCCAGGTGCGTAATGACCTGGTACAGCAACTGCTGTGCCCAGGAGAGACACTACAGCCCAGACCATCATGGAAGACAACATTCCATCCATGGACTCTATTTAAATGTCTTGTTGCCACTGAAAGGCTGCCAACATCATCAAAGACCCCTCACACCCCCGGTAATGTTCTCCTACAACCTCTTCCATCAGGCAGCAGATACCGAAGCCTGAACACACGCACCAACAGGTTCCAGAACAGCTTCTTCCTTGCCGGTATTAGAATGGACTCTCTAACTTCAAATAGTGCTGATCTTGTTAATATTCATCTTGCTTTGCGTTTGTCCTGTGCGGTGTAACCTGTATGTCTCACTTTGTCCAAGTTTTTTCACCCTATGATCTGTATATCGTTGCTTACAATGATCACTCTGTACTGCTGGCAAGCAAAGCTTTTCACTGTATTTAGGTACATGTGACATTAAATCAAATAAAATCAATGAGAGCCCGATGCTTTCTAATAGACAGGGTTTTGAAGCAGATTAAACTATTGATTGCACATATGAAGCATGGCCAGAGAACATCTTTTTTTTGGGCAAGGTCAAAAATCACATAACACCAGCTTATAGTCCAACAGGTTTATTTGAAAACACTAGCTTTCGGACTGCTGCTCCTTCATCATGTCTTCAAAATAAACCTGTTGGACTATAACCTGGTGTCGTGTGATTTTCGACCTTGTCTAACCCAGTTTGACACTGGCACATTGTGTGTTTTTTGGGTGGCACCGTGGCTCAGTGGTTAGCATTGCTCCCTCACAGTGCCGGGAACCCAGATTCAATTGCACCCTCAGGTGACTGTCTGTGTGTGGAGTTTGCACGTTCTCCCCATATCTACGTGAATTTTGTTGGGCTGCTCCAGTTTCCTCCCACAGTCCAAAGATGTACAGGTTCGGTGGATTGGCCATGGGAAATGTAGGGGTACAGGCATAGGGTAAGGTGGTGGATCTGGGTGGGGTGCTCTTTGGAGGGTCGATGTGGACTCGATGGGCTGAATGGCCTGCTTCCACACTGTAGGGATTCTACGATTTCTATGATTTAGCATTGACCAATCCATATATACCATCCTGTGAGCTGAAGATTAATTGACGTTTTCCTGGTTACTGGGTAACTGATGAGAGACCTGGCTAAGTAAGTTTCCTTCCACTCTTTAGCCTGATGAGTAGACTTTTATAGCTGTATGTGATCTAGATTCAGGATTATTCAACCTCATTACAGAGCCGCATAAGATATTCCTAAAAAAGCACTCCACTGTGGAAATAATCCTCCAGGCCAGAACCTGATCTGCTCATGGCCTTCTGGACTTGTAAATGACAGTATTTGAAGATTTTGAATGATTGTGTCCTCCAGTAAACAGTTATCCAAGCAGTCCACAATCCTGCTAGGCCTGACTGAAGTGGGAGTACAGTATCAGTGGGAACAGGAGCTGGGTATCAATTCCTGCCTATCCTGCTGCCAAAACCCTGTAACATTGCATGAGCTTTTAAATTCCCATGAGCACAGTGGAATGACTATCCATGCTCGCCCTTATTAAGGAGTGCATTAGACAGCAACCCCTGACATTTGCATAGGTACAGTTAAGCACAAAAATTGAAAATGTTTTGTCCGAGTTTCCCTGCTGCTCCGGAGGTTTTGCTCTAGCAATACCGTGCAGAGTGATTCTATTATAAAATACATGGAATGGAGTGAATTAGTGGTACCTGTGTGATTGATACTGACTAAACATGTTCAGAAATATTTAGGGCTTGTCCATGGAAATGTAGGTGAATTTCCAATGGTGTGATAAATTTTAGTTGCTGCTAATCAACTTCTCTAGCCTTGGAAATTCAGTTTTACATAAGTGGAGTCTCCATGGCTTCACATTTTAATCATTGTTGGAGATTTCTTAAAATATTTTGAAATTTTTTTTGTCTTTCAAATCACTCTAAATCCCATCTTTCTTTTCCCCTCATTACTTAGATTTCTGTGAATTTCCAGCTTTGGACTCTGTGTATTCTGATGAGAACTTTTCCATCTGATCAGTTGAAGAGACATTCTGTTCACCTTGCTTATACAGGCTCCTGTTCTGTGCAGACTTTGCAACATTGCTTTCAGTGACTGACAATTATTTAAGTCACAGTGAAAAAGTTCACATAACTGCAATGAATATCATGTGCTGTTCATTTTGCTGCTAAAATTGAAATACCAGCAAATGCATTTAACTTTTCAGAAGTTTCTTTTTAAATCTTGTTTCCATTTTAATTTCTTAATTCATTTAATTTAGCATAGGTACCATATTTTTCCAATCAAAGTGGTGACCAAGTGACCAAATCTAGTATTTGGTGAGCATCATTTTTGGCCAGTTATTAGGAGCAAAAGAGGAAGCAAACCATTCACTATCTATTCATCTGTGTCCACCGGTAAAAATGCTTCCATGGTCTCTCCTCTTTCTCTCTTGTGTCACAGATTTAACTTTAAACTTAACATGTGCAAAATTACAAGTATCTATGTCCTGGTGAATAGTGCGACTACACTTCTGCTTCATATTTTTAGAGCGATCGCTCCTCAAGCCTGTGCAGCGATTTGGTGAGATCATGGCTGATCTTCAGCTCAACACACACTAACTTTGCATTTATTCCCCACACCCTTCAATAACTTTGATTAACAATTACCTATTAATTTCACTTTTAAATTTAACAGCCTTGCTCTTTCCAAAAGGGAGCTTCTAACCTTTATCATCCTTTGTGTTTAGAAACATTTAATAATTGTGAAAATGGTGACAGTTTAATTTTTAAAGCCTTCCTTTTGTGGTTAAATGGTTCTTTTGGTGGAACATAACCTTACAAAATATTAACTTCCTATAAGCAGCTCCAATATTTACAGAGCAGTTTATAACTATTAAAATGAACACATAACTGACAGGACTATAAACACACATGTTTGCATGGAAGTTAACGATGTAAGTTACTATGCTGCAAGATATTTTCTTTTGTGCTTTATTTTGAGGAAACCTCTTTTTCAATTTGTTTCAATGGTAGTGCAAAGATGAATATATCGTATAAGGAAAAGCACCAGAGGAACTGGAAGAGTCGTCATTTTTGACATAGATAATTTTAAAGCAGTTATTTTTGCTTGTTTTAGAGTAATATCTTAATACAGATCTTAAATTAATTTCTTTATAGAATCAAGATCATGTTGTAATTTTGATAATTTAATTTACAGCCTTCAGAGAAAGAGACCAACAGCTATTCAGTCACAAATTTTGGAAATGCGGTGCCAGCAAATGGTCACACTGACAGCCTTGCCAATGGAGACAGTAAGTGAGCAACTAGCATTTAGGAACATAGTGGCATTTAAAGTAACATTCTCTTTATTTGACTTTAAGCAATCATAAAACAGTCATGCATAGTAATCTTTAATTAGATGATATTTGTTCCTCAAATAGTTCGTAAGACTGAATAAATGCTCTATTTGTAGAAATGTCAATTGCGTATTTGTCAAACGGTTGGTCATTGCCATTTTGTGTTATTCTGTTCACATTATATGAAAAGTATTACATAGCACTTTTTCATTCTGTTCAGTGCAAAACCATCATCATCACATTTGTTTCATGCTGTTAGATTTTGGAGCAATTTTCACCCAAATGCAAACAATCCTACATGTCTCATAGCAACATTTACTTTTAAAATGGAATGATGTGTAAATGATTTTATTTTGACAGTTCTTTCAGATGAGATTCCAAATATTCAGTCTTCTGAAAATGCAGTGCTTCCAATTGTAGTGTTCCAACAAGAAAATTCCTGTAAATCTTCAAAATGTCCTCAGAGCAGAGAACTGCCACAAATACCTGGGAATGATTCCATACCAAACATTGAATCTACAACAGTGACTGGAAGCGGGATCTCTCATGGAGTGTATGAACCGTATGAGGTGCTAAAGGACAGTTCTTTGCAAGATATAATTGTTGAAGACTCTCTCTATGAAACTGTGAAGGAGCCAAAAGATGAATCTGGCAGTGTGGCAAATGAAATTTATTCTCAATCCGAAAATGTAGATTTGAATATTGTGGTACAGTGCCAAAATCCCAAACTTACTGGTGCTACTCCAGAATATGCAACGGTAAGCAAGGTGAAAATGAATCAACAGAGCTCTCCAGCAGAAGAGATGGTGGTTGGTGAAGATGATCCACCACCACTTCCAGTAAAGGAGTTGAGTGATAATGAGAACGTGGATGGTAAAGATGCAGAGGTGAGCTGTTCGTTATTACTCCTTCATATCTGCTCTTTGAAACACTAAATCTCTCTCATTGGGTCGAGAAGGATCTACCAAATTGGGTTGAAATAACTCCACAGAGGCTGGTATCCTGTCACCAAGTCACCCTTTATTTACACATGAACACTGATCCAGCTCCCTCAGAGCCAGTTCTCAAAGTGAACAGAATGTCTGACACTCCTGTTCTTATCTGTTAGCCAGGGCTCTCTGATTAGATCAGATTAACAGCCCCAACCAGGGAACCCATTTTCTATGAGGTCCACCTGGCTGATTGTGTTACAATCACTTCAGGAGTGTCTTCAACTTAGTCAACAGTGTTGTTGAAATTTTTATTTTTATATATAATTTTATATTTTAAAAAAATGGTTTATTTGTGAATCCCTTTTCTGTTTCATCTTCAAAGTAATTCATTTTCTCCATACTATTGCTTTTTTTCTTCCTGATTGATACCTATGCTTTTTCAAAAGATTTCTACCCTGCTTCTTAGTAGAAAACTATTTTCTGAAGCATAATTTGAAAAACTTCAGTTCACTTACAAATGAAAACTTAAACATTTTTGACGTACAAGCTCCAACACAATTAATTTCTAACTCTTGTATTAAATAGCATTTAATTTTTAATTCTAGATCTTTAATTCTCTACTTGACCCGGTTATGATCATCTTTGTGTAAGGATGAATAATTTGCTAGTGACAATTTTTGAATGAAATGACTGGCAGGTCTCAGCTGGTGTTGCTTACAATAAATTGCAGAACACTATCGGCTTTTATAAACTAGATGTATTTCTTAATGCATCACAGGACAATAAATTGTGAAGTATAGCTTTATATAAATTAGCTTGATGCTTAAGGCCACATGGTCTCATTGCTTTAAATAGATGTATCCTGAGGTCAGTTAGAGACTAATTGCTTTTTGTAAGGCTCACTTGGAAGTACTTTGTTACTGAAGAAATTTCTTTACGTTGCTTGTTGCTTGTAAGTCTTTGGCACCTCTCGTATAAAATGGAAAATTAAAGGAAGACGTGACTGTCTTTTATGCTTTTTAAAATACTAGTATCGAATGCAACAAAAATTAAGGCAAGTAATTAAATGTGATAATCAGTATTGGACTTCTCAAACCTTGTATACACACAGTGAATCTCTGGTAAGTTGCTCAAGGCTAGCGAAGAAATGTAGGCAGCAGGTACATACATTGCACTTACTGCCCTTCAAATGCCAATTTGATATGTAGAAGTACTTAGCAAATAGGTGGGTGGCACAATGAAGGCGATGGCCTGGTGGTATTATCGCTAGACTATTAATCCAGAAACTCAGTTAATGTTCTGGGGACCAGGTTCGAATCCCACCACGGCAGATGGTGAAATATAAATTCAATTAAAAAAGCAATCTGGAATTAAGAATCTACTGATGAGCATGAAATCAGTGCCGATTGTTGGAAATACCCATGTGGTTCACTAATCCCCTTCAGGGAAGGAAATCTGCCATCCTCACCTGGTCTGGTCTACATGTGACTCCAGACGCACAGCAATGTGGCTAACTCTCAGTTGCCCTCTGAAATGGCCCAGAAAGCCACTCAGTTGTACCAATCACTACAAAATCTTAAAGAAATGAAACCGGACAGATCACTTGGCATTGACCTAGGCAATGGAAACGATAACAGCAGAAACTGCCCTGTCGACCCTGCAAAGTCCCCCTTACTAATATCTGGGGGCTAGTGCCAAAATTGGGAGAGCTGTCTCACAGACTAGTCAAGCAATAGCCTGACATTGTCATACACATGGAATTATACCTTACCAACAATGTCCCAGACACCACCATCACCATCCCTGGGTATGTCATGTCCCACCGGCAGGACAGCAGAGGTGGCAACATCATGGTATACAGTCAGGAGGGCGTTTCCTTGGGAGTCCTTAACATTGACTCCGGACCCCATGAAGTCTCGTGGCTTCAGGTTAAACATGAGCAAGGAAACCTCCTGCTGATTACCACGTACCGTCCTCCCTCAGCTGATGAATTGGTATTCCTCCATGTTCAGCAATACTTAGAGGAAGCTCTGAGGGTGGCAAGTGCATAAAATGTACTCTGGGTGAGGGATTTCAATGTCCACCACCAAGAATGGCTCGGCAGCAGTACTGATCGAGCTGGTCAGGTCCTAAAGGACATAGCTGCTAGACTGGGTCTGCGGCAGGTGGTGAGAGAACCAACAAGAAGGAAAAATATACTTGAACTCTTCCTTGCCAATCTGCCAGCTGCAAATACATCTGTCATGACAGTATCGATAAGAGTGGCCACTACACAGTCTTTGTGGAGACAAAGTACCGCCTTCACATTGCAAGTCATCTCCATCATGGGACAGACTTCAAACAGATCTAGCAACTCAAGACTGGGCATCCATGAGGCGCTGTGGGCCATCAACAGCAGCAGAATTGTACTCCAGCACAATCTGTAACCTCATGGACAGCGTATTCTCCACTCAACCATTACCGTCAAGCCAAGGGATCAACCCCAATTCAGTGGAAAGTGCAGGAGAGTACCAGGCATACTTGAACATGAAGTGTCAAACTGGTGAAGCCACCAAACAGGACTATTTGCTAAACAGCATAAGTAGCAAATGATAGACAGAGCTAAGCGATCCCACAACCAATGGATCAGATCTAAGCTCTGCAGTTCTGCCACATCTAGCCGTGAATGGTGGTGGATAATTAAACAACTCACTGGAGGAGGACACTCCACAAATATCCCCATCCTCAATGATGCAAAAGCCCAACACATCAGTGCAAAAGATGAGGCTGAAGCATTTGCAGCAATCTTCAGCCAGAAGTGCCGAGTGGATGATCCATCTCGGCCTCCTCCAGTGGCCCCCAGCATTACAGATACCAGTCTTTAACCAATTCAATTCACTCTACCTAACATCAAGAAACGGTTGGAGACACTCTGGATACTGCAAAGGCTATGGGCCCTGACAACATTCCGGCAATAGTACTGAAGACTTGTGCTCCAGAACTTCCTGCTCCCTTAGCCAAGCTGTTCTAGTACAGTTACAACACTGGTATCTACCCAGCGATGTGGAAAATTGCCCAGGTATGTCCTGTGCACAAAAAGCAGGACAAATCCTACTCTGCCAATTACCGCTCCATCCGTCTACTCTCGATCATCGGTAAAGTGATGGAAGGTGTCATCAACATTGCTATCAAGCAGCACCTGCTCAGCAATAACCTGCTCAGTGACGCCCAGTTTGGTTTCTGCCAGGACCACTCAGCTCCTGACCTCATTACAGCCTTTGGTTCAAATATGGACAAAAGAGCCGAATTCCAGAGGTGAGGCGAGAGTGACAGACCTTGACATCAAGGCTGCATTCGAGTGAGTGTGGCTTCACAGAGCCTTAGCAAAACTGGAATCAATGGGTATTAGGGGACAATCTCTCCGGTGGTTGGAGTCATACCTGACACATAGGAAGGTGGTCGTGGTTGCTGGAGGTCAGTCATCTCAGCTCCAGGGCATCTCTGCAGGAGTTCCTCAGTGTAATGTCCTAGGCCTAAACATCTTCAGCTGCTTCATCAGTGAGCTTCCCTCCATCATAAGGTCAGAAGTGGGAATGTTTGCCAATGATTGCACAATGTCCACCATTCACGACTCCTCAGATACTGAAGCAGCCCATGTTCAAATGCAACGAGATCTGGACAATATCCAGGCTTGGGCTGACAAGTGGCAAGTATCATTCGCGCCACACAAATGCCAGGCTATGACCATCTCCAATAAGAGACAATCTAACCACTGCCCTTTGACATTCAGCGATGTTACCATCACTGAGTCCCCCATTATCAACATCCTGGCGGTTATCATTGACCAGGAACTCAACTGGACTCACCACATAAACACTGTGGCTGTAAGAACAGGCCAGAACCTCGGAATACTGTAGCCAGTAACTTACCTCCTGACTCCTGAAAGCCTGTCCACCATCTACGAGGCAAAAGTCAGGAGTGTGATGGAATATTCCTCACTTGGCTGGATGAGTGCAGCCCCAACAACACTCAAGTTGCTTGATACCATCCAGGACAAAGCAGCCTGCTTGATTGGCACTACATCCACAAGCATCCACTCCCTCAGTAGGAGGAGCGTGTACTAAATACAAGGTGCGCTGCAGAAATTCGCCAAAGATCCTCGGACAGCACCTTCCAAACCCATGACCACTTCCAACTTGAAGGACAAGGGCAGCATATATGTGGGAACACACCACCTTCAAATTCGCCTCCAAGCCACTTACCATCCTGACTTGGAAATTTATCACCATTCCTTCATTGTCGCTGGGACAAAATCCTGTTTCAGTTGGGGGTTTTGGAGTTGAAGCTGCTAGATCTGTCTCAGCTGCCGCAAAAAGGTTGCGTTCTCTCTCTGTTGGTAGACTCATTTTTTTGGTGTTCCTAGTCTGGAGGAGATAGCAAGTGAGAGAAATCTGTTTTGCTGAATTTGCATTTGCCAGGGGTGTGTTTATGGGATGCTGCTATATTGGAGCAGTTGATGGGTTGTAGTTAAGTAATATACGATTTTGTTAAATATTTTAATAGAGTCAAAGTTATGCCAGTTCTTTTTTGTTTGTATTTTAACTGGAGTGTGAGAATAAAGAGGTAACAAGGTGTAGAGAAGGATGAACACAGCAGGCCAAGCAGCATCACAGGAGTAGGAGAGCTGATGTTTCGGGCCGAGACCCTTCTTCAGAAATGGGGGAGGGGAAGGGGGATCTGAAATAAATAGGGAGAGAGGGGGAGGCAAATAGAAGATGGATAGAGGAGAAGATAGGTGGAGAGGAGACAGACCGGTCAAAGAAGCGGGGATGGAGCCAGTAAATGAGAGTGCAGGTGGAGAGGTAGGGAGGAGATAGGTCAGTCCAGGGAGGACAGACAGGTCAAGGGGGCGGGATGAGGTTAGTAGGTAGGAGGGGGGGGTGGGGCTTGAGGTGGGAGGAGGGGATAGGTGGGAGGAAGGACAGGTTAGGGAGGCGGGGACGAGCTGAGCTGATTTTGGGATGCGGTAGAGGGAGGGGAGATTTTGAAGCTTGTGAAGTCCACATTGATACCATTGGGCTGCAGGGTTCCCAAGTGGAATATGAGTTGCTGTTCCTGCAACCTTCAGGTGGCATCGTTGTGGCACTGCAGGAGGCCCAGGATGTTGTCTGCGGAATGGGAGGGAGAGTTGAAATGGTTCGCGACTGGGAGGCGCAGTTGTTTAGTGCGAACCGAGCGTAGGTGTTCTGCAAAGCGGTCCTCGAGCCTCCGCTTGGTTTCTCCGATGTAGAGGAGGCTACAACGGGAACAGCGGATGCAGTATACCACATTGGCAGATGTGCAGGTGAACATCTGCTTGATGTGGAAAGTCTTTCTGGGGCCTGGGATGGGGGTGAGGGAGGAGGTGTAGGGGCAGGTGTAGCACTTCCTGCAGTTGCAGGGAAAAGTGCCAGGTGTGGTGGGGCTGGAGGGCAGTGTGGAGCGGACAAGGGAGTCCCGGAGAGAGTGGTCCCTCCAGAAAGCAGATAAGGGTGGGGAGGGAAAAATGTCTTTGGTGGTGGGATCAGATTGCAGATGGCGGAAGTGTCGGAGGATGATGCGTTGGATCGGAGGTTGGTGGGGTGATACGTGAGGACAAGGGGGATTCTGTTTTGGTTGTTGTTGTGGGAAATGCGGGAGACATGGTTGAGGGCGTTCTCGACCACTGAGGGGGGGATGTTGCGGTCCTTGAAAAACAAGGACATCTGAGATGTACGGGAGTGGAATGCCTCATCCTAGGAGCAGATGCGGCGGAGGCGAAGGAATTGGGAATAGGGGATGGCATTTTTGCAGGAAGGTGGGTGGGAGGAGGTGTATTCTAGGTAGCTGTGGGAGTCGGTGGGCTTGAAATGGATATCAGTTTCTAGGTGGTTGCCGGAGATGGAGACAGAGGTCCAAGAAGGAGAGAGAGAGGTATTAGAGATGGTCCAGGTGATCTTAAGGTTGGGATGGAAGGTGTTGGTGAAGTGGATGAACTGTTCGAGCTCCTCGTGAGTGCACAAGGCGGCGCCGATACAGTCATCAATGTAACGGTGGAAGAGATGGGGTTTAGGGCCAGTGTAGGTACGGAAGAGGGATTGTTCCACGTAACCTACAAAGAGGCAGGCATAGCTTGGGCCCATGCGGGTACCCATGGCCACCCCCTTTGTCTGTCGGAAGTGGGAGGAATTGAAAGAGAAGTTGTTGAGGGTGAGGATCAGTTCGGCTAAGCGGATGAGGGTGTCAGTGGAGGGGGACTGGTCACGCCTGCGGGACAGGAAGATGTGGAGGGCCTTTAGGCCATCTGTATGGGGAATGCAGGTGTATAGGGACTGGACGTCCATCGTAAAGATGAGGTGTTGGGGACCGGGGAATTTGAAGTTCTGGAGGAGGTGGAGGGCGTGGGTGGTGTCACAGACGTAGGTAAGGAGTTCCTGGACCAAGGGGGAGAAAATGGAGTCGAGATAGGTGGAGATAAGTTCGGTGGGGCAGGAGCAGGCGGAGACAATGGGTCGACCAGGGCATTCAGGTTAGTGGATTTTGGGAAGGAGATAGAAGCGGATGGTGCAGGGTTGGGGAACGATGAGGTTGGAGGCTGGAGGTGGGAGGTCACCTGAAGTGATGAGGTTGTGGATGGTTTGGGAGATGATGGTTTGGTGGTCCGGGGTGGGGTCATGATCAAGGGGGCGGTAGGAGGAGGTGTCGGAGAGTTGGCGTCTGGCTTCGGCGATGTAGAGGTCAGTGCGCCATACTACAACTGCGCCTCCCTTGTCCGCGGGTTTTATGGTGAGGTTGGAATTGGAGTGGAGGGAGCGGAGGGCTGCATGTTCTGTGGGGGAGAGGTTGGAGTGGGTGAGAGGGGTGGAGAAGTTGAGGTGATTGATGTCACGACGGCAGTTGGAGATGAAGAGGTCGAGGGAGGATAGGAGGCCTTGGGGTGTCCAGGATGACGGGGTGTGTTGGAGGTGGGAGAAGGGGTCAGTAGGGGGAGGGTTCGGCTCACGGTTGAAGAAGTAAGCGCGGAGGCGGAGGCGGTGGAAAAACTGCTCGATGTCCAAACGTGACCGGTATTCGTTGATGTGTGGGTGGAGGGGGACAAAGGTGAGCCCTTTACTGAGGACTGACGATTCGTCCTCAGTAAGGGGGAGGTCTGGGGGGATGGTGAAGACTCGGCAGGGCTGGGTGTTGCTGTCTTCTCTGGAGCTGCTGGCTGTGGAGGCGGTGGGCGGAGCGACGTCGGCGTCGGCTGTGGGCGGAGTTGCGTCGGCGTCGGCGGTGGGCGGAGTTGCATCGGCGTCCTTGGTGGGCGGAGCGGGGTAGGAGGCGGCAGCAGTGGTGATGGTCGGTGTGTCCTCAGTGTCTGTGGTGTTGGCCTCAGAAATGGAGGCGGTGGCATCAGCAGCGGTGTCGATGGCATTCGCTGTCCCGGAAGTCGTGTACCCGGCGGCGGAGGATGTGATGTCATCCATGGGTGCTCCAACAGTGGCCACATGGCCAATGGCGGCGGGCACATTGTGGGGAAGGTCCTGGGTAGGGTTGGGGATTTGGGAGGTGGAGGAAGCCCGTTTTGGGTGGTAGGCACCAGTAAGTTTACTGTACTTAGGTTTTTAGTGTCCAATAAAGCTGAGTAGAATTGTGAGTTCAGGTTGTGGATCCTACGTAGAATAAAAAACAGGTGAGGTCCTTTGCAGGTCTGGGAGAGGGAGGCTCTGAGCTGGGGTAGGCTTGATTGTAGTGCCTGGAGATGCCGGCGCATCGCTGCAAGTGTGTGTTTCAGGAGTCGCAGGGAGAAACGCTTATGAAGGGTCTCAATGTTCTGAATGTCAACATTGTCATGGTTGGTGCCAAATTGGGAAGGCCTGAATGTGGACTGTAGTCCATTGGGGATGATCTGGTTCCGTAGGCAGGTACTAAGAAAGGGGATGTGGCTGTAGTACCTGGTTTGCTTCAGGACGTGGTCAAGCAGTTTCAAGGCCGAAGAGATTACGAGAGAGTTGCAGTGGGAGAGTGTGATTTACTTAAAGCCTCATAGTTTGAACAATCAAATCACATTTGGAATGCAGTGCCTTGCGCATGCCTTTAAATAAAATGACAGTTAGAGTCCAGGCTATCTCATTGATATGTTCTGAGGGGGTTTGTCTGGTCCATAACACAGATGGGGGCTAAGATCATTGGGTGGGGCTGAGCTGTTTCCTCCTTCCTTTTAGTTTCATCAGGAAGGGACTGCACTTTCTCAAATAAGAAATGCAAAACCTTGATCCTGTTGCGTCATCCTGTGTGTTGGTCACTTATGAGAAGGGAAGGGTTGGAGCTGATTGATATGTTAGAGACAAAGAGCTGGGTGCTGCTGCTCTGCCCCATCAGAAGACAATGTTTTCCATTGTAACACCATTAGTTTCGTTTTGGTGATGTTCTGATCACATTAGAAAATTAGGCAAATAAACGTCTATCTTGTGTTTGGACATGTCCTAATTAGAATGGCTGGATTCCAGCATTTCTTGATTGAGAAAATAATATTTTCAGGTTTTTCTGTCGAGCAGCCATGTGGAATATTCAAGGCCTGTGTGTTGGACTCTGCGACTTGTTACCAGGGAGACCATAGTATTGAGCTATCCAACGTTATGACTGAAATTAGCTCTGCAGGATTTCAAACATTAACTAGCTATTAAACCTGCCATGCACAATCACTAATATCTAAAGGGAAATTCCTAACATGACATAACAAAGATTTGGTGCAAACATAAAATGAGCCTTCAGGTAAAAGAAAACTGAAAGCAGACATCCCTACAGTGCATTTCAGAAAGGAAAATTGATTAATCCTCAATATATTACATGTGCAGTTTTCTTTGAACTCATATTTGGCACTTCAAGCTTTTCTCATGTTTGCTTACAACAGTAAGATTAAGCAAAAATGTTTGTTCCAAATAATTGGATTAAAAATTACCTACATCTTTAGGTGTGTTCTGCACTGGAAATTCCTGGACAGGGGCCTTTCTTTTAATGAACTTTTCAATGAATCCTTGAATCCAGCAGTGGAGAAAATGTATGTGAAAATCCTGCCCCCTGTTGTAGCAGTTAGTGTGCTGTCAGTGATTAACACAATAGTGGGGAACGATATTAGCTCTGATAAAGGGATATAGCTTAGAAACACTAAGGGGCAGAAAATAATCATAGAGGTTGTAAATGGACCCCCAAATTGCTGTGGTAATCCTGGGAAAGGCTTTAAACAGGAAATTAGAGGTGCAAGCAGAAAAAAGGCACGGCTATGAATGACTTCAGTCTGCATATAGATGGGCAAATCAAATCAGTAACAATACAGCAGATCGTGAATTCCTGGAGTGTGGATGAGATGTTTTATTTGGATCAATATGTTGAGGAACCAGTTAGAGGATAGGTCATCCTCAACTGGGTATTGGATAATGAGGAAGGAGTAATTGGTAATCTAGCTGTGTGGGGCACCTCATGGAAGAGTGACCATAATATGACAGAATTCTTCATTAGGATGGAAAGTGACATAGTGGTCAGGATTAGGATCCAGAATCTAAATAGAGGAAACACCAATGGTATAAGGTGCAGGGATTACTTAAAGGAATGATGGTGGATCGGCAATGGCAAATATTTAAAGAATGCAAAGAGGAACTGCAACCCGTATTCTTTCCTGTCTGGCACAAAAATAAAACATGAAAAATGGTCTGGTCATTGTTAACAGGAGGAATAAGGGGTAGTTTTCAATCCAAGTAAGGGGCACACATATTGGCCAAAATGAGCAGCAGACCAGAGGATTGGAAACAGTTTAGATTTCGGCAAAAGAGGACAAAGGGATTGGTTAAGAGGGGAAAGATTGGGAAAGCTATAATCAGGAACAAAGAGATGACAGACCAATTAAATACTTATTTTGGTTTTGTCTTCATAAAGGAAGTAACAAATGGTTTCCCAAAAATGTTGAAAAATGTAGGATGTAGTGAGGGAGAGAAATTGGAGGAAATTAGTATTAGTAGGAAAATGATCTTGGCGAAATTCGGATTAAAAGCCACCAAATCCCCAGGGCCCGGTAATCTACACCACAGAGGACTTAAGGAAGTGGCCCTAGAAATGGTGGTCCACTTGTCAAGATTGTATGAATCTGGAGCAGCTTCTGTGGATTGGAGGGTAGCTAATGTAACCCCAAGATTTAAAAAGGAGAGAAGACAGAAAATTATAGATCAGTTCGCTTAGTTGTAGGGAAAATGCTCAAGTGAATTGTAGAAGATTTGATAGCAGAGCACTTGCAAAATAATGACAAGATGGGACAGAGTCAGTAGAGATTTATGAAAGGGAAATCATGCTTGACAAATCTATTGGAATTTCTCGAAGAAGTAGTTAGTAGAATTGACAAGGTGGAACCAGTAAATGTAGTTTACTTGGACTTTCAGAAGGTGTTCGACAAGGTTCCATGTAAGAGATTAACGTGAAATTAAAGTGTATGGGATTGGTTTAGAGTACTGACATGGATAGAGAAGTGCTTGGCAGATAGGAAACAGACAGTAGGAATAAATGGGTCATTTTCTGAGTGGCAGTCAGTGACCAGTGCAGAAAGGATGTTCCTAATGACCAGGAGTCCCGAACCAGCGGTCATGGTTTAAGTATACAGGGTAGGCCATTTAGGACTGAGATGAGGAGAAGTTTAATCATCTAGACAGTGGCGATCCTATGGAATTCGCTACCACAGAAAGCAGTTGAGGCCAAAACATTGAATGTATTCATGAAGAAGATGGATATAATTCTTGGGACTAAACAGATAGAATGGGGCGAAAGCAAGGATAGGGTACTGAGTAGGATGATCATCCATGATCATATTGAATGGCAGACAGATTCAAAGGGCTGAATAGCCTCCTCCTATTCCTATTTTCTATGTTTCTAGGTCTGTGTTTCTATGCTGAGTTCTGCAATTTAAATATCCGACAGAACAGCGAGGCACTTTGATAGCTCTAGTGAAATGGTAGGCATGTAACGTAATGTGGTGCTAGGCTACCAGATGGTTAAGAATGAGTGGTATCAGATTGGTGATGGAGTGAAGCCAGTGTGCCAGGTGGGTAAGATTCCAGGTGGGTAAAGTTGGCAGCATGTTTGGTAGGTGAGATGCCAGGTACGTGGCTTCCCCAATAGGTGAATGACTGCTTAGGGTGGGAGGGTATAAGATGGCAGAGGGATTGGGTTCAGATCTTGGGGGTGGGGTGACTATCAATTGGAGGCCGGGTCTGCGGTGAGGCGAAGGAGGGGTGTCAGGCCCTTGGGTGGGAAGGGTTGTCTGGCCCAGGGTCTGTCAAACCAGAAAAGGTCGGTAATGTTCAGTTCTGGAGGGGGACTCTGTGAGGTTGGTGATGATGAAAGTCCATTCAGGGTCCAGTTGAGAGTGTGGTGTGACAAATGGTGTTGGTTCTGAGAGGTTCTGATGTGAGAGGGGTTGAATGGTCAGTTTGGGATAGGGTGAGCTGAAAGCAAGAAGAGATCAGGAGATGGGGGCAAGAACTGATGTAAATAAGGGCATCAGGAAGTCAGTTTAATAGCTACCTAGGAATTAAAAAAGGATTTTAATCCTCTAACATTTCCTGGATTACTTCTCTTTACTCGTTTGGTGGGGGAGTCCAAAACTAGAGGGCATAAGTTTAAGGTAAGAGGGGAAAGAATTAAAAGAGACCTAAGGGGCAACTTTTTCACACAGAGCATGGTGCATGTATGGAATGAGATGCCAGAGGGAAGTGGTGGAGGCTGGTACAATTACAACATTTAAAAGGAATCTGGATGGGTATATGAATAGGAAGGGTTTAGAAGGATATGGGCCAAATGCTGGAAAATGGGACCAGATTTATCTAGGAAATATGGTTGGTGTGGATGAGTTGGACTGAAGGGTCTGTTTCCATGCTGTACATTTCTACAATTCCATGACTCTATGGGATGTGGATGTCGCTGGATTTGGCCAGTGTTTGTTGCACAACCCAAACTGCCCAAAAGAGTTAACCACATTGTTGTGGGTTTGGAGCCACCTGGAGACCATACCAGGGAAGGATGGCAGGTTTGTTCCCGAAAGGACATTAATAAATCAGATGGGTTTTTCCATGGCCATCATTAGACTTAATTTCCAAATTTTCATAGAATTCAAATTTAAATTTAGCATCTGCCATGGCAGGATAAGAACCTGGGTCCCTACTAAATTACCTGGCTGTCTGGATTAATAGTTTAGTGATAATCATATTAGGCCATCAGCTCCTATTAATCTTAATCCTTACTATTAATCTTAAATGAGTAGGAACGCCTCCAAATTCCCTCAAATTTTAAAGGACTTTTGGAGGATTTTTGGTGCGGGGACTTGGCCATTGAAATTTTAAGTTTCCCAAATAATTTCCAGGGAATCAATTGCTTCAAGAATTCCCCGTGGTCCTGATACACAACTCCATTCTAATCTGCAGAAGTCACTCTCTATCCATCAGAAAATCGAAGCCAAGACAATTTTGCCTATTGACCATCATGCCTCCACATTTATACAACAATGCAACATACTTTTTTATTGTTAAATATCCGAATGTCAAACTGATTCTTTCACATTTCTTCCCAGCCCGGAGCATTCCTTCTACATACACAGCTGCCATATTGAATTTTTTTCACTAATTCCACAGACTAGGAAGTTACAAGTGGAGAACAGGTCATCCACCACAGGAAATTCATAATGATGTTTATGCTCTATGAGTAAATCACTTTAGCCACTCTTGTATCTTCCACCATTTTTTTCATTTATCTATCCAATCTAATGGTCCACAATGGCCCCCCGCCCCCCAAACCGCATTGATTAACTGCAGAGCCTTTATAGAAAAACTAATGTTTATCTTTAATTTTAGTTCTTACTTTTCTAACTTATACAGTGAATAACTATAAGGTAATGTAACTTTTTCCCTTTATCTTTCTTTTTTTGCATCTAAAATTTGTATCTAGGTACTTTGTACCTAAGATAGCACCATGTGAGGCGACAACCTAAACTTTTCACTGTACTCCTGTACTTCCGTACTTGGGTGCATATGACAATAAACCTAATTTCAAATTCCAATGTTAACATCGCTTCCACTTTAGTCACTAATCTTGGAAATGAATTTCACAGTCTCCCAATTTATGAAGAAATTTCTCTTGTTCACTGTTCTAAATCTTTTTATTGTCTATGGCTCTCATTGTAGTTGCCAGTCTACTTTCTACCCCATCCTATCATTTCGAGACGTGAAACCCCTTTAGCATTGTGCCTATAACCTATATTCTTTAAAATCCCAATTTTTCAAATAATCAGATAAAAAAAGGTCTTATTTGTGATTGATTTCTTTTAACTTAAGTGAAAATACTTACTGTAATTTCATGCACAATTTACTGTTTAAAAGCTAATTATACAATGCCAAACTATAACAAAACACATCCTATGATCTATTACATCTGGAAAGTTTAATATTCATGGGAGACTTATAGTAATGGCATTTCCTTTAATGCTGGACTATAAGGGCCTTGTATAAATAGATTGTGCAAATGTGTTCTGAGCAGTCTGATAACTTGTTTTGATTGTTTGAACTACCTTTGATTTATGACATACTGTAAAGTGCCTCTAGCTAATTTGGAATTGTCTGATTATTAAAAGTGTAAAGTCACCATTGTCCCAGCAGACTGCTCTCTCATTAGCGGGAGATAACTGGTGAGGCTTTAACCTGAGGGTCAGCATACCTCAGGCAAGGGGAGAGGTTAAGAAGGAGGTCCTTCATGGCAACCTCAACCGCTATGGGAATTGAACTCACGCTGTTGGCGTCACTCTGCATTGCAAACCAGCTGTCCAAGCTAGCTGACCCCATTACTGTTGGGAATAAATAGTGTGTGGGTTGGACACTAATGCCTCACTTCTCTTGCTGTAAATCCAAAGCGGAATAATGGGTTGAACATTACCTTTGGCACTGTGTAAGAGAAAGGAAATGTGAAATGGATACTGGGCAGACTCCATTTCATTCTTTCACAGTCAAAATAACCCTACCTACCTTAGCTTGGCGCTAAACTAGTAATCTCATTCAAAGATGTCAAAGGGTAACTAGAATGGGAAATAGAAAAGTTACACTGTGGCAGTGTGAAGCTCTTTTCTGAGATTAGGATAATATTCTGTCTTCATGTATGCAATACCTGCCCTTTGTTTTAATACTTACCATGATTGTGTATCAGGAATAACTTTTACTTTAAAGAAAGCAAAATTCACACAAATTAAGTCAATGTTTTATGATATAGCTTTGTCTTTGTATTCACCTTAAATGGAATAAATTGAGATTGAAAATAGGTTTGACTTTAAATTTACATTTTAAATTCAGGCTTCTTTTTCCTTTACAGTAAGAATTTTCAAATAACTGAAGTAACTCCTGTTTAATAAATTTGCAGGGATTCTGATTCAGGTAAAATCAAAGGAGATTTAACTTGGGAGCGGTGAGATCCCAACAATGTTGGCTATGGGGAAAATCAATGAACAAATAAATGCTTTTAACCCCTGTTCACTTCGATGAGTCTGCAAACATTTATTGAGTGGTGCAATATAGTTTAACTGTGTGTTAACTACTGCCTTCCTGCAAATCACTGTATTAAAGATTTTTCCATACATTCTTTCTATAAGTGCAAATCCACCAATGCTTCAGAAGGTGTTTACTGAGCTCAGTGAAATATTACTGTTCTTGTAGCTGAAAACATTAAGCCTTATGAAATCATCCATCTCGGGTTTACCTTTGTTAACCATATTGAATATGTCATAATTTTACGGAGTTTTCTTGGTAGCTCAAGTTTTTTCCTTACTGTAGAATAAAACTGAATTGAAGAATTAGAATGTCCTAGGTTGTTAATCCTGATAGTCCATTTGTTTGCTTAAGATTTGAGAGATTTAAAGCAAAAATAATGACTCAACCTGATGGTATCTTCATGTAGAACAACATGCTACCAATCAGTGTGCTTCTTGTTACCATTTACCACCTTCTTCATGATTTAACTGATAGATAATTGGGTACTTTTGTAATCATTGCCAGATTAGAAGATTGTGAAGTGTTTAAAACACTCCAGATCCACAAGATTTAATTGTTTGGGGCCAGCTAAATAACTCATGCATCCTAAAACCATTTATGTCTCTATGGTCAACTCGGGACATTGGATCTGAAGTCTTGTAGCCATTTTAGAGCTGCACTCATCCAGGGAAGCGGAAAGTATTCTATCATTTGTGATATCAGTGTGATATCAAATGTGCCAACATTTCTATAATTCCATGAAATTGGTCTATTATCTCATTTGAGCTCGAGGATTGGTTTTTGATTTCATTTCATTTATTACTGTCACATGTACCGAGATACAGTGAAAAGTATTGTTTTACATGCTAATCAGACAAATCACACATTACACTCCTGACTTGTGCATTGCAGATGTGGGACAGGGTCTGGGGAGCCTTGAAGTGAATTACTCGCTGCAGAATTCCTTCTGATCTGCTCTTGTAGCCACAGTATTTGTAGGGCTGATGCAGTTAAGTTCCGCACCAGTGGTAATATTCAGAATGTAGATGGTTCAGGTTTCAGCAATGCTAATACCATTGAACCATCAAGGGGGGATGGTTAGATTCTCTCTTATTGGAGATGGACATTGTTTGTCAATCATGTGACGTGAATGTTGCCACTTGTCAGGTCAAGCCTGGATGTTATCCAGGTCTTGCTGCATATTGACACCGATAAATCAAACTGGAAGTGATGCCAACCACCCCAGCAAACCGAGCATATAAATAACAAGCGGGATAGAACACCAACGTTTCACTGGAGGCGCACTGACGATGTTACCTAGCAGGGATGAAACATCTGCAATCAAACACACCGGCTCAGCAAGCAAGTCTACAACCTCATATTGACATGGGCAGTTTTGGTCTCTAAGCAGTAGCAAATGGAACAAAATATTGAAGGATGTGATGACATGTAGTTATTGAGGGAAAGACAAAAAAAATTTTTTGAGGGAACTGGAATGAATATTTGAAAAGAAGACGTGGGAAGGATGTTTGGTGGAAATAATGGGGTTATAGTAAAGAGATATCCTCCTGTGCCAACATTTCTATAATTCCATGAAATTGGTCTATTATCTCATTTGAGCTCTAGGATTGGTTTTTGATTTCATTTCATTTGTTACTGTCACATGTACCGAGATACAGTGAAAAGTATTGTTTTACATGCTAGTCAGACAAATCATACATTAAATAAGAACATCGGGGTAATAGAACAGAATGCAGAATATAGTGTTACAGCCACAGGGAAAGTGCAGAGAAAGATCAACTTTAATATATAAGAGGCCTGTTCATAAGTCTGATAACAGCGGGGAAGAAGCTGTTCTTAAATCTGTTGGTACATGTTTTCAAATATTGTATCTTCTGCCCAATGGAAGAGTATGGAAGAGAGTATAACCAGGGTGGGAGGGGTCTTGTATTATATTGGCTGCTTTCCTGAGGCAGTGGGAAGTATAGATGGAGTCACTGGAAGGAAGGTTGGTTTTGTGATGAATTGGGCTGTGTTCACAACTATCTGTAATTTCTTGCAGTCTTGGGCAGAGCTGTTGCCATACCAAGCTGTGATACATCCGGATTGGATGCTTTCTATGGTGCATCTGTAAAAATTGTTAAGAGGCATAGTTGGACATGTCAAATTTCCATAGCCTTCTGAGGAAGTAGAGGCATTAATGTGCTTTCTTGACTGTAGTGTCAACGTGGATGGATCAGGATGGATTATTGGTGATATTTACTCATAGGAGCCTGAAGCTCTCAACCACCTCCACCTCAGCACCGCTCAACTCCACTTCCTGAAGTCGATGACCAGCTTCTTCGTTTTGGGGACATTAAGCGAGAGATTGTTGTCTTTACACCATGTCACTAAGCTCTCTATCTCCTTCCTATACTCTGCCTTGTTGTTTGTGATCTCACCTACTATGGTGGTGTCATCAGCAAATTTGCAAATGGAGTTAGAACTGAATTTGGCCACATAGTTATGAGTGTACAAGCAGTATAGTAAGGGGCTTTGTATACAGCCTAGCAGGGCACCGGTTTTGAGGGTCATTGTGGAGGGGGTGTTGTTGCCTATCCTCACTGATTGCCCTCTGCAGGTCAGGAAGTCGGCAAAGATTTACAAGATCCTGCCAGGAAGAGAAGGATTGAGTTATAGTGAAAGGCTGGATAGATTGGGACTTCTTTCACTATAGTTTAGGAGGTTGAGGAGTGTCGATAAGGTGAATGGCGAATGTCTTTTCCCTATAGTGGAAGATTTCAAGACTAGTGGATATATTTTTAAGGTGAGAGGAGAAAGATTCAAAAAGGACATGAGGGGCAACTTTTTTTACACAGAGAGTGGTTCACGAATAAGAAATATTCGGAGGGAGTGTAGGCCAAGTACAGGCAGGTGGGACTAATTTAGTTTCGGATTACAGTCGGCATGGACTGGTTGGATTGAAGGATCTGTTTCTGTACTGTGTGATTCTATGACTCTCTAAGTTGAGGATCCAGTTGCAGAAGGCAGAGCAGAGTCCAAGCCTCAGAGTTAGAGATGAATTTGTTGAAATGATGATGAAAGCGGAGCTAAAGTCAAAAAATAGGAGTCTGACGTAGGTGTCCTTGTTATCCAGAAGTTCCAGGGCTGAGTGTAGGGCCAGGGATATGGTATCTGCTGTAGACCTATTGTGATGGTAGGTGAATTATAGCAGATTCAGGCAATCTGGAGGCTAGAATTGATGTATGCCATTATTAACCTCTCAAAGAACTTAATAATGATGGATGTCAGAGCCACCAGGCAGTAATCATTAAGGCATGTTGCCTGATTTTGCTTTGGATCTGGGATGATAGTGGTCTTCTTGAAGCAGGTGGGAACCTCTTTCTAGTGATTTGAATGAGGTCAGCCAGGTGGATTTCATAGAATATGAGTTCCTAATCGAGGCTGTTAACCTGGCCCAATCAGGAAATCCTGGCTGACAGATATAAACAGGAAGGTCAGGGGTTCTGAGACAACAAGGTGCAGAGCTGGATGAACACAGCAGGCCAACAGCATCATAGGAGCAGAAAGGCTGACGGTTCAGGCCTAGACCCTTCATCAGAAATGATGGTATTTCCCAGTTTCTTGTGTATTTGTACACTCAAGAAACTGGGAAATATCATCATTTCTGATGAAGGGTCTAGGCCCAAAATGTCAGCCTTTCTGCTCCTATGATGCTGCTTGGCCTGCTGTGTTCATCCAGCTCTGCACCTCGTTGTCTCTGATTCTCCAGCATCTGCAGTTCCTACTATCTCAGGTCAGGGATTCTGCTCAGTCTAGGGGCCGGTTCTGGATCAGTGTCATGTACTATGCCCATGTAAGACCATAGACATAGGAGCAGAAATTAGGCCATTCAGCCCATCGAGTCTGCTCCGCCATTCAATCATGGCTGATGAGTTCCTCAACCCCATTCTTCTGCTTTCTCCCCGTAACCCTGATCCCCTTGATAATCAAGAACCTATCCATCTCAGTCTTAAATGTACTCAATGACCTGGCCTCCACAGCCTTCTGTGGCAGTGAATTCCATAGATTCACCACTCTCTGGCTGAAGAAGTTTCTCCTTATCTCCGTTCTAAAAGGTCTTCCCTATACTCTAAGGCTGTGCCCTCAGGTCCTAGACTCTCCTACCAATGGAAGCATCTTCTCCACATCCATTTTGTCCAGGCCATTCAGTTTTTTGAAAGTTTCAATTAGATCCATCCCCCCCAATCCTTCTAAACTCGAATGAATATAGTCCCAGAGTCCTCAAACGTTCCTCATATGTTAAAGGGTATAATTAAAAGGTGACTTGGTGATTGAATACAGACCTTCATGGAGTTATTTCACTCATGTTGTAGTAAGGAGAGGGTAAAGATGTCTGCAAATACTCCCACCAGCTGGTCCATTAGGACCTTGTGGTCAACTTGCCCAGATCTCTAAATGTGTTGAAAATATGATGCTGTGTATCTTCAGACTCAATAGTTAAACAAATTCTTTCAGCATATTTAAATCTCTCCTACCTACCAGGCATTGTGCCCTGCAGAGGATCCAATCTGACTACAAAGATACAATGATATCCTTTCAGGAAAATGGTTGCCATTTTGACACTTCAACAATTGACTTTCCCAACTCTCTCTGCACATATTCACAAACACTCAGGAATTGCTAGAAATGTTAACGTGCATTCTCAATGGTTCTTCTATAGCAGACTTGCCTGCATTGCCTGCTAGAGAATAACATTCATAATTACATGTGCATGCTGCTGTTTTTTATATGGCTATAAACCAAACTGAAAAGGGAAAGTCAGCTTGAGTGTACAAATACACAAGAAACTGGGAAATACCATCAGTTTGTTGCAGAAATGACTCCTCGGCTTCATCAACTGACTTAAAGTGTTTTCAAACATCATTATTAGAGCACTTTTTCTCAGCCCCCTTGATGGCCCCATGCTGTTTCTCCTGAGATGTTGTGTATTTCGCTATAATGTGCATTTTGGCTGGCGCCCAAGTGAAATAATTTTAGTGAGTTGACTATATGAATAGACTATATAGCTTTTCGAAACGTGTTGACCTTCCATCCAACCCATCTGTCTGTCCTCTTGAGAATGTTGCCAGTTTTCATTTCCCCTCACTCCATCCCAGTAAGGCCTGCTGTCAAAGCAGGGCTGAAATGATACTTGATGGCACTTTTTTCAAATGTAGCTGGTGGGTGGTCACATGATTTTAACTGTTAGTGACAGGCAGATCTACATGACTATCCATTCTTGATGTTTTTATTATTTTGTTTCACAAGTGACTGTATTTTATGTGACATTTACTTTCCCACACATTTATTTTGTAATTAATTTATTGTAACTATGGTAAATCCTTTTCTTAGGTTAACATTAGCTTTCCTGGTCTAACCTGTAAACCTCATTTTAAGCTCGCTAACTAACTGTCGTGAGTAAAGATCTTAAAGAAGCAAAGCCAAACATTCAGGTTGGTCCTTTAAATGTTTGCAGCAGTAGCACCATTGTTTCTCTTTCAGTTTTGCATAGGTACTCGCTTTTCCTAAAGAAAGCAATATTCTTTGCACAATGCACTCCCTGGTGTGAACACATTGATTAAAAACCAAAAGAACTGCGGATTCTGAGGAAGAGTCACCGGACCCGAAACGTTAACTCTGTTTTCTCCTTAATAGATGCTGCCAGACCTGCTGAGCTTTTCCAGCAACTTTGTTTTTGAACACATTGATTGTCCATTGTAATATTATTTTACAGACAGAGTTGCAGTAGAATTTCCATTGCTTTGATTGTGTGGACCTTAAAACTAGGACCACACATGAAAATAAAAACCAAAAGAACTGCAGATGCTGTCAATCAGAAACAAAAACAGAAGTTGCTAGAAAAGCTCAGCAGGTCTGGCAGCGTCTACGAAGAAAAAAATCAGAGTTAACGTCTCGGGTCTGATGACCCTTCCCCAAAACTGATGGTAGTTGGGAAAATGTCGGTTTGTATGCAGAAAATAGGGAGTGGGATGGAGTCGTGAGTAAATGATAGGATAGAGCCCGAAGCAAGAGAAGAGCAGTTGGATAGACAAAGGAGTTGATAAGACATAGAGATAGTAGAAACTGCAGATGCTGGAGAATCCGAGACAACAAGGTGCAGGGCTGGATGAACACAGCAGGCCAAGCAACATCATAGGAGCAGAGAGGCTGACGTTTCGGGCCTAGACCCTTCATCAGAAAAGAAATAAGACATAGCCTGCCATTACACACTACCTATTGTTAGTCACTAACAGTCCCCATTAACAACTATTCACCCTCCCAGCCGGATTGTTATCAACTCCCCTGTCTATCCAACTGCTGTTCTCTCTCTTCGGGCTCTATCCTATCATTTATTGCCTGTCCCATCCCCCTCCCTATTTTCTGCATATAAATCAACATTTTCCCAGCTACAAAAACAGAAGTTGCTGGAAAAGCTCGGCAGGTCTGGCAGCATCTATGAAGAAAAAATCAGAGTTAACATTTCAGGTCTGGTGACCCTTCCTCAGAACCGAGGAAGCGTCACCTAACCCGAAACGTTAACTCGTGATTTTTTTCTTCACAGACCTGCCGAGCTTTTCCAGCAACTTCTGTTTTTGTTCCACACATGAAGATGTTGTTGTTGATGAAAACTGCAAGTTCTGTTCATTTTTCCAGTTACTACATGCACAAAACTCTGCTTGCATATTGGAATTCATCTGTATTCCCTTCAACCAATTCCTTCATGATTATCATGTATAAAACTGAATGAAAATTTCCAGGGTCAGATATCTTGTGTATTTGTATCTCAGATTCTTTACTCTATACATGGCAGCCATAAATATAGTCATACAAGAGCTGTCAGGAAAAACTGGCAGCTTGGCCTCCTAATAAATAGTAAAGTTGTTCAATGTTTTGTATAGGCACCTATTGCTAATACTACTGAGTTTGACTTCTGCAGCAGGTACTATAATGGATGTTGATGATTGATACTATTGGCTTTAATCAGTCTTCATCTCATCCAGAGAAGATATTTTGTCCTTTTCCATAACTTGTTTCACATGTTCTGCACATTTAGCTCTGAAAGTTGTGGCCTCAATGGATTTTCGAAATACTTTTAAAAATACTGAGGCGATAAAGTGTTATTTTCTCCTGATGATTTGTCTTTCAAGTGTCATCCTTGTTACACTTCACTGGGGCAGCCCACAGCAAATCAAGCCTTGCTGTTCCTGGAGTCATCACAGAAGTTTTAGAACGCGTACAGAATTTCCCCAGTTTACCTGGCTTATAGACACCCAGGTTGAAAGTATGCTTAACAAGAATTACTATTTATTACCAATAAGTAGATTCTAACTACAGATAAACAATATGAACCATCAACATATAACTCTACTAGTTAAAACACTAACTCCCTTATAAACTCCCTATACTCGTATACAGAAAGGAAAGAAGGGGCAGCACAGTGGTTATCACTGCTGCCTTACAGCGCCAGAGACCCAGGTTCAATTCCACCCTTGGATGACTGTCTGTGTGGAGTTTGCACATTCTCCCCGTGTCTGCGTGGATTTCCTCTGGGTGCTCCAGTTTCCTCCCACAGTCCAAAGATGTGCAGGCTAGATAGATTGGCCATGCTAAATTGCCCATAGTGTTCAAGAATGTGTAGTTTGGCTGGGTTATAGGGAGATGGGTCTGGGTGGGATGCTCTGAGGGGTGGTGTGGACTTGTTGGGCTGAAGGGCCTGTTTCCACACTGTAGAGATTCTATGATGATCTATGAAACATGAGTGCTGAGTGTGGAGGGGAAGACTGAGAAGGTAGTTCAGTAGGCCCCGTCCACAAGATTTGCTGAGATAATCCTTATGGTTTGTTAGGACTTCCTTCTCCAGGTACTTTTACCTGCTTGCAGGAGTCTCAAAGAGCTGGTTCACACTAACAAAGTATCTGGCTTACAGGTTAAAAAAAAACACAGCTTACAGCAACTTCTGAGGAAAAATAAATTGGCTGACTTTATTCAGGCTTGAGGTGTATTTAACAACAGAGAAAAGGGACAGTTCCTATCCTTTTGGAGATCCAATAGCTTCAGCCTGATTATTCACACCCTCAAGCTGTTTAACTGCTTGAGAGCCAATCACATAGTTGTTGGCAGGCAGAAGGCCTTTGCTAACAATATTTGCGCACACCTCCTCATTCAGCTGCTTTGTAACTAGGCTTCTTCTACTGCTTGAAAAAGAGCAACTGTGTAAACAGTACCTCCAATGAGTGTAAGATCAAAGTTCTGCAATCCCTTCAACAACGCTTGCAGTTTAAATCAGTCCTTTACCCAGTCCACAATCAAGAGTGTAGGAAAATAAAAGATGTTGTCTTCACGTCCCATATGAGTTAAATTGGAGTAATCTAAACCAGTGCTTCAATGTGCTGAACTATAATCAAAGTATTGTAAGTGAATTGAAGGTTCACTTTTTTATCTTAAAATGCCATATTTTATTTCTTTTCATCATGCATAAATCTACTAGCCAGCTCGATACTTAGATGAAACATTTTTTGCAAAACTTCAGATCAACATTGACACAATGTGTACTAAGTTCATAAATCAATCATCTTTATCTCCCTGATCAGGATAGAGGAAACAGGAGAATATGCTTCCACTAATGTGTAAATGTGCAATTGATTGTTAGTACAGCTCCAGGATCAGGTTCTGTTCTGATTTCTGAGCACACGAAGTTAAGTCACCCTGTAGAATGCATCTGAGTTTGTATTAAGTTGGCTTAAATCTTAGAATTTTTTTGGTCAAGTCCAAGTTGCGTTGTGGTTTTTGCAGGGATTTCCAAGGAGGCCTAGCAAGTTTTCTTTCCATATCTTGCCAAACCCATTTCATTAAGTATCTTTCCCACCTCTATAGAGACACTCATTACTGATTTAGGCCCCATCTTACCATGTGCTGGTCTCAGAGCAATTTGCAACTCAGTGGATATCTGTTGAGAGGCCAGCATCCCTTGCACCCATACCACCTTTGAAAGTGCACCCGGTCGAGCCCTGGAACAAAGTTCCATCTTCACAGTGAAGGTATTATCCATCATGTTGTGTGGCCCTGTCATGGTGCTAAATAGGACAGATTTCAAACAGATCTAGCAGCACAAGTTTAGGCATCCACGAGTCACTGTGAGCCTTTAACAGCAATGGAACTGTATTCAACCAAAATGTATAAACTTCTGGCCCGACACACTTCTCTCACCCCCGACTCTACCATTACTATCGGGTCAAGGGATCAACCCTGAATCATTGACGATTGCAAGAGGGCATGCCAAGACACACTGGGCATACCTAAAGGTGAGTGAATCTGGCTGAAGCTACAGGATAACTTGCACACCTAACAGGTGAAGCAACATGCAATAGACAGGGCGAAGCAATCCCACAACCTGTGGATCATATCTAAACCCTGCAGTCATGCCACAACCAGTCAGAAATGATTGTGGACAGTTAAACAATGCATTGGAGGAGGAGGGTCCACAAAAAACCCCATCCTTAATGATGGGGCATCCCAGCGCAAAAGACCAAGCTGAAGCCCAAATTGCCAAATGGACAATCCCTCTTGGCCTGAACTACCCAGCTTCACAGATTTCAATCTCAGCTAATTTGCGGCACTCCACGTGATAGCACGAAAACTGTTGAAGGCGCTGGATATTGCAAAGGCTCTAGACTTTAACACCATTCCAGCAATGGCACTGAAGATTTTGTGTTGCAGAACTATCTACACTCTCCAGTGCAGCTAATTCAGAACAATTACGACACTAGCAATGTAGTGTATAAATGTGATGTGGGCTTTTCGGTTGTGTTAAGAAGTTATGAGAGAACGCTTTTTCTTTAGTTAAGTACGTTGATTGCCTACTAAGTGCTTAGCCTATGCTGATTTTAATGTATTAGAGTAAAAGTTTTTTCTTTAAATTGCTCACTAGGAAACCCTTATCTATTTTCAAAAGTTAGTGGTTTTTAGAGATTGTAACCTGATGCCTTCCCTTTGGATGATATAGCAAAGGAGGAGCAGGAGGCGTCCTGGGGAAAACTTATGAAATAGCAATGCGTGAGCAGCAAGACATTTCATGGCAGCAGTGTTCTAGTTGTAATGGGATAGATAAAGAATGAAACAATGAGATAGCAAGAACTGCAGATGCTGGAGTCAGAGATAACAAAGTGCGGACCCATCACCATCCCACCTACCTTCCCCAGCCCCACCCCTTCTCTCTCTGTTAATTTCTGAGCTCCCTCCCACTCCCCGTTTCTGAAGAAGGGTCCTGACCCAAAATGTCAGCTTTCTTGTTCATTTGATGCTGCCTGGCCTGCTGTGTTTCTCCAGCTTCACGCTGTGTATCTCAAGGATGAAACAAGCAAGGGTGGCTGGATAATCATTGATAATCATTAATATCACATTTTTAAGAGTATTAAATACCAGACTTAAATTTTTGAGGCACGTTTTATGGACAATTGATGTACAAATGCAGCAACTTCATGAAACTCGTAGGGGTTTAAATGGGAGATTCTATTTTCACAAAACTAAAGATGGAACTTTGCAAATCAGTCAGCGACCTTTGGGCAATTTGCAACTCATGGATATACCTTTTTTGCTGCAAGCAACTGGATGAACTGTACTAATATCAGTCTGTGTCACACATGCATTTATGTGTTCAGCAAAACCTGGCACGGTCACACGATTTAGAAAAGAGAATTGGAAGGAACCCAAGTAATAAAATTCTGGAATCAATTGTACAGGACAAAATAGGAAACACTTGGAAATGTGAATTAATTATATAGCTTCAGTTGGTTTTACAAATGGGAAGCCATGTTAGAGAAATTCACTTGAACTTTCAGCTAAAGTAACCAAGATGTGGTTAAGGACGAGAACATTTCATATGCTTGCATGTCTGTGAAGATTTTCATAAGTTTCTGTAGGAGGAATGAAACAAGTTTAATTTTTGGTTTGTAGCAATTACTTGAATTCAATCACAATAAATAAGTGGCTTAAAAAGACAAAATTAGTGTTAAAAGGACAATTCCTCTTGTTCAACAGAAAATAGCTTTAGGGAGGATTGAAATACAAACAATGCTGAATTGTTCAGTTACTTGGAAGATGAATAGATTCTTTTAAATTTAGCTGACAACTACTTAAACCCACAAAGCAACAGAACCTATTCTGTGGGTATTTAACAAGCCTAAGCTAGTCAAAACAATGCATCAATCCAATTTAACTTTTAGAAAGACTATTCTAGACTATCTACAGGGTACATGGAAAAAATTACTTTGTATTATAATATCTACAATATAATATATAATTTAGAATGAAGGTTGTCAACTATCTATAATATCTCTTGTATCTAATTATGTAGCACAGACTGGATTTTATGAGATACCTCAATCCCTGCCCCTGGGCAAAAAAAAACTTGGGGAGCTTGTCCACATGCCAGTCTTACACAGCATTTTAATGCTGGGAAATAGTCAGGGCTAGGATGAGGCACTTAAGATGCTATAAATTTTAATTGGCCACTTAAGTGTGTCACTGGCTCAAGACTGAGCCTCCCCACACCCCTATAAAAATCTTGGATGGGTAGGGGGAGAGCATTAGGTGGGGGAGAAGCCCTTAGCTCGATTTTGCATGCCCCATGCCTTCAAACCTGCTCATCAGGGAGTGTAAAATCCAGCCGTACATTAGTAATCCTATTAGGTACCCTTTTGTTAATTCAAATTGTTTTTAACTTTCCATTGTTCCTCTAGGGACTATTTAGAATTCTCTTTATATTGCTTCAGCACATAAACTGGGGCTTGTTAAGAGCTTTGAATCTTTTAACTGTTGGTCTATAGTTTTTTACCTTTAGCAAACTACCTTTCTCCCCATTAGCTGCGAGTTTTGGTTGATATTGACTAAGACTGCATAATTTGACATACCCTGGTAGGTGTCTCAAATGGCACATTATGTACGTAATAGATAACACAGTATGGAGCTGGAGGAACACAGCAGGCCAGGCAGCATCAGAGGAGCAGGAAAGTTGACGTTTTGGATCGGGACCCTTCTTCAGAAATGGGGAGGTGGAAGGGAGCTCAGAAACAGAAAGAGGAGGGGGGTGGGGCTGGGGAAGGTAGGAGGGATGGTGATAGGTGAGTGCAGGTAGGGAGTGGTGGGGATTGGTCAGTGGGAAGGGTGGGGTGGATAGGTGGGAGAGAAGATGGACAAGTTGTGTCAGGTCAAGGAGGCGGGGATGAGATGGAGGGTTGGACTTGGGATGAGGCTGGGGGTGGGGAGATGTTAAAACTGGTGACTTCCATGTTTAGGCCATCGGGCTGTAGGCTCCTGAGGTGGAATATGAGGTGTTGCTCCTCCAGTTTGCAGGTGGTGTCATTGTGACACTGGAGGAGGCCCAGGATGGACATGTCACCCAGGGAGTGGGAGTTAAAATGGTTGGCGACTGGAAGGTGTTGTTGTTTGTCCTCCTCCCATTATGTATGTAAGATGTTTATGTGCAGTAGAGGAGGTACCGTGAGTTATTTCTTAATATCCACAAGTTTTACATTTTTACATGTCATCTCTTTGTTTTTGTTCACTCGTGATACGCTACACTTATGTGATAGCTTGAAAAACTGTGTCTGTTGTGAAGCTAATAACCATATGATCAGAAGTAATTTGTCATCACTTTCAAGAATAAACATTTCAGGTCATTCATAGGCAATCAGAATGCAGATTCTGAGCCAACGTTACATTAAATAATAAAGATCGGCTGCAAATCGATAAATAGAGACAATGGCCCAAATAGTCACTGCAGGTCAGGACCATATGGAACTCTGACACAGCTGATTTAGAGGGAATTGCCTGGGAATGTTACAATTCTGACGGACAAGTCTCTTGGATCTGGAACCCTCTGAAAGTTGGAAGGTTCTGACTGACTTAAATTTAATAAGGATCCAGGAAATATTAGAGCTTTAAAAACCTGCTCTCACTCCTGAGTAACTATTAAACTGAACTGAGCAGGGTCACCATGGACAGCCCCAACCATTGACACACTGTTCTTTCCTCCCTTCTGAAACCTGCCCTTCCTAACGCAACCCCTTCAGATCCACCACCACCTCCCCGTCATCACCTGACTGGACCCAGAACCACCGCTTCTCTTCCCCAGTCTGACCCGTCTCTGCTGGGATTAACACACAACTCCTCTCCATCCCGGTTCCATCCCTACCCAGACCTGACATGCTCATCCCCTCACCAGATCCCAACAGCAATGCTCACTCCTCCCAACCCCACCCCCCCCCACCCCTGCACAATATGACCCCTAATGAATCCAACCCCTAGGCTTCCATTGACCAGACCTAACCCTCCCTGGCTGATTCTAGCCTAGCTGGACCTGACCAACATCACCAAGCTGACCACTGCTGGTCACAACCTTCACTCTGCCATTCTCACATACTGATCATTTAATCTGCACTATCAACACCCTTTCTCCCCCAGTATTCTACTCCCCCACCATAGCATAAATGCTGCCTCTTCCACACTTCACGTCATCTCTGATAAAGAGTCATCTAGACTCAAAACATTAGCTTGATCTCTCTTCATGGATGCTGCCTCACTCTCTGTGATTTCCAGTATTTTTTGTTTGCTGTCTGTAATTTCTCTTGTGTTCTATGATGATCCCCGCTGACTGTATTACTGGATAAGTCAGATCCCAGAATGAATTCTAGCCTGATGGATCTTTTATTTAAGTTAATGTTGTGGTCATTTTTTTGGAAACATATTCCTGTGAGGCTGCAGAGTTTCTTTAACAGCAGAAATTTATTATACAAGGACAAAAACAAAAGAAAACAAACCACATTTTCTAGATTTAGAACGTAGTTGGAAAAAAACTTTAAAATGTGAAGCAAAACAAAGTTTCAATCTATTTTCTAACACCATCACTTTACAGTAATTCAAATCCAGCGAAGTTACCCCTCTATAACAAATCTTTAAGTTTGACATAACTGATCCTGTCTTGTTCTTTCCTGTGAACTGTGATGTTTTCTTACATGAATACCTAAAAATTGAGAGTTTAGACTTTCTCAGCTTTTTAGTTACCTGCGGATGTCTAACCAAGTATTTCAAGTCAAGAAGTTGCACAAAATATGTTTCCCCACTTGGGTAACTGTGCTCCCCCTCTGTACTCTTTTAATTTGAAGAGAAACTATATTTACTTCTGACCCCACTCATGTCTCTTCAAAACCTTCAGTCTCTGAGTTTACTAAGCTAATATCAATCCTTGATTATTTTGAACCAAAACAAGCTAATGGCCTTCAATGCTTATGCTTCTTGTTTTAAACAACACAGAACAAGCAATCTTCCAGGGAGTCCCTGTGCACTGACACATACATATTGGATTGGGTGTTCCAGAAGGACTGCCTAAACTAGTTACTTTTTCTTAAAACTTCAATAAAGTAACCAACCCATTTGTCACTATTTCAAAATACAAAATCTAAATCATGATCTAAAAATTATATATATCATCAGAAGCTTTTTTTAATAGTTGCTGTTCCAGAATTTGCTTTGTTGTCATGCCAGTCATGCTTCAGATTAACTACTGACTGTGCTCTTGTTCCTCCATCTATTTTGAGTAGCTCAAATATTCTGTCATTTGCTGGTTTGTTCTTCCAGTAATTCTAACTCATTTTGAAACTTCTGGTTTCACATCCTGGATTCTTCAAATTCGATCAGATTTTTAGACTTTTTATGGTCTCGTATATTTTCCTTCTTCATAACCTGCTCTAATAACTGTCCAGCTTTTTGATTTAGTAATTTTTGTGGAAACCTGGACTCTTCCACTTGCTGCTTCTGTGGCTATTTGGTTTCTTCTATTTCCCATTTGAGTTCTATCACTGGAGCATAGTTGCTGACTCCAGATCTTCCTGCAATCTTTTCATTAGAATGATGGTAAAGTGTGTGCAGTTTGTCTTGCTTTCATTCTTTCTTTCCAGCTCTTCATTCACCTTTGTAAGCTGAATGGAGGTATACTGTAAAGACTTCACCATCTCTGAGATGGTATTCTCAAATTTATTCTGTACTAATGTTCAGCCTTTTACTTGAACTTCCATTTTGCTCTTCACAGCAGAGCGCTAAGATTTTATCTCCACCAATTCAGAAGGAAGTCAAATGTTCTATTCTACTTTCTGAAAGCTTTTCCTTGAATAGTAAGCCACAGTTTCTGTTGAGTATCTAATATCGATTGATTCGAACAATTGTGACTAATGTGAGATCATGGCATACTATTTCAGCGGAGTCTGTGATGCAGAACATCTGCCATGTCCGGGTGAAATGATTGTACTTGCGCTTCAGCATGATTGATCCTGCACATGAAAGTTTGTGGACATTCTGACAATATTCCTTTGACCTTTCCTTGCTTGCTATTGTTCCAGCAGATGCCCTGATCATTCCATTTCTTAAGTGAATTAAACTAGCCTCTGGAATGCTTACCAGCAACTGTGTTTTCAAGATTCTCCAGAATATGTTGAGGATTGTTTCATGCACTGTTGCATGATGTGAAACTGTCAAACTCGTATTTCACCTGTACATTAACTTGCTTGCTGGCTTTTCAAACATGATAGACCTTTAAAATGTCTAGCAAAATGAAGGTTCAATCTATTTCCCAACACCATCACTTTACAGTGATTCAAATCCAGAAGTTTTACTCCTCTACATCAAATCTTTAAGTTTGACATAACTGATTCTGCCTTGTTCTTTCCTGTAAACTGTGAAGTTTCCTTGCATGAATACCTAAAAACTGAGAGTTAGACTTTCTCAGCTTTTTAGTAAGGTGCAGATCTCTAACCAAATATTTCAATTCAGGAAGTTGCATAAAATAAATTTTTCGACTTGGGTAATTGTGTTTTCCCTCTGTACTCTTTTTATTAGGAGAGATTATTAGATGGTCTAATAATAAGTCTCTTGTCAGAGATTGATTAACTCTGTGGTTTAGTTTATTTAAAACAGTAAAACACAAGCTATGAATCAGACACGAGTAAAGCAACTGATTTCTCTGTGTGCAGCTTGCAAAATCTATAGCAGACTGATTGGCAGGCAGAGTCACAACATGGTTTACACAACACATATGAAGTCCTGAAGGTTGCCTTTTAAAGGCAAAGTAAACCCACAACAGAGATGTCGTCTTTCAGGTGAAATGTTAGCCAATAGTGCCAAGTACCTGGTTAGGTGGATGTACAAGTTCCCATGGCATTATTTTGAAAGACAACTGGTGGATTATCCTGAACAACAAAACCACAAGTTGCTGGAAAAGCTCAGCAGGTCTGGCAGCATCTGTGGAGAGAAAATTAGAGTTAACATTTCTGGTCCTCAGAACTGATGGATTAACCTGGTATCCTGGTGAAAATTCATCCTTCAATCGACATCACAAAATATTGAAATATTGAAGACATTATTGGGACATTATTACACTGCTCTTTTGCTGTGCACCAATTAGCAACAATTCTTACATTATAATAGTGACGACACTTCAAAAGTAATTAACTGACTGTCAAGCATTTTAAAATATTCAGTGGATACGGAAAGATCTGTATAAGTAAATACAAGTTGTGTTATGTACAATTTTCCAAAATCTGAACTCTGTTATTTACATTTGTATGAATCAACAAGTTCTTCTTCCACTGTCGTCCTAAGGAGTTTATTCCGTAGATTTATTAGTTGCTGACACGGTAATGTTTTCAATATTATTGATTTGTAATTTCACTTAAAGAAAGTAGCCCGTTCTTGTGAAATTTGACAGTTGGCATACAGGTAAATACTCCTCTACGTTTTACATAATTTATTCCTATTTTAATAATGGCATGCAAATACAGTTTGACTGTAAATTGATCTCACATGATTCCCTACATAGCAGCAACCGTGTAGAGTAACTTTTGGATTAAAAGTTGGTTTTAAAAAGCTGTAACGATATGCATGATAAACATGATCATGACAAATAATGCCTTAACTCTTTAAACACAGTTTCCAGCCAATTTCTCTTTAACTCTTGTATTGCAGTATCAAAGTTTGAGATAATGAGATACGTTAAGATTTAGAGAAATTTACATTACAATTTCACACTCAAGTGGAAGAATACTTTGTACTAGTTTAGAATTTGTAGAAATTTATGTTTGATCAGTCAGCATTAGAGTAGAATGTTTTAGATTTGAACTTTTAACACTATGTCTAAAATCTATCAAATACATTTTTTGTGTAATTTGCTTTATACATCTAAAATTCTAAAGCTGGATAACTGTTTCTTTCCAGATTGCAGCCATGTACTCCACTGTGAATAAACCTGCAAAGCCGTGGTCCCAAGCAGAGGCAGAGCAGGAAGGTGGGTATGCCAGCATTGATGAGGTGACTCCACAACGGCGCCCATCTACAGCCAGTCATCTGTATGCATCTGTAGCTGACTATGAAAGAGAACCCAAGGCTGCAGGTCAAAATCCATCTGTAAATGATGTAGGGGAGGAGAATGATCCAGGATATGAGCCTATCAGAGCTCCAAAAAAGGAATCTATAGACAAGGAGACTGAATCTAACGAAAACGGATCTCAGTGCAAAGAAGGAGAGCATGACTATGAAAGTATCCGGGAATTGGAACAGAAACAAAAAAATGAACAATCCTAATGTTCAACTGCAGGTCATTTAGCACAACTGAGAGACATATTCTAGCCAATTACTTTAAAATTTGCTTGGCATCTCTCATACTAGATATCTTAAGAACAGAGTTTAAGGAAGAAATATTTCCTGACTCCAATGTACTTCTGCGCCAATACATTAATGAAAAGTGCTTTTATATTTGTTTAATTAGTTTTTGAGGAGGGGAAGAATAATTCCTAGGTGTCTAAACAGGATAAGTCACTTGGTGATTTTCTTTTATATGAACCTGTTTGAGGGAACACAGTAACAGATCAAAGTGCAAAAACAAATAGCTACATTCAGCACAGCTGTGTTCTTTGCACAATGCGGTTGGGTGAACTCTACTTACATTTGGTATATTTTATTTGGGAACAGAAAAATATGTATTTTCATAAATTAAAGGATTGAGTGAATAGCAAAACAAAGCATTCTTCTTTTGAGAGAGATAGTAGGATAGTTCTTCTTTTGATGTATGTTCATTAGTAAATAGCAACATTGAATAAAAACCATTCAAAAATGGTAAATAACCAAATAAGGAGAAAGTAAAAATTTAGATGATTATGTTCCAGATAAATTAGAATGAAGTATATCATTCAAGAGGGCTTACCACAATGACTGTGTGTCATTAAGATTTTGTTGAGACCCACAGTTGGTTTCTCTAATTGGTACCAGTATCTTACTGTTACTCTGACGGAAAAACAATTATGAAGGAGTTTGCTGCCTTCCATTAAATGTAAACTTTATTTTGACTCTCCAAAATAAATCAAGAATGTGTAATATTGGAAAGTGAGCTACAAGACAAGATGCCTTCATTCATCCACTAGCAATGAATCTTCTGAACTGCATTTGCAGCTCAAATAATAGAAAAGGACTAACTCCCCAGGTCAGATCAGGTCTATTCAACACCGAACATTTGCAATGACTGGGAAGAAAACAAAATTCTCTTTTAGATCTCAAATTCTGCACCAGAAACTTGTATGCATTCTAATTTCAGGCTTTGCTGGTAAGCCTCATAAGCAAATAAACTATTGGTTCACTTATCTGAAGGAAAACCACTTTTGAATGTTGATATATAGAAAGCATTTAAAAATAAACTCTGTCTTCCTATGTATCAGCTTAAATGTGCAGCTCCTCCAAAGGTCTCTCACCACTACCTCCTAAAGATGGTAGTGATACAGCTGTACTTTAATCCCTTTGGAGCAACATGGTCAGCCCAAATTCGGGCTATGACCTGTTAACACACAGGGAAGGCAGTCAGAAATTTGCTTGATCTGTTTTCGTTTTTCTCTGCCCAGGCTAATGCTCTGGGGATATGGGTTCTAGAATCCATTATAGCAGCTGACAGAATTTAAATTCAGTTTTATGGTGCCATGAAACTATCAATTGTCATAAAAACCCACCTGATTTACTCGTCCATTCATCTTTACCTGGTCTGGTCGGCATGCAACTCCAGGCACACATCAGTGTGGTTGACTCTAAACTGGCCTCTGAAATCGTCTAGCATGTTACTCCGTTCAAATGTGAATATGGATGGGCAACAAATACGGTCTTTGCCAGTGATGCCCATATCCTATGAAGGAATGAAGAAAATAAATTGTAAAAAGCTGAGGCTCACCTATCATCCTTGTGGGCAGACACTCTACTAGTTACAGCCAACTTGAAAATTTAACTCTACCCTCTGATTCTTGTCTATTAACCAATTCTCGATTTATGCAAATGTACTACTTTACAATTCATTAACCCATTTGTGCATTAACATTTTCTGTGGCACATTATCACATACCTTTTGAAAATTCAATCTACTATACCTTTCTCTATCTACCCTATTAGTTACATCCTCAAAAATTACTCATAAGTTTGTGAAAACACTATTTTCCTTACAAAAAAAAACCTCATTGACTCTGTCTGATCATACAATGAATTTCTAAATGTATTGTTAAGATTCCATTAGACTCTAGCATTTTCCTGACTGTCCTGAAGCAATGTTGGGTTACTCATACTGACAAAATGGTAAAGTCTAGCTAGACACCAAAGTCAATATTCATTCCATTACTTTGTAAAAGTTGCATAATAATGCAATAAACTGCTTACTATAGATTGAGTTGGTGCTTACTGTGCACAAATAGGCCCACAGGCATGAACCTCAATATTAGGATCATATATAGGATCTTAAGTCATTTCAATTTAAACATTTTTGAAGTCTATATTCTAGTTATCTTTTTTAAACTCACAAGGTGCAATTAGCATTGAAAGCACATTTAGGTATTCATACCACTGGTGGTTCTTAAAAAGGTACATTGGAGAATTGTAGCTCAAAACTTGAATGCTGTGACAATACATAATGCACAATTAGGATCCACAAGTAGGCATGATATGTTAATCATTTTAGCAGAGTCCTTTCTCTACCTGCTGACATTGAAAATATATCTTTCAATTGCAGGAATGTGTACAGCAGTGAAAGATCTATGGTAGGTTGTTTGGAATCCGTGAATGATTTGTTATAAAATATGTTAAAACAGGTATTTGCTGGAGCAGAGAAGGTAGTGAAATGAAATTGATCTAATTGATCCAACTCTGTTAACAGAACTTGATGCAAAATGTCTGTAGTTTCTAAGCCTATTTACCAACTGCACTTGTTGTACAGCAGTATTTGTGAACCTTTGTTATTTATGTTCATAACAACATAAGGTACTTATTACATGAAGTTCAACAACTTTTGTATTCACTTTAAAAACACTTTTGTACTTTTTAAAATTACAAGATATATTTGCATATAGCTTATTTTACTGAAGACTAATAGGATACATTTCTAAATCATTTGTTGTTGTAAAATAAACAGTTTTTATTTTGTTTTGTTTTACATGTTTAACAAATTCAGTGTGCATATTTAGTAAAATGGATGAGTTTTAATTAAAAGGTTTTCAACAAACATTTTCTCAGCTGGGCAGTAAAAACTTCTGCATCGTTTGCATTGCAGCAATGCCCTGTGGAGGTGATTTGTCATATCTGAATGTGTCTTATATCATGTTGAGTTTTTGGGAAGTAAAAACTAGCGACCATTTTTAATATAGTATGGCAACATTATTGTTTTGCATATTTGGTATATTACTGTTTGTGCTGAAGTTTTTTCATCACAAAATCGATCCTGAAGTTGAGTGAAATTTGGACCTCTGTTATCAGTAGATTTAGAATGAATCATGTTGATTTTCTAAATTAGGAGAGGAAGCTACTGCCAAGTACTAACCTCACTTCCTCGTCACTTTCCCTTCTCTGTAAATGTACAGCTAACATGTATTGGAGCCTTTATTTGGATTTATTGTCGGAAGCCTGATGATTAATTGTAAGATTTCTTCGTCCTATGACTATAGTCATGGGACCATGCTATGATTCTTCAGTATGTAAATGCTGGTCATATTATTTTGATTAATTATACATTTCATTCAAGCAGGAATCAAGTAACAATGCACAGTGACCCCTTCCTGATTTACCTTGTCTTTTCTCTTGTTGTTTACAACCTTGATGTTTTGCAGACAGTAAGGGCTGCAGATGCTGGAAGCCAGAGTCAATAGATGTGAAGCTGGAAAACCACAGCAGGTCAGACAGCATCAGAGCAGCAGGAAAGTCAGCATTTCGGGCCGAAACCCTTCATCAGGACTGGGCAGTGAGAGGGGAGCCCAGAAGTAAATAGAGGGAGGATGGTGGGGCTTGGGGGTGTAGGGTGGGAGAGATGGTGATAGGTGGATGCAGCTAGGAGCTCATTGTGATTGGTCAGTGGGAAGGGTGAAGCGGATAGGTGAGTAGGAAGATGGACAGGTTAGGTCAGGTCAGGGAGGAGAGAAGGAGGGGGAGGGCTGTACATGGGATAAAGCTAGGGGTGGAGGGATTTTGAAGCTGGTGAAGTCAATATTCAGGCCATTGGGCTGTAAGCTCCCAAGGCGAAATATCAGACGTTGTTCTTCCAGTTTATGTTTGGCCTCACTCTGACAGTAGAGGAGGCCAGGGGAGTGGAAGTGGGAATTGAAATGGATGGCAACCAGGAGGTCAGGTTGGTTGGTGTGTACAGAGCGCAGATGTTCTGCGAACCATTCCCCAAGTTTGCGTTTGGTCTCCCCAGTATAGAGGAGACCACATCGGGAGCAAAGGATGCAATAGATCAGGTTGAGTGAAGTGCAGGTAAATCTCTGCTGGATCTGGAAGGATTGTTTGGGGCCTTGGACAGAGGTGAGAGGGGAGGTGTAGGGGCAAGTGTAGCACCTCCTGCGGTTGCAGGGAAAGGTACCGGGTGTGGTGGAGGGGTCGGTGGGGAGGGTAGAGCTGCCAAGGGAGTCGTGAAATGTAAGGTTCCTGGAAAAACGGACAGGTGTGGGGAAGGAAATGTCTTTTTGGTGATGGGATCTGATTGTAGGTGGTGGAAATGTCGGAGAATGTTGCATTGGATTCAGAGGTTGGTGGGATGGTTAATGAGGACTAAGGGGACTCTATCCTTATTGTTGTTGGGCGAAGGGGGCTTGAGGGCAGAAGCACAGGAAATGGAAGAGATGTAGTTGAGGGCATCCTTAATTACAGAGGAGGGGAAACTACGGTCTCTAAAGTAAGGGATACCAGGAATGTCCTGGAGTAAAATGCCTCATCCTAGGATTAGATGCGGCAGAGGTGGAGGAATTATGAGTATGGGATAGCATTTTTACAGGAGGGTGGGTGAGAAGAGGTGTAGCCGAGGTAGCTGTTGGAGTCATTGGGTTTGAAATGGATGTCAGTGGTGAGTCGGTTTCTGGATTTGGAGATGGAGAGGTCCAGGAAGTTGGGGAGGGGGAGATGCCATAAATAGTCCTAGTGAATTTGAGGGCATGGTGGAAGGTGTTGGCGAAGTTGATGGATTGCTGCAGCTCCTCGCGGGAACACAGTCATTAATAACGGAGAAAGAGGTGAGAGATGGTGCCGGTGTGGTTGCAGAAGAGGGACTGTTCCACGAATCCTACAAAGACGCAGGCATATCTCGGGCCCATGTGGGTGCCCATGGCCACCCCTTTGGTTTGTAGAAAGTGGGAGGAATCAAAGGAAAAGTTGTTCTGCCAAGTGAATGAGAGTGTCAGTGGAGGGGGACTGGCTGGGCCTCTGGGAAATGAAGAAGCAGAGGGCTTTTATACCCTCCATGTGGGGGACACAGGTGTAGAGGGACTGTATGCCATTGTGGAGATGAGATGCTGGGGGCTAGGGAATTGAAAGTTTTGGAAAAGTTGGAAGGCGTGAGTTGTATTGCAAATGCAGGTAGGGAGTTCCTGGACCAAAGAAGAAAGAATGAGGTTGAGGTAGAGGGGGACATGAGCTTAGTGGGGCAGGAGCAGGCAGAGACAATGGGTCAGTCGGGTTTATGGATTTTGGGAGGAGATAGAAATGGGTGCTGCAGGCTTGGGGAACTATCAGATTGGAGGCTGTGGATGGGCGATCTCCCGTGTGATCAGGGTTGGGGTGATGATCGAGGGGACGATAGGGGGAGGTGTCAGAGGTTGGCGTCTGGCCTCAGCGATGTAGAGGTCAGTGCGCCATACTGCCACCGCGACCCCCTTGTCGGTGAGTTTAATAGTCAGGTTGGGGTTGGAGTGAAGGGAGCAGAGGGCTGCGCATTCTGATAGGGAGAGGTTGGAATAAGTGAGAGGGATGGAGAGATCCAAGCGATTGATGTTGTGGTAGCAGTTTGAGATGAAGAGGTCGAGAGAGGGTAGAAGGCCCCAGGAGGGGGGTGTCCAGGAGGATGGAGCTTACTGGAGGCAGGAGAATGGGTCGTTAGAGGATGGGTTGGATTCCCGTTCAAAGAAATAGGCGCAGAGGCAGAGATGGCTTAAAAAGAGCTTGACGTTATGATGCGCGCAGAATTTGTCTACGTGTGGGTGCAGGGGAATGAAGGTGAGCCCTTTACTGAGGGCTGACTGTTCAGCCTCAGTGAGGGGGAGGTCTAAGGGGACATGGTGAACACCCAACAGGGCTTGAGGCTGGGGCTGAGTGTAGAATTGGGGCCAAGGGCAGGCATGGAGACTTCATCAGGAGTGGGTGTGTGCGCTGCAGTGGTCACATAGGCGGAGCATCTGCGGTCTGCACACACCAACAAACCCAGCCTCCCAGTTACCATCTATTTTTAATTCCCCGTCCCACTCCCCAGTCGACATGCCCATCCTTGGCCTCCTCCTGGTCAGAGTGAGGCCAAACATAAACTGATATTTCACCTTGGGAGCTTACAGCCCAATCGCCTCAATATTGACTTCACCAGCTTCAAAATCCCTTCACCCCCAGTCCCAAGTCCAGCCCTCCCCCTCCTCCTCACCTCCCTGACCTGGCCTAACCTGTCTATCTTCCTACTCACCTATCAGCTCCACCCTTCCCACTGACCAATAACCACCTACCTGCATTCACCTATCACCATCCCAACTACCCTCCCCAGCCCCATCGTCCTCCCTCTATTTATTTCTGGGATCCCCTCCCCCTCCTCAGTCCTGATGAAGGGTTTCGGCCCGAAACGTTGACTTCCCTGCTCCTCGGCTACTGTCTGACCTTGATGTTTTGCATTTGTTCCTTGACTGTGATTTCTTGTTGTATCAAAAAAAGTACAAGTGGGAATTGATGGATTGTGTTCAAATGTGTGAACAATTGGTAACATTGTTAAATAAAGATAAAATTTGTTTCGGTCTATTCTGTTGTGATAGTTTAACTCCTTTTGATCCTTATTTGATATGCTTAAAAGTGGAATTTTCACAGAACTAACTGCAAAACCTTACATTGCAGTTGCAATACTTCCTTTGTACCACAATTATTTAACAAAATTAACTTTCAGCCTTGAGTGAAGCAATTCTTCTTCATCGCAGTCTTAAGTGGCTTGCTTAACATTCTGAGACTGTTTACCCTGGTTCTGTGGCCCACAGCCAGGGAAAATATTCTATCTACATCAATCTGTCTATGCCTTTAAGAATTTTGTATGTTTCCACGATACTGCCTGTCCTTCTATTCCATTTCTATTCTACGCCAGAGAATAGACAGCTAGTCTCTTCAATCTCCTCGAAGGCCAGTCCAGACATCCCAGGATTCAGTCTGGTAAACCTACCTTGCAGTCCATCCCTGCTTCTCCAGCCACTGTGATCCCATTCCAAATTTAAAGTGGTTTGATCCCTCAGGAAGAGTGAAGGGGATGGAGGGGAGTATGAGTTAGAGCAGGAGCACAGCTGTTGTACCTTGGGTACAACTCCCTTGTGACCATTGCTACAATGGAAGTTGTAACACCAGAACGTGGGAAGCCCTACGCTATGGCAAGTATATTCTCCCTTAGGCAAGAGGACCAGAACTGCGCATAATACTCCAGCTACATTTAACCAATGTTTTATACAATTGAAATGAGACTTTTGCTTCTGTATTCTTGCAAGAAATGCTAACATTCCATTTGCCTTCCAAATTGCTTGCTGTTCCTGCATCTCCTGGGGACGTATTCCCTGAAGGCAGAGACAGTAACCAGTTGTTGTGCAATTGATTATTGATGAAAAATGGCATGGTTCCAAATTCAGTGTGAGACAAACAGGCTCTGCCTATGATACACAATTCCTCCCCCAGTTCTTCACGTTTCCTGTTTTCTTTCTGTCCTGTGGCCATGATGACCTTTCAGCCTCCTTCCCATTTCAGTTAAGCCCCTTTATATAATGATTGATAGCCCAACTTTACCCCCGGAGCCCACATCTTTGTAAATTACCATGCTTTTGTTGGCCCCACACTGTCTCTATGTAAAGGCTGGAGTTACCATGATTTATTTGATCCTTCTGGAGCTCCCAGTGTCCTCCAAATCACTGTGAGATTCCACTCTACTATACACAACTATCCTTTACAATTGTCACTACTCCCTCAGAGCCCCAGTACAATGAAAACAGAAGTTGTCTGCTTTCCCCAGGACTCTATTGGCTGACCCTTAATAAGCTCCCAGACCATTATTGACCAAACTCCCTGGACTGATTGTGGACTCCCCACCCCAGACTGACTTAGCAGGACAGTCCTGTTTAATCTTAGTCCACTGTCCCAGACTGATGTCTCACCAGCACCCCTCCTGACCTATCTGTAGTCCCAAGATTCCCTTGCAGTTGACCTCCAGGTCTGATTGTGTCTCGATCCACAATCTGTAAGGATGTCGTTCCCTGGACTCTGATAGGACCAAGCACCTGACTGTAGCTAACCCCCTGCAGTGTAAATGGATGTAAATGTAGTTCCTATTCACCTCGCTAAAGAAGTTATAGGAAAGATATTATCAAGCTGGAGAGTGTTCAGAAGAGATTTACCAGGATGTTGTCAAGTATAGAAGGTTTAAGTTATGAGGAAAGGCTGGAACTTTTTTCCCTGGAACATGGGAGGTTGAGAGGTGATCTTATAGAGGTTTATAAAATAATGAGAGGTATAGATAGAGTTGATGGTTGTTTGTTTTCCCTAAGATGGAGAATTTCAAGACTAAGGGGCACATTTTTATGGTGAGAGGAGAGAGATTTAACAAAGACATAAGACGCAAATTTTTTACACATTCACGTGTTGAATGAACTTCCTGATGAAGTGGAGGATGCAGATAAAATCACAGCATTTAAAAGACATTTGGATGGATATATGAATAGGAAAGGTTTGGAGGGATATGCGCCAGCAGCTGGCAGGTGGGACTAGTTTAGTTTGGGATTATGTTCAACATGGACTGGTCGGACCAAAGGGTCTGTTTCCATGCTGTATGATTTTATGAATGCTCCCCTTTGAGGTTCACTTGTGGCAGGTACACCACATGCAGTTTGTTAGCTGCTGATGCATTGCAGCTCTGACACTGACACTGCTGCCTCTCCGTCTATGCTAAAATGCAGTGCAAGCCACAGGCACCTGAACACTAAAAACAATGTGTGCTAAGAAAGAAATGCATCTGACACAAAGCTGGTGGAGTGTAAGTCAGTGCTGACGTCAGTATGTGTTAAGAAACCAGTGTGAAGCAGACAGTGGTCAACCGCTTCCAAATAAACACTAAAGTGTGTGGGAGCTAAGAAAGCAAACTAAGAGCCATTAGATGCATGAATCTGTGTGAGCAGAAAAGCACCCTATAAAAATGCATGAGACGCACATCTGTCCCTACCTATAAAGCAACCTGGTGGAAGCACGCAATTGCTGCATGTCACACTGAGACCTAAATAAATTATTGAAGGTCTGAACTGATATCTGAGTTGCTCTAAGAATAGGCATGATAATGTGTTGAGCCTGGTGGTTTCCCAATGCTGATTTGTTGTGGATGAAGGTTGAGGAGGATGATGACTGTGGGACATACAGGCACAGCTGGTCAAGCAGTTGAATGATGGCCAGGGTGAGCATTCTGCAAACACCAGGTGCCCATTCTGGTAGAAATTTAACACACACGGTTTTTCGGTGGAGGAGGGGAAAAGTGGGAGTCGCGTATAAATAAGACAAGTTGGGACTTTAATGATGCAAATACTACTTCCAAGATGGTGGCGGCAGAGTAGGCTGAATCCCGGGACTCACCCTTCCCATTCACTTCTCTGTTTTTTCCCTTTTCTCCTTCAGCTTTTTTTTAAACTTACCCTGTGGAGAGCACGGCAGTGATAGCTCTGGAGCGTTGCAGCAGCTGATGGCTGGAGCTGGAGGGTCAGTCAGCCTGGAGCAGAGCAGGATGGCCAGATGCCGGTAGGCCGGAGTGTCGCGGCCAGTGGTCAACTGACCCAGAGTGGAGTGGAGAGGCTGGCGGATTCGGGGGCCCAGAGCAGTCAGCCTGCCACAGGCGGTGGTCAGCTGTTTGTAAGCCCGATTGGGGTTGGCTCAGCATTGGGGGAGGGCAAGACCATGGTGGAAAGCCCCTAGTGTGGAGTGACTGCAGGCTATAGATGGACTGTAATGTCTATCCTTTAACTTTATTTCTTTACTTCCAAATATATACTGTGAAGAACTGTAATATAGAACATTTAGCTTCTTTCTTTATTTCTCTATTTTTATACCTAATCTATTTTAGTAACTAAGATTTGTAGCTCGGTACGTTGTACCTTAGATGGCTCCATGTGTGGCGACATTGTTCACATTTTACATTGCTCCTGTACTTTTGTTGTTGAGTACACATGACCATAAAATCGAATTTTAATTCTAAAATGGAAATAAAGTAGGTTAGCATGAGTTACAACTGGTCAGCACTGAGAAAACGGCCATGTTCTTTTTAAAGTGCAGTGCATTATGTCTGATCAATGTGGTGAATTTCCTCATACAATTCACTGATATGGGGTGATAAAAAACAAACAAATTGAACATGATGGGAGAGAGCATTCTCCAAAGTTCTTGGATAGTGTACTGGAGGCCTTAGGGGAGAAGGTGTAAAGAAGAGAAGTTCTGTCTGGACCGGTCATGGAACCAGATAGCTGTAAGGGGTCAATGCTAAGAGTCAAGCACCCAAGGACCAGTAGCTCAGTGGTTAGTACTGCTGCCTCACAATGCTAGGGGACACAGGTTCAGTTCTACCCTTGGGTGACTGTCAGTGTTGAGTTTGCATGTTTTCCCTGTGTCTGCATGGGTTTCCTCCCACAGTCCAACGATGTGGTAAGTGGGTGGATTGGCCACGCTAAATTGTCCATAGTGTCCAGGAATGTGTAAGTTAAGTGGATTAGCATTGGGAAATGCAGGGTTACAGGGACAGGGCAGGGGTTGGGTCTGGGTGGGATGCTCTTCAGAAGGACTTGATGGGCCAAATGGTCTGCTTCCACAATGTAGCAATTCTGCCAGAGAGCAGGATTCTGCCTTCACAGCTGGCTAATCACCCTAAGATATCAGTGAACCATCTTCCAATTGTTGTGTACTGAATAGTCTTCTTTATTTGATTAATTAATGTATCATACCGAAACTGCAGCTTCTAAACAAACAAATGAACTTTCTGAAAATTCCTTAAAATGCTTGACTGCCTATATTTAGGTAATTGTGATCATGAATCCCAAAACCTAACAAATGGTGTCAAGAGTGCGATCCACAGGAGTGAAAGTATAATTAGATTGAAGCTTGAGAAGCAGCTGTCTTAGATTATAGTTAAATACATATTGAGTAATTCTTAAGCAGAACAGGAAGTTACAATAGCATTCAAATATTCTATAATGCAACTGATAGACAGTTTAACAGAAAAGATAACAGCATCGATACCAGGAGTTGTACGAGAAATTGTAGAAGTTTGTGTTGGAAATTGCAACTGTGTTCTTGATAAGCCTTTTAAAGAGGTTCTGTAAGGAACAAATGAGTTAGAAACAATCTGGAAAGTTAGCTTATAGTTGGATAAGGAACAAATAAGATCTGCAGAAGTTGGTGCAAAGGGATAGTGTTGGCCAGCAGGAATTGCTGTTTTCCTGCACAATACAATATGTAACGCAAGGAAGAACTGCTATGAACCCCAGCGTTTGAACTGGACATTGATTTGCGACAGAAAATACCAAATTCAGTGAGAAATTGGAGCATGACTTCTCCTTATGGTTGGCTAAGATCAAACAGTGTCAGGCACAACTATATGTGTGAACAGGCAGTAGCTATGGCTATTATCTCGAAGATTAGGGTTGGAAAACTTTGGTTGCTTTGGATTTTTCTCCGATGTACTGAGGCAAACCCGGCATGCAATATCATCGGGAAAGAGCACGGATAGGAGGAGAAGGGATGAGTGAAGTACCTTCCAGTGTTGGTGACTATACTGCACAAATTCCTTACCCCCAGTGTAGCTAAAGAGACACTTACTGGAAATCAGAGCTGAGAGATTCTACAACAGTTACAATCAGACCATACTTTAAATTCAAATAAGATCATCACTAAAATTGTTCACTGTAATCAAAGATTCAAAATTGCTTTGAGAAAGAAGTTAATAAGTATGGAAGAACTTGACAAGAAGCCGAAATGTTGTGACATCCTTTGCTGTGATGGTACTAGCTGTGAAAATTTACAATTTATTCCCATGATGTGCAGATCAGTTGAAGTTTGGCAGATATCCAAATTGAATGCAGCATTTGAAAATTGTTTAAAGGAGAAAAATAGTAAACAAAGGAGATAGGAGAAATATTTTGTTCTGTATGCTTGTTCTTTTTAGCTTAATCTTACAAAAGGTTCTAAAAGGATTGTGAGATAATTGGAATGTTTGAGCAAAGTCAAGGAAAAGGCAAGTAAAAATAATTCTGAAATAATTGGGATAGTTCTTGTTTCTTCACACAAGATATGTGAAATTAAGATATGATGTCATTTGGTGAATCATATCTGCAGAGAGTTAACTCTTTCTGCTGCCTGTGTTTTTTAAACATAATCAGCTAACTATATTGCTAGATGAGTGATTTTGGACATTACTAAATATTACATTTCTAAATTTATAGATGAGATGTGGCATTATTAGCCCATTGGGGTTATAACCAAAACCACAACAGATTATATTTTTTGTGTTTTAAACAAATTTCAAGCACTGTGACCACAGCCAAGGACTCAAGATTGGAGAGGCAATGGCCTAGTGGTATTATCGCTGGACTGTTCATCCAGAGATCCAGATAATGTTCTGGGCACCTTCAAATCCCACCAGAGCAGATGGTGGAATTTGGATTCCATAAATAAAATCTAATGATGACTGTGAATCCAATATTGATTGTTGGGAAAAACCCATCTGGTTTACTAATGCCCTTTAGGGAAGGAAACTGTCATCTTTACCTTGTCTGGCCTACACGTGACTCCAGACCATAGCAATCTGGTTGACTTTTAACTGCCTTCTGGGTAATTAGGGATGGGCAATAAATGCTGGCCTGGCCAATGATGCTCTCATCCCATGAATGAATAGAAAAAAGGACATACTACATATATTGGAAATTTAGTCTAAAGTCTTTGCTTTCCAGAGATTTGGCCTTGATTAGTCAAGCCATTTGTTGTCTTCTGAGACAAAGTGTCGGGAGACGGAAGAACCCTAAACTTGCTGCGATTACTTCTATCTCCAAAATTAAAGCACTATTTAAAAACACCACCTGGACAGAATTGTTTTTAAAATCAGGATTGACAAAATAACTATTCAAATTGCTATTTCAGGCCTTCAAAGGGAAATTTACATTAAGTTTAACACAGAGAAATAAATTGAAAATTTTGCATTTTGTTTTAAATCACAAGTCAATGGGAACAGCCTAAGTAATATTAAGTTATATCAATAAAAAGAAAAAAGTTAAAAAGTAAAGTAAAAGGAATTTGGGAATGAGACAATTAAAGGTTGGGAATATGGATGGAAAATACTTAATAAGGCACAAGGTGGGTGCAAGTGAAAAAGGAATTGAAGAATTTTCTACGTCCATGTGTAATGTCTCGGGAAGCCTGATTGGAAAGCAGCATCATTTGTTCTTGAACACCATAATGGAGGGACTATTTGTGGCATACATAGGCTAGTCCCAGCCCAGAACAGACTGTTCTATAGACCCATCCCTGGGTCTGATTTATCTATTTCCATATCAACGCATTCAGACACATGTCTTGTGCAAGTGGGACTTGAAACAGATCCTTTGGCTGAAAGGTAGAGACGCTACCATTACACCGCAAGGTTTTGACTCTGGAAGTTTTATGATGCACAATCAATGACTTTCCCACCATCAACTGACTGATTTTTTTTCTAGTGTTTCTTATATAGGAGGAGACTTCACATAATAGCTACTACAACAGAAACTAGCCTTCCCCAAATATAATCAAATTTCTAGTGAATAGAGACACATGGGAAGGCACAAGGATGGTCTCAAGAATCACTACATTCACTGAGATTTTGATGTTCCATTGAACTGACGTCAAATATATTTGTCTGACATCATCCACTGTCAACATCCTGGGGCTTATCATTGACCAGAAACTCAACTGGATTCACCATATAAACAGCGGCTACAAGAGGCTAGGAATACTGCAGTGAGTAACTCACCTTCTGACTCCTCAAAGCCTGTCCACAAGCTACAAGGCACTAAGCTGGAAGCTTCCGTAAATGTTTCTGGGCTTCTACACTTTAGAATTTCCTCTTGATGTTCCTTCCTCCTGGATTGGAGAACTGCATGTAAGAATCTGTATCTGAATTTGCCTTTCTGTCAAGGGGGATAGCAAGAACTGCAGATGCTGGAGTCAGAGTCCATACAGTGTGGAGCTGGAGGAACACAGCAGCTCAGGCAGCATCAGACAAGCAGGAAAGTTGATGTTTTGGGTTTACACCCTTCATCAGGACTGGGGAGGGGGATGGGAGCTCAGAAATAGACGGAGAAGGGGTGGGGCTGGGGGAAGGCAGGTGGGACAGTGATAGATGGATGCAGGTAGGGGGTTGTGGAGATAGGTCATGGAGAGGGTGGTTTGGATAGGTGAGAAAGAACATGGACAAGTTGTGTCAGGTCAAGGAGGCAGGGATGAGAGGGAGGGTTAGACATGGGATGAGGCCAGGGGTGGAGAGATTTTGAAACCGGTGAATGCTATGTTGAGGCCATTGGGCTGTAGGCTCCTGAGGTGGAATATGAGGTGTTGATCCTCCAGTTTATGTGTGGTGTCATTGTGACACTGGAGGAGGCCCAGGATGGACATGTCACCCAGGGAGTGGGAGGGGGGAGTTTAAATAGTTGGCAACTGGAAGATGTTGTTGATTATAATGTACAGAGCACAAATGTTCCACAAAATGGTAGCTGAGTATGCGCTTGGTCTCACTGATGTAGAGGAGACCACAGCGGGAGCAACGGATACAATGGACCAGATTGGAGGATGTACAGGTGGATCTCTGTCGGATTTGGAAAGATTATTTTGCGCTTCTGCCCTCAAAACCCTCCCCCCAACAAAAATAAGGACAGAGTCCCCCTGGTCCTTACATACCGCCCCACCAACCTCCACATCCAGCGCATTACCCTCCACCACTTCTGCGACCTGCAATCTGACCCCATCACCAAAGAGACATTTCCCTCCCTGCCCCTATCTGCCTTCTGTAGGGACCACTTCCTCCATGACTCCCTCATCTGCTCCACACTCCTCACTAACCCCACCACACCCGGCACTTTTCCCTGCAACCACAGGAGGTGCTACACATGCCCCTACACCTCCCCCCTCACCTCCATCCAAAGCCCCAACAATCTTTAAAAGTCCGATGTTGAGCAATTTATTTAAACACTATAGTTAAAATACAAACAAAAGAAAGAGGAATTTACAATACTTAACTATTGGAAAACATAACTAAATAATAGATACAGTACCCATTACTAATTAACTGTTCCAATACAGTAACATCCTATAAACACACCCATTGGCAGAAACAATACAGTGTGGAGCTGGAGGAACAGAGCAGGCTAGGCAGCATCAGAGGAGCAGGAAAGTCGGGTTTACCAGTCGCATTGCATCTGGAACATGGCACTTAAAATAAGAAAAAGTTAGGGTCTAGGCTACTTTCCTGAAATATTTTGAGGGGGTCTGGTCTGGTCCATAACACCTAGAGTAACCTAACAACAGATGGGAAAAGATCAACTTTTTAAGCCAATATCTTTGATGGTCTTCAGGTCATCCATCTGTTTAAAGGCTTTGCATGACCTCCAGTTGAAGGAGAAATGAAAAGTTTAAAATGAAAATACTTGTTATCTATAAATACTCATTTCCATATCATTGATTAAAATATCTCTGAGCGAAAAATTTGAAACAAAATAGTTCGCATGAGCTTTCAGAATTTCTTAGTGCATTCTTACAACAAATGTAGCATTGAAATAATTTTACACCACTATTGATCTTGCGAAGTATATGTAAAAGCTCATTATGACTCGAAAGAGGAGCTTTTCAGTCCCATTTCAGATGGAGTCTCATCTTCAGATTGAGATTGCATTTGCACTAAAAGCATTTTCTTTGGATGCTGTAATTATGATATAATTTCATCATTAAGCACAACAAACAAATTGCGATTTGTAACATTGGTTATTTGGGAATGTATTGTGCATGAAAGGAAAATGTCAGTTTCTAATCTGTTTTATTTTGCAAGCTGACAATCAAGTGGACATTTGAGTATTAACAGCTTGAAATGTTTCAAGCTCAATTCCTGAAGTTTGGCTGACATTTATATTACATTTCGAAGCAGGCAGCTCTTAGCACACAATAATTTAAAGGCTAATTTCATCTAAGGATGGAAAATGGAAGAAACCTTGGTTATACTCATTGAATGCCTGAATTTATCACAAGGTAAGGCTAAAGAAGGCATGTACACAGCCTTCCCCAAAAACAGCAAACTGTGAAAGTAACAAAAAAAGCCAAGACCATAATCATTTTGATGGCTAAAATTAACCCTAAGAGTTAATATAGGCCAGAGATATATGGACAATATTGAATAATCTGAGGTTTTAAAGGTCATAACACTAACCACAGGAGAATTTGAGTTGAGGAGAGATATCTCGTTCAAAGGGTTGTGAATCTTGGAAATTCTCTACCCAGAGGGTTGGGGATTTTCCAATATTGAATATGTTTAGGGCTAGGATTCACACATTTTTGAACTTTCATGGAATCAGGGATATGGAGAAAGGGTGGAAAATTAAAGTAGAATCATAGAATCCCTACAGTGTGGGAGTTGGCCATTTGGCCCATACTGACCCTCCAAAGAGCAAGTATTATGCACGAGTAAATAAAGGGTGACCTGATGATTGGTACTGGTCTCTGTGGAGTTATTTCAACTAGAGCAGTATTGAAGCAATGTGAGTTTGGAAGGCCCAGAGAAATGTGATGGGGCACAGAGAGCCATCAGAGTGAGGGTAGTAATGCTCAGGGAGGATTCAGGCATGGCATTGGAGGAGTGAGCATGTGAGGTAGAACCAAAGCATAATTGGAGGCTTTTTTTTAAACCTGGTTACAACTGGAAAGTAAACTTTTCTAGATTCTCCAGGGTTTGAGTGAATAGTGATGTTGTTCTGAGCAAGATTACTACTGAATTATTTGCATTAGTCCAAGTGCCACTAACTGGAACTACAGTATATTTAACTTGGTATAAAAGTGGTTTTATATTTAATTTGAATCTTTTTGTTTCTATTTCGTAAAACCATTCACCATGCACCTACAAGGATCCAATCTTACTTTCCTCATTCAGAGATAATGAATCTGCGGACAATCTGGAGCCACAAAAGAAGCATTTTATGAAAACCCTTCAAATGTTCTAAGAATCTAGAGCAAATTCATGAATGGGAACTTAATTTTACTTTGAAACCAAATTAAAATCATGTGAGTTGACATACCTCACAATATAGGATTGGATGTTCAACCCAAGGTGAAACATTTTTGTAGTGATTGTAATGAGATCAGCCACATGGATTTTGTAGAATATGAGTTCCCTGATTGGGGCTGTTAATCTGATCCAATTCAGGAAGCCTTGACTGACAGATATAAACAGGAGTGTCAGAGGATCTGTTCACACAGAGAGGTGGCTCTCCAGAAGCTAGACCAATGTTAAGTTACTGTGCATGCACAAATAAAGGGTGATTTGGTGGAGTGATACCAGCCTCTGAGGAGTAATTTCAGTTTTACTGGGGTTGAGCCTTAGATGGTGGCAATGGAAGGCAACAGAACTAGTGGTGAGGATAAAAATTATGTGAAGGGGGCTATGTCTTCTGCTTCCCCATTCTTTGCTTCCTCTCATATTCTATTCTGTATTTACCAGGTACTGCATTGTAAACTGACACCAGTCATAATAAAGGTGTATGGGTTCTTAGTCAAACAGAACCAGAGATAGGGTTAAAGAAAGCCCCACACAATTATTTACAGAATTCATTCCATAAATTGCAAAATCATCATACATTTCCAAGTATTGTACTCTGATTAAAATTCAGTAAGCATAACAGACTGAGTTTTCCCAGCCCTTGAACAAGTGGGCAATGGCAAGTCATTGGGAAAATGAAGTAAGATAGGAAACACAAGATTCCCGGCGTCACGAAAAACAGTCTGATTTCCAACCAACGTTTGAACAGCGAGATATGAGAGGCCTATATTCATGTATTCACATTTCATTAGTACCTAATCCCAGCTCATTTATATACATTTTCCTGTTCTTCCACATGCTGGACAGGAACTAATCACTGACTATTCCCGACATGAAAGTTAGAACAGGTCATTGGCAGCTTCAGCTCGCAGTTTGCTCTTTTGGGTTTTCATCTTGGACAGTAGACCCCTAGCATCTCAGCACACTCCGTGGGCAGTGACCGCCTGTGCCCCCCCTTCATCTACAAAGATTACCATCGGACATACATCAACCTCGCCAGATCATTCTGGGTAATCCAAGATGGAGGATGGGAAAAATTGTGGCTGTAAGAGCTGTTCCTTTTTTGAAGTATTTTCAGTGTTGGAGCTAATTTCCTTGAATCCTAGGAGCAGTAATGACTGTTTTCTAAGCTGTTGCATTGTTTTGGAACTTTGGGGGTAAAAAAAAATCAATAAAATGGCACATTAAAAAGGAGGAAGAGAGACAAGGGCAATGACCACATGGGCAATGATTCAAACAGAGAAAGAAACCTACACTGCTGTCTGACCCAGCAGTAACCTGCACAGCTGCAGCCTTTGCTGCCTGGTTTCAAGTATCTCTGGATATCAGAGTTTGTTGTAAGAAAAATAAACAAACAGCGAAATTCACAGGTGACCTTGGAGAAACCAGTGTGTGGGACCTAACAGAGGGGAGCAGCTAAGTGGCTTTTTAAAGTGTAACCTTACTGGTTTTCTTTTGTAAATCTACAATAGTGAGTAGAATGGTTTTTGTTTGATTATGTGTTGTTGTTGAGATCTGTCTCTTGATTAAACTTTAAAAATATAAGAACATAGCTACTAAGCTAGCCTGGAGCAGTGTTTTTGGAACAGTAAGATTGTGATATTTTCTGAGTCTGTAGACAGCTAAGGTGCAAGGATTACCTTTAGTAGAGTGATGTGCTCTTCCTGTTGGATTTGGGAGATTAGGGAGAGTTTCCATGTTTCTGATTATTATGTCTGCAGGCAGTGTGTTTGGTTGCAAATCCTATTGGATCGCACGGATCAGTTGGAGTGGCAGTTAGAGGCAATGAGGAATTTACAGGAGCTGGGGGGGGTGACGGAAGACAGTTGCAGGAAGGGAGATAAACTGAAGATACAGTCAGGTAGATGGGTGACCTCCAGAAGGAGGTGGCCTTCAGTAGGAGAAGGAAGCAGGTGGTGCAGGAGTCTCCTGTGGCTATCTCCATCTCAAACAAGTCTGCTGCTTTGGGAAATGTCGGGAGTGATGGACTCTCAGAGGAATGTAGCACTGACAGCCAGGTTTCTGATCCCAAGGCTAGCTCTAATGTAATGAGGGGTATGCCAGGTTCCAAGCAGTCGATTGTGATAGGGAACTCTCTAGTCTGAGGCACAAACAGACGTTGCTGTGGCTGACAGCGAGACATCAGAATAGTGTGTTGCCTCCCTGGTGCCAGGATCAATGCTATCTTGGAGAGGGTGCAGAATATTCTCAAAGGCGAGAGGGACCAGCAGGAGGCTGTGGTACACATTGGAACTAATGACAAAGGAAGAGATAAGGACGAGATTCTGAGAAGTGAATGTAGGAAGTTAGACTGGAATTTAAAAAGTAGGCCCTCGAGAGTAGTAATGTCTGGATTACTTCCAGTGCCACGAGCTAGTGAGGGTAGGAATAGGACAGAAGAGATGAATGCGTGGCTGAGGAGCTGGTGCAGTGGAGCAGGGTTCACAGTTTTGGATCATTGGAATTTCTTCTTGGGTAGAAGTGACCTGTATAAGAAGGACGGATTGCACCTGAATTGGAAGGGAGGTAATGTACTGGTTGGGAGATTATCTAGAGCTGGTTGGGAGGATTTAAACTAGTAAGGGAGCATGGGGGAGCTAGGGAGATAGTGAGGAAAGAGAGCAGTCTGAGGCTGATACAGTTAGGAAAAGGAGTAAGTCAAACAGCCGGGGCAGGCAGGAACAAAGTAGAAAATGAAGTAGGACTGATAAATTAAATTGCATTTATTTCAATGCAAGAGGCCTAACAGGCAAGGCAGATGAATTCAGGGCATAGTTGGGAACATAGGACTGGGATATCCAGCAATTACAGAGACGTGGCTCAGGGATGGACAGGACTGGCAGCTTAATGTTCCAGGGTATAGTTGTGAAAGGAGGGATTGAAACGGGAGGAAGAGAGGAGGGGGTGGTGTTTTTGATAAGGGATAACATTACGACTGTATTTAGGGAGAATATTCTTGGGAATATGTCCAGGGAAGTTATTTGGGTGGAACTGAGAAATTATTAGGATTGTACTATAGACCTAGTCAGTGGGAAATTAAGAAACAAATTTGTAAGGAGGTCTCAGTTTACTGTGAGAATATTAGGGTGGTTATCATCGGGGATTTTAATTTTCCCAAACATACCTGTAGTGTGAAGGGCTTGGATGGAGAGGAATTTGTTAAGTATGTACAAGAAAATTTTCTGATTCAGTATGTGGATGTACCTACTAGAGAAGGTGCAAAACTTTGACCTATTTTCGGGAAACAAGGCAGGGCAGGTGACTGAGGTGTTGGTGGGGGAGCACTCTGGGGCCTGTGACCATAATTCTATTAGTTTTAAAATAGGATTGAAAGGATGGACTGGATCTAAAAGTTAAAGTTCTAAATTGGAGGAAGGCCAATTTTGACAGTATTAGGCAAGAACTTTCAAAAATTGACTGGGGGGCGGACATTTGCAGGTAAAGGGATGGCTGGATAATGGGAAACCTTCAAAAAATGAGATAATGAGAGTCCAGAGACAGTATGTTGCTCTTAGGGTGAAGGGCAAGGCTGGTAAGTGTGGGGAATGCTGGGTGACTAGAGAAAATATTGAGGTTTGGTCAAGTATAAGAAGGAAGCATATGGCGGGTATAGACAGGAGAAATCAAGTGATTCCCCAGAAGAGTATGTATGCAGCAGGAGTATACTTAAGAGGGAAATCAGAAAGGCAAAAAGCGGACACGAGATAGCTTTGACAAATAAGGTTAAGGAGAATCCAAAGGGATTCTACAAATACATTAAGGACAAAAGGGTAACTAGGGAGAGAATACGATCAGCAAGGCCACCTATGTGTGGAACTGCAGGAGATGGGGGAGATACTGAATGAATGTTTTACATCAGTATTTACTGTGGAGAAGGAAATGGGAGATAGGGACTGGGGGGGAATAAATAGCCACATCTTGAAAAATATCCATATTATAGAGGAGGAGGTGCTGAATGTCTTAAAATGCATAAAGGCAGATAAATCCCCGGGACCTGATCAGGTGTACCCTAGAACTCTGTGGGAAGCTAGGGAGGTGATTGCTGGGGTCCCTTGCTGAGATATTTATATCATCAATAGCCAAAGGCAAGGTGCTGGAAGACTGGAGTTTGGCTAACGTGGTGTCACTATTTAAGAAAGATGTTAAGGAAAAGCCGGGGAACTACAGACCAGTGAGCCTGACATCAGTGGTGGTCAAATTGTTGGAGAGAATCCTGAGGGACATGAATTACATGTATTTGGAAAGGCAAGGACTGATTAGGGATAGTCAACATGACTTTGTGCTTGGGAAATCATGTCTCAGGAACTTCTTTGAGTTTTTTGAAGACGTAACAGAGAAGATTGATGAGGAAAGAGTGGTGGACATGATCTATATGGACTTCAGTAAGGCGTTCAACAAGGTTCTTCATGGTAGACTGGTTAGCAAGGTTATATCACATGGAATAGAGGGAGAACTAGCCATTTGGATACAAAACTGGCTCAAAGGTAGAAGACAGAAAGTGGTGGTGGGGGATTGCTTTTCAGACTGGAGGCCTGTGACCAGCAGTGTGTCACAAGGATCAGTGCTGAGTACACTACTTTTTGTCATTTATAGAAATGATTTGGATGTGAATATAGGAAGTATGGTTAGTAAGTTTGTAGATGACACTAAAATTGGTGGTGTAGTGGACAGTGAAGTAAGTTACCTTGATCAGATGGACCAATGGGCTGAGGAGTGGCAGGTGGAGTTTAATTGAGATAAATGTGAGGTGCTGCATTTTGGAAAGGCAAGTCACGGCAGGACTTGTACACTTAATGGAGTGTTGCTGAACAAAGAGACCTTGGAGTGCAGGTTCATAGATTCTTGAAAGTGGAGTCACAGGTAGATAGGATAGTGAAGAAGGTGTTTGGTATGTTTGCCTTTATTCATCAGTGCATTGAGTGTAGGAGTTGGGAGATCATGGTGTGGCTGTACAGGACATTGGCTGAGCCACTATTGGAATACTGTGTGCAGTTCTGGTCTCCCTGCTATAGGAATGATGTTGTGAAACTTGAAAGGTTTCAGAAAAGGTTTACAAGGTTTGAGCTATAGGAAGAGGCTGAATAGGCTGGGGCTATTTTCCCTGAAGCATCAGAGGCTGAGGGGTGATCTTATAGAGGATTATAAAATCATGAGGGGCATGGATAGGGTAAATAGACATGGTCTTTTCCCCAGAGTGGGAGAGTCTAAAACTAGAGGGCATAGTCTTAAGGTGAAAGGAGAAAGATTTGGGGCAGCACAGTGGCTCAGTGGTTAGCACTGCTGCCTCACAGTGGCAGGGACCTGGGTTTGATTCCAGCCTCAGGCGACTGTGTAGAGTTTGCACATTCTCCCCGTGTCTGTGTGGGTTTCCTCCCACAGTCCAAAGATGTGCAGTGTAGGTGGATTGCCATGCTAAATTGCCCATAGTCCCTGGAGATGTTTAGGTTAGACATGGAGAATGGGTCTGGGTGGGATGCTCTTCAGAGGGGTGGTGTGGACCTGTTGGGCCGAATGACCTGTTTCCACACTGTAGTGATTCTATGATTTAAAAGGGACCTGAGAGGTAACTTTTTCATGCAGAGGGTGGTGCGTGTATGGAATGAGCTGCATGAGGAATTGGTGGAGGCTGGTACGATTACAGCATTTAAAAGGCATCTGGATGGGTATATGAATAGGAAGGGTTTAGAGGAATAGTGGTCAAATGCTGACAAATGGGATTAGCTTTATTTACAATATCTGGTCAGCATGGACGAGTTGGGGTGAAAGGTCTGTTTCTATGCTGTATATCTCTATGAATCTATGACTCTATGACGCAAATCTAATCCACTTAGAATACAGTGCTCCACTTGAATGCTACACTTCAGAGCACACCAGCATCTTATGTGTTAATTAAAAAACGAAAGAACTGCAGATGCTGTGAATCAGAAACAAAACCAGAAATTGCTGGAAAAACTCAGCACCCAGCTCAGAACTGTTCTGATGAAGGGTCACTGGACCCAAAATGTTAATTCTGCTTTCTCTGAACAGATGTTGCCAGATCTGCTGAGTTTTTCCAGCAATTTCTGTTTTTGTTCCTTATATTGTAATGCTACTACTAGGCTGCTATGTGCACAGCAAAAGGCACCCATCTAATGCCTTGGAGAAGGGCGTACCTCAGGACTCAGGCACGGTTAGTAAGTTTGTGGAAGACACCAAAATTGGTGGCATAGTAGACAGTGAAGAAGGTTTTCTAAGCTTACGAAGGGATCTTGATCAAATCGGTCAGTGGGCTGAAAAATGGCAGGTGGAGTTCAATCTGGATAAGTGTGAGGTATTGCATTTTGGTACGGCAAACAAGGGTAGGGCTTATACAATTAACAGTAGGGCCTTGGGTAGTGTTGTAGAACAGAGGGACCTAGGGGAACAGGCACATAATTCTTTTAAGTTTACATCACATATAGACAGAATGGTTAAAAAGGCGTTTAGCACACTTGCCTTCGTTGCTCAGTCCTTTGAGTACAGGAGTTGGGATATTTTGTTGAGGTTGTACAGGACATTGGTGAGGCCTCTTCTGGAGTACTGTGTCCAGTTCTGGTCGCCCATTTATAGGAAGGATATTATCAAACTGGAAAGGGTTCAGAAGAGGTTTACCAGGATGTTGCTGGGTATGGAAGGTTTGAATTATAAGGAATGGCTGGATAGGCTGGGACTTCTTTCACTGGAGTGTAGGAGGCTGAGAGGTGGCCTGGTAGGAATTTATAAAATAAAGAGAGTTTGGATAAAGTTGATGGTAGTTGTCTTTTCCCTAATATGGAGAATTTCAAGACTAGGGTGCACATTTTTAAGGTGAGAGGGGAATGATTTAAAAAGATATAAGAGGCAAATTTTTACACAGAGGACGACCACATCCCAAAACCAGCCCAGCTTGTCCCTGCCTCCCTAACCTGTCCTTCCTCCCACCTATCCCCTCCTCCCACCTCAAGCCGCCCCCCCCCATCTCCTACCTACCAGCCTCATCCCGTCCCCTTGACCTGTCTGTCCTCCCTGGACTGACCTACCCCCCCCTAACTCTCCACCTACACTCACCTTTACTGGCTCCAACCCCGCCTCTTTGACCTGTCTGTCTCCTCTCCACCTATCTTCTCCTTTATCCATCTTCTATCCGCCTCCCCCTCTCTCCCTATTTATTTCAGAATCCCCTTCCCCTCCCCCATTTCTGAAGAAGGATCTAGGCCCAAAACATCAGCCTTCCTGCTCCTCTGATGCTGCTTGGCCTGCTGTGTTCATCCAGTTCTACACCTTGTTATCTCAGATTCTCCAGCATCTGCAGTTCCTACTGTCCATGATCTCATAAGCTGCACAAGGGCATGGAGCTTATCTTCTCACATCTTGAGCCGTAAGTATTCACCTGTAATCCTTCACTGTATGGTGGACTATGCTAATCCATCATTTCTGAGTGATGCAAATACCAACTGCTCACATTACAACCAACATATTCTGTTTCTCGAAGTCCCCATACAGCTTCTTTGGAACCGTGACCAGTAGATCCAGCCACAGCACGGGTCAACATTGCTGTGGTTACGAGGCTATGAAGGCACAGGAGAGTAGAAGAAGAACACATACACCAACAAGATCACCAATCTTCAGCAGATGCCAAACAACCTCCACATATAGAAGTCACAACTGAATGCAAAGGAGGAGTAGGAAGCCCAGAATCTAGTGTCTTCAATGCCAATTTCTGCAGATGACAGCAGTGCTAATGAACCAGGACACTGTCACAAAACTATGCTATCTGCTGGAGCAGGACTAGTGACCTGAAGTGGTGACTGGACATCCTCTCCTGGTTGCTGTCAAAATGACAGCTGCAACAAGTTTTACACACTTACTGCTTCCACTGTGTGGATCCCTTAATCCTCAGCTCACAAACGTACCCAGATGGTGACCGATGTCATTTTTACCAGATCACACCACTTCACCTCATTTCCCTGTGATAAAGTCAGTGCTGCTGCCTGGGCAGAAGGTTTTGCCAAATTAGTTGACATTCCCCAAGCTATCGACTGTACGCACATTGAGTTGAAATCATGACATAGCTGGCTTCAAAAGAAAGGGTTCTATTTCATCAATGTACCAGTCATCTGTAATCATAATGCAACCATGGTTGATGACTTAGTTAAGCAGCCCCCTGAATATAGATTCATACTCTTACAGATGCTCTGTCCAACTGGACCAGATAAAGAGGGAAGGTGAGGGATGTTGAAATGCTGAGAGAGTGGCGGCAGAAGGATGATGAGGACATTGCGCAGTGGGAACATCACCTTTGGCATGATAGAGCACTGCAGCATCATGCATAACAAACCAGATAGAACTTAATTGATACCCTGTTCCATTAGATGGGATCATCCACTGACTATAAATTTGTTGTTGCTCAAAAGGAAAGCAGCTCCTGTTGGTTCCCAGAAACAAAGGCAACCTTTTATTATTTGTTTTTTTCTTCTGTACTTCTCCTTTTATTCATTAGAAGTTAACATTTTAAACCACTTGAAGGCTTTCTGTGATGCTCCATTACTGAACAATGACAAGATGTTAAGCTATTCTGGGTGTTAGGGAAAGAGTGGCACTTACTTAGACAGTTCTAAGATTTTACAACACTAGGAATAGATAGCCTGTGTAGCTTCATTCTTATAGCTGCAGTTACAATGACCGTTTATCAGACAGCTGATGTTGCAAAGAGGCAATACATTTACGAGTCTGACCTAAAGAAAGGAGGACAACGTGTCCCCCATCTACATCAATGGAACTGAGATCGAGAGGGTGAAGAGCATCAAGTTCTTTGGAGTGACAGCCTGTCCTGGACTTCCCACTTTCATGCAATGGCCAAGAAGGCACAATAACGCTTCTTCTTCCTCAGGCAGCTCAGGAAATTTGGCATGTTCATACGGTCCCTCACCAACCTCTACAGATGCCCCATTGAAAGCATACTGTCCGGGTGCATAACAGCCTGGTATGGCAACTGCTCTACCCAGAACCATAAGAAACTACAGAAGGTGGTGTGCACGGCCCAGACCATCACGGAAGCCAATGTTCCATCCATGGACTCTATTTACACGGCACGCTGCTGTGGAAAGGCAGCCAATATCATCAAAGACCCATCACACCCTGGTAATGATCTCCTACAACCTCTTCCGTCAGGCAGAAAATACAGAAGCCAGAATACACATGCGAGCAAGTTCAGGAGCAGCTTCTTCCTGGCTGTTAACAGACTGATGAACGGACTCTCTAGCCTCAAATAACACTAATCTTGCTAATGTTGATCTCACCTAGCGCATGCCCCTGTGCAATGTAACCTGTATGCCTCTGTCTAAGTCTTTTTGATCTGTACACCCTTTTCTTACTATGATCTGCCTGTACCACTTGTAAACAAAGCTGTATTTCGGTACACGTGACAATAAAAAAATAAATTGATCAATCAATTATATTTGCAATGAGTGACAGCTGGGCTTTAAATAGAGTTCTGCCACTGGAACTCCCAGCAACAGTCAGTACTGCCTCTGGCAAATGCATGATAGCGCGAGAATGATATGGAAGCAGTGAGCAGTACAAAATTGTGTGAGATAGAGCGCACAGCCAGCAACACTCCATTAAACTCCCCCGAAACTGACACATCGGCAACTTTTAGTAAAATTCCCTCCACCATTTAAATGCTGAAACACAATAAAGTGCAGTTATGCCAGACTCTAAAACAATTTTTGTTTTCTATTTGCTTTTGTTGTTTGTAGACCAGGCAAATAATTGTGAATTCATTGTTCAGTAAGATAAATCAACTCATGGTCACATCCTTTAAGATGCAATACAGGCCATTACAGTCTCTTTCTGTCATTCTTGTGATTGGCACAAGAAGCTGTTGTGGAAAGAAGGAAACTCCATTCTGGGAGAAATTAAATAGGACTAGGGTTAAATAAAAGAACATCATTTATCAACTGGTTTTCTTGATGAACTGGCAAAAATTATTTTCCTGAAATACCAGAGGTTCACTATTATCACGATCTCCTCAATGTCCGAGTATGCAGTTGAGAGTGTAAGTGAGAAGGCTCTCTGGCAGTAAGTTTTATTTAAGGCAAATTGTGTTATTACTTAAGTGATTTTCGCTGTAAATAAAGTATAACAGTGATGTGTATTCTCCCTGCATTATGTTTCTATTACTTAGTGTGGGTTTTTACATTGATTATGTGGACCTCCTAGTCCCATACGGGCTGGTTAACAAAATGTTTGCTGATATTTGGAATTTTTGAGAATCAGTTCAATGAGTAAACGTTATTTCTCCAGCCCTTTTAAACAATCTTAGACAGTAACTTCAATTAATTCTTTTAATTTCTGCAGTTCTAAACCGGTACTGTCAGAGAAGCTATCACTTAATTAGCAAGCCCTGAAATATTGCACTTTGTGTCAACATTACCAGTTAGTTCACATCTGAGAATCACAACAGTTCCATTGCACAACAATTAAATATTACAAGGCTGTTCGGATAGTGCAGAAAAATGGTGTTGAAGTAGAAGATCAGCCAGTAACTCGTCGAATGGTGGAGTGGGCTCAAAGGACTGACTGACCTCCTCCTGCTTCCATTTCTTATGTTTGTTTGAATTGCTGTTGTAACCACAATATCTATATGGCTGGTCCCACTCAATTTCTGGTCAATGATAACCCTCAATGGGGGAATCAAGCAATGATACTGACACTAAATATCATGGGACAATGTTTAGATTTTTCCATTTTGGAGACGGTCGTTACCTGGCACTTAGACTCATAGGATCCCTACAGTGGGGAAACAGGCCATTCGGCCCATTTTGTCCACAAGAAGAGAATTGCACCCAGACACACACCCTATTTCCTGTAACCCTGCATTTCAAAGAACAAAGAACAAAGAAGAGAGAACAAAGAAAATTACAGCACAGGAACAGGCCCTTCGGCCCTCCAAGCCTGCACCGATCCAGATCCTCTATCTAAACCTGTCACCTATTTTCCAAGGATCTGTATCCCTCTGCTCCCTGCCCATTCATGTATTTGTCTAGATACATCTTAAATGACGCTATCGTGCCCGCTTCTACCACCTCCGCTGGCAACGCGTTCCAGGCACCCACCACCCTCTGTGTAAAGAACTTTCCACGCATATCTCCCTTAAACTTTTCCCTCTCAGCTTGAAATCTAGTGACCCCTAGTAATTGAGTCCCCCACTCTGGGAAAAAGCTTCTTGCTATCCACCCTGTCAAACCTCTCATGATTTTGTAGACTGCAATCAGGTCCCCCCTCAACCTCCGTCTTTCTAATGTAAATAATCCTAATCTACTCAAGCTGTCTTCATAGCTAGCGCCCTCCATACCAGGCAACATCCTGATGAACCTGCTCTGCACCGTCTCCAAAGCATCCACATCCTTTTGGTAATGTGGCAACCAGAACTGTACGCAGTATTCCAAATGTGGTCGAACCAAAATCCTATATAACTGTAACATGACCTGCCAACTCTTGTACTCTAAAGCCCATCCGATGAATGAAAGCATGCCGTATGCCTTCTTGACCACTCTATCGACCTGCGTTGCCACCTTCAGGGCACAATGGATCTAAATACCCAGATCTCTCTGTTCATCAATTTTCCCCAGGGCTTTTCCATTTACCATATATTTCACTCTTGAATTGGATCTTCCAAAATGCATCACCTCGCATTTGCTTGGATTGAACACCATCTGCCATTTCTCCACCCAACTCTCCAATCTATCTGTATTCTGCTGCATTTTCCGACAGTCCCCGTCACTATCTGCTACTCCACCAATCTTAGTGTCATCTGCAAACTTGCTAATCAGACCATATATACGTTCCTCCAGATCAGTGGTCCCAACGCAGATCCCTGTGGAACACCACTGGTCACAGTTCTCCATTTTGAGAAACTCCCTTCCACTACAACTCTCTGTCTCCTGTTGCCCAGCCAGTTCTCTATCCATCTAGCTAGTACACCCTGGACCCCATGCGACTTCACTTTCTCCATCAGCCTACCATTGGGAACGTTATCAAACGCCTTACTGAAGTCCATCTATATGACATCTACAGCCCTTCCCTCATCTATCAACTTTGTCACTTCCTCAAAGAAGTTGGTAAGACATGACCTTTCCTGCACAAAACCATGATGCCTATCACTAATAAGCCCATTTTCTTCAAAATGTAAATAGATCCTATCCCTCAGTATCTTCTCCAGCAGCTTCCCCACCACTGACGTCAAGCTCACCGGTCTATAATTACCTGGATTATCCTTGCTACCCTTAAACAAGGGGACAACATTAGCAACTCACCAGTTCTCTGGGACCTCACCCGTGCTCAAGGATGCTGCAAAGATATCTGTTAAGGCCCCAGCTATTTCCTCTCTCGCTTCTCTCAGTAATCTGGGATAGATGCCATCCAGACCTGGGGAATTGTCCACCCTAATGCCTTTTAGAATACCCAACACTTCCCTCCTCCTTATGCCGACTTGACCTAGAGTAATCAAACATCTATCCCTAACCTCAACATCCATCATGTCCCTCTCCTAGGTGAATACCAACGCAAAGTACTCATTAAGAATCTCACTCATTTTCTCTGACTCCTCACATAACTTCCCTCCTTTGTCCTTGAGTGGGCCAACCCTTTCTCTAGTTACCCTCTTGCTCCTTATGTACAAATAAAAGGCTTTGGGATTTTCCTTAACCCTGTTTGTTAAAGATATTTCATGAACTCTTTTAGCCCTCTTAATTCCTCGTTTCAGATTGATCCTACTTTCCCGATATTCTTCCAAAGCTTCGTCTGTTTTCAGTCGCCTAGACCAATGAATGCTTCCTCTTTCTTCTTTGCTAGTCTCACAATTTCACCTGTCATCCATGGTTCCCTAATCTTGCCCTTTCTATCTCTCATTTTCACAGGGACATGTCTGTCCTGCACTCTAATCAACCTCTCTTTAAAAGCCTCCCACATATCAAATGTGGATTTACCCTCAAGCAGTTGCTCCCAATCCACATTCTCCAGCTCCTGCCAAATTTTGCTTTAGTTGGCCTTCCCCCAATTTAGCACTCTTCCTTTAGGACCACTCTTGTCTTTGTCCATGAGTATTCTAAAACTTACGGAATTATGATCACTATTCTCAAAGTAATCCCCTACTGAAACTTCAACCACCTGGCCGGGCTCATTCCCCAACACCAGGTCCAGTATGGCCCCTTCCTGAGTTGGACTATTTACATACTGCTCTATAAAACCCTCCTGCTGCTCCTTACAAATTCTGCTCCATCTAAACCCCTAACACTTAGTGAATCCCAGTCAATGTTGGGAAAATTAAAATCTCCCATCACCACCACCCTGTTACTCCTACATCTTTCCATAATCTGTCTACATATTTGTACCTCTATCTCATGCTCGCTGTTGGGAGGCCTGTAGAACAGCCCCAACATTGTTACCGCACCCTTCCTATTTCTGAGCTCTGCCCATATTGCCTCACTGCTTGAGTCCTCCATAGTGCCCTCCTTCAGCACAGCTGTGATATCCTCTTTGACCAGTAATGCAACTCCTCCACCCCTTTTACCTCCCTCTCTATCCCACCTGAAGCATCTATATCCTGGGATATTTAGTTGCTAATCTTGCCCTTCCCTCAACCAAGTCTCAGTAATAGCAATAACATCATACTCCCAGGTACTAATCCAAGCCCTAAGTTCATCTGCCTTATCTGTTACACTTCTCACATTAAAACAAATGCACCTCAGACCGCCTGTCCCTTTGCGTTCATCATCTGCTCTCTGCCTACTCTTCCCCTTAGTCACACTGACTTCATTATCTAGTTCCTTACAGGCTTTAGTTACTACCTCCTTACTGTCCACTAACCTCCTCATTTGGTTCCCATCCCCCTGCCACATTGGTTTAAACCCTCCCCAACAGCGTTAGCCAAAGCACTCCCTAGGACATTGGTTCCAGTCCTGACCAGGTGTAGACTGTCCGATTTGTAATAGCCCCACCTCCCCCAGAACCGGTCCCAATGTCCCAAAAATCTGAACCCCTCCCTCCTGCACCATCTCTCAAGCCACTCATTTATCCTGCCTATTCTTTCATTTCTACTCTGACTAGCACGTGGCACTGGTAGCAATCCTGAGATTACTACCTCTGAGGTCCTACTTTTTAACTTGGCTCCAAACGCCCTAAATTCTGCTTGTAGGACCTCATCCCGTTTTTTACCTATATCATTGGTGCCTATATGCACCACGACAGCTGGCTGTTCACCCTCCCCCTTCAGAATGTCCTGCAGTCAATCTGAGACATCCCTGACCCGTGCACCCGGGAGGCAACATACCATTCGGAAGTCTCGTTTTCGACCACAGAACCGCCTATCTACTCCCCTTACAATCGAATCCCCTATGACTATAGCCCTTCCACTCTTTTTCCCGCCCTTCTGTACAGCAGAGCCAGCCATGGTGCCATGAACCTGGCTACTGCTGCCTTCCCCTGGTGAGCCATCTCCCCAAACAGTATCCAAAATGGTATACCTGTCTTGGAGGGAGATGACCGCAGGGCACACCTGCACTGCCTTCCTGCTTTTTCTCTGCTTTTTGGTCACGCATTCCCTTTCTCCCTCAGCAATCCTAATCTGCAGTGTGACCAATCTGCTAAACGTGCTATCCACGACTTCCTCAGCATCGCGGATGCTCCAAAGTGAGTCCATCCGCAGCTCCAGAGCCGTCATGCGGTCTAACAAGAGCTGCAGCTGGACACACTTCCTGCACGTGTAGGAGTCAGGGACATCAGCCGCTTCCCTGAGCTCCCACATTGAGCAAGAGGAGCATAACATGAGTCTGGAATCTCCTGCCATTTTTACTCTTAAGCTTAGCTTAGTCCTACTATAGTATCAAATAATAGATAAATGAAATGAAAAATTTTTTACTAATCACTCTACTTACCAGCACACGATAAAAAAAAAGGAAAAGAAAAGCCTTACCTTATCAATACACCACAGAGTCTTTTTTTTTGGTTAGAGGAGGAGGGCAGGTGGGTTTCCCGTGGCTAATCCATCTAGCCTGAACATCTTTGGAATGTGAGATGAAAATGGAGCACCCAGAAGAAACTCACACAGACACGGGAAGAATGTGCAAACTCAACACAGACAGTCGCCGAAGGCTGGAATCGATCCTGGGTCCCTGAGCCACCGTGCTGCCACTTGTGTGGCCTGAATGTTAGTCACGGCTTATCTGCCGAAACCTGAACCTTGTTCATGTCTTCCTGCACATGGACACAGACTGTTTCAGTATCTGAGGAGCTATAAATGGTATTGAACATTGTGTAATCTCACAGCCCTATTTCTAACCTTATGATAGAGAACAGTCATTCATGATTGGGCCTCGGACAGGACCCTGAGGAACACCTGCAATGATATCCCAGAAATGAGATGATTGACCTCCAACAACCACAGTCTTCTTTCTTTGTGCTAGCTTTGACTACAATCAATGGGGAGCTTAGTCCTGATTCCCAATGACTTCAATTTTGCTAATACTCATCAATGCCACATGGCATCAAATTCTTAGTATCAAGGATATTCGCCATCACTTAATCGCTAGGATTTATTTCTTTTGCCTATGTTTGAACCAACTCTAATGAGGTCAGAAGCTGAGTGGTCCTGGCAGAGTTACAACTGAGCATCAATAAGCTGTTTTTTAAAAAATTTTTTCATGAGATGTGGATGTCACCCATTAGGTCAGCATTTGTTGCCCATTTCTAATTGTCCAAACAGCTGTTAAGAGTCATAGAAACACAGAAACTAGGAGCAGGAGTAGGCCATTCGGCCCTTTGCGCCTGCTCCACTGTTCAATACGTCCATGGTTGATCCTCTACCTCAATGTCATATTCCCACTTTCACCCGATACCCCTTAATGCCTTTAAAATCTCAAAATATATCAATTTCTTTCTTGACTATATTCAGTCTTCTGTGGTAGGGAATTCCAGACATTTACTACACTTTGAGCGAAGAAATATTTCCCTATGGAAATATTTCCTAAATGGTTTACCCATATCCTGAGATTGAGATCCTCAGTTTTAGACTCCCCAACCAGGGAAACTTCTACCCTGTTTCTCGTCAATCCAGCCTGTTTTTAGATTTTTATAGTTTCAATCGTATATTTCCCCTCTCATTCTTCTAAGCTCCAGTAAATACAGGCCAGGTTGAATCAATCAGTCCTCATTGCATAGTTCTGTCATCCCCAGTCTCAGCCTAGTAAACCTCCATAGCACTCTGCGGTAAGTATATCCTTTCTTAGATAGGGAGACCAAAACTACACACAATACCTCAGGTGTGGTCTCACCAAGGACCTGTATAACTGGGTATTCAGAGGATATTTAAGAGTCAACATAATTGTTGTGGGCCTGGAACCAATATTTAGGTCAGTCCAGGCAAGAGCAGCAGATTTCTTTCCCTGACAGAAATTAATGAACCTGATGGGTTTTCTATGATAGTTGCTGATGGTTTAATTGTCACCATTACTGAGATTAGCTTAATGCCCTGACCTATCTTTTGTGCATCTTGCTTAAAAATGGTATAACCTCGCTCTGCCTTTGGAGTTGATTTGCCTGCTTCACAGAAAAAAAAACTCTTTTATTATGGCTGAGGTTTAACTTTGAATGATAGGATAACAAATATGAGAGAATATATTAAATTTTTGCCAATAACTGACTAAACTGCATTTTTTCATAATTTACTACAGTTAACAAAATTGTAGGAAAGCCTGTGCACTTCCTGTAAACACAGTTTTGTTATTACAATCAAAACTAGCAAGGAATTACGACATGTTTAACAATAATGTGAAGCAGCTAACAAAGCACTTTACTGTACAAATGTTATAATACAATTGTGGAGTGCACTGTTTTTGCAATAAATGATTCAATGAGAATTGAGAAAATTCTACAAATCTCTCCATGTATCAAGGAACCTTGTAGTAATCACGCTTGTATATTTGCTCAAGTATTTGCTTGGAAAATGTGAACTGTACTATGCAACTGTAATATTGTATCATTGGGGCAAACTGATGAACCGAGTTGGTGAAATTATACCTGTGATTTCTCAGCTTTGTTTTGTTTTTCCTTTCACTATCATGAACAGCCCATCTCAGCCTCACAAAACACCCCTTGACTAAACTTCAATTTTTTTCATGTGTATTGTTATGACTAAGTGAAGAGGGGTCACATGCATCTCTTTTTTAAATATCCTCTTGATCAATTGCAACAAATAGTTTCCACATTTTTCCTTTGTAGCAGGCATTCTTCGCAGTTCATTTAACATAACAAAAACAAAGGAAGCCAGTTCCAAGGTTATCTTGAGTGAAATAGAGTGAAATTTTATCGTCATAAAGTTATGTTACCTGAAAAAAGTATAAAATATAACAACAACGCACACACAGATACAGGTGATGATCTTATGAAGAAAAGAAAGTGAAATTTCTAGCTCAGACAGGAAGATGAAGGCCATTCTAGTTTACAATTTTTTAGAGTATTTTAATTGAGAAAATGAAAATGACTGAGTCCAACTCTTTAGCTTCAGATCTGAGGAAGGGTCACTGGACCCGAAACATTAACTCCGATTTCGCTCCACAGATGCTGCCAGACCTGCTGATCTTTTCCAGCAATTTCTGTTTTTGCTTCTGATTTCTAGCATCAGCAGTTCTTTTGTCTTCTCTATTATTTAGCTGCTGCCTGGTTTCCTCTGTAATGGCGACACTGCCAATATCCCGGAGGTCTTATTAAGTCATTGCTGTCACTCAAGTTAATTTTCATTTCTGAGCTGGAGGTTGAGAGAGTAAAAAGCTTTTGTATCCCTGCTGTTAACATCCATGTCTGTCTGTCACTCAGTCAAAGCAAGTTAGCGAAATATAGTTCATTTGTGTATTCCCACTCTCGCTCATTGTCTTTTTCAAACTGAACACTCTGCAGGTAGCCTTTCATTTCCAAAATGTAAAGTTATCATGAGATTGTGAATAAAACAAGAGATGCAAATTGCTTGACACCTCTCTGTGTTTCAGGGCTTCTTGATTAAAATGTTATTCCGAGGCAGCTGGATTTGTATATTCAATGTGGATTATCTGGGTTTGCCAGGTGATCACAACAACCAGCAGCATCCTTTTCTAAAGTCTCAGATAGTGAAGTCAAATGAAGAAAGTTGAATATCGAAAGTACCTTTTCAATATGTTAGCAACAATATCTTTAATTTATCTTGCCATTTCGATAAGCCACCTTTCTCCCATGCTTAAATTTACATCTTTGGACAATGATGGAATGTTCCAACAAAACTAGAACAGCAACACCTAAGTTTCTGCTTCAACACCTTACAGCCTTTGGGACTCCATATTGAGATCCACAACTTCAGTATGTGAACTCTACTCACATTCACAAACATCCCATCTCTCCACCACTAATGCACAGCAGCTGTGTGTACCAGCTACAAGACACATTGCTGAAATTCACCAAAGCTCCTTAAACAGCACCTTCCAAACCCACAATCAAGACTATATAGAAGGACAAGGGCAGCAGATGCATAGGAGCACCACCACCTGCAAGTTACCCTCCAGGTCATTCATTATCCTGACTTGGAAATATATTGGTTTGCTTTCAGTGTTGTCGAGTCAAAATCCTGGAACTGTCTCCCTAACTGCATTGTGGGTCTACCTACACCAAATGGATTGCAGCAGTTCTAGAAGGCAACTGACCACCACCTTCTTGATTAGTGATGGGAAATAAATGCTGGCCCAGCCAACAAAGCCCAGACCCACTCGATGAATTAAAAAAGAGCCACATTACATATTGTAAGAAGCAAGCCCGTAAATATATTCCTCGCCGCCTAGAAGAGATGTTTAATTTCAAGTCTGAGAAAAGAATGAGATGAAGAGGTTTAGCATAGTATAGAATTTTTAAAAGATAAAAATGATAGTTGCCATGGATGGGAGAAACCTTTAAATCTTGCATTTTTCATTTTGAAAATTAATTTGGTAATACAAAATCAAACCATTATAAGTGATGATTTATTCTTTAAAAATCCTAAATATATATATTAAAGCTGCAGGGCATTGATAACATTGTAAATATGATCTAGACAAGAATGTTATTACTTAATACCTTTATAAATATGTTATGTATATTACTGATGTCAGTATTTTCAGTAATAAAGTTTATTTGGGTAGAATGAAATATCTGTGGGATATTGTCAGTATCTAATATATAAAGAAAGTTTTCCTGAATATCTACATTCTTATTACGTTTGAGTCTTCCTTTTTTTATTTTGCAATCTGTCATTATTGCAGCTTCTACATCTTTTATCTAGTTGGAGGAGGGAAGCTGACAGGTTTTTAATGCAAGTGAAACATATTCACAATAAGAATCGTATTTTATTGTATCAGTTGTGACACGGCAGGTAATACTTAACCTCTAAGTCAACAGAGATTGTGCTTTCATATCCCACGACAGAGACTTTAACAGAAAATCTCAGCTGGAATTTCAGGATGGGTACTAAGACAATACTGTTTTGTCAGAAGTGCCATCTCTCATTTGAGATTTTATTTTTTAAAAATTACCCTGTTTGCTCCCTGAATAAATGTTAACGATCCCATAGGACCATTCAAAGAGACATCAGAAAAATTTTGAAGAAGACTAATGATTTATCTTTCATGTAGATATGCACTTTTAAGCTATTCGATAAAGAAATGTTACTTCTAATTAAAAACAGGAAGCGCTGGAAATAATCAGAAATCTGGCAGCATCCTTGGATAATGGGAAAGAACTTTACATATGAGGATGCACTTGCAAAAGGAAGTTAGACATGAGGATGGCAAAATGACATGTTTAATGAAATCATTATCCACTGCATATGCTCAGAATATATGGATATATTACACTGCTTCCCCTATTAAAAAAGATTCTTTTCTCGTTAATAAATTATTTCCCATTTCATTACACAACTTCAACAGTGAAAAGTAATTAAACAAATCTTTGCAAATATACACGCTTGACAGAATATTAGATGGCTTTTTTAAAGTACCTTGAGAACCAAATTTCACAACTGGTTTACAAAGGCTACCTAATCTCATATGTTATTGGTGTAGAGTCAGGTTCTGGACTGTTTGTTTCAGTCTGGCACTCACAAAAAGTTTGAAATTAATACTTCAGGTACTATTTTTGGATCAGAAATCTTTGCTCTGCTGCTTAATCACTGCTCTTAAAGTAAAGCACTGTATACAGGTTTCGTATCACTTGCTCCCTGCTCTCCATTTCTGGTACACGTTCACCTCATTTGACTTACATTATAATTCTTCATAGTAATTCAAAGGAAACACCTTGCAAAATTCACTGTTTCATTCCTCTGATATGTATTCTGTCTTTAAATGGAACCACTTTATCTCTTCACAGTGCTTATCTGACTGCCCATAAATCCATCATAAATCATAGAATCTCTACAGTGTGGAAAACAGGCCATTCGGCCCAACAGGTCTACACCGCCCCTCTGAAGAGCATCCCTCCCAGACCCATTCCCCTAACTCCACGGTTCCCATGTCTGACCCACCTAACCTAAACATTCCTGGGCACTATGGGCAATTTAGCATGGCCAATCCACCTACCCTGCATATCTTTGGGCTGTGGGACGAAGCTGGAGCACCTGGACGAAACCCACGCAGACACAGGGAGAATATGCAAACAGTCATCCGAGGCTAGAATTGAACCTGGGTCGCTGGTGCTGTGAGGCAGCAGTGCTAGCCACTGTGCCATCCGTAGTGCAAGTAAGAAAGCCAGTATGTCAGTTGAAAATATCACTGAACTAGTTCATGGTCACAATGTTTATAGATTCTTCCAGAATGTAAAATTGATCTTCATTTACGTTGTGGAACTCAGAAATTATTGCTACAACCTGAACATGTCAGCTGTCTCAGTTCAACTAACACGTCTGTTATTCTGGGATGATTGTGAGAGTTTTCAAAATGGTCTGTAGACAGTTCAGCAATTTACTTATATTGTGTGATATTGTATATCACCAGGTAAAAAATGGACAATCCAACCTTAACTCCCTCTGGTTAATGATACAATTTATTATTATATCATTTGACTGCCCTTCAGCACTATAAGAGATCTTCATTTCAACAGAAGTTCCAAAAACACTTCCACTTCCTATCCAATCTATCATTTTGAATAGAACAGGAAATCAGAATTACTGTGAACTAACCCTACTTACTCAGGCCTTTTTATTTTTATTTTGTGAATCATGAGGTTATATTTCACTTCTTCTTTGTGTACAAGATGTGTGTTCATACTATAGATGCTAGAATAAAAATTTTCTCCTATTTCCTTAGCCCCACCACAACCCTGTCCCAAATCTTGGATATGGGATCGTTACCTAGTCACATTCCCATCTATGCAATAGCGGCTCAACAGGAATGTCAATGCAGCAAGGCACACACAACCTCAAGGCACAAGGTCATTTTATAATGGTGAGTTTAAGCCAGCTGAGTTAAAAATTTAAGATGGTCTGCTATCCTCATTGTTTTCTCCCATGCTGGCAGGCCCAGAATGAAGCATTCATTATTTGTTAGCCCTCTAGCAATTAGCTCTGTGATTATTAGTTATACTTAATATTTAGAAATGATTTTATTATTTTCTTTTCGGCATAATATGTGTGCCAGGAGAGAGCACTTGAATGACTTTAATATTTGCGCAATACTTGCTGCATTTCCTATCTCACATTCACAACGTTTCATATTGGGGTACTCCTTGGCTCATGTGAAGGAAAAGTACATTATGTAAATGTTGCATTTCTCAGTCATTTATACAACTCCTTCCCATGTCTTTATGTTATGCCTTAATATAACAAAGCTATTACGAAGAGGACAGTGTGGCATATATTGAACAAGCTGAGAAAATATCAGAAAAGCTACTGGTTGAAATAATGCTTTATTATTATTTAAAAATCTTTGGATCACTGCACACACTTAGAAGTTAAAGTGACAATTTGAAGTTTTTCCTGTGCACCGTATAAAACTTAAATAAAAATGAGCTTCTACATTGTTCCAGTTTGCAAACCTGAACAGGAATCTCTTTACATTTACAATTTGCAATGTTGTGCAGTTCCCAGATTAGTGCTCGATTTTGATCTGACAATAGATGGAACAGTTCTCCTCAGGAGACCTGGTGAAAAACAGATTATTTAGATTCTTTGTTTGGGACCCACAAACACAGAGCTAATTGCTAGAGGGCTAACAAATAATGAATGTCTCATTTTGGGCCTGCCAGCATGGGAGAAATCAACCTTCAATTCCTTGCAACACTTTTATTGTAGCATAGAAATTAACATGCATTTCACCCATTTCTTGGGTGTAAAATGATTTATTATAAAGTGATTTATTCAATCAGGACGGATGTGTGGAATTTGCTGTTTAAACTGTTAGAATTGTTACCTCTCAACATACAGTTGAATTATTTGAGGTTCATGGCAAAGGGAAACAGATTTGTATTGAAGCATGAACAATGTTACCATTCTAATCTTTTTGACAGACTGCACCATAAAAATGTACATGCAATATCACATTGTATAATGATCTATTAGCCAGTTTAATGCAGTTGTGTTTAAAACTATTTCATGCAATTGTAAATCTGTAAGTGTTACAGCTCTCTCAGCTAGTCTGGACTGGTGGAAGGAGTTGAGTGTTGCAAGGAATTGAAGGTTGATAGCCAACCTGTTTGGACACATACAAATGCACCTTCCTTTGTCACCAAGACCTAAGTGAGATTCAAATGTGGAACTTCTGAATTAGAAGTAGGGATATACCTGCTGTGCCACAAACTCCTAAACTTGCCTGACAAACCTCTAAATAGCAATCTCCATCAGGGGAATGTGAAATGGAAGGCAGATGATTTCCCAGAGTGAGCCCTGAGAGTGTGTTACACCCAGGGTATTGTTGTAGACTAAAGATCAGTGAGCATTTTAACAAGAAGGATTGCAAAATCTAGATATTCGTTTAGGTAGCCTACCTGATATTGGACAATTATTCAGAAAAAAATGAGTTGGATACCAAAATTTGGTAACTCTAATCCTAACCCTAACCATAACCCTAAGTCTCTTTGCTTAAGTAGTGAGTTAAGAGTCCTTGTTTGAGTATTATATGAAGGATTGCAGAGCAGCAGGGCTTACAATTCAATAGGGAAAGCAAAGCTAACTCCCGATTGCAGCATTAAGGGTCATGGATGGATTTGAATGCAACCAAAAAAGAGAATCTACAGCCTGGTCCACAAAGGATATGAGGTTCAAATTTTTTACACAGAGAGTGGTTTGTGTTTGGAAGGAACTGCCAGAGGAAGTGGTGGATGCAGATACAGTTACAATATTTAAAAGACATTTGGATAAGTACATGAATAGGAAAAGTTTGTAGGGATATGGGCCAAATGCAAGCAAGTGGGACTAGTTTGGTTTGGTTACATGGTCAGTGAGGACAGTTTGGGCTGAAGGGTCTGTTCCCATGCTGTATGGCTATGACTGTAGCCAAAGGAAAAGCTGTACATTCCTGAACATCAATCATATCAGTTAATTATCCCATGGTCTAGAAAACTCAAATTTAAGAGCTGAAGAACTCTAAATCCCTGAATATGTCATTGCATCAGCTCAATAAGGTTAGGTTGTGCCAAATTGTAAATGATCTCAGATTTCCTTACTTTTAAAAAAGTGCACCTCAGAAAGAATTTGCTGACCTTTTGGAAGGGTAAAGGATAGGTTCACTAGATGATAGCAGTGCTAAAGGGTTAAATTATGCAAGCGGTTGCATAGATTTGACTGGTATCCTGCTGAATGTAGAAAATTAATGGGTAACATCCCTTGAAGTTTAAAAGATGACCAAAGGAGTTGACGGGTTTGACAGAGCAAAGCTAATTCTGGAGGGGGCAGTGTGGAGGCGGGGGTTAGGGAGGGGGAGGTGGTGGTCTCTGGAACTGGGTGCATAACCCTATTCAGGGATGATGTTAAAAAGAAGAGCCAGAAGGGTAGAAATCAGGAACTGCCTGTTCCAGAAAGCAGAAAGTTTATGGGTTGCCAACAATTGGTGCGTGACAACAGGCAGCTCACTAACTGAAGCATGGGAAATTTGGCAACTTCCTTCAGAGCCCTTCAGCTGAAAATGTGCACTTAAAGTGGGAAGTCAGGAAACACGGTGGAACTTGCAATTCCTTACTTCTGGCCTACAAATATAAGTTGGTGCTTATCATTAGTTCTCAATATGCAAAGCTACTAAGAGTTTGTGACAGAGGCGAACCTGTAAGCATTACTCTGTGATGAATTGCACCCATTTTTAATGAGTGCCTTTGTATTGCCACAGAACGTCGTACATAATTAAACTGGGGATTGGGGGAGGGAGTTAGATTTTGACTCCATGTGTCAGTATAAAACAGGTGATAATGAGCCAGCAGTCTGTTAAACATATCGCCCAGCTGCCAGCACACTATCACATAGAACTGAGATCTGCTCTCTGGAGTAGGGAGAAAAAAATACTATAGTATTGAAAATGCAAATGACTAAACTTGAATGATTGATAAGGCAGCTGGTTGTGGTCTGCTGGTGACTTCATTATCAGATCAGCGCTCGAAAATTCAGGAAATTTCCTAGCTTTTCATTTTCTGGAATGGGTAAGCTGAGCCCATTAGCAGACTTGTTTTTGTTGGCTGAGGCTGGTCATACTGACTCTCAGAAGTTCATTATACCATAAATGTAATCATTTAACTTGGTAATAGCCAGTAGTTTAAAAGTGATTAGGAAGTGGAGCTGTTTATCACAATAAGCAATATCTCTACAACATTGGCCTGACACAAGTATATTCCAGAAACAGAAATCACTGCTATCTTCTAGTTCCTCACAAATCTAAAAACATTGCTTTGACATCTATATTTAAATGGACCATATTCTGGCAGGACATCAAAAGCCTGTGTCATTAGTTAGACTTGCCCATACACACTTAGGTTTTCATTATTTTTGCATGGCTGATTGTGGTGTAGCGAGAAAAATTGGGCTTTTGGAACTTAAGTGAAAAGAGGAAGTAGCTGTGTATCTCCTTAACCAGCCAGACTAAAGCACTGTGAAGTGAACTGCATAAACTGAAAAGGAAATGCACATTACAGTGAATTAGTGTGAATTGAATCTGAATTTGGGTAGAGGAAAGGAACTCAAGGGCAGATTCTAACTGCTCGGCCAGAGATATGGGTGTGGATTCATGTGCAAGTGGATGTGAAAGTTAAGTCCCAAAAATACTGATGGTTTTCAGACAGCAACAATGATCTTGCTCACTTTCAGATTTTACCAGGGCACATTTAGAGGCATGCGGGAAACCCCCATGGAGATATTGATTCAGTCATGTAAATATTTAAAGGTTCAGTTAATTGTACTATTAACCCAGAATTCTGGCTTTGGCAATTCCAGCTAATGAACTTCATGGAGCTTATGATGGGGATACGAACACAGCAGTATCTCATTGATCAATGAAGCTGACAGGTTAGAAAACATCTAAAAAGCGTAACTTCATTGCTGCTGTGAAAGGCTTGTGCCCATAGCACTTGTTCTGAGGGCATATTTTTAGTGGTTTATAGGCAATTTTCTCTGTTTGGAAGACATTTCACTAATCTTAGACTTTTTCCATTTTGATCTAAACTTCATGCTTTTACTGCAGCATGGGAAATGTTTATATAATCTACCTCTGATGAGGAACAAGAGGACTAATCACGCCAACAATAACAACACCAACAGAAGAAAAATGATGAAAACACCAATCTCCTTCACCATAGCTTCTTGCAAGTCCAAAGGACAGAAGGGGTAAATACAGAGCTCCATCTCACTCCAGCACTGGGTCACAGACAATCAACTTCCTAAACATGATGGAGCAACACAGCCTTAGGAAGACCAGGCTTTCAGGGTAGGTTATTGCTGACAACAGTAACCTCTTGGAACAAGTCCTCTTTCCAAAAGGTCCAGGCATTGTCAATGTCACCCCAGCCCAAAATACCTTCATCTCCAACACCTGCGAGGAATCTGGCTGTAAAACCTGCTCATTTCGCAATCTGCTGCCTTCAGTGAATCTCTCCGATGACAGTCTCCCAGGGTGCAGAAAAGATTTACAAGGATGTTGCCAGGGTTTGAGGGTTTGAGCTATAGAGAAAGGCTGAATAGGCTGGGGCTATTTTCCCTGGAGCATCTGAAACTGAGGGATGACCTTACAGAGGTTTATAAAATCATGAGGGGCATGGATAGGGTGAATAGGCAAGGCCTTTTTTCCCAGGGTAAGGGTGTCCAAAACAATAGGACATAAGTATAAGGTGAGAGGAGGAAGATATAAAAGGGACCTAAGGGGCAATTTTTTCATGCACAAGATGTTGCATCTATGGAATGAGCTGCCAGAAGAAGTGGTGGAGGCTGGTACAATTACAACATTTAAAAGGCATCTGGATGGGTACATGAATAGGAAGGGTTTAGAGGGATATAGGCCAAATGCTGGCAAATGGGACTAGATTAATGCAGGATATCTGGTTGCCATGCACAAATTCCCCCAAAGGGATTATTTCCATGCTGTACAGCTCTATATATCGTCCTTGTCAAATCTACAATGTATGTCCACTTCGACTCTGATGAAGCCAGTCAGATACAATTTCTGCAGTGGCTGCATTCCCACAGGTCAATACATGTGGCATCACTCCATCAATGTTCAGCTGCTATCTGAGCACTGGAAGATTTTTGTGTATATTTGTGTGAGGTATTGTGCAAGTTGCCCTGTCCTGGAGATTGCACAGTCAGTGCCAGAGCAAATTCACCTGTACGAGACAGAAGCTGAGTGAGCATATCAGAGAATTTAGTCCAAAGTGAGGATTCAATTAGTAAATCGTTTTCAAGTTCAATTTTAGAGTAAAATTCAGATGCTGGTCTAGATCTAACAGCCTTTAAATTACAATAGCCTAGTTAATCGGCAGCTATCTGATAGCGTCAGTTATTTATCACTCACCTGAAATCCTTTGATTACTACGGTAGGACATTAAGCTAAAAAGTGGCTCCTCATGGCTCTATCTCAGGAAGGAATTTTTAAAGTACATGGTCAGTCAGGCACACTTGAAGTGGGGGAGACTTCACCTGAGTGAAGCAGAGGTTGAGTGGGTAAATCTGGGAATTTTGTTCAAAGTGGGAATTTAGTATCAAGGGGGAAAGAGATACTTTAAATAAGGTCTATTACGAGAAGTAAAGTGTACAGAGTGGGGCATTTGGTGAAGGGTGGGGAGGAGGTTCTGTTTTCTTCTATCTTTCTCAGTACGTTCACTGGTTGGTAAGAAACTGCTATTAGAAACTGTCTTTAAATTGCTGTGAACTAGAAACGTGCATTATTTTTAAAGAAGTCACTATATTTTTATTCCTCATGTTTCTTGGTTAAATACAAGAAAATCAGATCTATTATAACAAAACAATATAAGTAATCCAAAGCAGAATAAAGTCAACCTAAGAAAGCAAAGTTAAGATATGGCAGTTCAACGCAGGCAAGTGGACTGTTTGGTCTGTAATATTTGGGAAGTTATTGATCTTAAAGGTGTCCTGGATGACCAGATGTGCAGGAAGTGTGGCCAGCTGCAAAGACGTGAGTTCTGGATTTTGGATCCAGTTGAGAATGGAGTCACTGTGGTGTATCTGCAAGGCTGAGAGTTACATGGATAGCATTTTCGGAAAAGTGGTCACATTGCCCTTTAAGGATCTGGACCCTTAGGGAAATGCGTGACCACAAGGCAGTCCAAAGCAACAGGCAAGTATTGTAGGAGTTCTCTGGGGTCCCACCCAAAAATCAATATTCCATTTTGGAGATAGTAGGAACTGCAGATGATGGAGAATCTGATATAACAAGGTGTAGAGCTGGATGAACACAGCAGGCCATGCAGCATCAGAGGAGCAGGAAAGCTGACGTTTCGGGCCTAGACCCTTCTTCAGAAGAATCACCCTTCTGAAGAAGGGTCTAGGCCCGAAACATCAGCCTTCCTGCTCCTCTGATACTGCTTGGCCTGCTGTGCTCATTCAGCTCTACACCTTGTTATTCCATTTTGGATGTTGATAAGGGTGATGACTGTAACAGATAGACAGACAAATATAGCAGGAAAGTGCCAACTAAGGAAGTCTTGTGAACTCAAAGCAGAAACCTGACATAGGCAAGTCGGGGCAGGTCATGGTTGATCACTTTATTGACTTTGTATAAGAAAAGGGCTATCAGAGCATGCAAAAAAAATGCCATAACCGAGGAGACACCATTGCAGAAAGAGAACCCTGTGTTGAGGACTCAGAGAAGGATAACTCTGAGTCACGATCTTGGAGAGAATGACCCTGAGTCAGGGGCTCAGAGAAGCTAGTGGGAATCTGGGAGTAGCACTCCTACAAAGGATGACCCTGAGTCAGGGGCTCAGAGAAGACAACAGGAACCTGAGATCAGCATTCATAAGAATGAAGAGCCTGAGCTCGGAGCTCAGAGAAGAAGAACACCATTATGGAAAGAAGACCCTGAGCTCAGAGCTCAGAGAAAAGGAAGACATCCATATTGAATGACTGAAGCCTGGCCAGCTCCTTTGCCGGTGCGGGTAATTCCTAGATCTCAGTAGTGAATTTGAATCGTCTCTGAAACCGTGATTAGACTAGCTCTTCTGAATAAAGAAGAGTTTCACGACATGTAGGTGTCTTTATTGTGTCTACCTAGATTGATCAAGCAAGGTCTTGGTTCCTTAAGGGAATGGGGTTAAGAAAGGGGGAATGAGAAATGACAAGCCTTAAGTAGAACATAGAACATTACAGCGCAGTTCAGGCCCTTTGGCCCTCGATGTTGCGCCGACCTGTGAAACCAATCTGAAGCCCATCTAACCTAAACTATTCCATTATCATCCATATGTTTATCCAATGACCATTTAAATGCCCTTAAAGTTGGCGAGTCTACTACTTTTGCAGGCAGGGCATTCCACGCCCTTACTACTCTCTGAATAAAGAACCTACCTCTGACATCTGTCCTATATCTATCACCCCTCAATTTAAAGCTATGTCCCCTCGTGCTAGCCATCACCATCCGAGGAAAAAGGCTCCCACTGTCCACCCTATCTAATCCTCTGATCATCTTGTATGTCTCTATTAAGTCACCTCTTAACCTTCTTCTCTCTAACGAAAACAGCCTCAAGACCCTCAGCCTTTCCTCATAAGACCTTCCCTCCATACCAGGCAACATCCTGGTAAATCTCCTCTGCACCCTTTCCAATGCTTCCACATCCTTCCTATAATGCGGTGACCAGAACTGTACGCAATACTCCAAGTGCGGCCGCACCAGAGTTTTGTACAGCTGCAACATGATCTCATGGCTCCGAAACACAATCCCTCTACCAATAAAACCTAACATACCGTACGCCTTCTTAACAACCCTATCAACCTGGGTGGCAACTTTCAGTGATCTATGCACATGGACACCGAGATCTCTCTGCTCATCCACACTACCAAGAATCTTACCATTAGCCCAGTACTCTGTATTCCTGTTACTCCTTCCAAAGTGAATCACCTCACACTTTTCCACATTAAACTCCATTTGCCACTTCTCAGCCCAGCTCTGCAGCTTATCTATGTCCCTCTGTAACCTGCAACATCCTTTCACACTATCCACAACTCCACCGACTTTGGTGTCATCCGCAAATTTACTAACCCATCCTTCTACGCCCTCATTCAGATCATTTATAAAAATGACAAACAGCAGTGGCCCTAAAACAGATCCTTGAGGTACACCACTAGTAACTGAACTCCAGGATGAACATTTCCCATCAACCACCACCCTCTGTCTTCTTACAGCTAGCCAATTTCTGATCCAAACCGCTAAATCACCCTCAATCCCATGCCTCCGTATTTTCTGCAATAGCCTACCATGGGGAACCTTATCAAACGCTTTACTGAAATCCATATACACCACATCAACCAATTTACCCTCATCCACCTGTTTGGTCACCTTCTCAAAGAACTCAATAAGGTTTGTGAGGCACGACCTACCCTTCACAAAACCGTGTTGACTATCCCTAATCAAATTATTCCTTTCTAGATGATTATAAATCCTATCTCTTATAATCCTTTCCAACACTTTACCCACAACCGAAGTAAGGCTCACTGGTCTATAATTACCAGGGTTGTCTCTACTCCCCTTCTTGAACAAGGGAACAACATTTGCTAGTCTCCAGTCTTCTGGCACTATTCCTGCAGACAATGACAACATAAAGATCAAAGCCAAAGGCTCTGCAATCTCCTCTCTAGCTTCCCAGAGAATTTTTTGAGGGGAACATTAAGGAAATGTCATATCTGTGGCCGTAGATATGAGTTCAGGATGGTACATTGCCTCCTTGGGTCAAGTTCAAGGATGCCAAAGTAGCAGGACATACTTCTGAGAGGGTGAACAGCCAGAGATCCATGTTGGTACCAATAACTTAAATAGGAAGGGGATGTGGTCCTGCATTTGGGATTTAGGGAAGGAGGTAGAAAATTAGCAATCAACAAAGCATGACCTCAAATGTATGTTCTGATCAGACTCAAAACATTAACTTCATTTCTCTTTCCATAGATGCTGCCAGACCTGTAGAGTTTCTTCAGCATTTTCTGTGTTTACTTTAAATGTAGGAATCTCCGGATTACTCCTAATGCCACATGCAAATATCTACACAAATAGATAGATAAGGCAGATAAATGTGTGGCTGGAAAGATGATGGAGGAAGGAAGGGTTTTGAATCCTCAGACATAGGATCTGCCTCTGGGGAAGATGGCAGACACATTGCACCAGACAGATCTGAGACAAAGATCCTTGCAGGCTGTTTTGCAACTGGTGTTGGGAGGGCTTTAATCTGCCTTGGCAGGGTGTGGGAACCAAGAGAAAATATTTGGCAAGAATAGTAGTATTCAGAAAAGAGCTCCAGATACAGATAGCACTAACATACAGAATAGGTGAAGTCAGAGTATGGGAGAAAGTAATGAAACCTAAACCAGTCTAACAGTGTACATTTGTGAATGCACGGAGGATAATATATAAGTTTGGTGAGTTACAGACATAAATTGCCTTGTGAAAATATGATGTTGTGGCCTTTCTCAAAGAAGAGCATGACTAGGTTTGATTATTCTTGGATACAAGGCGTTTGGAAAAGATAGAAAAGGTGAAGGCATGGCAGTATTGGTTAAGGAGGATGTTGCAGTGCTAGAAAAAGAGGTTGTTTCAGAGGGTTCAAAGAGAAAATGAATTTAATCAGAGCTGCAGAATGAAAAGGGTGCAATTACATTGCTCGCTGTGGACTATAGATGACCAACTAGTGGAAAGGATGGATAAGAACAAATCTGCCAGAGATGCAAACATTATAGACTAGTTGTAATGGGGAACATTAATTACCCAAACATAGACTGGGTTATGATAATGTAAATGATACTAAGGGACAAGGATTCCTCGTTTGCGTTCCGGAGTGTTTCCTCCAACAGTATGGAGCCCAACAAGAAATGATGTCCTAAATAAAAACCAAAAGAACTGTAGATGCTGCAAATCAGGAACAAAAACAAAGTTGCTTGAAAAGCTCAGCAGGTCTGGCAGCATCTGTGAAGGAAAAAACAGAGTTAATGTTTCAGATCCGGTGACTCTTCCTCAGCCTAACAAGAAATGATGTTCTGTTCACCTGGTCCTCAGAGATGAAGTGGGCCATATGAATAAAATTTCTATATTTTTAATTCATTTCAGGGATGTGGCCATTACTGGCTCAGGCAACATTTATTGCCTATCCTTAATTGCCCAGAGGGCAGTTAAGAGTCAACCACCTTGCTGTGGGATTGGAGTAACATATGGGCAAGACCAGGTAAGGCTGGCTGATTTCCTTCCTTAAAGAACATTAGTGGGCAATTTTGGTATTTCTGACAATTAACAACAGTTTCATGGTCATCATTGAACTCTTAATTCTGGATGTTATTGGGGGAATATTTATGAGACAGTGATCAGTGATTGTAAGGTTTCGGATGGTGGTGGAGAATGACATTGCTCAATCCAGAGTAGGAAGAATCAGTTGGAAGAGAGACAACCTTGATGGGGCAAGATGAAGCTGGGCAGGGTAGACTGGAATGAAGGTGAGATGGAACTACTGTAGCTGAAGGACTGGTTTCCTTTAAAATGCAATCAAGGTATAGGCCCTCAAAAGGGAAAAGTAAGTCAATCAAAGCCAAAGATAAAAAATACAACAAGACAAAGGGATATAAATAAAAATAAAGAAGAAAAAGTGTGCTTATTACAGGTGTTGGGGTGAAAATACAATTGAGAACCAAAAGGAATACAGGAAGTTCAGAGGGGAGGTGAAATTGCATGTTAGAAAAACAAAGAGGGATAATGAGAAAAGACTGGCAGCCAATATAAAGAGGTATTCTAAAGGCTTCTCTAGGCATTATAAATGTTTAAATATTAGCATCGTAAGAGGAGGTGTAGGACCAATAAGGCACCAGAAATGGGATTTACACATGAAAAGCAAAAATCATAGCTGGGGTATTAAATGAATAATTTTGCATCTGTTTTTACCAAGGAAGTAGTTGCTACGCAGTCATGGTGACAGAAGAGGAAACTGTCATTGAAAGGGTTAAAAAGTGACAATAAAGACATGTTGGACAGACTGTTGAAGCTTAAAGCTCGGGAGACTCTGGAATCAGAAGATGTCATCCAGGGATGTTGATGAAAGTGGGAGTGGAAATTCCAGGGGCTTTAACCATAATCTTTCAATTTGCTCTAGACTCAGGGAAGGTGTCAGAAAACTAGAGAATTGCAATCATTGTGCCCTTGTTCAAAATAGGCTGTATGGACAATGCTCCAACAATTACCAACCAGTCAGGTCTACTCCACTGGTGGGGAGGTTTCTAGAAACAACTATTTGAGATGGAGTTAGTAGTTACATAGAAACTTCTGGGTTAATTAGGAAGAGCCAGGATAGATTTCCAATGGGGAAATTGTATTTAACTAACTTACAGGAGTTAATTTGAAGAGGTAACAGAAAGGGTGGATGAGAGTTATGCTGCTGATAGACTTTCAGAATGCATTTGTATAGTGTCATACATCCGACTTGTGAGAAAAATGATAGCTCATGGAATAAAAGGAGCAGTAACAAAGTGTATACAAAGTTGGCTGAGTAATGGGAAATGGAGAATAATGGACAATGGATATTTTTCCGGCTGGAGGAAAGTTTGTAACGGAGTTCCCCATGGTTCAGAATTGGAACACATAAATAAATTATCCAGATCTTGGCGTGCAGAGGACAATTTCAAAGCTGGCACATGGTATGAAACTTGGAAGCAGTATAAACTGTGAGCAGGAGGACAGTAGAACTTCAAAGGGACATACAGAAGTTGGTATAGGGTTTTTTTTATTTATTCATGGGATGAGGGCATTGCTGGCTAGGCAGCATTTATTACCCATCCCTAATTGCCCAGAGGGCAGTTAAGAGTCAACCACATTGCTGTGGATTTGGAGTCACAGGTAGGCCTGACCAGCTAAGGATGGCAGTTTCCTTCCCTAAAGGGCATTAGTGATCTAGATGGGTTTTTCCCAACAATCGGCAACGGATTCATGGTCATCATGAGGTTCTTAACTCCAGATATTTATTGAAATCAAATTCCACCATCTCCCGTGGCAGGATTCGAACTCCAATCCCCTTTCTGGGTCTCTGGATTAACCGTCCAGCGATAATACCACTTGGCCATTGCCTCCCCCTGGATAGGTGGCAGATGACGTTCAATGAAGGTGATGGTAAAAAGAACACAAATAGATACTATAACATCAGGGATGCAATTCTTAGGGCATGCATGAGCACAGAGGCAAGTATGTATAACTCACACAGTTTACTGAAGCTAGCAGGACAGGTAGAGAGAGCAGATAATAAAACACACAATATCCTGGGCTGTATTAGTATGGGCATTGAGTACAAGTGCAAGAGGATACTGAACTTGCATAAGGCACTGATTTGACCTCAGCTAGAGTATTTTGTGTAGTTCCAGTAGCCAGACTACAGGAAGGATGTAAACACATTGGAGAGAGTACAGACTGGCTTACAAAGAATGTTTCCAAGAATGAAAATGTTTAGTTACGAGGATAGCTCAGAGCAACTGGGACTGTTCTCGTTGGAGAGAAGGATAGGTGGAGATCTGATCGAAGTTTTCAAACTCATGAGGTGTTGAATAGGTATAGGGAAACTGTTCCAAAGGATCATGAATGAAAGTGCACAGATTTAAGGTAATTTGCAAAAGAAGCACATGTGTAACAATAAAAGACTTTTTCACACAAAGAGTGGTTTGTGACTGGAATGCAATGCCTCGAAATTTGGTGTAAACAGGTTAAATTGGGGCTGTCAAGAGGGTATTGAAAAATCAATTAAATAGAAATTATGTGCAAGGCTATGGCGTAAAGGCAGGACAATGGCACTAAGCCATGATGCTCATTTGGAGAGCCAGTGCAGATTTAGTGGGCTGAATGGCCTTCTTTTGTGCAGTAACAATTTTGTAATTCCTTCATTTTACACAATTCACATCTAAGGGGTGTGTGCATTTCTAAACAGACTGGGCAGAAAGCTCCTGAAGACAAGGTCTCCCCTCTGAAGATGACAGCTCATGATGGCTGTGTGGAGCCCTACCACTGAGATGTACAACAGGAACCACGCATCACAGGGACAACTATCGACAAAGCCATTGAGTTGCTGCAAATGCGATTCTGGTGCATGAATAAGTTTGGACGTGCCATTAAAGATGGTACCAAGGGGTATCAAAAATGGGAGGGGTCTTCCATACTTCGTTCAACATGGGGCTGCAGAAAGAGGATGATGCAAACAGCTCGCATCCTCCAATCAAGTAGGGGAATCCAATGTGACCAGGATGATTTCAGCCACTCACCTGGCTATCTAAGAAACCAATAACAAGGTCAAACAGGCATGTACCAGTTAATCTGAACGTGCAAAGAAGTCTCAAATGACAATCCAGTACTAAACCCATCTGTAAGGGCAAACTATTTCCACGGCCATACATCCTTCTATCATATTCACACCCTTCATTAGCCTTCTACTCTGGTCATACCATTCTCCTGAAAACCAATATCCATATGAAATTCAGGATGCAACAATGGAGATGGAGGAGAATAGAGAATTTAATTAACATGCTCGATTCACTGAACTTTCCACAGAGATAACAGCACTAATGTTGTTATAGAGCACAGGTGAATCTCATTGTGTAAATACGAAGATTCCCTCTTTTCATTTTTAATACTCCTACATGGTGCTATCCCTGTGGCTTCAACAGAGTCAGAGGCTTATTCCACTGTTCTGACAAGTGAAGTGCCCAGAACAGCCAAACACAGGGTATCAGAGCCATTGAAGGAAGAGTAGACACCATCATTTGAACAGGAGACAGTGTATGGGGCTCTGGCTAAGGCAGTGAGAGGAGCAATGGCTGAGAGTTTTGAGATCTCAATACAACTTTCCCTACCTCTGTATTTTTAAAGCCCATGTCCCTGCTAGCCCCGTCAGACTACTCTTATTCATCAGCAAAATGATAGAATGTATTGTATGAATGGTACTATGACCAGTACACAATCACCAATAACCTGATCACCTCAGTTTGCAGGAACACTTAGTTCTGTGAGTCAATACAGCCTTGGTCTAAGCATGAACAATAGAGCTGAATTCTGAAGGTGAGATGAGAGTAACTGCTCTTCACATCATGGTATCACCTATTCGTTTGTGGCACCAAAGAGTCTTACCAAGATCGAAGTCAATGGAAACTGAGGAAAAGTTTTTCATCGGTTGGATTCATACCTAAGTCAAAAAGAAGATGTTTGTGGTTATTGGAAATCAGTCATAATGCAGGCTTTTCTCAGGGTTCTGTGTTAGAACAAACCATCTTGGTCACTTCATCAATGACATTCTCTTCATCGTAATTTCAGAAATGTGGATGTTTACCAATAATTGCTGCACTCAGCACTATTCACAACTCCTCAGATACTGGAGCAGTCAATGTCCATATGTAACAAGAGCTAGTCAACATTCAAAGTTTAGTTAATAACAGTTGTTTCATGCAAATGTCAAGCAATGACCATCTCAAGCAACAGAGTGTATATAATCACTTCCCTTTGATATTTATCACCATTGTGGAAAGGTCATGTACACACACTGTACCTAGTTTATCTCAACAAAATAGGCAATAACCATTCTATGGTTAATTCTTCAGGCCAATGTTTTAAAGAAAGCTTGGCAGTTAACTGCCGGTCATCATTGAATACGATACATCTCCATGGTAATATCTCCACTTGCCACTAATCAGATTTTCCTGTAACAGTATAAATGTTGTTTTTCTTATCCCTCCTTATCTCTTGGCTATTATCCAGCTAAGTGCAAAGTGATAACCTTTGAGAAAATGTATCTTTTTTCAGCAATACTCATACTTCTGCCTCTCCACAATGCCAAAGGAGATTTACTGATATAACCTAACAAATGGTTTGCAATTTCACATCTGTGACTCTTCCTATGTTCCACTTAAACATCGAGCCAAAATTGAAGAAAGTATTTTCAGTGTGTGTTTAGCTTACTATCAACTCAGTCCAAACTTTGATTTTAAACATTGCTGGTAAAGTACTACTTACACTTGTCTAGCCATCTTTAACCAACTGGAAACTTGTTAGGCGGGCTGGGTGAGGCAGGCCAGAGGCATTTTTAAACATGTTAAGAGTTACAATCAAAGTGCTGATGCAGAGAAAAACCGTGAGAAAAGAAATAACTGCATGAAATTCAGTTGTAGCCCTTTCACAATCTGGACTTTTCTCCTTATACATTCATAGGATGATGGTGCCATTGGCTAGGCCAGCATTTATTGATCCCTAATTGCCTGGGACAGGGGTTAAGAGTCACCCACATTTCTGAGAGTCTGGAGTCACATGTACGCCAGACCAGGTAAGGATGGCAGTTTCCCTCCCTGAAGGGCATTAGTTAACAAGATGGGTTTTTCCTGACATTCGACATCATCAGACTCTTAATTCCAGATTTCTTTACAATTGAATTCAAATTCCACTATCTGCTGTGGTGGGGTTTGAACCCAGGACAACAGGACATTATCTGGGTTTCTGGATTAACAGTCCAGTGACAATGCTACTAGGCCATCACCTCCCCTCTGTGACATGACTATGCTATATCACCTACATTAAGCAGAATCGATTACTGATAATATTGCTTCTGGAGTACAAAATCCAGAAGTTCAAATTTGCAATGTATAGTGGCTGGGGTAATGGAGGCAGTCAGGCCACTGAGGTGCGTTGGCTGTTTCTTGATGCTTTTCTCTTGCGTTCAGTTTGGAATCTAGAGTCTGTAGAGAATGTATTTCTGCAAGCACAACTTATACAACTACCAACAAAAACAGAAATTACTGGAAGGACTGTAACATCTGTGGGGAGAAATCAGAGTTGACATTTCGAGTCTAGTGGCCCTTCTTCAGAACTGATAGTAGCTAGGAAAAAGTTAGTACCTATGCAGAAAATAGGTTGGAAGGAGGAGACAGGAGTCGACGATAGGTGGAGATACAGCCTAAAGAGAGAGAAAAGCAGTTGGATAGACAAAGGACCGAGTAACGGGCAGCCTGAAAGCTGCAAATGGGGACCATTAGTAGCCAACAATGGGTTGCTGGTGGTAATAGCCCATGTGATGTCAAGACATCACATGTGGGGGCTGAGGCAAGGACATGAGAGAAGGTATTCAATCCTTGAAATTGCTGAACTTGATTTAAAGTCTCAAAAGCTGCAGAGTTCCCATGGATAATGAAGTGCTATTCTTCCAGCTTGCGCTGAGCTTCTGCGAGTCACAATTCCCTCAGATGCAGGATGAGGGTCATCGATTGTAACTCCAAGTAGCCATCAAGCTGCTGACTGAGCAGGCAAGGGATTTCACATCCGAAATGTCCAGCTGGTTTGTAACCATAGTAGACGTCTCATGCAGGTAAATGCACTGTATCCTGGTAGTTGCCAAAAAAATTTCAAGCTCAGATAATCAAAGGGGATGAAAATCTTTCTGGCATCCGAGAAACCTTGCTAGAGGACATGGATGTCCCCTGTTACTGATATTGAAATGAAATGTTGCAGCAGAGGCAAAGTGATGATATAACTGGAACCACTATCTCATTGGCCTCAGAGAGGTATGGACCAAGAGGAAGAAGCAGGGGAGCAGCACATTTCCTCAGATCATGTAGACAACATGGCAATGAAGGACTGTAGATAACAAGGCGTAGAGCTGGATGAACACAGCAGGCCAAGCAGCATCAGAGGAGCAGGAAGGCTGACGTTTCGGGTCTAGACCCTTCTTCTTGTTTTCTCAGATTCTCCAGCATCGGCAGTTCCTACTATCAATGAAGGACTGTACCCAGGATCCAGGATCGTTTATCCAAAGGTTGACCCGTTCTGGAAAGCACTTGGGTTTGATACATATTTTCAGTAAATTAGTCACCGCATCCACCCTGCACACAATGAAGAGATTTTCCATTGTTTCTGACGTTGAATGAAGCACAAGTCGCCATTGGTCACTGATCTGACATATGGACACAGTAATACCCACCTTTTGTGTGTGCTTCTTGTGACTGTGCATCTCTGCTTGGTTCAGCATGGTTATATCTAACCCCCAACTTCAAACAGCAACAACCCATGGCTGCCTCTGTCTCTGCCTCCCTCAATTCCTCCTGTTCACTCACTGAACAGCCATTAAAGTTACTGCTTTGGCATGACAGAACTTGGGGAGGAAGAAACTTCATCCTTGTCACCCGAAGATGTTCAAATCATTTCACTTTGTTTTCAATTCGTTTCAATATCACAGGGACCACTGTCTCATGTGCATCTACCCTGGTTCAGGGGCGACTGCCCCATGAATGCTAGAGCCACTACATTCACCACGTGACCAAGTTGGTTCTTTTGCATTTTGTGCTATTTTATCCTATAGGATCAAGAAGGTGACAGTTAAGACCAAAGTGATCTCCTTCACGACTTCTGGCTGCACCAATTTATCTTATACTTTTCATAGATTGTGGGTATCGCTGGCAGGACCAGCATTTGTTGTCCGTTCCTTATTATCCTTGAACTGAAAGGCCAGGTTAAGAGTCAACCACATGACTGCGAGTTTGGAGTCACGTGTAGGCCAGACTGCTGAAAGATGGCAGATTTCCTTCTCTGCAGGATGTTAGTGAACCAGATGTGTTTTTGCAACAATTTATGATAGGTTAATGGTCTCTCTTACTGCAACTAGCTCTATATTCCAGATTTATTAATTGAATTTAAATTCCACCAGCTGGCCAGGTGTGGTTTTAATCCATGTGTCCACCCAAAGCATTATCCTGGGTATGTGGATTACTTGCCCAGCGAAATTACCATGACTCCATGATACCTGCATGAGATGTTATTGTTTTGGGTGTGGCATTATGCGCTTTCACTAGTGATGTGAGGTTTGCCCAAGGTTATTGTGGACTTACATGGATTGGCTGTTCTGAGGAACTACGTATCTGCAGCAGGTGGTCTTGTGTGTCTGCCTGTGACTACAGATCTATTGTCTGGGAATGGCATTGCACCTCATCATGCCAGCCTCCAAGAAGGTAATTTAAGCTATTGCTGCACTCTACCCCGGAAATCCTCACTAGATGACAGCTGCCACCTCCAGGCGTGTCTAATTGATCTGCCTGGCTAGCCACTGTCTGTGATCCACCAGGAATGTGATGGCATCTTGTGATACTACTGCCTTTAAAAGTACCTCATGCAAGCATCTTTAGATTTCAAGATCACATTAGCACTGGTGTTTGTCCATTTGCTCTCCTCCTTCATCCATTTCCTCAGCTAGGATCCACAATAATGGATCTCTTGCTTACACTGCACCTCCATCAATACTAAATGACCAACACCCTGGCCACTGGTTGACACTTTCCCTCAAACTGCTTGGTTGTCAGGTGCCAATCTGAGTTATATTGTCCCGATCTCAGGATGCAAATTTAGCCCTGAGTTTCTCCTTTTCTGAAACCTTGTGAGTCTTTCTCTGCATCTCTATTGTTTTTTTTGTGTGGCTCTGCTTGCTAGCATCTCCATCTGAAACCATTTACCTGCCAGATCTTAACTCATCAAACACAATCAGTTTGCTGTTTCTACGAAGATATTTTAATAGCAGGAGCCACTGTTTGTCCTGCTGATATTCCAATATTATTTAGGATAAATATTAAACTTGAGCCTTTATTTTGTCTATGTTAGAAATTTGTCAGCAAGCCAAAATGAATACCAACATTTTGTGTACCAATTAGCTGCAGTAAAGTAAGACATCAAGTCATTTATTTGCTTAAAATACAAATTATTTGGAAGTGATGCAAACATGATTAGGTAAGATGTATAGAACGGAATCAACTTACAAGACCTTTAGGATTTACTACTGAAAATATACAATTTTACTATGTTAAACTGATTAATAAGCTACACTGTTTTTGCTATAGTCTCGCTCAAAGGCCTTTGTTACAACAGAAAAATAATACCTAGCCAAAAATAAGTTGCAGTAACAGAGAATTTCCTCATTAGCTATTTCTCAAAGATTAGCCTAAAAAGAGTCCATTTTGCTGAGCATGGATTTCTCACTAAATACTAGATTTATAAAAGAAAAATGTTTTTAATGTAATAAATCCTCGAAAGCAATGAGTAATTTTGACTTTGGGCGCAGCATAACTGGTGTAATATCAAATGAGCTGCCCATGAAATCACCCCTAAAAGGTTTCTATTGCTGTTGCAGAACATGAACTAATTACTAATCTGAAGAAAGTTTTGTTTTGTTCGTGGGATGTGAGTCTTGCTGTATTTCACGTCCCTAATTGCCCTTGAGAAGGTTGTGTCAAACTGTTAGAAGGGGCTGGGGAATCTCAAGCATCACTATTCAGGCATGTCCAATATGGGGCGCACAAATTTCTCTTTGGCCCAAGGAGCTGGTGGCAAGCTCCTTTTCCCTATAAAAAAAAACCCTTTATTTTCAGTTAACTAATGTCAGAACAACAGTTCTGCACATCACTAACTTGGTTTCATTATATAAAACATACCACTTACATTTATATAGTGCCATTGACTGCGGAACCATCCCAAAGAAATACAATAGCCACTTGTCTGTCCCTCTGACACTATTTCCCTTTCCCGTGATACCTTCCCATGCAAGCACAGGCAATGTTATACCTGCCCTGTTATCATTCTTTCTCATTGTGCAAGGCCCACTCCTTCCAGGTGAAGCATGTACATACATGTATTTCTTTCAGTTTAGCAAACAATATTTGCTGCTCGTTTTGTGGTTTGCTTTACCAAACGCAGATTGGGTGATCACTTAGCAGAACACCTCTGTTTAGTTTGCAGGCATGACCCCAAGCTTCTGATCACTTGTGATTTTAATTCTCTTCTTCACTCCAATTCTGACCTCCCTATTCTCAATCTCTTACATTGTTCCAATGAAGGTCAAGAAACAGCATCCCATATTTGGTTAGGCACTCAACATTGAGTTCAACTATTTCAAATCATAACCTCTGTCCCCACTTCATTTCTTTTTCCAGTCCAGTTGCTATTTTTGGATGGCAGCTTTTGGTAATGATTCTACATTTGCACATTAGCAATTCTTCCAGATACATCTTTTATTTCCTTACTTGTCCCATTCCCAAATCCTTTTTTACACAACAAAGAACCACAGATACTAGAGATCTGAAACAAACAAAACAGAAATTCAGCAGGTCTCACAGCATCTGTGGAGAGAAGATAAAGTTAATGTTAACTCTGTTTTTTCTTCACAGGCCTGCTGAGTTTCTGCAGCTATTTCTGCTTTTTGTTCGTCCCAAATCCTTTCTGCCTTGCATTATTACCTCTGCTGTCATTTAATCTCTTCTAACTCACATCCCATTGAAACGTTGCCTGTGTTCTTCCCCTCCTTTTGTGGTGTGCTCCTATATTTGCTTTAAACTTGTTTCACCTTTGATTGAGAGAGATAGTAGGAACTGCAGATGCTGGAGAATCCGAGACAACAGGGTGCAGAGCTGGATGAACACAGCAGGCCAAGCAGCATCATAGGAGCAGAAAGGCTGACATTTCTGATGAAGGGTCTAGGCCCGAAACGTCAGCCTTTCTGCTCCTATGATGCTGCTTGGCCTGCTGTGTTCATCCAGCTCTGCACCTTCACCTTTGATTGGATTTGATTTAATTTATTATTGTCACATGTACTGAGATACAGTGAGAAATATTGTTTTGAATGCTATCCATACAAATCATACCTTAGGGTGATAGACCAGATGCAGAATATAATTACAGCTACAGAGAAAGTATAGGGAAAGATCAACTCTAATATATGAGATGTCTGTTCATAAGACTGATAACAACAGGGAAGAAGCTGTTCTTGAATCTGTTGGTATGTGTCTTCAAGCTTTTGGATCTCCTGCCTGGTGGAAGAGAGTATAACAGGGTTGGACAGTTCTTTGATTTACTCCCTCTCAGTTATTTACTTCTGTGTCATCACCAGGCAGTGATTAATTGTGTTCACTTTCTGCTATAACTTATTGCAACAATTGACCCTGCTCCTTGAATCAAACCCAACTTCAAAATGAACAGAGACCCTCTGCCGCAAATTCACCTCATGACAAAGATACAACTTTGCCAAATGCATTGTATAAAAAAGCTACCTCGTATGTATAGAGTACAGAATTTATTAAAGGTACTTAATTATAAAAACACAAATGAAACTGCTTTCCAGCATTAAGAAAAAAAATAGTTGCCGCTCAGTATCAGGAACTATCTGCTCAGCAATTGTAACTACTAGTTTTCTGTGGTATCAGTACTACAAATAAATTATAGCTGAGGTACTAAATATTCAAATATTTTGATTCTTACTCTCTGTCTCCTCCGTAACATCTCCTTTAATTATAATAAATTATAAAGCTACATAAACAATTACACTACATTTTTAATTATCCATTGACATCAGTGATAAAACAAATAAATAAAACTGAGTAAAACAAACATTTGTAGCATTTACTAATAACCAGCAGGGATACACAACACTTTCACTGCATTCATGTCAACTACCAGCACCAAATTATGCCTCATGAACACAGTTGCTCAACATTATGCAGTCCTACTTTAATTGTTTTGGATTTAAAAACACCTCCTGTTTCTCCACCTTGACTATGTTAGTTCATGGGGGTACAAGTCCAGAACATTGGCAGGTCCCTGCTATCTTGCTTAAACTTCTATTTCTCATCTAAAAATCTTTATTGTCACTTTAATGGTGAAAGCAACAAACAGCAGCTCAGCAACATATCACTCGCTTGCCTTTTTATACAATGCCACCAGAGAAGTTTCTAATCACTATCATATGTTCTGCTCTGCCACAGCTAAAAAGGTCACCTTCCTTAATAAAAAAAACCTGAGTTGAAATGTAAGAATATATTTTAATATAATATCTCAAAATTTTGCAAGGTACAAAAGCTAAATGGAATTCTGCATGTGTTAAAGACATAACAAATTGAAGATATTCACCAGCAAAAACGGACAGCAGAAGGCTGATCCCCTGCACTGAATTAGATCCGAAATACAACAACTTCTGGGACAATATCCCAATAAGTATTTTATTCCCCCATTTTTGCTGAAATATGGTCATACACGTAACAAGAACTTTCTGGCACCTCACTAAAAGAGTATTTGTCTTGTTTGGGCCAGAACAATGAGTTTCTCAACATATGCCAAATATGGGAGTATCAAGGCCCAATCAATTTCCAGCAGACACACAGACGTGCTTGTCACAAGTGGTCATTGTCTGATGATCAACTGCGGGAGTCGTTTCTCCTCTAACCACCCCCCAACGCCGGGTGTCGAGACCGAATACACCAGCCCCCAGCACCAGGCTGAGATCCGGGCGGTGCAAATGCCCCACAGTATCCCCTGCATTAGTTTAGCGTGCTGGAGGAGGTCTTTGTGCGGTTTTGACAGCTCCGTGCATTGAGTTAGTGCTGGAGGAGTGCCCTGGTGCAGCCAATGGGTTGGGACACCACCTGGAGCTGCACATGTTTACACAGAGGGGGCGGAGAGCGCTCATTCCGCCGGTACACAGAGGAAATCTCAGCGAAAGCATGGAAACACTGACACCAGAGTACGGATCGGACGACCAGCCTCAGTCAGAGAAGGCAAGACATTTCTGAGAATGTCTGAGGAGTGTACAACAAATTAAAAAAAACCCTAACTCAAACGCGGATGCATCCTGTTCAATAATCTCCAAATTGAACCCCGTTTTACCTATCTTACTGCACGGTAGTGAGTATTTACTTTAACCTGTTGAATGTTCAACTGGTCATTAAATAATATGAGAACGGGATAAAAAGAAATCTACTGTTAACTCAGTTCACTTGGTGGGAAAGAAAGTGTTTGAATTCGAGAAACCAAATGATTTCCTAATTGTTTACTCAAATTATTACGTTGGGTTCTTGATGTTTATTAGGGATTACTCTCACTCATTTATCTCACAAGCGTCTTCGAAAGTAATGAACAGGGCCGTCATTCCGGTGTCTTTGCAGAAATCCACTCCTAATTTTACAAGTTGCAACGTCAGCTTTGCGAAGGCTACGAAAACAAACAACTCTGCTCTGAACGCCGGGCGGTGTGAGGGCTTGGTTGTTTTTTTAATATATATCAATTTCTTTCGTTATTTTGCAATTGCATTAGATGACCTAAAATAGAAACGAGCCATATATATATATCTATATATAAAAAGGGGGGCGAAGAAGCTCGCGATGCAAGCTCGCCGTTCTGCAAAGAGGTCGATTTTGGGCAGCCGGGTCTGTGCTCCGAGTCCGGCCGGGGATGGGCAACTCGTTCCCGGGGTGATCCAGGCGCTGAAATGCCAAAGCAGCGAGTCCGGGGGGCGGTGCAACTTCTACACGGTGATGCTGGAGGATGGCAGCCTGAGGGAATACCCAGAGGAGGAGATTGTGGTGGTGGGACCCGGCTTCCATAACCACGGCAGCAAAGTGCAGCTGAAATGCAGGGAAAAGGTGCGTATGTCACTGGACGTGAACTGTGTGTGTGTGTGTGTGCTTGCTAGCCTCTACACGCTTACGCTGCCACATCATTCACGAGAGCGGCCAAAGAATCACTTAAAGCGACACTTAACGACCCCCATCCCATCCACTAAGATGCAGCCCAACCAGATTGAGTCAATTCATTCACTCCTCCTCGGGCGTTTGGGAGGCTCAAGGCTCTCCTCTGGACACTTGGATATATGTGACAATGAATCTAATTCAGAGTGACCCCCCCCCCCACCCCCCCAACAGCCTTTGGTGAAATGTTAAGACTTGGAATTTCGTGCAGGGAGGTGATTATTTTCTCCCGGTCAGGACGCAAAAGCGTGAAAGCAATCAGATGTAAAAGTGCAGAGACCAGTGTCTGGGGTCTGTCAGGGCTCTCATTCCCTTTCTGATGTGCAGTGAAGGCTTCAGACTGTGTGCAAGTAGCTCAGCTCCACGCACACAACAGCAAACAGGAAGATCAATAAATACCCATCGGAAATCTCAGAAAAATTCGCGCCAAAAATACTGCGATCGGAGATCCCTCGCTGTTAGCAACCTGGGTTTTGTTGTAGGGCAGCTGCAGTGTGTGCTAGTTTGCTGTGCTGTAATTAAATGCTGACATCAATCAAGCCTTGGGGATGAATGAAACACAAGCACCCTCAGGTGGGGCTGCGTTCCAGCTTCTCCCGGTATGCCCCCAACCCAGAAGAATGAGGAAGGGCAGGGCCAGATAATAGTAAGTAATTGAATATGCAACATTCAGCATTTCTGGTCTTTTCGGGCTGGGCGCGCACAAGGGACATTGCACTGGACTCCGCCTCCCTCCTCTGTTGTCAGTTTATACTCTGTGGAGTCCTTGTGGTTAAAATGTTCACTATTGCAATCAAGGAATATGTTTGCTTAATCACAGAAGGGAAATATTTCCGCAAGAAAACATAATAAAAATAGCACCTACGGAATTGTGCAATTGTATAGACTGCCAGTTTTGATCAATGTTAATGCAGTAGTTGACAGTATTTCCAGCTGCGTTGGCATACAAGGATGCATTTGGGACAAAGTTAGACGTCTTATGAAAATTACTCTTGGCCTTAGTGTAAACATAGAAGACTCTTGAGATCCATAGCTAATCTACCTTTTCTGTTTCCTTTTCAATGATGCTTGACACCACTATTATAATGATAGTTCATTACTCATTAATTTACAGTATTTGAGAATATTGTGTGCAGTTTGGTTTTAGTATTCTGGAACTAGAATCTTAACGAAGGATTAACCAAAGATATCAAAGTTAAACCCTCCAATTATTAACTGCCACTGCAGCGCTCAAGTATATTTGGGAACTTGTGCCAAAATTATGAAAGCTGTACTGACCATCAGCTTAACATTACTGGAAATCACAGTTTTTAACAATATCCCAGACGTCTTCATTACTTATTCCTGGGTATATGCAGCACATTAAACCCCTAGAGGCAGTGATGTAGTAGATCAAGGGGAGGTGAGTCCAGACTTCATGAAGTCTTGGGTCAAACAAGAAAAGGAAACCTCCTGCTGATGACCACCTAAATCCTCCATCTGATGAATTGGTTGATTCTCCGCTATTTTGATTACCACTTTTGAAAGCACTGAGGGTGGCAAGGTAGCAGAGTGGGAGATGTCAGTATCCAATACCATGACTGCTTGTAGCACCAATGCTGACAGTGCTGGCTGAGTTTTTCAACATAAAAGTAGTATGCTATAGGATTATTATCAGATTGGGTCTGCTGCAGGTTGCAACATGAGGGAAAATCGGCTTGACCTGGTCCTAACCAGTACACCAGTTGCAGGTATATCTGTTAATGACAGTGCTGGTAGGAGTGATCAAAACACCTTGTGATGTTGAAGTCCTGTCTTGCCACTGTAGACATGTTCTCTGACATTACCATTTTACTAAATGTGATGGATTCGTAATAGATGAACAACTAGGCATTCATATGCAGTAAGGACAGACAAAATTGTAATTCATGCCATTTATAATCTCATGGCCTGACATGTCACTGACTGTTATCATTCCCATCGAACCAATGGACCAACCTTTGTTCAATGGGGAGCATTGAGGAGCAGGACAGGAGCAGCACCAGATGGATATGAAAATGAGGTGCCAACCTGATGAATCTATAACACTAAGCATGGAATTTTACATGCTGTAGGTACAGCTAAGCTACCCTACAACAAAGAGATCAGATGAAAGTTCTTCAGTTTTCCCACATCAATCATTGGTGGTAGACAATAGTGTCTACCCATATACATACATGTAGGTTACAGGAACAGGTCAGAGGGTGAATATTTTGCATCAAGTAACTTGCATTCTGACTCTCTGAAGCCTGTCCATCATCTACAAGGGAAGAGTCGGATGTATGATGGAATGCTGTCCACCTTCTGGAGGAGGGGACTGAAAATCATGAAAAATCCTAATCAGAAATGATACTGTGCACCACGGCAGCAGTGTGTACCAGCCACAAATGACACCACTTCTGTAACAACACCTCCTCAAACCACATTTCTTCATTCAGGGGGTGGTTAGTCTGTGGAACGCACTGCTGCAGAAGGCAGTGGAGGCCAAGTCATTGAGTGTATTTAAGACAAAGATGAGTTCTTGATTGTTACGGGGAGAAGGCAGGAGAATGGGATTGAGAAACATATTGGCCATGATCGAATGACAGTGCAGACTTGATGAACTGAGCGGCCTCATTATGCTCCTATATCTTATGGATAAAAACCTCACTTGCTTAAAAGAATAAGGAGAGCCATGATCTGAAAACACAACCACGTCCAAGTTGCATACCATCCTAATTTGAAACTATGTTGCTGTTCTTTCATCATTGGGAAGAGCTTGCTGTCCATTGTTCAGAATATAGACAACTTGTCCATTTATCTGCATTAGGCTGTCCCACTCAGCATCTTATTGATGAGACAGGCAGCTCTGAAGGGCAATCAAGGATGAGCAGTGAATGCTGGCCCAGTCAGCAATGTCCAGGCCCCATGAGCAAAGAAAAAATAATTACAGGTTCAAATCCTGGAACTTACTCCATACCTCTGAGAGCACTGTGGTTGTATGTAAATAACGTAGTTCTTTGAAGGTTGCATCTCAGGTAGACAGGGTGGTTAAGAAGGCATTTAGCATGCTTGCCTCATTGCTTAGACCATTGAGTAAAGCAGTTGGCACATCATGCTGAGATTGTACAGGACATTGGTGAGGTCATTTTTGGAGTACTGTGTACAGTTCTGGTTATCCTGCAATAGGAAAGATATTGTTAAATTGGAGGGGGTTCAGAAAAGATGTACAAAGATGTTACCAAGACTGAAGGGTTTGAATTGTAAGGATAGGCTGGAAAAGGCAAGGACTTCTTTCACGGGAAGATAGGAGGATGAGGGGTGACCTTACATAGGTTTAGAAAATCATAAGGGGCATAGATAACGTGAATAGCAAAGGTCTTTTCCCTAGGGTGGGGGAGTTCAAAACTAGAGAGCATATTTTTAAGATGAGAGGGGAAAGATTTAAAAGGGACCTGAAGGACAGCCTTTTCACAAAGGGGGTGGTTCCTATGTGGAATGAACTGCCACTGGAGGTGGTAGACGCAGGTACAGTTACAATATTTAAATGACATTTGGATAGGTATATGAAAAGGCAAGGTTTAGAGGGAAATGGGCCAAATGCAGGCAAATGGGACTAGTTTAGTTTGGGAAACTTGGTTGGCATGGACGAATTGGACTGAAGGGTCTGTTTCCATGCTGTATGACTCTGACTCTAAATCAATAGATTGCATGTCAAGAAGGTGATTAACTACCACCTTCTCAAGGATAAATAGTTTGCCAGCAATGCTGACATCCTTTGATTGATTTTATGAAATAATTTAGCAACCACATGTATATGTTGTTCTCATCTTTTCTCCCATATTATGTGTTATCTTTAGAACTGGAATGTCTTGAATATCAGCATAGTGAGCACAATTTATATTGAAAAGCAGCTGTGAAAATTAATAATTGTGTTTTGATATGGTGTAACAACTGAGAGCTAAAGCTTCAATATCTTGTGACATTTATTGGTATTCTGGGGGATTCGGTCTTATGATTCTACGTGACATAGTGTAGTTCCGCGCTCGAACAGCTCAAAAGGCCTGCTAGGGAAGGGAGGGTAAAGTGAAGAAAGATTTGGCCCAGGTTCCTTTGGCACAACATTTATAGGGTGTGTAAGAGTGTAGAACAACACTGCTGCAAACTCAGTAGTAAATCTTCAGGCTGTATTCTCAGTTGGGCAAGGTGTTTTGCAGAAAGAAGAGTTAATTCATTTAAAAAAAAAAGCCTGGAATCATTCAGAGTTTAATCGTTGACTAAAAGATTGGTGCTGTAACTTGTATAATCGCAAGCGTACTGTGCATTTAGAAAGTGCATTCTCTACAGTGCTTCTGTTGTTGACTTGCAAACAGCTCACCAACTTTCTAACATCTGATTAAGTTGTTAAACATAAATGTGCTGCCCTATTCATTTTGTAGGATTTTTGAAGAATTTCAGCAGTGCGTTTTTAGTGCCAGGCTACTATGGATAAAAACGAGAATGCTGAAATACTCAGCAGTTCTGGCAGCGTCTGTGGTGAGAGAAAGACAGTTAATACTTTGAGTTGAATGTGATTTTCTTCTGAACAATGATTTTCATTTCAAATTTGAGCACCCACAGTGCATTGCTTCTTATAGCTCTTTAAAGTCAGTATTGAGAAGATGATTTAAATTTGACAACTAAATTAAAAAATTTAATTGCTTTCGTTCGCACTGTAATGTGTTATACTTGTCATTAAGGACATCTGCTGGTCCTACCCTTCTCCTGCCCAGATAGACTTGTGAAAATTTTGCACATTGCTTTATTTTGACTGAACTTGAAGCCCTGTCCACCTCCCACATGGTGAACAACGGAGTTAATGTTTTCTCTGCTTGAAACGCAGGCCTAAGAGACTATTGTCTCCTGTGACTATCTCAATCCAGTGCTTTACAGGCTACCTCACAGAGTATCTGAAACTACACCGTTCTGTTCCCCAAATCAAACTGCCTGTTTCTGTCAGCAACTAAGTGAAACAAATGTACCTTCAACACCACCTGTCATCTCCATGAATGCACTTAATGCTGTTGTGGAAATGAATGCTGTTGGATTGGAATGAAAACAAATCATTTTATCTTAGTGTCACCCTTTGATTTTATGACAGATATGAATAATTTATGTGGCTTATAATTTTTTACGATTCCCTTTTCCAGAATTGCTGGCCCTGCTAAGGAACTATCTTGTTTACAATCTGATGTTGGCTACTTTAAATATTTTAATGAAATAAGCATAATCCTTCTCGTTCTTTTATGCTTTGGTAGAAGATTAATGCTTATTTCTCACCCATGACCTCTAAGGTATACATAGGTTAGTAGATTTTAGATTTAAGTAGCTCCAAGCTTGTTTGAATCGCATTCACTCCATAGTTGCTTATCTGATTCTCAAATTGATTCCCTCAATTATCTACAGTGAAAATTTTGATTCCCAAAACTGAATGGATATTCCAAGACATGTGAATTATGAACTCGCAACAACTATCATGTTGGATGACCTCAACTCTGTGATATTTTAAGTCTCCAACTTGAGGGGATGTGAGCGAGCTGATCCAATGATCTTCCTGTAGTTATAGAGGAAGAGAGATGTGGAATGTCAGTGATTGTGTTCTCAGTCTGATTAGGTGATCTGCCTGACCAGCTGTAGTTTTGCACAGTGTGCAGAGTTGCATGTGTGGCTGGCATGCTTTGGTGAGATACAGTGTGTACGGGATGAGTTCTGAGTGTTGGGTAAGTGATGGGACTGTGGTAGATTGAGCAGTGTGGTTTTAAAATGTAATGTGTGGATACATTGACTCACTTTAACCATCTGAGTAGGAAGTACGTTCTTTCAGCACTCTGGGCATTGACCACACTCCCCGTCAACTGTTTCCCATTATTTGCAGAAGCGCATTCTTGAAGGCTTCCCCCACCTCTGTGGAATAAGTTAGTTGCAAGTTAGTCAGCTACACCCCCTTGTTGATTCTCTAAAACTTAGGCTGCCTGAATCTCCTTCTTTAGAAATGGCTGTAAGTGTATTGTGGATGTACACAGACATCCTGTGTTACAGCCAGCTTATCTGACAACCCTTAACCTTTTCTTTCCTTCCTCCCAAAAGCACAAGAAAAGGGAGATTAAGCTGTGCTACTAGCATGCATATGAGAACAATACCTTCCAAACCCATGACCATATCCATCTAGAAGGACAAGGGCAACAGATACATGGGAATACCACCACCTGCAAGTTTCCTCCAAGCTACTCACCACGCTGACTTGGAAAGCTATTGTCATTCCTTCACTGTCGCTGGGTCAACATCCTGGAATTCCCTCCCTAACATATTGTGGCATACCCACAACACAGGGACGGGAGCAGTTCAAGAAGGCAGCTCACCACCACCCTCTCAAGGGAAACTAGAGATGGGCATTAAATGCTGGCCAGCCAATGACCCCCATAACTTGTAAAGGTTCTAATCATAAACCTAAAACAAAAGGGAAAAAGTAAATCAATGGGCTGAAACTGTTCATACCAATCTTTTGTAAGGCTCTGTAAATCCACTTCTCTAAACTACCCGAGCTAAACTATTAGTATGAATGTGTGGATCTGCACTGCATGCTGGCAAATTGCAGGAACTGTTATTGTTTTAGTGGTATTTCAGATTTATTTATATGTATCTGATGGAAAATAGGTGCTTCGTGGACTACTGAGAGATCAGATTATAACATTGGACATAGTATTAAGGTGAATGTTCAGTATTACAGTTCTTTGTTTTTTTTTCTGTTTGGTTGAGGTCACTTTGCTGTTATTTACTGATTTGAAAATCTACTGTTTTAACTTCTACTTCACATGGTGTTTGCTGATGGAGGAGGTTTTACTGGATATTTCATCTTAATGAGTTGATTCCTTTTTGTTTAAAGATTGATATGTATGCAAATTCCTTCCAATAATCCATAACAAAAATCTTCTCTTGAATAAATTTGCTTATAATTAATTAATAACAGAGAAGTTTGACACTGAAAAATCAATTGAAAGAAGGTGAGAGTGCACATGCAAATCTATTGTAGCAGGATACATGCACAGTAAAATATTTGACTTGGCTGCAGAGTTCATTGCCATGAATGTTTTATAAGTTTATGAAGATAGCCTTTTCAGAATGTTCCTGATTTGTCTTAATCGTTTTCAGTGAAGATAGGAAAGAATAAATATTTGCACTTATTTGGACAATTTGCATTTATTATTTTAACTATTAAAATTAATGAATATTCCAAGGAACATTTGAATCCCCTAATTCTGTCTGTGAGGAACATTGTCTATTGAGGACAGCTGATCAGGATTGTGTAGTTAAGTTATGATGATAGTTCTAGAAAATTCAACAATGATAAGGTAATTATTATACTTTTATTTCAGATGTATCAAAGGATTTGATCCACGATAGAATGCATTGTAAATGGGCTGCAGGAAGATGGGTCTTTTGTTATTTTTATTAATATATTCGGTATGCCTATATTTACAACAAATGGCAGGAAGAAGTTTGGAATTAAAATTCACCGCTATTGTTCACCAATATTAGATAAGATAAAATAGTGGTAGAACTTATAAAACCAAACTTGTATGGTGTATCCTTTATGGTATATCGTTAGAGGTTTTGTCGGTGGATGAACATGCATTTAAGTGTTTAAATAAATTGGATGTTGTGCATTGTTCCTGCAGCTGAATTGTAATGGTCGAGACACATCATCAGCTGTGTCATTGCAAGATCAAAGCCATACAGAGAACCACCAGAAGGTGTTGGAACAGCAGCTACCCCTAGTGAGGAAGATTGAAGCTATGAAAATTCTGGAAACCAAAAAGATCAGCTGGATTCAGGATCACGAGAAGGATCACATGCGCTCTGTTGTTGTTTCAGATCAGAAAAGAAAAGTTGTTTCTTCAAACATCGATGTGCCCCGTACAAGGTAGGAGAGTCACCCATTTAAAATAAAGCAGTGCGTTAGATCATATTTTTCTCAGTACAGTCACCTTTACGTTTAAAATAAAAAACTGAACACGCTGGACAACACCCAGCCAGCCAGGTAGCATATGTAGAGAGAGAAATAGAGTCGATGTTTCAGGTCAATTACCTTTCAGTGTACAAGCAATCACACAGCATGGGGTCAGTAATGGCAGAAGATGAAAGAATAGAAACGGCAGTTGAGCAGCAAATTGGTTCTGGTTTGAGTGTTATGTGATTAAAAATTATTACCGAGTACAAGACAGTTGTGGCTAAATGGAGTGGAGAGAATCGGATGCATGGAAAACATAGGAGCAGATAATAAGGAGGGTCAGGCTCATGGCCTACACTTGCATTTGGGAAGCTGGCTGAGGTTGAACAAAAGAAAAAGCTGAAAATTAGAAACGTTATTTTTAAATTAGTGGCTATTTAGAGTTCAGTACGTAACAGAAACAATCAGGAAGTAAACTTGAATCAATAATATAAAACAAAGAACTGTGCATGCTGGAGATCTGAAACAAAAACAGAAAGCCCTGGAGAAACTCAGCAGGTCTGGCAGCATTTGTGGGAAGAAAGTGGAGTTAATGGTGTTGCTTCATCTTAAGTCAAGACCAAGCAAGGTAATGTAAAATAAAGACATGGCAGCATAGCTTGATTGTGTGGAATATAACATGAGGGAAGGTTGTGGAATATAACATGAGGGAAGGT
>NC_063335.1:19685857-19686427 GCF_021869965.1 Rhincodon typus
GGAATATAACATGAGGGAAGGTTGTGGAATATAACATGAGGGAAGGTCATCCAAGTGACCTTCTTCCATGCATGACAATTCTGTAGGTGGCCTAGATGACCACATCAGAGACCCAGGTAATGTTCTGGGGACCCAGGCCTGAATCCTGCCATGACAGATGGTGGAATTTGATTTCAATTTAAAAAAATGGAATTAAGAGTCTAAAGACGACATTGTCGATTGTCAGAAAAGCCCATCTGGTTCACTAAGGTCCTTGAGTGAAGAAAGCTGCCATCTTTACTTGCACTGACCTACATGTGACACCCACAGCAAAACGGTTGACTCTTGACTGCCCTCTGGGATGGGCAATAAATGTTTGCCAAGCCAGTGATACCCACATTCTGTGAGTGAATAAAAAAGACCGTGCAGGATGTGTCATCAGCTGGAGAACCTTGAACTCCAGAACAAGCTGGGAACTTGCCGGGTTCTGAGGAAGGGTCACCGGACCCGAAACGTTAACTCTGATTTTTTTTTTCTTCACGGATGTTGCCAGACCTGCTGAGCTTTTCCAGCAACTTCTGTTTTTGTTCC
>NC_063335.1:19686527-19728848 GCF_021869965.1 Rhincodon typus
TGTTGCCAGACCTGCTGAGCTTTTCCAGCAACTTCTGTTTTTGTTCCTGATTTATAGCATCCGCAGTTCTTTCGGTTTTTAAACTTGGAACTTGATTGGCAGCTGGAGGCACTATGACTACTGCAAGGCCTCGAGCTTTGTAAGTATAACGTAAAGAGATATGGTCACACCGAGGATTAGAGCGAGAAGTACGAGAGAGAACAGGTGACTGCCAAGCAATTCAAGACTACCAGAAGTCCTTTGGAGTCGTGGTCACTAATCGGCTTTCTGTTTTGGATATTGTTGAGAGCGTTGGTTCCTTGGAGGAGGCAAGTCAGAGCCAGGTTTGTGGCAAAATGGGTAGCTCTGCTGTATGGGAGAAGAGGGAGAAGGGGGTGGGGGAGGGATCAGGCAGTTGTTCATATGGTCTTAGACGTTCTCCAGCATGGAATGTTGCCTCCCTGTGCATGGATGTCACAGAGCGGTGACAGGAACGTCTTCTGGGGGAGAGTGAAAACCCTCCCATATTGGTCCACGTTGATACCAATGACTTAGGACTTGTCTAATTTCTGACCTAAAAACAGATATTAGGGCGCTAGGAAGGAGATCATAAAGCAGAACCTCTAAAGCAGTAATCTCATAATTACCTCTATTTCCACATGCCAGTGAGAGCAGAAATAAGAGAATTGTGTGCTCGGAAGTTCTTTGCTTTGTTTTCTAACATTTCTCTAGACTTGGGCAGTTTTGCAGTGTTTTATACTTTAAATGCAACGAACATAGATTCAGAGACAACAAGGTGCAGGGCTGGACCAACACAGCAGGCCAAGCAGCATCATAGGAGCAGAGAGGCTGACGTTTCGGGCCTAGACCCTTCATCAGAAAAGGGGGAGGGGAAGGGGGTTTTGAAATAAATAGGGAGAGAGTGGGAGGCGGATAGAAGAGGGATAGAGGAGAGGATAGGTGGAGAGGAAACAAACAGGTCGAAGAGGCGGGGATGGAGCCAGGAAAGGTGAGTGTAGGTAGGGAGTTAGGAAGGGGATAGGTCAGTCCAGGGAGGACGGACAGGTCAAGGGGGCGGGATGAGGTTGGTCGGTAGGAGATGGAGGTGCGGCTTGAGGTGGGAGGAGGGGATAGGTGGGAGGAAGAACAGGTTAGGGAGGCAGGGACGAGCTGGACTGGTTTTGGGATGCGGTGGGGGGAGGGGAGATTTTGAAACTTGTGAAATCCACATTGATACCATTGGGCTGCAGGGTTCCCAAGCGGAATATGAGTTGCTGTTCCTGCAACCTTCGGGTGGCATCGTTGTGGCACTGCAGGAGGCCCAGGATGGACATGTCGTCTGAGGAATGGGAGGGGGAGTTGAAATGGTTCGCGACTGGGAGGCGCAGTTGTTTGTTGCGAACCGAGCGTAGGTGTTCTGCAAAGCGGTCCCCGAGTCTCCGCTTGGTTTCCCCGATGTAGAGGAAGCCACACCGGGTACAGCGGATGCAGTATACCACATTGGCAGATGTGCAGGTGAACATCTGCTTGATGTGGAAAGTCTTCTTGGGGCCTGGGATGGGGGTGAGGGAGGAGGTATGGGGGCAGGTGTAGCACTTCCTGCGGTTGCAGGGAAAAGTGCCGGGTGTGGTGGAGCTGGAGGGGAGTGTGGAGCGGACATAGATTCAGTTTCAGTTTGAATGCTTTCAGAGCACTGATCATATGTTCTAAGTCTTTGTCGTTTCTCTGCTGTTCGCAGTTAAACTCATTCAGTTTTGATGTTATGTCTGCAAGGAACCGCAAACCCGGCTACCATACATTTTCTGACAGTTCACTGGGCATTTCATTTATTTAATATAAATGACTTGAATGAGGGAATCAAATGGAACATTTCCAAGTTTGCTGACTACACAAATCTTGGTGGGATTACGAGTTATGAGGAGGAGGCAAGGAGGCTTCAAGGTGATTTAGACAAATTAAGTGAGTAGGCAAACCTATGGCAGATGCAGTACAATGTGGCTAAATGTGAAGTCATAGACTTCGGTGTGAAAAACAGAAAGGCAGAGTACTATTTAAAAAGGGGTTCGTTAGGAAACGTGGATGCACAAAGGGAGCTGGGTATCCATGTACACCAGCCAATGAAAGTGAACAGGCAGGTACAGCAAATGATTAGTAATACAAATGGTATGTTGGCCTTCATTGCAATTGGATTTGATTTGAGTTCAGAAGTAGGAAGTGTCTTGCTGCAGTTATACTGGGCCTTGGTGAAACTTATACCTGTTCTACTACGTACAGTTTTGATCTCTCTACCTAAGAAAGGACATCCTTGCCATAGAGAGAACGTTGTGTAGATTCACAGAGCAGCTACCAGCGATGGCAGGACTGTCATGTGAAGAGCCATTGATTCAACCAGGCCTGTATTCACGAGAGTTTAGAAGGATGAGAAGGGAAATCTGATTGAAATATATCAACTTCTACCTAGACAGACTAGTCTAGTCTGGGGAGAATGTTTCCCCAGGTTGGGGAGTCTAAGGGTCACAGTATCAGGATGCAGTGTAAACCATTTAGGACTGAGATGAAGAAACACTTCTTCACTCAAAGGATGGTAAATCTGTGGAATTCTTCACCACAATCAAAGGAGGCAATGCCGCTGAATATATTCAAGAAAGAGACAGATAAAGTCTTATACTTAAATGCATCAAGGGATATGTTGAGGAAGCGGGTTTATGGCATTGAGATAGAGGATCAACCATGATCAGCTGGAACTGATGTCCTCGGGGGAGCATTTGCTAGTGGGGTTGGGGGTGTGTGGTTTAAGCTAAAATGGAAGGGGAAGGGGCTTCTGTACAAGGAGAGAGAGTGGGAAGCAAGGGCAACTCAGAAAAGCGATTGGCAGAGAATTCAAGCCACCATTCAAAATAATATGAATGCAACGAGAAATGTTAAGAGGCCAAGACCTAAGGCCTTGTGTTAAATGCTTGGAGTATTCACAATAAAGTGGATATGAACAGATACAATATAGTTTGGATTAATGAGATGTAGGTGCAGGGTAATGAGAACTGAATGTCCAGGGGTATTTGGTTTTTAGGAAAGACAGTGAAAGAGAGAAAGGAGGTGTGGTAGTGTTGCCGGTTAAAGACGACATTACATTGTAGTGAGGATAGACTTTTGCTCCATTAAAGTGGAATCCATATGGGGAGATCTTAGAAACATTGGGGCATAAATCAATAGCGAAGTTGAATTTAGACTCCCAAACTGTAGTGGTAATGTTGGGCGAGGCACTAATCAGGAAATTAGAGATACGAGCAATCAAGCTACTGCTGTAAGTATGGGCAATTTTAATCTGCATATAGATTGGGCAGTTCAATTCAGTAACAATGCCGCAGAGGAGAAATTCCAGGACAGTGTAAGAGGTGGTTTCCTGGATAAATACATTGAGGAATCAACTAGAGGACAGGCAATCCTAGACTGGAGTTTGAGTAATGCACAGTCTAGCTGTGTGAAGCCCCTTGGTGAAGAGTGACCATGATATGTGACATTGTTGAAACTGAGACTAAGGTTCTGAATTGAAATAGAGGAAATTACGATGGTATGAGATATGAATTGGCTATGATAAATTGTGGAGCTTTACTTAAAGGGATATCAGTGGATAGGCAATGGCAAGCATTTAAAGAGAGTATGGAGGGACTACAATTGTTCATTTCTGTCTGCCATAAAAATAAAACAGGAAAAGTGTTCCTGTTAGCAAGGGAAATTAGGTACAATATTAAATCCAAGGAAACTCTTTACAAATTGGTTAAAAAGAGCAGCACACCTGAGGATTGTTAGCAGTTTAGATTTCAGCAAAGGAGGACAAAGGGATTGGTTAAAAGGGGAAAAATAGAGTATTAGTGTAAACTTGCGGGGAACATACAAACTGATTGTAAAATCTTGTACAGGTATGTGAAGAAAATAAGATTAGTGAAGACAAATTTAGATCCCTCACAGTCAGAAACAGGGGGAGTTATATTGGGAAAGAATTTCAGTTCTGTTTTCACAAACGAGGACACAAATAAAGTCCAGAAAATGTTGGGGGACACAGTGTAGTGAGAGAGCAAAGAACTGTAGGAAATCAGTGTTAGTAGGGAAGTGGTGTTGAGGAAATTCATGGGATTAAAGGCAGACAAATCGCTAGGGCCCAAAAGTCTACACTTCTGAGTACACTTCTAAGGGAATGGTCCTAGAAATAATGGTTACATTGGTGCTTAGCGTGCTATTCAAGGGAGAAGTCTCTCTGAATTCACTGTGCTTCATTGCGTGGTGTCAGTCCAAATTCCCTTTCAACTTATCAATATATGGCAAATGCTGTTAACTTTACAGTTGTGAAGAGAAACTAATTTTTCATTCTGCGTGGAAGTTGTGTAGTTTTGATTTCTTTTTAGATGGTCCAGGTTCGTCACTCATCATTATTGCTTAATCTTGTAGTTCAAGGCATCACTCTGCTGCTGGTCACTCTGCAGGTAGGTCTCTGGAACATCCAGAATCTTCCTGCTGCTTTCAAATGTGGAGGCATGGGAGGTCACTTTTGCGATCATGATTTGCTTCTAGGGTCCCTCCTTGGCTTGTGTTGCTCAGATATTGGATAGGGGCCATGGCAGTATTCCCTGTAACGTTTCATTGTCCTGAACAGACTTGTTTGATAAGCAACTGAAAAATAATCTATAGGTCTACAGAGAACAGGCAGAGGAGTAGGACTAGCTGAGTTGCTGTTGCAGAGAGGTGGATGTAATGGGCTGAATGGCCTCCTGTGATATACTGGCTTTGCACATCTGTCCATGGTATATTTCTCATTCATTTGTTTGCATTGCCACCACAAAACTTACTTTACCCTGCAATGATAGTTCATCTGGACCGAACTGAAACACAATGCAACCAGCTGACAAAGCCTGTTAAGAGCATGCACTTCTCTCTACTTTTTTTCTCACTTTTCATGGCGAGGGACTATGGATGAGCAGTGAGACCAACTGTTGGAAATACACATGGTGAGCAGGTGGGGCGGTGAGATCAGAGATGTTGTGATTGACCATTTCATCATGGACTATGTGTTTGTGAAACATCAGTGCACCAAGTGCATGATGATGACTAAGGAAAAGGTTTGACCTATCAGAGTTATACAAGATAACATGCCTGTGGATGTAAAGGATGGAAGCTGAATTGGAGTGGGAAGGCAGTTGTACTTGGGACCAGTGCAAGAGGTCAGCGAATTGCAACACCGGTCAGACCACGTGTGGAAGCCCCTGTGCTGATCTACTGCAATGTAATATTTATCTGTAATCTGTGTATCTGACTGTTATGTTTATCCTTTTAGTTTTATGCCTTATTTTCTAACTTGCACTATGTAAGGTAATGTAACTTTTTTCTTCTTTATTTCTCTTGTTTTTGCATCTATGATTAGTACTTAGGTACTTTGTACCTAAGATGGTGCCATGAGGGACAACATTGTAAACTTTTCACTGTATTCCTGTACTTGAGTACACGTGACAATAAAACTTAATATCTGCCATGCTGGATAATATCTCTAAATGAGTACTTTGTCTTCACAAAGGAGAGGGGTAATGTAGACATTCAAGTTATGGAGTGTTATATGTTAGCTAAAATAAGAATAATGCAAGAGGAGGAGATCTGCAAAGAGTACAAATGAGATTTACAAGAATGTTATCGGGGTTTGAAAATTGCAAAGGGAGTCGATCCATCAGTCTGTAGGGTTTTGTGAAGGGTAAATTGTGTTTGAATAATTTGCTAGAGTACTTCAAAGGCATAACAAGCAAAGTAGATAATGGGGGGTCCTGTAGATGTAGTGTTTCTCGACATCCAGAAGTGTTTGATAAGGTGTCGTACAAAAGGTTAATGCACAAGCCAAGACCACATGCAGTTAGGGGTAATATATTAACTTGGGTAGAAGATTGGCTAATTAATAGAAAGCAGAGAGTTGGGATAAATGGATCTCTTTCTGGTTGGCAAGCTGTGGAATGCCACAGGGTTCAGTTCTCGACTATTTACAATCTATAGTAATAACTTGGATGCAGATGTAGGATGTAGTGTAGCCAAATTTGACACAAAAATAGCTGGGAACGTAAGTTGCAATGAAGAGGTAAGAAATTTACAAATAGAGAAGAGTAGGTTAGGTGAATGTGCCAAAATTGGCAAATGAAGTTTAACGTGGATAAGTGTGACATTATCCATTTCGGTCTGAGGAATTAAAAGGAACTTATTATCTAAATGGAGAGAGTCTTCAAAATGATTCAGTGAAGTGGAATCTGGGTGTCTGGGTGTCCTCATGCATTTGCAGAGAGTGCAGATAGTAAGGAGGGTAAATGGAATTTTGGTATTTATTGCTAAGGGGGTCGACTATAAAAGTAGGAAAGTGTTGTTGCAACTGTACAAGGCATTGGTGAGACCACAGCTGGAGTACTGCATATAGTTTCGGTCCCCTTACATGAGGAAGAGTGTAATTGAATTGGAGGTGGTTAGGATTAATAAAATAGATTGATTTAAGAAGAAAGGATTGTGTTATGAGGAGAGATTGAACAGTTTAGGCCTAAACTCATTAGAATTTGGAAGGATGAGATCTAATTAAGGTATATAAGATGCTAAAGAGGAGTGACAAAGTAGACGTAGAGCAGAAGTTTCCCCTCTTGGGGCAATCCAGAACAAGAGGACACAGTTCTAGACTAAAGTCAGATTCAAAGCAGATGAGGAGGAATTACTTCTCTCAAAGGGTCATGAATCTGTGGAATTCACTTCCTCAGAGTGTGTTGAACGCCAAGACATGGAATAAATTTAAGAAGGAGATAGTGGTTTTGTTGAGACAAGAGAAGATAGGCAAAGAAATTCAATCCAGGGAGGTGTGAGATAATGGATTTTGGGGAGGGAAGAGGGCACAAAAGCTGGGAATACACAATAAACAGGAAGATGCTGAGTGTGACAGGGGCAGTGAGAGCCTTTGGAGTGTATGTTCACTGCTCCGTGTTTAGGTGGCAGAATGATAGGTAAGGTGGTAAAGAAAACAGGTGAAATGCTTTCCTTTATTGGAAGAGGTATAGAATACAAAAGCAGGGATGTAATGTTGAAACTGAATGAGCCATTGGTCAGGCTGTAGCTGGAGTTTTGTGTGCAGTTCTGGTCACCACATTACTGGAAGGACAGAATTGCTCTGGAGAGAGTACAGAGGAAATTTACAGGAATTTTGCCAGGGCTTGAAAATTGCAACGTGAGGCGAGATTGCATCGGCTAGGGTTGTTTTCCTTAGAGCGGAGGAAGCTGAGGTGGGACTTAATTGAAGCGTACAAAATTATGAAGGGTCTAGTTAGAAAGGAAGCAGTGTGTTATGAGGAGAGATTGAACAGTTTAGGCCTAAACTCATTAGAATTTGGAAGGATGAGATCTAATTAAGGTATATAAGGTGCTAAAGGGGAGTGACAAAATAGACGTAGAGCAGAAGTTTCCCCTTTTGGGGCAATCCAGAACAAGAGGACACAGTTCTAGACTAAAGTCAGATTCAAAGCAGATGAGGAGGAATTATTTCTCTCAAAGGTTCATGAATCTGTGGAGTTCATTTCCTCAGAGTGTGGTGTATGCTAAGGAGCTTTTTCCACTAGCGGCAAAGTCAGTTTCTAAGGAACTCAAATTTAAGCTGAAGGGTAGAAAGATTAGAAGGACTATGAGGAAAACTTGTTCAATCAGAGGTGACAGATGTTGTGATTTTGCTGCCTGGTTTGGTGGTGGATGCAGAAAACCTTGACTCCTTTAAAAGGAACCTGGAATCTGCACCTGAAGTGCTGAATGGGCTGGATGACCTCTTTCTGCATTTTAACCTTTTTAATAGTTGTAAAACCAGCTATGTCACATTGTGCAGAAGCCTTGGCAACATCAAGAAGAGTCGAGTGGCTGGATGCTAGTGACATGTGGATACTGAGGTGGATGTGTGGAGCCATGACAAAGGGGAAAAAAGATTAAGAATTAGCACATCATAGCAGGGGAGGTAAGAGAAGGTTCTGGAAACATCGAGAAAAGTAGGAACGAAGAGTTTGAGTTGTTATTGTTGCCTGTTGTGGAAATAGAGGGGAAATGCGGTGAGGTGAATAATGGAGATGGGATTGACAGGAAGACAGAGACAAGGAAGACCTAAAACCAGTTCAGAAATGCAGGAGGGAATAAACTAAAAGCATTGGGATTGGAAGAGGGATAGGTGACTGACAGGAGGAGACGGAGAAGGGTGATCAAGCAGCATTGTGGCCATCTTAAGTGAAATGGATGAAGCTGAAAGAATGAGAAGAAGCTTCTGATATTTTAAAAGACTATCAGTATGACAAACTGTATTGCCTGTGTGTTTTTTTTTTGATGCACACTAAAGTTTATCTTGATGAAAGTTCATCAACCTGAAACGTTAACACTGTTTCTCTCTCCATAGATGCTGCCTAACCTGTTGAGATATGGGGCAGAGAATGGAGTAGTGGTAGTATCACTGGACTAGTAATCCAGGGGCCCAAGATAATGTTCTGGGCGCATGAGTTCAAATCTCACTGTGGCTGCTGATAGAATTCAAAGCTAATCTCAGTAATGGTGACCGTAAAGCTATCATGAATTGTTGCAAAAATCAACCTGGTCCACTAATATCCTTTAGGGAAGGAAGTCTGACCTACATGTGACTCCAGACCCACATCAATGTCATTGAGTCTTAAATGCCCTCTGATAAGTCACATCAAGCCACTAAGTTCATATTTGATCTGTGATCAAGTACAGGAAGGTGTGATGGTATGTGAGGCAAGTATAAGGATTCATTGGGCAACCTTTAAGAAGCAATTGTCCAGCAGCTATAAGGTTCTTGTAAGCAATATGTCAACAATGATCAAATATGAAATTACAGAGGTTTTGCTAAAACTGTCAGACCATACCTGAGCTACTGTGAACCATTTTGGTCCCTTTATATAGGGAAAGATGTACTGGGATTGGAGGTAGCCCAGAGAAGGTTCACGAGGTTCATTCTGGGAATGCAAGAATTTTCTTGAGAGTTTTAAGTCAGATAGCCTTCTACTCATTGGAGTTTAGAAGAATGCGAGACAGAGATGAGGAGGATTTTTTTTCTGTCAGAGGGTAGTGAATCTGTGGAATTCCTTACCACAAAGGGCTATCAGGGATGGGTTATTATGTGTATTCAAGGCTGAGATAGACGGATTTTTAATCAGTGAGGGAATCAAAAGTTAAAGGGATAAGGCAGGAAAATGGAGATGAGGGTTATCAGATTAGCCATGATCTCACTGAATGGCAGAGAAGTCTTGCAGGGCCAATGGGCTAATTCTTCTGCTGTGTCTTATGGTCTTGAGCACAATGTCAAATGGGCAATAAATGATGGCTTTGTCAGCAATCCTCACATACCATGGAAGAATAAAGGAAAAATATTTCCAGCAAATGTTGCATTATGTGTAGTATTTGGTGTTAAGAATTACTCTCCCTCTAGTTCATAAACAAACTTCAATATTGGCAGAAAGCTTTGTGTCTTGTTTAGATCTCCTTAACCCTTTAGATCTTTCACCTTTGTAATACCACTTGTAATGGTGACTGTTCGGACAAGAGGCTCTATACTTGATAAGTGTATGAACAACAGTTTGAAGTGTGCAGTGCTAAATAAAAAGCTCAGCTTCAGGTGCGGCTTCAGTGAAGTATTTTTATGAAAATCTAGTTTGGAGACAGTGGTGATGTTAACCTATTAGTACAAGCAAGACGTAGAGTAACATTGGTTTGCTCAGGATATAGGTCACATGCCACAATTGTACGTTGTGGTTATTTAAGTGACTAGTGTGGATGCATTAGATGGACCTGCTCTAGTCCCTCAGCTAAAAAGAAAAATGAAGCATTAAAAAAAAACAGATTTTTGTTGTGAAAGGAACAATTTGACATTTTAAGAGTAATAGATTCCTTCCAACATCAGTTCCTTTTTGTCTTGGAAGCTTCTGGGATTTTGGTGCAGCTAAAGTGGTGTGACTTCTGCTTGGGTCTTTTATGGGAGGAATGGATGGAATTTCCTGGTAAAATATTTTCTAGCCACAGTTTCTTGGTGTGGTTGCTTGAATTTTAAAGAGACAGTGCAAATAGAGCAGAATCCCAGCAGAACCAGATTTAATCCAAATGTTTGACTGTTTAGAGGCAGAGATCTTACCCTGTTAGACCCCAAGACATTTGGATGTTACGTTTTTCAAACTATATTGTTATTGTTGGGAGGGATTTGCTTTCTAAGCCACACATATCTTGGTACATTAAGTGCTGATGAGTTGAATGATAATTTAAAAAAAAATATCAACAGCACACAATATAAAACCAAGCATTTTCAGGAAATGTATAATAGTTTCATGAAATTGCAAATGGGGGCTTTGGTAAATCAGTTGGTCATCCACTGTGTTGTTAAGGTACAAAAAAAACTGTTTATTCACTCAGTTTATTGTGTGGATTGCTTTTCGTTTTACACATGGATTTTATGTTTGACAATATTTCAATGAAAAGTTGCTGTATTTGCACTGTACTCCAAAAATATTTCCGCTATCTACTCCATTTGTTCATTACATATTTTGATGACATAGTGAATTCCCATCCAGTATAATTTTGTGTGTATTCACTGATCTTGAATTTTATGAATGAAAGAGAACAGCATTCAGCTCAGAGGATGTGCTGCACATCTCAAAATTCAGAAGTAATAAGCATCTTGAAGATTTCTGTTGACGTTGATCCTCAGATGTGCCTTTCAGGCATTGCAAAAGCTTATTGTGACTGAAAGACATTGTATATAGCACACCAGAGTGTACACGGACAAAAGTTTCTGCAACATTAAGCTGATTTGAATAATCAAATGATGTAATTATTAGGTTACTTTTCTCTGTCGTTGAACTCTGTGTTCAACCGCACTGCTGTCCTATTTTGTGAACACTGCACCAGTTACTTTAGTTACTGTTGTACAGCCAATCTCATTGCTGGTCATGGAAAATCTTGGAAGGGTTGCAATTAAATTGTTGCCTTCTGTATGATATCCATTCATGGGGAAATAATACCACCAGCAAAAACTCCCTAACAGCAGGTATTATGGTTCTTAAAAGCAAGCAATAAGTTAATTTCCCTTTTAAAAGTTTACTAACTTATGAACCAGGACAGACAATTCACATAATTTTCTTTTTGTTTTTTCCTGTCTTAAGCGTAGATGAAAGCTGATACCATCTGAAATAGTTTAATATTTGTTTACAGATACCCATTCTGCATGATATAATTGCATAGGATAATTATATCAAGTACGGAACTTTTGAAGAAATAACAGTTTTCAAATTTTAAAAAGTGAGTTCAAAAATCATGGGTATCCATGTTTTAATGTGATTTACTCCAACATAAACAACGAAAGCGAGATTGTTAGATGTTCCCTGTAACTGCTCATTTGCAGCTCATTCCTAAAAGCAGTCACCACCTTCAAATTATAACCTTCCATGTTAGGAACCTGGTTGACCAGAAGAAACAGGGAGGAACTTAAAAGTTATTCAGATTTATCATCGTTGGGCATCTATAGTGAAATGGCAGCCGCTGAAAAGCAATCTTTACTGCATCTAATTAATTATAATGTTTTATGTTCCAAAACTCTACCACCTGAAATAATAGACATTTCCGACCAGTGAAGTTCTCCTCTTCCAATGAGGGTAGTGCAACTGAAATAGAAACAGGGTTAAAATTATAAACGGAAGACCCGCTGACAATTTCTGAAGTCATCAAACAAGAGTCCATTAGCTAAAAGCATTTTATCTATCTTTCAGGTTTTCTTGCTGCTGGAAAGACTCCAGTAATCTGGGTATAGATTCTTTTGGTGATGATAAGCATTGGCCACAAATTATGTCGTGTTAACTTTAGTTACATCTGCCATAAATGTGAATTTATGTAATTCCGTTGCCTACACCCTAACTTGCACCAAGTCCTATTCCACTCTGCCATGGTACATTCGCTGCTGGTCTGACAATGCCTACATATGAAAATTCTAATTCTTTTATCAAATCCCTCATGGTCTCGCTCTCTCTCTTTTTGTAACCTCCTCCTGATCTACCAACTTTGGAACTCTGTGATTCTACGATACTGGCTTCGTTTGTGCATCACTGATTTCCATTGCTGCACTGTTGGCGATAGTGCCTTCAGCTGCCTGAGCCCTAGGCGCTGGAATTTCCTCCCTAAACGTCTCGACTCCCCTACCTCATACCCCTGTGGCTACCTGTCCTAGCATCTCTTTATGTGATTCAGTGTCAAAGTTTGCCTGATGAAATGCCTTGGGGAGTTTGACAGTGTTGAAAGAGCCGTGCAAATGGAAGTTGTTTTTGCAGTTGTGGACTGTTGCTGCATTTTGTTACCTGTAAGTAACTACACTAAAGGCAAAGGATGTAATTGAACCATTGTAACAAGTTGTACAATGACATCACTGTTGCCAAACATCTGAATTTAAGCTGGATGCAGTCTTCTTCATTGAAACAAATATTTAAATGACATTGTTGATTTTTTTCTGTCCGCTGTTGAAAATGGAATAAAAAACAACTTTAAGATTGCCTTTGTCTGCATAGTTATGTCTTGGTGTATGATGAGGGATGTTCGGGCTCCAGAATTAAACATTCTTTTTCATTCAACATTTCCTTCAAGCATAGATCAGAAATAAGCAGTGAAGCTCTCTCTAATTTGCCAGAATAAAGCACCTTACTTGAACCTCAGAAGGCCAGCCCCTCATATTGGCATCAATGCACATTTTTCCATGTTCCCTTCTAGCACTTCTTGCTGGCTATTTAAAAGAGATTGCCAGTTCAGTATCAATCTTTTTTAAGAAGCTGCAGGCTAGTGTACATTAGAATGCACCTTTAAATGGCCTAAATGTAGTCACAATTCTTGAAGCCAGCAGAGTGAGGGACCTTCTGTGGAATTATATTTACTTTAGTACTTTTACAGCAAAATGCATTTTGAAGTATTTTTAAATATGACTTGAAAGGAGACAGCAATCTTGTTTAAAACACTTTTCTTGTATGGAATTTAACAAGAACCAAAGTTTAAGATCAGACCAGTTGCTGATGAAGAAGGGAAAATTAACATGTCCAATATTTTAAATCACTAAACAAAAACCAAAGAACTGCAGATGCTGGAAATCAGACACAAGGTCAGAAATTGCTGGAAGAAGGGTGACTGTTAGCTCTGCTTTCTCTCCACAAATGCTGCCAGACCTGCTGAAGCTTTCCAGCAATTTCTGATTGTTTTAAATCACTATTCTGACTAAACATTTTAAAATACACAGTGAATGGCTGAGTCTCTAATATTTGCATTGTTGCTGTCTGCAGATACATTTTCTTTGTAGCAAAATCTCCTTTTCAAAAGAGACACAATTAGGTATCATTGAATTGTCTCATCCAGTCATTTATGTTGAGTCTCAATGATAGTGTATCACTGGATCTAATCTTAAAGTTGCCACAATGTAGAAATAGTGCTGAATGCCTTTGTATTTGAGAGTGGAGCCATGGCTTTTGAAATTGCCGGTGTGAATTGGACAGAGGAAGAGGTAAATATGAGGCTCACCAGGTATTGGACCTCAGACATTAATTAGATATTTTCTAATCAACCTGTTCAGACACTTTATGACATACCAGAGCAGAAAGAATTTGAACCATGGGCCTCCTGGCTCAGAGATAGGGATACTACTACTGTGCCAAGAGAGCCCAATCAATCAAATGGTATGTTGGTCTTCATTGTGAGAGGTTTTGAGGACAGGAGCAGGGATTGTTGCAGTTATATAGGGCCTTGATGAGGCCATACCTGTAATATTGTGTGCAGTTTTGGTCTCCTTTTCTGAGGAAAGATGCTCTTGCTCTCGAGGGAGTGCAGCAAATGTTTACCAGGCTAATTCCGGGGATGGTGGGACTGACATATGAGGAGAGATTGACTAGATTGGGATTGTTTTCACTGGAGTTCAGACAAATGACGGGGGGTGCGATCTCATAGAGACTTACAAAATTCTAACAGGACTAGACAGGGTAGATGCAGGGAGGATGTTCCCGATGGTGGGTATGTCCCGAACCAGGGGTCACAGACAGAAGATTCGGGGTAGACCATTTAGGATGGAGATGAGGAGACATTTCTTCCCCCCCAAAGAACGGTGAGCCCGTGGAATTCATTACCACAGGAAGTAGTTGATGCCAAAACATTGAATGTATTCAAGAGATAGTAGGAACTGCAGATGCTGGAGAATCCGAGACAACAAGGTGCAGGGCTGGATGAACACAGCAGGCCAAGCAGCATCATAGGAGCAGAAAGGCTTTACGTTTTGGGCCTAGACCCTTCATCAGAAAAGGGGGAGGGGAAGGGGGTTCTGAAATAAATAGGGAGAGAGTGGGAGGCGGATAGAAGATGGCTAGAGGAGAGGATAGGTGGAGAGGCGGGGATGGGGCCAGTAAAGGTGAGCGTAGGTGGGGAGTTAGGGAGGGGATAGGTCAGTCCAGGGAGGACGGACAGGTCAAGGGGGCGGGATGAGGTTAGTAGGTAGGAGATGGGGGTGGGGCTTGAGGTGGGAGGAGGGGATAGGTGGGAGGAAGAACAGGTTAGGGAGGCGGGGACGAGCTGGACTGGTTTTGGGATGTGGTAGGGGGAGGGGAGATTTTGAAGCTTGTGACATGTACTCAAGAGGTGGCTAGATATAGCACTTGGGGCAAATGGGATCAAAGGTTATGGGGAGAAAGCAGGATTAGGCTATTGAGTTGGTTGATCAGCCATGATTGTGATGAATGGTGGAGCAGGCTTGAAGGGCCGAATGGCCTCCTCCTGCACCTATCTTCTGTGTTTCTTTTAACATCATTTAGGTCTTTTCTAGTCAATCTGTTGAGCAATGTTATGACAGACCTCTGGGGCAAGCTAGGGCTTGGTCTGCACTCTTGGTTCAGAGGTAGGGGCACTACCACAAGAGCTCCCAGACATAATTTTTTTAACATCCAGAAGTGCTCTTAGACAGAACTGTTCCTTTCCCATCATTAAATCACCCAGAGCATTTTTCTTTCATCTATTGACCACCATCAGTAAATTACCCATCAGTAAATAACCCATGTTTTCTAATTGATTCTATTGTAATTACATGTTGCATTTTCTTCATATTACAAAATCTGGGCTGAACAGACCGTTTTGATCATTTTTTCACCAGTTTGTTTCCAAACAGCTGTGGTGAGATCAGAAGGAAAGAAACTATTAAACTCAAAAAGAACATCCATCCATCAAGGGTAACCCTTTCCCTCATTATATGAAATTTGCGTATTGTGGACTAGACTCATTTAATATCTGGGAAGATTTTGTCAGACCTAAAAGTAAATTGAGTGCAATTCCAGCACGTGTTTATTTAACCTTTCAGCAAACATTCAGACCAGCTCTTTTTCATTGGGTGATAATTTCCATTAGAATTTGCATTTATGAGGCAAATATTTTGCATGTCAAAATATTTCACTTGACGTTGTCTCGGAAGTACAATCACTATTGTCATGTAGGTAAATCTTAATTAATGTTATATTTTGGTACACATTCAGTGCCTTTGGTTAAAGTAGAACAGGGTCTTCATATGAGCATGTTAGTATTAATGTAAAGTTCCTGTACTGTTTTAACAGAGGCGGTAATCTGGGCAGAATCAGATTTAGACAATAATCCCACATACCTGTTTCCTGATCCAACAAGGATGTCTTTTGAAAAATTATCAGATGGTTCTATATTATTCAATGTACTTTAAAACAGTTGCATTTTGCGCTGTCCCTTTTTTTTTGGTGCAGAGGTCACAACTTGGGACGTGCCTGCTCTTATTGCCTGGAAAGTAGCAGCATGCTAATTCAATGCTGACAGCCCTCTTATTTATCCACTCATGGTATATGTGTGTTGATGGCTTTGCCAACATTCATTCCCTGTCCTTAGTTTCCCTTGAGAAGGTGGCAATGAGCTGACTTCTTGAACCGCTGTAATCTATGTGCTGTAGGTAGACCCACAATGTCATTACGGAGGGAGCTCCAGAAATTTGAGCCCAGTGACGCTGATTAAACGGCAATATATTTTTAAGTCAGGATGATGAGTGACTCCAAGGTGAGCTTGCTGGTGGTGGTGTTCCCATGTATCTGCTGCCCTTGTCTTTCTAGATGGTAGAGATCATGTGTTTGGAAAATGGTGAATTTCTGAGGTGCATTTTGTAAATGGTTCATCTGCTGCTGTTGTGCGTCAGTGGTGGAAGGAGTGAGTATCTGTGGATGTGGTACCAATCAAGTTGAATGATTTGTTTTTAGTTTCTTGAATGTTGATGGAGTACCATTCATCCAGGCAAGTGTTCCATCACACTCCTGACTTGTGCCTTATGGATGGTAGACAGCTTTGGGCAGTCAGGAGGTGAGTTCCTTACAGACAGAATCTTAAACTAATCTGCTGTTGTAGCCAAGTACTTATTTGGCTACTTCAGTTTGGTTTCTGGTCAGAGGTATCAAGATATTGATAGCATGGAGAATTCAGCGATGGTTAGACTCTGGAACAAAAACAGAAAAGCTCAGCAGGTCTGGCAGCATCTGTGATGAAAAATCAGAGTTGATGTTTTGGGTCCGGTGACCCTTCCTCAGAACAAAAGATTCTGTCTTGTTGGAGGTGGCCATTGCCTACCACTTGTATGACATGAATTTTATTTGTCACATCTCAGCTAAAATCTGGATATTTTCCAGGTTTTGCTGCATTCACTCATGGATTACTTCAGTATCTGAGGAGTCACAAATGGCACGGAACATTGAGCAGTCATCAGCGAACATCCCTATTTCTCAAAATATGATGGAAGGAAGGCTGAGATAGATATATAACTAATCAGTAAGGGAATCAAGTGTGATGGTGAAAAGGGAGGAAAGGAGTTGAGGAATTATCAGATCAGCCATGATCTCATTGATTGGCCGAGCAGACTCATGGACTGAATGGCCTACTTCTGCTCCTGCGTCTTATGGTCACTCAACAGTGTTTTTAGAGATACTGCAATGACAGAAGTTAATTTCACATTATCTTAGTTGCAATTTAAATGACCTAGTGCTGGGCTCCACTTGTATCTGTGTTCTTTGGTGAGTTGCATGTATTTGCTTGATCCAAGTTTCCAAATAGGATTTCGAGGGAGTAGGCCTGAGAGATATCATAACAGCATGATGTGCCCCCTCTGGGTCATTCCAGATAAGAGTCGAGGTGCAGTGTCGCCCATTTGGATGCATTCATTCTTCTGTAGTGCAGATCAAGTCACGTTATGAATCCATATTTCACACCTTTACTTTTGTGATAGAAGCTTTTTTATGGCGTCTCCCAACTCACTTGGTAATTGATACATTTTTTGATGGTAGCGAAGCTACATTAAAATGTTTTTATTTATGCTTCTTGTTCATTGCAACAGCATTTATGGTTTTAGTTGAGGTAGGATCCTTTGATGCAATATCAACTAATTCTCTCTGTTGAAAAAGGCTGTTTATCTGTTAAAGAAATCCAAGAGCCAAGTACTTATAAAATAAGGAGACATCAATTCGGAAAATAACTCGGAGATTTTATCAAAGATAGTAGGAACTGCAGATGCTGGAAGGGTCTAGGCCCGAAATGTCAGCCTTTCTGCTCCTATGATGCTGCTTGGCCTGCTGTGTTCATCCAGCTCTGCACCTTGTTGTCTAGGAGATTTTATCATGCAGCTTTTATAACTGAACAGAAAGCAAGATAAAATTGTGACTCATACATGGGATTAAGTTAGAAGCTGAAATACAAAAGAAAAGACATTCAACAAATATAAAATTTAATTTAGTTTTCAGGTCAGTAATGTTCAGTAATTATGACTCAGCACACCATTAAAAGCTCTGTTGCACCTCATTCCACAAGATATAACCTTTTCAAAATAAAGTCAAAATCCATTCAGTCACCCCAGAAAGAAACACCGTCTAACTGCACCTCAGGGTTGAATTCCCTCTAAGACTTCAATTCCTGACGACCTAGGTTCCAATTTCAATTAAGAATGAGTGTTTAAAAATATAACATGAATTTAGAGGTATCCTGATGAGTTCCATTTGTAAGAGCATCGACAAGAAGAACAATAGTTAGGGTATTATCTTCAGCAGTTTCTGGATATCCCATTTACCTGTGCATGTGCTGATGCCTGAGGTTGCTATCAGTTTCAAAGTAATGATGCTGATTGTGTCGCTATGATTGTACAATACACGCCGTTAAAATCAATTTGAACTTGTTAATGCACATTACTTCAATACACATGCAAGTTTCTTTGTGGCAATGATGACATTTAATATGTATTTTAACATTTATTTTATACCTTTTCAGAGTGTTCTTGATGAGATTTAATGACTATTAAGATTTAAACATCAGATGATTTTTAAGAATTACATTACTTTGGAAATGAAGTTTCTAAGCTTTAAAATTTATTTGTTGTTCAAGACTGAGAACCTCATGGAATGTGAGAGCTTAGCAAACTGGAACCTAAGTCCATAGGAATTGAACTCTTAGAGGGAATTCAACCTTGGGGTGCAGTTGGATAGGGTTTCTTTCTAGAGTGACTGGGATGGATTTCGATTTTATTTTGAATTTGGTGCTTGCGAAAGATTTGCTGAACACATCCCATGTTTCTAGTAAAGTGAAACCATATGGTGGCAGCATAGGGAATCCTGTGGTTTGAGCAGAGTGTATGGATCCTCACTATATCTAGGCTAGACAGCATTGGTTTACTCGGATGATGCTAGGGCTGGAAGCTATTGTTATGACAAAAGACAATATATTAGGATTATTTCTTCTGAAGCAGAGAAGTTGCAGAGATTTAATCTATCTTTTTAAGATTATGATGCGTTTCAATTGAGTGACTAGTGAAAGGTTAATTCTTGTGGTTGGAGAGTTGGCAATAAAGGGGCACAAGCTTAAAATTGTCATTGAAAGGGTCAGTTTAGAAGTTATTAATATCTTTATACAGATTAGAAGCATTTGCCAAAGGAAATGGTCATTGCAGAGATTAGCAAATCATTTAAAGAGGGAATGATGCAAGAATTTGAAGCCAAGAAAGAGGCACAATGCAGGGCGAGTCATGGGGATTTATTTTGAGCTGTTCTAGAAGAGCCAGCAAACATACTTGACTGAATGAACTTCCTACACAGTAAGCCCGTGTTCTACGGAAAGCTGGGAGAGTCACAATATTCAAAGTATAAAGTAACTCAAGGGCAAAGGACTTTGAACGTAGTATTTGAAACGTTGCACATCTTCTGACAAATTGAAAACGGAAAGAACTGTGGATGCTGTAAATCAGGAACAAAAACAAAGTTGCTGGAAAAGCACGGCAGATCTGGCAGCATCTGTGAAGGAGAAAACAGAGTTAACGTTTCGGGTCCGGTGACCCTTCCTCAGGAACAAGTTGTGTTTATTTTTATAATGCTCCAGGCTTGTCTTTTTTAAATGTTGTTCTATCAAAATGGACAGAAACACAAAAAAAAACTTAACAGTGACAATGCCTTCCTATCTCACCTAGAGTAATCGAAACACTCCAAATTAAAAACATTGGAGTCCCTGCTACTAATTGTATCAAAGCTTATGTTTACCATAGTGAATGAGAAACTGTTATAACATGTCACTCACAGCAACTCGTTACTCGATGCCAATTTGCTAATGCTACATATCAATTTGTAACATGTAAAATCTCACGATTTAACTGCAGGTTGATTCCTGAAAATGTAATGGATAGAGTGCGTAGCAGTTGTTCTCATGAAGCCTGGGACAGTTTGAGGCCTTGGCTATAATTACCTTGAGGAACTGTGGACATCCACTAAGTGGCTGTGGAAAAGAAGCTGGCTCCAATGCTGAGTTGGCCAATAGTCAAAGCCCAAGAGCTGTCAAATGGACAAACCGAAGGACGGGTTCCCATGGGGAATATTTCTGCTCCTCATGGCTCAGCCAAAAACATTAAACAGTGCCTGCACCATTTTCCACATGAAGCAGGCTTCGATTGTTCATTTCAGAGCCAAGTTGCCTGTTTTGCGAGTGTAAACAGGGTGGCAAGAGCTCCAGCATCATATCTGAGCTGCAGAAGCCAAATTACACCAAACCGAGGCAATTCAAATTGGCTGTAATGGTTCCAGCTACCCAACACTGATTTGCTCTTGGCACTTCTGGGCATTTAAAAAAATATAGTGTCATAATCTTGTTGAGAGGGTGGTCCTTTGTGGTCGATCTGGTGATCTCCAGAACTGTATATGCAGATTTCTTGAAGGGCACAAATATTGGCTCATATAAATAAGCTTTGTAAAAGCAACAAACATTGGATCCAGTCTGTCCTGGGTTTTTTCAATGATATATTGTCTGCTGTTCAAACTGCTTAAGCACTGCGTTTTCCAGATTCTGAAGGGCATGTAGCCACTGAATCAGTGTAGGACCACAATGATTGTGAGCGCATATCTGATTACAGGCAGCACTACCTTGTTTGCATTGCCCAGTGGTCAGTTGGATGTGGGCATGGGAACTGTTAAGTTCCTTCTAAGCATGGTCCGAGACTGCTGTAATTAGACATTTGTTTGACATCTCATCCAAGAAGACTGCTTTCTTCAAAAGATTGTGTAAGCTCTTCTGCTCTAGAATTAGGTCAAAACTCTACATTGCTAAAAGTGTACCATGTCTCTATTAAAATCTGTAACTGGATGGAGAAATGTTCCCTTTATGTTAACTCATGCAGCTTTTAGTCAACACATATTCCTCTCCGAACAGTACGTTTCTCTCTGTATATTGTAAGGCTATTAATTTATTTTCAAATGCCGAATAAAAACAGAAAGAACTGCAGATGCTGTAAATCAGGAACAAAAACAGAAATTGCTGGAAAAGCTCAGCAGGTCTGGCAGCATCTGTGAAGATAAAATCAGAGTTAACGTTTCAGGTCCGGTGACCATTCCTCACAACTTAGTCACTAATAGTCCCCATTAACAGCTCCGCACCCTCTGAGCCAGATTGTCATCAACTTCTTTGTCTATCCAACTGCTCTTCTCTCTCTTCAGGCTCTATCCTTTATCCTATCGTTTACTCCCTACCCCACCCCCTCCCTGTTTTCTGTAATATAAACTGATATTTTCCTAACTACCATCAGTTCTGAGGAAGTTTTTGCTAGACTTCCTGAGCTTTTCCAGCAACTTCTGTTTTTCTTCAGATGCAGAACGTTTTATTTGCTAATCAGGGCTTCATTTCTATTTTCCCCGATGGCCTGTGTTCTTTGAGTATTATCGCCATTATCCTGAATTATTATGCGTGCACCAGAAATTGAAAAATGATTGCCCAGGTTTATTCATGTAGATTCAACAGAGACGAGGGACTGAAATTGCAGTCAGGCCAAGCAGCATCAGAGGAGCAGGGAGGCTGACGTTTCGGGCCTAGACCCTTCTTCAGAAAATGAAAATGCTGTGTTCATCCAGCTCTACACCTTGTTATCTCAGATTCTCCAGCATCTGCAGTTCCTACTATCTCTGAAATTGCAGTCATTTGTGTTCCCAGAAATCTGAACAAATAGAGTGGTGGCAGAGCTGGGAAGATAATACACTTAATTGCAGTCTTGTGATACCAGCCAAAATAATGTGATTGTTTTTCAATGATGTAGGGAATCTGTTGGTGTTCTCAACATTTTCAATCTGTGAAAGGGCAAAAGACTCGACAGATGTATTGATCATATTCCACCTGCTTTAGCTTGCCACCTAAAAGAAATCATCCGGATGTATGGAATCTATGGAAATTATAGATATTTTTCTGCTTTTTCACTATTAAATGTAATAACATTCATGTTTACCATTGTTTTTATGAAATGTTTTAACTGACTTAGTAGTTCATGCCAGATACCATATTGCAAACATTAACACCAGAAGAGAACACGCTTATTTGAAACATTCTAGCATCAATCATACAATCATCACGGTAATCTGCTTCTGAAAAAACTAATAGAGTCATAGAGCTGTACAGCATGAAAACAGACCCTTCGGTTCAACTCGTCCAAGCCGACCAGATATCCTAAATTAATCTAGTCCCATTTGCCTGCATCTGGCCCATATCCGGCCCATATCCTTCTAAACCCTTCCTGTTCATATACCTATCCAGATGTCTTTTAAATGTTGCAATTGTACTAGCCTCCACCACATCCTCTGGCAGCTCATTCCATACACGCACCATCCTCTGTGTGAAAATGTTGCCCCTTACGTCCCTTTTAAATCTTTCACCTCTCACCTTAAACCTATGCCCTGTAGCTTTGGACTCCCTCACCTTGGGGAAAAGACCTTGGCTATTTACCCTATCCATGCCCCTCATGATATTGTAAACTTCAATTAGGTCCACCCTCAGCCTTTAATGCTCCAGGGAAAATATCCCCAGCCCATTCAGCCTCTCCCTATAGCTCAAACCCTCCAACCCTGACAACATCCTCGTGAATCTTTTCTGCACCCTTTCAAGTTTCACAACATCCTTCCTATAGCAGGGAGAGTAGAATTGTAGTATTCCAAAAGTGACCTAACCACTATCCTGTACTGCTGCAACATGACATCCCAACTCCTATACTCAATGCACTAGCCAATAAAGGCAAGCGTGCCAAACATTGTTTTCACCAACCTGCCCACCTGTGACTCCACTTTCAAGGAACTATGCCCCTGCACCCCTAGGTCTCTTTGTTCGACAATACTCCCCTGGACCTTACCATTAGTATATAGGTCCTGCCCAGATTTGCCTTACCAAAATGCAACACCTCACATTTATCTACATTAAACTCCATCTGCCATTCCTCAGTCCATTGTTCAAAAAGCAATGGACCCAGCACCGATCCTTGTTGCACACTGCTGGTCACAGGCCTCCAATCCGAAAAACAACCCTCCACCACTACCCTCTGTCTTCTACCTTTGAGCCAATTTTGTATCCAATTGGCTAACTCCCCAGGATTCCATGTAATCTAACCTTACTAACCAGTCTACCATGCAGAACCTTGCTGAACGCTTTGCTGAAGCCCATATAGACAACGTCTACCGTTCTGCCTTCCTTGATCTTCTTTGTCACTTCTTCATTAGTAAGGGGATCAAGGGTTATGGGGAGAAGGCAGGAGAATGAGGTGGAGAAACATATCAGCCATGATCGAATGGTACAGAAGACTCGATGTGTTGAATGGCCTAATTCTGCTCCTATGTCTTGTGGTCTTTTGGCCTTATGTTTGGGGATTGTACTGTTATTATAATTTCATAGTATGTCAGGAGAGAATTTCTAACCAAAGGTTCTATGCAGAAAATGCATTTAATTTCTATACAATTAATATTTATACAAAATCTTTGAGAACCCTCGTCACACTCCAGATAATCTTTTGTACAGAGAGTAACAAAATACCAAGTGAGAAATCTGTTTTGAAATTTTTTGAAAACATTCCGACACACAGAGCAATGAAGTCATTTAATACCGTCTTTGATACCATAAGATGTACATTGACGTTTGTAAAGCAGTTTTCACAACCTCAGTATGCTGCAAACTGCTCACTGCCGACCAAGCATACGTTGGTCTGCAGTCAGTGTGATGAAGAGATGAGCCAAATAGCAGCAGCCTGTCTAGAAATACTTGCAATGATAATATGTGGCCTTTGTATGTGGATACGTAGACCAGCTCCCCCAAGGGAGTGTCTGAGCAGTTGCTCTAGACCTCAAACTATCCAAAAATATTACATTAGTACGCCAGCTCAGGGTCGCTCATAAAGAATCCTGGAATTCTTTGCAACTTGCTTCCTGTTCTATCGAGCTGAATTTTAACATTTAACAACTCCAACAAGGAACATATGAACCAAGAGAAGGAGTAAGTCATTTGGCTCTCAAACTTGCTGCACCATTTAATAAGACGGTGGCTGATCCCACTGTAACCTCAAATCCACATGCCCGCCAACCGTGATAACCTTTTACTCTCTTGCTTACCATGAATCTATCCACCTCGGTCTGAAAAATATTCAAAGACTCTGCTTCCACCATGTTTACAGGAAGAGAGTTTCAATGATGCATCTGTGAGGAAAATGCGGCCTCCTGTCTGTTTTAAATGGATGATCCCTTATTTAAAGTGGATGATCCCTTATTTTTAATGGATTCCTCGTTCTAGGTTGTCTCAAAAGAGGAAGAATCCTAAATGGATCCCATCAAGACCCCTCACAGAAACCTTAATCATAGAATCCCTACAGTGAGGAAGCAGGCCATTTGGCCCATCAAGTCCACACTGACCCCTTGAAGAGCCTCCCACCAAACTCACACCCCCTATCCTATCCTGCATTTCCCATGGCTAACTCACACACCCCTGGATTCTATGGGCAATTTAGCACGGCTAGTTCACCCTAACCTTCACATCTTCGGACTGTGGAAGGAAACCCACACAGACAAAGGGTGAATGTGTAAACTCCACACAGACGGTCATCCGAGAGTAGAACCGAGCTCAGGTCCCTGGTGCTGTGACGTAGCAGTGCTAACCACTGAGCCACCGTGCCATCCTGAGGATATTGTATGTCACCTCTTATTCCTCTGAACTCCCAGCAGGTACAAGTCTAGCCTGTCCATGAACTAACAGCGCAAATAGTGTACACAACCGTTATTGCAATCACAGAGGCATGGCTGTAAGGTGAACAGGCTTGGAACTGAACAGTAAGGGGAACAGACGGGCATTTCTGTGGCTGCAAGAGAGAGTCTATGGTGGTAAATTTCCTCCCTGGTGCCAAGGTCAAGGATGTTTTGGAGAAGCTGCAGGGCATTCTGAAAGGGGAGGGTGACCAGCCTGTGTTGCATATTGTTACCAATGATATAGATTTAAAAGAGGATGAAGTCCTACAAGATCAGGAGTTAGGATGTAAAGTAAAAAGTAGGACCTCAAAAGTAGTAATCTCAGGATTGCTGGCTAGCTAGTGTAGAAATAACGGGGTATATTGGATGAATATGTGGCTGAAGAAATGGTGTAGTGTGGAGAGATTTAGTTCCTGGGATACTGGGACTAGTTCTGGAGAAAATGGGACCAGTTAAAAACAGGATGTATTGTGGCTGGGCAGCACAGGGATGACTATCCTCATGGAAGCTGTTTACTAGTGTTTGGTGAGAGATAAACCAGAATGATAGGGAGCTGAGAACCTGAGCAGGGAGACAGAGAAAGGGGAATAAAGGTAGAGACAGAAGACAGAAAAGTAAGAAGTAAATGTGCAAAGCAGAGAAAAACAACAGCAAGAAACAAATGGGGCCACAGTGCAAAATAAAGCTAAGAAAGCTAACGAGGTTAAAAGAACACATTTGAAGGCATTCTGTCATAATGCATGGAGAGTTCACAATAAGATGAATTAACAGTGCAAATAGATAAATATATTCTTGATGCAATTAATGAGACATGACTGCAGAGTGACCAAGGATGGGAACAGACATCCAGAGGTATTCAATATTTAGAAGAACTAACAAATGGGGAAAGGAAATTAAAGAATCTGTGCAATCCTGAGGAAGGTTATTGGCTTGGAAAATCATGATGTAGGATGTGTATGAGGTGGAGATAAGAAACATTATGCAACAGAAGACATCGTTGGGGTTGTCTGTAGTCCCCTACAGCAGCAAGAATGTAAGGGAAGGTATTAAACAGAAAATTAAAGTTACATGCAATAAGGATAAATTGCAATCATGGATAACATTAATCTACATATAGATTGGACAAATCAAACCAGCAATAACACTGCGGGGGAGGATGGTTTTTTTAGACCAACATGTCAGGAAACCAACAAGTGAGCAGGCTGTTCGAGAGTGAATATTTTGCAATGAGAAAGGATTAATTAAAAATCTTACTGGTGGAGTCTTTTGGGGGACGTGTAATCGTAAAATGATAGAATTGTCATTAAGATAGTGAGTGAAGAACTTAAATCTGACGAGGGCCCTGAATCTAAATAAAGTGAACTTTGAGGGTATGATACATGAGTTGACAATGATGGATTGATAAAGGGTTGGCATTGGATAGGCAATAGCTAAAGTTTAAGGAATGTACACATGAATTGCAACAATTATTCATTCCTATCTGGTGCAAAACTAAAGTTGGAAGTGTGGCTCAAACCATCGCTTATAAAATAAACTATGAATAATATTAGATTCAATGATGATCCAAGATTGAAAAATCCTTGGAATTTTTTTTGTTGGAATGTATCTATTTTAAGATATCCCCTTAAATGTCTGCCGCTACATCTCTGTTAGCCTATTCTTTAACCCAACTGACCAATTCACTTCAGTCAGCTCTGCCTTCATTCACTTGTAATTGCCCTTAATTAAATTTTTAAAAATAGTTTTGGACCCACTCCTCGCTCCCTCAAACTGTATGTAAAATTCAATTCTATTATGGTAGCTGCTACCTATAGTTGCTGACTGCCATCACTATGCAATCATTAATTAATCCTATCTTGTTAGACAAACACCAAGCCTAATATAGCTTGCTCTCTGGTTGGCTCTAAAACACACTAATCTAAGAAACTATCCTGAGAACATTCTATAGATTCCTCATCTATGCTACCTTTCTCCATCTGACTTTTCCAGTCTATATGAGTTTTCAAGTCTCCCATGGTTATTGCTGTGCTTTTCTGATGAACTCCCATTTTTTTTCTGTTGTACCCACCATGGGGTTACAGTTGGGGGGGTCGGGGGGGTGACCTGTACAGTATTACCTCAAGCAACTTCTTGCCTTTATCACTTCTCATCTTTACTCAACTGTTTCCATATCCTGGTTTCCTGAACTTAGATCAACGCTCTCGATTGTGCCAATACCATCATTAGCTACAGAGTCACTCCTTTACCTTTTCCGAGCCCCAAGTGTCCTGCACCCCTTAATATTCAGGTACCAATCCATGTCTTTCTGAGCCATATCTCTGGAATGGCTACCAGGTCATATGTTTTTATTTCTGTGCTTTCATTTCTTCTGTTTTCATTTGAATGCTGTTTGTGGTCATATACAGACTTTTTAGTTTTACCATTTTATTCTATTTGTATCATATAGTCTTACCTACTGATTTACTCTTAAAGTTATCCTCCCTATCCATTCCTGTCACGGTCTGTTTATAATTTTCCATGTCTTGTCTCTACTCTATGATTTACCAAGTCTTCTCAGATTTGATCCTTTGCTGTTTAGTTTAAAATCCTCTGTACGTCAATAGTTATGCAGTTTGCAAGAACACTGGCCGCACCGTAGTTCAGATGGAGACCATTCCAACAATACACATCCCACTTTCGCCAGTACTGGTGTCAGTACCTTATGAACTGGACTCCACTTTTCCCACCATCAATCTTTGTGTCACACACTTATCTCTCTAATTAGATTTGCTCTATTGTAATTTTAATATTGTTACAATAAGGAGACAGACAGCCGAATCAAATCAGCCTCCTCATCTCTGTATTGACAACACAGTGAAATTAAAACACTCAAAGACCCTAAAATTTGACCTCAGTGGTTCCTTTTTGAATAACACTTCCCAGATGTTGTGAATAATTGATACCAGACATCAGGTTTGTAGCATAAACAAAAGACTTAACAATTTATTAACAACACAGTAACTCTAGCAGAGCAAAGTAAAACAATAAAATAATCTAATTCATGTTTATGATTTAAATCCAATAACATTTGTTTCTAGCTCCATTCTCACAAAAGACAAAGTATTAACAAAGTTAAAGGATACATTTTTAAAAAAAGAAAAATAACAAAACTAGCCAGATTACTTAAGTAATGAGGTTGTTGACTTGCTTACCGAGCTGGCTTGTTGTCGTTCAGAAGTTTCATCACCATGCTAGGTGACATCATCAGTGGAGCCTCCGATGAAGCGATGTTATTCTAATCTGCTTGGAATTTATATTGTCCAGTCTGTTATGATGAGTAGTGTCATTTCCGGTTTTGATGTGTATGGGTTTGTATATGGGATCCAATTCCGTGTGCTCATCGATTGCATTACAGGTGGAGAACCGTACCTCTAGGAATTCCCGTGCGTGTCTATGTTTGGCTTGGGCTACTATGGTTACCGTGTCCCAGTTAAACTGATGGCCTTCATTGTCTGAGTGTACTGATATCAAGGAGAGTTCGTCGTGACATTTTGCTGCTAGCTGATGTTCATGTATTCTGATGGCTAGTTTCCTTCCTGTCAGTCCGATGTAATGTTTGTGGCAGTCGTTGCATGGTATTTTGTAAACCATGTTGGTTCTACATGTTGTGGGAATGGGGTCTTTAATCCTTGTAAGCGTTTGTCATTGAGTGGCTGTGGGCTTGTGGGCTAACATGATTCCTAGTGGGCTTAGGAGTCTTGTTGTCAGTTCTGATATGTTTTTGATGTAGGGCAGTGTGGCCAGTGTGTTAGGTCATACTGTGTCCTCCTGTTGTTGCCTGTTTAGTAGGCATTTGCAGAAGCACAGGAATTCCTAGAGGCACGGTTCTCCAAATGTAATGCAATCAACAAACACATAGAATTGGACCCCATATACAAACCCATATAGAACAAAACTGGAAATGATACTACTCACCATAACGGGCTGGACAGTATAAATTCCAAGTGGAGTAGAATAACATCGCATCATCGGAGGCTCCACTGATGATGTCATCTAACATGGTGACGAAATGTCTGAACGAGAACACGCCAGCTCGGCGAGCAAGTCAACAATCTCACCCACAACCCAAGACTTTGATTACTTAAGTAGTTTCCATGATACATTGTTTCACAGGTACATAGAATTGTCTCTTGATTGATCTTCTGAGGATGTTGATCAATGCTACCTTTTCCAGTTCACATTTTGTAAGATGCAATAATACTTGTAACATAGTTTCTATTGTCTAAACTTTGCATAGCTGATAATGGGAGGTTAGGCAGGGAACTTTCAAATCCTCACGCTGTAGCACCAACAGACAAACTCCTTCTCTCAAAAACTCCCAGTTCACAACATTGCAAGAAACTCTGGCCCCCTCCCTCTGTTTGATCATCACGTTCTCTCTGAGACTGGCTGGAACCAGTTCCCAGGACCTCATGAATAGGCAAACATTTGTTAACTGGTTAAGCATACTGCCTGTATGGAATTGAAGAGTTAATAAAGCTCTGTGATCAAGAACCAACCTGCAGTTAACTTTCAGGCATGGTCTCAAAAACAAATAACAGCTTGTATGCTTTTTTTTCCTTTAACACAAGCCATTGCTCACAGTCCAAAGGTCACCTTTTAGCTTTCAGCTCCCAGCTCACAGTTCACAGCTCCAAACCAAAAATGATACAAAAGAAATCAAAATAACAAAAAAATTCATGAGTGTTCTAACAATATGGCTCAGGTAATAATCCAGAGATGACTCAATGCAAAACGTAGCTGATTCAACCTATTCAGCCACCCAGAGCATTCTTTTGTTCCAGTAAATAGTTATTGCAGAAACCATTTTAGCCTACTTTTGATGTATTGTTCTCCCAGTGTACCAAGTGTTTTGCAGAAAGTTCTGTATATGGCAGATTGAGTCAGAAGTCACATGGCACCAGGTTATAGTCCAACAGGTGGATTTGAAATCACAAGCTTTCGGAACGTAGCCCCTTCATTAGGTGAAGTGAGAGAGAAGCTCTAACTTCACCTGATGAAGGGGCGAGGCTCCGAAAGCTTGTGATTTCAAATAAACCTGTTGGACTGTAACCTGGTGCCATGTGACTTCTGACTTTGTTCACCCCTAACACTGGCACCTCCACATTATGGCAGATTGAAACATTGCATTCCTTACATTCTTTTGTTAAACAAGATAGCACTTTAAGTCCAATTGAGTTAGGGCTACGTAAAATACTTTGATTTTACTTTTCAGACAGAAATATTTGTGGCTGTACCCAGTAGATTCTCTGAAATTCTTTTCGGAGACTGGTAGCTACAACAGATGTATTGCTGAAACTAAATTGTAAATTTGCTGACGGCAAAGTCTTGCAACTGTTTTCATATATTTTATTGTCAAATACCACTGTGTGCCTGAAAGTAACACAATGAAACATTTGTTGAAAAGTCTCAAAAGCTTTGGAAATGCTGGTAGTGGGAGGCAATGGCCGAGTGGTATTATTGCTGGACTGTTAATCCCGAGACCCAGGTAATGACCTGTGTTCAAATCCTGCCACGGCAGATGGTGAGATTTGAATTCAATTAATATCTGGAATTAAGGATCTAATGATAACCATGAATCCATTGCTGATTGTTGGAAAAACCCATCTGGTTCACTAATGTCCTTTAGGGACATCCTTACCTGGTCTGGCCTACATGTGACTCCACACCCACAGCATTGTGGTTGACTCATAACTGCCCTCTGGGTAATTAGGGATGGGCAATAAATGCTGGCCTAACCAGCGATGCCCTTATCCTGTGAATGAATAAAGGACATTCCTGTGACCCAGCTAGTGTTTCTTGCTGTAGAATTGGTTTGTTTGGACAGTTTCCTGCTATCTTTTCAATATGTTGAATTTGAAGCCAACAGATTTCCTGTTAGAGCATAAAGATTGTAGAACAGAGGCAATAATGAACCCAAGACAGAGTAAATCAGAAGAGTTTTCTGACACTGAGGGCAGAGTCTGATATTTCTTCCAACTTTGTCATCACCTCATTTGGAACCCATGTTCCAGCTGTGTCCTTCTTTGAGATGGTCCCTAAACCACCTATCTCTTAGAATCCCTACAGTGTGGAAACAGGCCCCTTGGCCCAACAAGTCCACACCGACCCTCAGAGCATCCCACCCAGACCCATTCCCCCTAATGTACACATCCCTGAACACTACAAGCAGCTTAGCACAGCCAATCTACCTAGCCTGCACATCTTTGGACTGTGGGGGGAAACCGGAGCACCCGGAGGAAACCCACGCAGACACGGGGAGAATATACAAACTCCACACAGACAGTCGCCCGAGGGTGGAATTGAACCCAGGTCCCTGGTGCTGTGAGGCAGCAGTGCTAACCTCTGAGCCACCGTGCCACCCTGTTGCAGCATAAGTTACTGAACTGTTTTAAAATTACTGGGTGAACTTCTGTGACATAGCCTGAGGTCCAGACTGTCATTGCCTTGCATAGTTGCTACTTACCTTTGTCCTTGTAAATGCCCATGGTTCAGCTACCCTTTGCGTGAAAACGGTTTGAGTAGATCCTTGAAGTTAGTTAGAGATAAATTATGGTTGTCGCAACTTTCAAGACTGGCAGCAGCGAGTTGTTTGAAGTTCACTGTAGATGTTTCTTTCTGTGTACTGTTAACATGATTTGATTATTTCTTGACAGTGGGAAGCATGATACCTAAAGTAGTGGTTGGACTGTTCCTAGTGGGGTGATGGCTTTCACAATATTGGATCACTGAAAAGGAACCTAATGAGTGACAAAAGAATCATACCCTGTGAGCATTACGCAGGGATGCAACAGTTAGCGTGTTATAGGTGGGCTAAGAGGCATTTTTTCAGAAAGGGGATCAACTAAGCTGCATTGGCAGGAGAGGAATAGGCCTAGGTTTTTATGGGGGAGGGAAAGCAGGAAGGCAGTGTGTGTGAACAGAGTGATTCACCCACTGGGATTGGGGTTACAGTGAGCTTATTGACCTTAACGGCAAGGTCTCACCTTAAATCATTTCTCCCAGAATCCCACCTGATACCTGATCAGATCCCTTACACAGTCAGTGAGCACAACTGAAAGTTTGGCTTCAGGAGCTGCCTCTGGGACTCGGAGTGTGTTAGCAGGAATATTCCTCAAATTTCAGTGGTTGCAGAGGTAACCCTGGAATGGCCTTGGGAATGTGGAGAGGCTTGGGAATTCCTTTCTCACTCTGACAGTTCAGGGACAACTGGGCATTCCCTTTTCTGTGTGGTGAGCAAAGGGATGTCAGAGCTACGGAGGCCCAGGGACCTCTTGCAAACTGTGGGAGAGCAAATCTGTCTTTCTTAGTTGACAAAGAGTTTGAAGGGAGGAACCATTTTTATGTCTTGGCTTCTTCTGATAGATTGACTCCTTCCACCTTGTGTTCACTACCCAGGACACCTCCTGTTTTGACACCTGGAGTACCGTGCACTGTATTGGTCTCCTTATTTAAGAAAGAATATAAATGCATTAGAGGCAGTTCTAGAAATAGGGAGGGAGTTGTCTTAGGAAGGAAGTTTGGACAGGCTCGGCTTCTGTCCACTGGAGTTACAGGAGGAAGAGTTGACTGTTGAAAGATATAAAATCCTGAGGGGTCTTGTCGGAGTGCATATGGCGAGGATGTTTCCTGTTAGAGAATCTAAAACTAAGGAGTCACTGCTTACAAATTAGGGGTCATCCATTTCAAAGAGAGATAAGGCAAAACCTTTCCTCCAAGAAATTTATAAGTGTTTGGAACTCAGCTTTTGCCAACTTTACAAGAAGAAAGTTCATGAATATTTTAGAGGCAGAAGTAAATAGATTCTTGTTAAGCAAGGGGTTGAAAGGTTATCAGGGACAGATGGGACTGTGGATTTCAGGATGCAGTCAGATCAGCCTTGAATGGTGGAGCAGGATTGAGGGGCAGAATGGCTTACTTATGCCCCTGACTGGTGAGTCTGTAAGTCTGTATGACTTTAGAATTGGTTTGTGACACCAATGTCACTATTTTGAATCTTGAGTGGATCCCAGCAGCTGTTAGTGGATGCCTCGTTCAGGGTCTGACTCACACCATTCATATTTTGATGCATGTGAAAGCATCAGAATTTAGCAGGGTTTTTGAATTTTGGGATTATAACCATCATTTATTAACCAGGATAACAACCCTCTTCCTGCCTGGCTGTGAAGGGGTTGAAAGGTGCAGGGTAGTCATGGTTTAATCCAAGGCCATATCTGCTTTGTGGTGGGCACTGTAGAGACCTCTATAGTTCATTGAGTTGTGAAGTAACCTGTTTTTCTTGGAGTTAAAAAGATATTAAATGACCTCCATTATAAACTGCAAAAGAGATCCACTGTCCTCTTCATATTACAATTGCTTCAGTTTGTTAATTATGGGGAAGGAGTTCCTGTGAACATTAGGTGTTTTAAAATGTTCAACCTGCTTTTTGTAAATAATATTCCAGTTTTCCTGGACCACATGTTCAGGAATCCTCCTGCTATGTAGTGATAATGGCTACATGTACCAGTAGGGACCTTAAAATCCATTACTACCCAAAAGTACCCTAACAGCGTGGGACTGGCTAACTGCAGTCACAGTGCATCTCCACTGTAAGAGGTGTTGGCTAGCCCCATACCGTGCAGGGTACTTTTAAGCAGTAATGGATTTAGCCATTGAACAGTGCAGTCAGCATGTAGCTATTGTGGTGCCTTCATTTTAAACAACTGGCATGGGTAAATCTTGCATTGCAATCTTACTGGCTGTTTTTATGGTCGTTGAAGTTTATATTGGAGACAGAATCCTAATTATTTACTGCCTTATTCTTTGCCTCATTGTCTGTTTATATCTGATGTGTGCTCGTTTTGAAGTACCTTGGAAGGGTTTAAATGGTGTGTGTACAGTGGTGGTTGATGAAAAGTACTAGCAAATGTGGCAAGGGGCAAGAGGAAGTGGGCACGATCAAGCTTAGAACTCGTGGAATTCTGAGGATTGGAGGAGGTTACAAAAATGAGAAGATGGACGTGAAGGAGAGGGGGAGATGCGTGAATTTGTAATTTAAAACCAAATTCTTAGTGGACTCTTAGGCTTTGTAGTGGGCTTAGTTTGATGGAGTGAGTGGGATTTGAAAGCCACTTACTTAGAACAGGTTTTCAGGGTTCAGCTTGCATTCTGTAATTGCTTTTTTTTGGCAATTTGGCAAGTAATGTAGTACACTCTATGTGACTCATCTACACTGGCTCATTCAAGGCTATCACCCTGTGCTGTACACATTATTGACTTTCCCAACGTTCATAGAGATGGATTCTTGCTGTGACCTGTAGCGTCAAACACCAACTGAGCCTACTACAGACCCCTAGGCTTCTTGCAGTCTTTTTTTTGATCGAAGGCATTTGGTCAAAAGGAACTTTTTCTTATATGACTCGTGGCAGAAGTCTGCAGTAGATAGTTTACCAGACACAAGAAAGGCTTTAGACAGCTTTTGAGAAGCATTGCTAAATCTTGCCTCAGTTCTGATTGAACTTCAGCCTTATTTTATCCTCTTGCAAATTCTCAGTTTTAGTAGCATGTTGTTCAAACAAGGGCTGATTCTGAATCTTTTGACTTCAAATTACTTAAAACTTACTTTTTTTTCATCTCTTAGGTGCCAAGTAAAGTTCTGAGACACATTCAACAAAACTGAAACAGAAAGGACTTCCTTTGTGTTGCAGCTTTCACAACCCCCAGACATCCCAAAGTACTTTACAGACAAGGGAAAACTTTTCAAGTATAATTGTTGTTATAATCAAGGAAACACAGCAACCAGTTTGCACGCACCAAGCTCCCTCAGACATGCATGTGATAATGACCAGATAAATCAGTTTTTGTGATATTAATTGTGGGATAACTATTGGCTAAGACACTGGGATAGGTCCTATGCTGTTCTTTGAAATAGTGCCATGGGATTTTTTGCATCCCCCTCAGAGAACTGGTCTGACCTTATCTTCAACCCAAAAGACAGAACCTCCAGAAGTGAATGAATCACTGTTAACTTTTGTGCTCAAGACCTGGAGTGAGATTTGCACCCACAACTTTCTAACCCAGAGGGTAGAATGCTGCATACTGAGACACAGCTGTCCCCATATTGTGTCTGCCTCTTTTAACTGTAGAGAACATGGATGTCTCATGCAATTATTAATAATCAAGAGGATTTGATTTCTTTGCATGTTTTTATTCATTCACGGGATGCGGGTGTTGCTGGCTGATCCAGCATTCATTGTCCATCCATCCCTCGTTGCCATTGATAATGTAGTGATGAGCTGCCTTCTTGAACTGCTACAGTCCACATGGTATAAGTACCCCTATGATGCTGTTAGGGAGTGGGTGCCAGGATTTTGATTTGATGACGCTGAAGGAACGATGATATATTTCCAGGGATAGTAAGAACTGCTGATGCTGGAGTCAGAGATAATGCGGTGTGGAGCTGGAGGAACACAGCAGGCCAGGCAGCATCTGCGGAGCTGGAAAGCTGACGTTTCGGATCGGGACCCTTCTTCTTATATTTCCAGGACAAGGGGAACTTGTGATGCAGACGATGCTGTTCCATGTACTTGCTGTTCTCGTACTTCCAGATGAAAGTGGCTTGGGTTTTTATGGTGCCATCTAGGGATGAGTTTCTGCAGTGCATCCTGTAGATGTTACGCACTGTTTGCGGATCTGCTGCCAGTCAAGTGGACTGCTTTGTCCTGGATGGTGTCAAGCTTCTTGAGTATTGTTGGAGCTGCATATATCCAAGCAAGTGGGGAATATTCCATCATACTCTGATTTGTGCTTTGTAGGTGGTGGACAGGCTTTGGGGAGTCAAGCATGAGTTATTTGCTGCAGGATTTCTAGCCTCTTACCTGCTTTTGTATTGACTTGGCTAGTCCAGCTCAGTTTCTGGTTACTGGTAGACACCAAGATGTTGTTACAAAAGGAGTAAAGTGACCATAGTCCTTCTGTTTTCTTAATAGAGATAACCTGTGGTTTAACCTGAGAGTCACCGTGCCTGAGGTAAGGGGTGAGATAAGGAAGGAGAGTCCTTCACAGTAACCTCAGCCAGTACAGAAATTGAACCCTGTTGGTATTACTCTTTATTGCAAACCAACCATCTAGCCAACTAAGCTAACCAACATCCACATCAAAGGAACAATATTGGTAACTATCAAAAAGAGAACCACTTTCAGTTTTCAATCAAGTGAGACTAAAAGTTCAAACTTCTACAGTGTAATACTTTTTTCTCCCGTCTCTGACCTGCATTCTGATCTTCAGCCTTTCCAGCAAATAATTAACAACTTTGACCTTTCCAAGTGCTGATTGTAGCACATTGTTAAGGACTACAGTCAGCAATCACTTTCTGAGTCATTCACTTGGCTGGATTTCCAGCAAATGGAAAGGAGAGGAATCCAGCTTTTTAGAATGGAGTTCTAGCACCTCTGCACTGGCCTCCCAATGGGACTGGTCCTGGCCCATTTTTCAGAATCTGAGGTCATTGTAAATGCAGAATGGACTCCCTGTCAAGAACAGCTTCCAGCAATGTTAGTGGCAAAACTGGCCCACAGCAGGTCGTTACTTTGGTATTGAATGGAGATGGAAGCAGTTGTAAGGCAGCTCTGTTCCCTAACTCAATTCTGGGACCTTCTACCACCTTCTACAAGGCAACCTAGGAAATAACCCAGGTGCAGACACTTACAAACTGGAATTGCAGGAGAATAGTTAGGAGCTGGAGTAATGATGCTTTCAGCTGCTGCTTTTAGGAGCTTAATCAGATAAAATTTGGCAACAAGCCACGTAAGGAGATATCAGGAAATAAGCCAAAAGCAAAACATTTGGCCAAAGCTTCATCAAAGAGCCATGTTTTAATAAGACTGTTGGAAGAGAGATTTAGAAAGGGAATTCCAGTGCTTGACAGAATACCTCTGGTGGAGTGATTGAAACTGGGGATGCACAAGATGCCAGAATTCCTAACAATAACACAACAAGCTGTACTCCTCAATGCAGGAGGGACATGGACTCTACCGTGAAGAGACTGTATCTTCAACCTTTCTCGCCTCGAACATAACAGTGGCCATTCTCCTTATTGACTGTCATTATGTCGATGGGAAAGCCAAAAAGAGATATAAATGGGTTCATAATGATATAAACAGTGGCCAGTCAGGAGAACAGGAATCTTTCCAACAATTTATTTTCACAACTTTCTTTGTTAGTCATGGTGAACAGGACCATCCCTGCAGTTTAGAATACCGGGAGGATAGACAAGAGGGGAAGCTTGGCGGTGACCAGAAGGATTGATCAGAGAGAAGGTCAACAATGACTGGGAGGATTAGAAGGCAGGAGATGTTGCTTCACAATGCCACTGATATGCTCACGTGAGCTTATAGCAGGCCCAGCATGTGATAGTGTCAAAATGAAACTTCTGACATTAAGTGCAGTTACAGTCATGGAGTCATACAGCTGGAAACAGTCCAACCAGTCCACGCCGAATATAATCCCAAACTAAACTTGTCCCACCTGCCAGCTCCTGGCTCATATCCCTCTAAACCTTTCCTATTCGTGTACTTATCTAAATGTCTTTTAAACATTGTAGTTGTGCCCACGTCCACCACTTTCTCTGGAAGTTCATTCCACACGCGAACCACCCTCCTTGTAAAAAAAATTGCCCCTCATGTCTTTTTCAAATCTCTCTCCTCTAACCTTAAAAATGTGCTCCCCAGCCTTGAAATCCCCCCATTCTAAGGAAAAGACAACTACCATTAACCCTATCCATACCCATCATGATTTTATAAACTTCTATAAGGCCACCCCTCAACCTCTTACGCTCCAGTGAAAAAAGTCCCAGCCTTTCCATCTTTCTTTATAATTCAAATCTTTCTTACCTGGGAACATCCTGCTAAATCTCTTCTGAACCCTCTCCAGCTTAATAATATCCTTCCTGTTATTGAGCGATCAGAACAGGGCACAGTACTCCAGAAGAGGCCTCACAATTGCCCTGTACAACCTCAACAGGACTTACAAACTCTTATACTCAAAGGACTGAGTAAAAAAGCCTTTTTAACCACTCTGTCTATATGTGATGTAAACATCAAAGAATTATGTGCCCAAACCCCTAGGTCCCTCTGGTCTACAACACTACCCAGGGCCCTACTATTAATTGTATAAGCCCTACCCTTGTTTGTTTTACCAAAATGCAGCACCCCACATTTATCCTGATTGAACTCCATCTGCCATTTTTCAGCCCATTGATCCATTTGATCTTGATCCCTTTGTAATCTTGGAAAAACTTCTTCACTGTCTACAATTTTGGTGTCAGCCGTAAACTTACTAGCCATGCCTCCTATATTCTCGTCCAAATTATTTATATATATGACCAACAAAAGAGGGCCCAAAACCGATCCCTGTGGTACACTGCTGGTGACAAGCCTCCAGTCTGAAAAACAACCCTCCACCACCACTGTTTCCTGCCCTGTATCCAATTGGCAAGCTCACCTTGAATCCCATGTGACTTAACTTTATTAATTAGTCTATCATGTGGAACCTTGTCAAGGGCTTTCATAAAGTCCAAGTAAACAACCTCTACTGCTCTGCCCTCGTCAATCTTTTTGTTAACTTCCTCAAAAAACTCAGTCAAGTTTGTGAGATATGATTTTCCTCCCACAAAACCATGCTGACTGTCCCTAATCAATTTTTGCTGTTGAAGTGAAATGACTTGTAATGAGGCCTTGCTGTGTGATTTTGTCTGTTCCTTGCATTTTAAATTTACAAAGTTATGAAATATATTTATTGAAATAATTACCATGCGATTAATCTTTGAGATTTTGTAGCATAGTTCCCTTGTGAATTTGTGTTAGTGCTGATTCTGTCATTTTTTTCAGGAAGACAGTTATTTAAGGTAAGTGGTTAAACAAAATAATGCTCTATTATTGACAAAGAAATGGGATGTTATTTCAGATCTACATTCAGGAGTAGAGTTTGTTGTGATTTTGTTAAGATCTAATGTGGAAGTTTGTTTTAATGGTTATGGATGTTAAGTGATATAGCTGAACATGTGCATGATGTATTTTTGCTAAAACGGTTTTGTTTGATGTTGTTTGTTTGGTCAGCCCTTAAAATATTCTTGGTGCTTTCTGCGTTACCATTATGGGGTTTTCCTTTCCTCCATTTGCGAAACCACTGTGTGACTTCCTGCTTTTGCTCTGTATATCTTTATCGGCGGAGCAGATCTGCAAGGCCACTGACTTGCTCCTCATGTACGCCAACAGTGATGCTGCATATCGTCCCATTTGAGGTCAGTGAGGCTTTGCTATCCAGGACTACCCTGTGACATCCAAGCGAAGGTATCTGTCCATCGCCTTTGCTCTGTCCATCACCACTACCTGATCCGACTATTTGACAAGAAATCACAAGTTCAGATCCCACCAGAGCAAGTTGTGAAACCAAGTTTGATAAGAATCCAATTGTTTGTGGGCTTAACAGCGACTAATAACATGCAACAATAATGACTGACAGTAACACCAATTAATAAGTAGCACTTTAATGGTGTTGCCCATGTCCCAAAAACAAGTATGAAATATTGACACATGGTGCACAACCTTAGATAAAGCCTGCAGTTTAAACTTGGCTGTCTCCCATGTATAAGGCAACTACATGCGCACTAAATTGCTGGACTAACTGTGGATTTCCTTTCCATTTTGTGCACAGGACGATAGGGTTGAGAAACAGGAAGAAAATGCATCAGGAACTGAAACATGTGACCAGTGCTGGCTGTTTAGGGATAATATGACTTCAGTCTGCAGAACCATGTATTGTGAAAAAAAAGCTGTTATGTAATGTGGTATTTTAGCTCTCTCTGGCATGAAGCCTAACCACATTTGCAGCTGCATGAAATACTTTGGACAATAGTAGTTTGTGTTGTCAGATTACAAACCCACCACATTTTAACTTCCTTAAAGTACAGACCATTTTAAGAATTGTTTTTCTGGCTAGCAGTAAATTGAGTTATGGGAAGGCATACTTGATTGACCTATTTTAAAGGCAAATGTGTGTATACTTTAAATACCCATTTAATTCCTGGATTAGATCAGTAGGCCTGAACATTAGTGGTCACTTTAACATTCCCTGCTGTACTTCAAACAAACACAACTGTTGTTGACAATTCGTTGTGCTTTTCTGAAATCAGTCATCTCTGTGGGATGCACTCCAGAGATATTAAAACGTAATGTTGGCGTCAAAGTAATTTTCATAGAATCCCTACAGTGCAGGCAGAGGCCATTCAGCCCATTGAGTCTGCGCCAAACTTCTAAAGGCATCCCATCCCCCAATCCCAGTAACCCCACATTTACTACAGCTAATACACTAAACCTGCACATCCTTGGACATGGCAGGGCAATTTAGCATTGCCAATCCACCTAGCCTGCATATCTTTGGACTGTGGGAGGAAACCAGAGCACCCAGAGGAAACCCACACAGACACGGGGAGAACATGCAAATTCCACGCAGACAACTCCAAGGCTGAAATTGAACTCAGGTCCCTGACACTGTGAGGCAGCAGTGCTTGCAACCCAGTTATTTATAACCTCTTTTATTTAACTGTTAAAACTAAGTTCCTCAAAGAGGAACCTCACAGAGTTTGCAGAATAAGTGCTTATGTAAAACTTAAATATAAGAAATAATAGGACTTTTCCCAGTTCTGATGAAACAACATCAACCTGAAGCATTAATTCTGGGCTGAATTTTGATGCTGGGTGTATGAAGCACTTGTTGAACCATTTCCCATCTTTTACAACTCACATTTGATTGACTTAGCTCAGTGTTTTTGTTTATTGATGCAGGATTCGGGCTTGTGAGCAGTTTGGATCTGTGATGGGATTTAAAGGAGTGCAGCTACAGATGCAGTTGGTTAGAAGGCTTGACTCAGTTCGTGGAGACAGTAACCCAGTTCCTAACATCATTTAATGATTGGCCTAAACCTCGTTCCACCCATTCCAATGCCCCCTCAATGACCCGTCATACCCAAGTGCCACCCCATGCTTCCTCAGATCGCCCATGCCTTCTCCACATCCACAACTACCCTCCATAACCACTCATCCCATGTACATGGACCGTATCATAGTAATTGGAATCCTTCAAAATGCATGTAAAAAAAACAAACTGTCACAATCCAATAAAACTGTTATTGAATATCTGTCATTGATACTGCAAATAAACAAAACTGTTTTCTTATTGTTAAAGGGTTTTATCCCTTAAGTGGCCACTAAGTTGTGTAAAGAACCTATGAAGAAACTACAGCAAAGGCAGATTATTTTGTAACAATGTCTTCAAACCGTTAGCATTCCCTTGAGCAGCTATTTCAATAGACCACCTGGTAAAGTCGACTCTTCTTAGCTTTTGGATCTAAGCCAAACATTTGCAGTAACCACAGCTATCGAAGGAAACCATCACAAAAACAAAGTAAACAAACCATTTTTGGCTACAAGATCGTATAAATTTGAAAGAATATATTATGCCACATTTCCACTACAACGCAGACTTCTTGTCAGTTGAGAGTGGAGTAGGTGCTTAGTTTTTTTTTAGATTTAAGTGTATCGGCATTTCTTTTCTAACCAGTACTGCCAGTACATATTAAATCTCTGATTCAAATATAACAGGAGGACGTACCAACACTGCTTCTATATTTTTAATGCATTATAGCACTTGCTCCAGGAGAAAAAGAAAACTGTAGTGCATGTCAACAGTTATGCAATTCTGATCAATATAATGGTCAAAATGCCTTTGTAGGTGAGAACCCTATGATGATTCATTGCATTACAGATGCATCCACATTTCAGCACAGCATCTGGTAGTGTAAATTGAGGAGGCAATGGCCTAGTGGTATTATTGCTGGACTGTTAATCCAGAGACAGGGGTTAATGTTCTGGGGAACTGGGTTCAAATCCCAGCCACAGCAGATGGTAAAATTTGAATTCAATAAAAGAATTCTGGAATTAAGACTCTAATGATGACCGTGAAACCATTGTCACTTGTCAGGAAAAAAACCCACCTGGTTCTCTCATGCTCTTTTGAAAAGGAAACAGCCATCTTTAGCTGGTCTGGCCTGCATATGATTCCAGACCCACAACAATGTTGTTGATTGTTAACTGCCCTCTGGGCTGGGCAATAAATGATGGCCTAGTCAATGATACCCTCATTTTGTGAATGAATAAAAAAAATGAAGATGTCAAAGCAGTTGATTAGAATTTTACCAACTCCTCACATGCCTTTATTCTTTGTCTCAAACTCTTCAATATGGCACGCTGTTGACTTTCAAAGCTTGGACTAGCAAACAAAAATAGTGCGTTGGAGGAAATTGCTGCTGGATAAACAATTTTGGGAGATGATTTCCAACTCCTTGAGGAGATGGAAATCCAGCCCCCTGTTTCTCTCTCTCCATAAATGCTGCCTAACCTGCTAAGGAATTCCAGCATTTTCTGTTTAATTTGAGATTTCCGGCGTCAGTAATATTTTGCTTTTGTAGAAATGAATGCTTGACCAGTGATTATTGGAAGAAAAGGCTATTAAACAAAGTTACATTTATTTTCTAAAAACCGAAAGAACTGTGGATGCTGTAAATCAGGAACAAAAACAAAGTTACTGGAAAAGCTCAGCAGGTCTGGCAACATCTGTGAAGGAAAAAACAGAGTTAACGTTTCGGGTCCAGTGACCCTTCCTC